>NC_092090.1:70910682-72110682 GCF_045679555.1 Salvelinus alpinus | reverse complement strand
CACTAGCTAGCGTTAGATGGTTCCGTAAACTCTATTCTCAATCAAGTTGTGGTAATGTTAGCTAGCTTCTGACAGTAGAAACGTTCCGGTAGATAACTATTACTATAAGCACATTTTAAACTTGAAACTTCAATAAATACTAACTTGCTTTAAATACTCATGCGCCCATTGATATGGAGCTTGTATGCAAGTTATGCCGCGTTCAAAACAACTCGGAAATCTCCGACTTCAGTGCGTTCAAGACGACTGGTAACTCGGTGGGAAAAAGGAGCTCCGACTTGACCCAACCATCATCCAACTCGGCAAGTCTTCTTCTTCTTTTGAGTTTAACAGCGGAAGGCATCCAATATGTTGCATTACCGCCTTCAACTGGACTATAATATAAATCCATTATACTTTGTGAAACAAAATGGGTAAAGGAAAAACTCAAAACAAAACTCAAAAAAAATATTATAAAAACACCCTACCAACTAACTCTACACTCATTAAAAGCCCACTACCCAATTCCACTACTTTGACCCTATCTGCTCCTGCACCATGCCAACAGCTTGGGAGGACGGGACACCACCACTCAACACATCCTGTAACTCTTCTGAAGTCAAATCTCGAATGCCAAAATACATCTCTGCAGCTGGCACCACAACATCTATTTTCTGTGATAACCATTGCTATGAACGCTAAGAAGCCAACCTTACTGAAGCATACAGTACCAGTCAAAAGTTTGGACACACCTACTCATTCAAGGGTTTTTCTTTATTTGTATTATTTTCTACATTGTAGAATAATAGTGAAGACATCAAAACAATGAAATAACACATGGAATCATGTAGTAACCAAAAGTGTTAAACAAATCAAACACCCTTTGTCTTAGCTCCCGAGTGGCACAGCGGTCTAAGGCACTGCATCTCAGTGCTAGAGGCGTCACTACAGACCCTGGTTTGATCCTGGGCTGTATCACAACCGGCCGTGATCGGGAGTCCCATAGGGCGGTGCACAATTGGCCCAGCGTCGTCCGGGTAGTATACAAGTAACAGACACATCTCAACATCAACTGTTGAGGAGACTGCGTCAATCAGGCCTTCGTGGTCGAATTGCTGCAAAGAAAACACTACTAAAGGACACCAATAATAAGAAGAGACTTGTTGGGCCAAGAAACACGAGCAATGGACATTAGACCGGTGGAAATCTTTGAGATTTTTGGTTCCAACCGCCATGTCTTTGAGACGCAGAGTAGGTGAACGGATGATCTCCGCATGTGTGGTTCCCACCGTGAAGCATGGAGGAGGAGGTGTGATGGTGTGGGTGTGCTTAGCTGGTGACACTGTTGTGATTTATTTAGAATTCAATGCACACTTAACCAGCATGGCTACCACAGCATTCTGCAGCGATACGCCATCCCATCTGGTTTGCGCTTAGTGGGACTATCATTTGTTTTTCAACAGGACAATGACCCAAAACACACCTCCAGGCTGTGTAAGGGCTATTTGACCAAGACGGAGAGTGATGGAATTCTGCATCAGATGACCTGGCCTCCGCAATCACCCGACCTAAACCCAATTGAGATGGTTTGGGATGAGTTGGACCTCAGAGTGAAGGAAAAGCAGCCAACAAGCGCTCAGCATATGTGGGAACTCCTTCAAGACGATTGGAAAAGCATTCCTCATGAAGCTGGTTGAGAGAATGCCAAGTGTGCAAAGCTGTCATCAAGGCAAAGGGTGGCTAATTTGAATTAACTCAAATATAAAATATATTTGTTTAACGCTTTTTTGGTTACTACATGATTTCATATGTGTTATTTCATAGTTTTGATGTCTTCACTACTATTCTACAATGTAGAAAATAGTAAAAATAAAGGAAAACCCTGGAACGAGTCGGTGTGTCCAAACTTTTGACTGGTACTGTATGTCACTCATTGGCCTATTCCTCTGTGCTGGCACAGATCTACTACTCACAGGGATCCTCTCAGGATCCCTCACCCTTGACCCATCCTCCTCTACTTTCTTCACTGCCTCCCCAGAAACATGGGCACCACTACAGTTGACAGACAACTTTATCCACTGAAACTACACAATCCTCTATCCCATGCCCACCTGGTGCCAGGATAATAACCTATCCCTCTACGTCAACAAAACAGTTGATTGTGGAATTCAGGAGACAGCAGAATGAGCAAGCCCCCCATCCACATCAATGGGGCTGCAGTGTAGAGGGTGAAAAGCTTCAAGATCCTCAGTGTGCACATCACTGACAACCTGAAATGGTCCATCCACACAGTGTGGTGAACGCAGTGCCTCTTCAACCTCAGGAGGATGAATAAATTAGTCTTGGCCCCTAAGAACCTCACAAACTTCTACAGATGCACCATTGAGAGTATCCTGTCGGGCTGTAATACCGCCTGGTATGGCAACTGCACCGTTCGCAACTGCAGGGCTCTCCAGAGAGGGGTGCCGTCAGCCCAATGCGTCACCGGGGTCACACTGCCTGCCCTCCAGGACATCTACAGCACTCGATGTCACAGGAAGGCCAGTAAGATCATTAAAGACCTCAGCCACCTGAGCCATGGCCTGTTCACCCCGCTACCATGTAGAAGGTGGAGACATTACAGGTGCATCAAATCTGGGACAGAGACTGAAAAACAGCTTTATCTCCAGGCTTTCAGACTTAAATAGTCACCACTTCCTGGCCTCCGCCCAGTACCATGCATTGAACTTTAGTCAGTTACTAGCTGGCTACCACCCGGTACTCAACCCAGCACCCTTAGAGACTGCTGCCCTATGTACATAGTCTTAATTCATTTATTTTGGGGATTTTTGTGTATTGTTAGGTTACTGTTCTTTTGGAGCTAGGAACATAAGCATTTCGCTACACCCGCGATAACATCTGCAAAATATGTGTACGGGACAAATACAATTTTGAGGGGCCCCTGTGTTGAGGATCAGCGTGGCGGATGTGTTGTTACCTACCCTTACCACCTGGGGGCGGCCCGTCGAAGTCCAGCATCCAGTTGCAGAGGGAGGTGTTTAGTCCCAGGGTTGAACACTGAGCTGTAGTCAATGAATAGCATTCTCACGTAGGTGTTCCTTTTGTCCAGGTGGGAAAGGGCAGTGTGGAGTGCAATAGAGATTGCAACATCTGTGGATCTGTTGGGGCGGTATGCAAATTGGAGTGGGTCTAGGGTTTCTGGGATAATGGTGGTGATGTGAGACATGACCAGCCTTTCAAAGCACTTCATGGCTACAGACGTGAGTGCTACGGGTCGGTAGTCATTTAGGCAGGTTACCTTAGTGTTCTTGGGCACGGGGACTGTGGTGGTCTGCTTAAAACATGTTGGTATTACAGACGCGGACAGGGAGAGGTTGAAAATGTCAGTGAAGACACTTGTCAGTTGGTCAGCGCATGCTTGCAGTACAAGTGTTGGTAATCCGTCTGGCCCTGCGGCCTTGTGAATGTTGACCTGTTTAAAAGTTCTTCCGGAACAGCTGGTGCTCTCATGCATGTTTCAGTGTTATTTGCCTCGAAGCGAGCATAGAAGTAGTTTAGCTCGTCTGGTAGGCTTGTGTCACTGGGCAGCTCTCGGCTGTGCTTCCCTTTGCAGTCTGTAATAGTTTGCAAGCCCTGCCACATCCGACGAGCGTCAGAGCCGGTGTAGTACGATTCGATCTTAGTCCTGTATTGACGCTTTGCCTGTTTGATGGTTCGTCGGAGGGCATAGCGGGATTTCCTATAAGCTTCAAGGGTTAGAGTCCCGCTCCTTGAAAGCTTTAGCTCAGTGCGGATGTTGCCTGTAATCCATGGCTTCTGGTTGGGGTATGTACGTACGGTCACTGTGGGGACGACGTCATCGATGCACTTATTGATGAAGCCAATGCCTGATATGGTGTACTCCTCAATGCCATCGGAGGAATCCCGGAACATTTTCCAGTCTGTGCTAGCAAAACAGTCCTGTAGCTTAGCATCTGCTTCGTCTGACCACTTTTTTATTGATCTAGTCACTGGTGCTTCCTGCTTTAATTTTAGCTTGTAAGCAGGAATCAGGAGGATAGAATTATGGTCAGGTTTGCCAAATGTAGGGTGAGGGAGAGCTTTGTATGCGTCTCTGTGTGTGGAGTAAAGGTGGTCCAGAGTTTTTTTCCCTCTGGTTGCACATTTAACATGCTGACAGAAATTTGGTAAAACGGATTTAAGTTTCCCTACAGTAAAGTCCCCGGCTCTGGGTGAGTGTTTTCTTGTTTGCTTATGGCGAAATACAGCTCATTCAATGCTGTCTTAGTGCCAGCCTCTGACTGTGGTGGTATGTAAACAGCTACGAAAAATACAGATGAAAACTCTCTAGGTAGATAGAGTGGTCTACAGCTTATCATGAGATACTCTACCTCGGGCGAGCAATAGCTGGAGACTTCCTTACAAATCGTGCACCAGCTGTTATTTTCAAAAATACATAGTCAGCCGCCCCTTGTCTTACCAGACGCTGCTGTTCTATCCTGCCGGTACAGAGTATAACCAACCAGCTGTATGTTGATAATATCGTCATTCAGCCACGACTCAGTGAAGTATAAAATATTACAGTTTTTAATGTCCGGTTGGTAGTTTAATCTTCCGCGTAGGTCATCGATTTTATTCTCCAAAGATTGCACGTTTGCTAGCAGAATGGAAGGAAGTGGGGGTTTATTCGATCGCTTACAAATTCTCAGAAGGCAGCCTGCCCTCTGGCACCTTTTTTTCCGCCTCTTCTTCGCGCAAATCACGGGGATCTGTGCCTGTTCCCGAGAAAGCAGTATATTGTTCGCGTTGGGCTCGTTCAGACTCATTAAAGGAAAAAAAGGATTCTGCCTGTCCGTGGTGAGTAATCACAGTCCTGATGTCCAGAAGTTATTTTCGGTCATAAGCGACGGTAGCAGCAACATCATGTACAAAAAAGTCTGATGTAAGGGAAAGCATTTTTATTAACTTGACATGTGAATCTGGCCTGGGACAAATATTGTCTATTATATAGGGATTCCTATGAGTTGGGAGCAATCAGCCAATGAAGAAGAAAATGTACTACTTTAAAATAAAGTAGTCAACTTGGTGGGGATTGCTATGAGTAGGGAGCAATCAGCCAATGAAGAAGGAAATGGACTACTATAAAATGGAGATGTCTTCACTGGCACTGTCCATGCCATCGCAGCTAGAATGGCACAGATACAAAGATGAGTCCTCTATCTCTATGCCTGTTGTTCACACTCGTATCTGCCCTCTCATTGGTTAGAATGGTCCCACCTGATCTCACCTCTTCCATTGTTAGAGCGGTCACTTGAATATCTCATAAATATAATAGGCAATCTTTGTCCCAGGCCAGATTCACATTTCAAGTTAATCAGAAATTTGATTTTCCAAAAGGTAAAAAAATCTCTTTAAAAATATCAAAATACAATCAACTTGATCATTTACATTCTTATAAACCATGAAAACCTGCTGAAACTGTTAAGCTTACCACCTGAACATGACTTCATTACATCAATAACAATGTTCAGACATTATTTTTCAAACAGCAGGATCAAGCAGATTCAAGCCTCAAGAGTTAGTGCATGTTATTTGTCTGATTATTACCTCACTATTTCTCAGATACCTGGGTTTAGAGAAAAGCACTTCTCCATGTCTGTCGGATCTGTTTCCATCGAGTGCCAAGAATGGAGGCAGCAATGAAGAAAAACACCAGGATAAGGCCCTTGGCCAGAGACAAAATACAAGGGTGGAGGGAAAGCTTTAATCATACTGCCATCATCTATTTATAACATTTCACATCTTGGGACAGCAGAGTCTCACCTGTGTAATACCTGGTGAGGGGGAAAGCCAGCGGCCAGCACACATCATTCCTGTCGAAGTCATACTCTGTAAAGTTAATCTGAATGCTGAAGGACACCAGGGCAGAACCACATCAGAGTTTTATTCACAGCACTTCCCAAACCTTTCAACGTAGTCATAAAAACATTATACGGAGGCTGTTGATTTTAATTCTGAGGGCTTTAGTATTTCAGGGGTCACCTGGTTTTGGGTGGTCCTGTGTTGATGGGGATATCAGTGAAGGTGATGGAGGAGGTGACAGGGAAAGACTGAGTCCCATTCGGGGCAACACTCACATCAGAGACAGTAGTCCTAACAAGGAGGACTTTATTCAATCACACTTTTTTTTGTCTCAACAGAGGGACAGCACAGACAGAAAGGTAACATAGGTGTGATGGCAATGGACAGTGTTATAGGCTTTTGCCACTTATCTGACTTCCACTGCTTGGATCTCCCACTGAGACAAACCCCCCACCACCACCACCTCTGTCACAATGACCCTAACGTGGATGTGCCGGTGGGACGGAATCCCAGAACATGTTCCAGTACCACCCCCCACAGGCTGGCTGCAGTTCAGTTTCACAACTGTGAGTTAATCAGTGCGTTGTTCACAGAAGTGGAATGGAAAAGCAACAAAGCCAAAATTATGAATTAATAGGGTGAATATTTAAGCTAATATTAGGATTTAATAGTTAAAGTTAAAAGGGTTTGATCAACCAGTCAGCCAGGGTAAGGAAATCTGGCTCTCCATCCTGGCTTTGTGTATTTCTGTGATCAGTGCCCTCTGAAGAGGCCACAGTCTGACTAACAGAGGTAGAAGAGGAAGGTCAAACATTCTACAGAGAGACATGGATCCTTCTCATTTGTATGCATTGAGCGGTATTTTGATCAACTTCTCAGTGTGTGTATCCAGTGACTTACCTGAGCAGAATATATTGGGTCAGGTTCTCACTATAGTCCAATCCTAGTGCCTTAGCCTAAATAAAAATGTACATAAAGATGTGCAGAGTTTGATAATTAAAGCCATTGATTTTCCAGTGCACTATTCATGGTACAAAAATGGCTGTTACCTGGCTTCCAAAGATTGACTGGGGTCCTCTGTATGACTGTGCCATTCTCCAAGGTGTTCACAACCCCAACAATCACAGGCCTGCCCACCTGGTAAGCTGAGAGAGATAACACAAAGCTTTATCTGTAAATCTGTGAAACTGTCAGTCAAAAATCAGTCTCATCTTTTTATGTTGCACATTACGCTCCCCATTTTGAAACGCTTATAAGAAGTGTATATGGTTGCACGAACCTGGGTTCCCTGTGTTGGGCGAAGCCAAAGCATCCCAGAAACACAACTGAATACCTGGCTGTCAAAGCCACTGTGAAAGGAAGAGGAAATACAAACACACAACAGCAGGAGAATTAGGTGTTAATCGGTGACGAACACAACGTCAGCTTTTGAATGATACTACAGATACGTAGTTATACCCAGCAGGGAAAACTAAAAGAAAGAGGCCCCTACCATTAGCAGAAGGGACGTGCCCAAGTGTGCAGGTTAGTGTGATACTTGTAGGGCTGTTCCTTCCCCAGAATAATTTATATTCAAGGTTACATTTGCTCACAGCGGTCTGCCATCTTCAGCCACAGGACTCGAGACAAAGGGGCTCAGGTCAACAGCCATTTCATCCGTGACATCTGTGACTACACCTACAATGTTTCCCCAATGAGCACACAAAAATACAATGCAAATCAATCAGAATAAAACAGATAACGATCAAGTTGAAGTAGTAAGTAATTGTTCTGCTCATGGGGAGAGAGTCATACCCCTTGGCCATCCCTCCCTTCAGTTGGTATCATTTGTAAGGTTGGGTCCAGTTGGGCAGGACAGGAGACTGGCCACACACTGCTCTTAGTTTTTCAAAAAGGTCACAGTGGCATTATCTTCACACTGGCCAACCAGGAAGATCTGAGGGATTAAGACAGAAATTAGACATAACAGTTACTGTGAGAGTTCTGACTGTTCACTTACAAACACAGACAGACAGACAGACAGACACACACAGACACACACAGACACACAGAGAGAGACAGAGAGAAAGAGAGAGAGCGAGAGAGAGAGATCCCGCTGCTGGTAGTCATCGGTGGGCAGTGGAGCTGACAGCACTACACTTTGGAAAGATGGCCTGGGCTTTGGTGTGCTGGAGCAGCTATAGAAGTCAGTATAGAAGAAGACAACACATTTCAGATCAAGACATTGATAATGCAGTAAGAAGGGACATACAGCAAACACAAAAAAGCTACCAATTAAGATTGAAGTCTATCTCTGACAACTGGATTTTGAGACACAAAAATGTATAGGAAATAGGTGTCTCACATTGTGTCCCCTTCATAAAAAAAGTCCAAGGAAGGGATTGTTGTTAGGCAGCAAGATGACGCAGAGCAATGGGAACAAATCGGGGGCTTTTTCAGCAGACTGTGCATAGCACAGGTAATACGGAACTGGAGAGACTTTCTGTCCAAAGAGCCCCAAAAGACACTGGCCATGAAACAGCTTCAGGGCAACAGTCCTGTGGGAGACACATGACAGAAACACCATAACCTGATGAACAGACATAAACAGAATCAAAATGTCTACTCTATCCATGGGTAAAGTGGATCAGTATGTGTAATGATGGATGTAAACACCTTGTCACAGCAGCAGCACACATCACAGGCTCCCACCGTGAGGTCACAGGGACGTGAAGTCACAGGGACAGGAGCCCAGGGGCCAGTATACTTGGTTGGGAATGACTGTTTTGTTGTCTGACAAAATTGAGAGAGCACTATTAAAAAGGGGATAACCAGACAAACAATTAAAATAAGTACTAAAATATCCTTTGGATTCGCCAAAACATACTTGCTCTAAAAAGAGACAGACTTACCAGACACGGGTTCAGTGGGAGACACCTGGGCATAAATCCTAGCCTGGATGAGCAGTGAGGCAGACACAGAGTCTACAGCATACACAGTGGCTTAGGACAGCAGTCTGTGTCTGTGTCAAGATTATTACCACAAAGGAGCAGGCTGTGGTTCAGACTCAGCTGCACTCGAAACAGAGGAGAGAGGTTGCCGTGACCTACCGACATTGCTCTTTGCATCCGTAATCAAAACAATCAGAAGTATGCATGCACATCGACAAAGGGGGCCCAGCGTTACGAGGGGACACGGCTAGCACGGAAGCCCGATAAGCCACTCCCCCCCAAAATTGGGGGGGGGGGCACACGAGGAGATTGGAGACCTGAGCCAACTCCTCATGCTTACCGTGGGGAGAGTGTGACTAGTCAAGCCCCATGTTATGCGGCTCTGCGCAGTGTGTCTTCAGTGCGCACTCATAGCCCGGTGCGCTATATTCCAGCTCCCCGCATCGGCCGGGCTAGAGTGGGCATCCAGCCAGGACGAATGGTGCCGGCTCAGTGCATCTGGCCTCCAGTGTGTCTCTTCGGTCCAGGATATCCTGGCCGGCTCTGCACACTGTGTCTCCGGTGCGTGTCCACAGCCCAGTACGTCCTGTGCCAGCACCCCGCAGTTGCCGGGCTAGGGTGAGCATCCAGCCAGGAAGGGTGGGGCCAGCTCTACGCTCCAGACCTTCAGTGCGCCTCCTCGGCCCAGTATATCGTGCGCCGGCTCTACGCACAGTGTCTTCGGTGCGCTCTCACAGCCCAGTGCGTCCTGTGCCAACGCCCCACAGTTGCCGGGCTAGGGTGAGCATCCAGCCAGGACGGGTTGTGCCAGCTCTGCTCCCCAGATCTCCAGTGATGATCCATGGCACTAAGCCTCCAGTGATGATCCATGGCACGAAGCCTCCAGTGATGATCCATGGCACGAAGTCTCCAGTGATGATCCATGGCACGAAGCCTCCAGTGATGATCCATGGCACGAAGCCTCCTGTGATGATCCATGGCACGAAGCCTCCAGTGATGATCCATGGCACGAAGCCTCCAGTGATGAGTCATGGCACGAAGCCTCCAGCTACGGTCTCCAGTCCGGAGCCTCCAGCGACGGTCTCCAGTCCGGAGCCTCCAGCGACGGTCCCCAGTCCGGGGCCCGCAACGAGGGTCCCCAGTCCGGAGCCTCCAGTGACGGTCCCCAGTCCGGAGCCCCCAGCGACGGTCCACAGTCCGGAGTCTCCAGCGACGGTCTCCAGTCCGGGGCCCGCAACGAGGGTCCCCAGTCCGTAGCCCCCAGCGACGGTCCCCAGTCCGGAGCCCCCAGCGACGGTCCCCAGTCCGGGGCCCACTGCGAGGGTCCCCAGTCCGGGGTCGGCGACGAGGGTCCACGCAACAAGAGGCGCCACCAAAGTGGGGTGAGCCAGAGGTGGAGCGGGGTCTACGTCCCGCACCAGAGCCGCCACCGCGGATAGATGCCCACCCAGACCCTCCCCTATAGGTTCAGGTTTTGCGGCCGGAGTCCGCACTTTGGGGGGGGGGACGTAGACAGTATCACTGTCACGCCCTGACCTTAGAGAGCCTTTTTATGTCTCTATTTGGTTTGGTCAGGGTGTAATTTGGGGTGGGCATTCTATGTTCTTTATTGATTTGTGATTCTATGTTTTGGCCGGGTATGGTTCTCAATCAGGGACAGCTGTCTATCGTTGTCTCTGATTGGGAATCATACTTAGGCAGCCTGTTTTGCCACTTTAGGTTGTGGGATGTTGTTTTTGTTAGCTCTGTGTAGCCTTCAAGACGTCACGTTCGTTGTTATTTTGTTATGTTTTAATAAAGAAGCATGAACACGTACCACGCTGCACCTTGGTCTCGTCCTTCCGACGAGCGTTACAAGTCCATTTAAAAAAATTGGAGGCCTCGTACACTTCAGTGTTGTGATGCAAAAATCCTAGCTAAATGCTTGGCGCATAGAATTAAAAAAGTATTGTCAGATATTATTCATCCTAATCAGACAGGTTTTATTACATGGACGATACATTGGAGATAATATAAGACTAGAAACAATAGAATACTGGAAACAATAGAATACATGAAATATCAGGGACACCAGGCCTGGTTTTCATAGCTGATTTTGAAAAGTCTTTTGATAAAGTACAACTGGAGTTTATATATAAATGCCTAGACTATTTAAATTTTGGGGAATCTCTTATAAAATGGGTTAAAGTTATGTATAGTAACCCTAGGTGTAAAATAGTAAATAATGGCTACATCTCAGAAAGTTTTAAACTATCTAGAGGAGTAAAACAAGGTTTTCCACTATTGTCATATCTATTTATTATTCCCATCGAAATGTTAGCTGTTAAAATTAGATCCAACAATAATATTAAGGGATTAGAAATCCGTGGCTTAAAAACAAAGGTGTCATTGTACGCTGATGATTCATGTTTTCTTTTAAAACCACAATTAGATTCCCTCCACGGCCTCCTTGAGGATCTAGATACTTTTGCTAACCTCTGGATTAAAACCAAATTATGATAAGTGTACAATATTATGTATTGGATCACAAAAAAATGCAAATTTTACATTACCGTGTAGTTCACCAATAAAATGGTCTGACTCGGTATACAAATCCCAAAAGAAAGAAATGATCTCACTCCAATAAATTTTTATAGAAAGTTAAGATCTTGCTACCATGGAAAGGAAAATACCTGTCTATTTGTGGAAAAATCACCCTGATTAACTCTTTAGTCATATCACAGTTTACCTATTTGCTTATGGTTTTGCCTAAACCTAGTGACCTGCTTTTCAAATTATATGAACAAAAAATATTCTATTTTATTTGGAATGGCAAGCCAGACAAAATGAATAGGGCCTATATAACGAATATGAATTCAGAGGGCAGAAATGATTAAATATTAAAGCATTAGACCTCTCACTAAAGGCATCAGTCATACAAAAGTTATACTTAAATCCAAACTGGTTCTCTAGTAAATTGGTAGGAATGTCTCACCCTGTCACGTCCTGACCTTAGTTCCTTTTTTATGTCTCTATTTTGGTTTGGTCAGGGAGTGAGTTGGGGTGGGCATTCTATGTTTTATTCTGTGTGTTGTATTTCTATGTGTTTGGCCTGGTATGGTTCCCAATCAGAGGCAGCTGTCAATCGTTGTCTCTGATTGAGAACCATACTTGCTGCGATAGAGCCTGGGCTCGAACCCAGAGTCTCTGGTATATTGTTATTTTTTAAACAAGCCTTAGAAAGTTGGTTGCAATTCAGTTCAATCCATCTGAAAAACAGAACAAATAATACAACAAATATTGTGGTTAAACTCAAATATACTAATTGATTAAAAAGTATTTTCGATGAAATGTTTAAAAAAGGTATAATTTTAGTGAATTATATCATAAATACGACTGGTGGAGTTGTTCACACATGCAGCTAACACAGACATATGGAAATGTCTGCTCTACCCAAAATTGCAACCAACTAATTGCAGCATTACCACAAAAAATGGAAGAGGCAAGTAGAAGGGTAAAAAAGTAAGGAACTTGTCTGTCTTGTCTGGGCTTCTTAAAGAAAAACTAACAGTTCTGTGAGAGCCGGAATTCTTACTGGTTGGTAGGAGATCAAATACTTATGTCATGCAATAAAATGCAAATTAATTACTTAAAAATCATACAATGTGATTTTCTGGATTTTTGTTTCAGACTCCGTCTCTCACAGTTGAAGTGTACCTATGATAAAAATTACAGACCTCTACATGCTTTGTAAGTAGGAAAACCTGCAAAATCGGCAGTGTATCAAAAACTTGTTCTCCCCACTGTATGTAAACTTCTGACCCACTGGAATTGTGATAAAGTGAATTATAAGTTAAATAATCTGTCTGTAAACAATTGTTGGAAAAATGACTTGTGTCATGCACAAAGTAGATGTCCTAACCGACTTGCCAAAACTATAGTTTGTTAACAAGAAATTTGTTGAGTGGTTGAAAAACGAGTTTTAATGACTTCAACCTAAGTGTATGTAAACTTCCGACTTCAACTGTAAGTTAAGAAATTCTGTGAAATAGCAGTTACAAATAGAAATCAAACTGGATGGACATCAGAAATAGAGGAAGGACAAAAAACAAACAAAATATAACTATTGTAAAATAGATTGTGTCTGTAAAATGGGTAAAATATGTATAAACTGAAGGTAGAAGCCTAAGTGTTATTGTTTATTAGTTTACTCCAATTGGGGGAAGGGTGGTAGGGTTTACGTGGAATAATAAAGGTATGTTCAAAAAAAGTATGTATATCTATATGAGTATGTGTATGTATATATGTATGAATGTTTGTGTATGCATATGTATATGTATGGGTATGTACGTGTATGTACACTGCTCAAAAAAATAAAGGGAACACTAAAATAACACATCCTAGATCTGAATGAATGAAATATTCTTATTAAATACTTCTTTCTTTACATAGTTGAATGTGCTGACAACAAAATCACACAAAAATTATCAATGGAAATCAAATTTATCAACCCATGGAGGTCTGGATTTGGAGTCACACTCAAAATTAAAGTGGAAAACCACACTACAGGCTGATCCAACTTTGATGTAATGTCCTTAGAACAAGTCAAAATGAGGCTCAGTAGTGTGTGTGGCCTCCACGTGCCTGTATGACCTCCCTACAACGCCTGGGCATGCTCCTGAAGAGGTGGCGGATGGTCTCCTGAGGGATCTCCTCCCAGACCTGGACTAAAGCATCCGCCAACTCCTGGACAGTCTCTGCTACTTCCGGCGCCGAAAAGAGATGGCCGCCTCGCTTCGCGTTCCTTGGAAAATATGCAGTTTTTTGTTTTTTTATGTGTTATTTCTTACATCGGTACCCCAGGTAATCTTAGGTTTCATTACATACAGTCGGGAGGAACTACTGAATATACGATTAACGTCAACTCATCATCGTTCCTACCAGGAATATGACTTTCCCGAAACGGATCCAGTGTTTTGCCTTCCACCCAATACAATGGATCTGATCCCAGCCGGCGACCCTGTGCGACGCCGGAAAAGGGGCAAACGAGGCGGTCTCGTGGTCAGGCTTCGGAGACGGGCACATCGCGCTCCACTCCCTAGCATACTACTCGCCAATGTCCAGTCTCTTGACAATAAGGTTGATGAAATCCGAGCACGGGTAGCATTCCAGAGAGACATCAGGGATTGCAACGTGCTCTGCTTCACGGAAACATGGCTAACTCAAGGGACGCTAACGGAGTCGGTGCAGCCAGCTGGTTTCTTCATGCATCGCGCCGACAGAAACAAACATCTTTCCGGTAAGAAGAGGGGCGGGGGGGTATGCCTTATGATTAACGAGAAGTGGTGTGATCATCATAACAACACACAGGAACTCAAGTCATTCTGTTCACCTGATCTAGAACTCCTCACAATCAAATGTCGACCGCATTATCTACCAAGGGAATTCTCTTCAATCATAATCACAGCCGTATATATTCCCCCCCATGCAGACACATCGATGGCCCTGAACGAACTTTATCTGACTCTTTGTAAACTGGAAACCACACACCCTGAGGCTGCATTCATCGTAGCTGGGGATTTTAACAAGGCTAATCTAAAAACAAAACTCCCTAAATTCTATCAGCATATCGATTGTGCTACCAGGGCTGGAAAAACCCTAGATCATTGTTATACTAATTTCCGCGACGCATATAAGGCCCTCCCCCGCCCCCCTTTCGGAAAAGCTGACCACGACTCCATTTTGTTGATTCCAGCCTACAAACAGAAACTCAAACAACAAGCTCCCGCGCTCAGGTCTGTTCAACGCTGGTCCGACCAATCTGAATCCACGCTTCAAGACTGCTTCGATCACGCGGATTGGAATATGTTCCGCATCGCGTCCAACAACAATATTGACGAATATGCTGATTCGGTGAGCGAGTTCATTAGGAAGTGCATTGACGATGTCGTACCCACAGCAACGATAAAAACATTCCCAAACCAGAAACCGTGGATTGACGGCAGCATTCGCGTGAAACTGAAAGCGCGAACCACTGCTTTTAACCAGGGCAAGGTGACCGGAAGCATGACCGAATACAAACAGTGTAGCTATTCTCTCCGCAAGGCAATCAAACAGGCTAAGTCCCAGTACAGAGACAAAATCGAGTCGCAATTCAACAGCTCAGACACAAGAGGTATGTGGCAGGGTCTACAGTCAATCACGGATTACAAAAAGAAAACCAGCCCCGTCGCGGACCAGGATGTCTTGCTCCCAGACAGGCTAAACAACTTTTTTGCCCGCTTTGAGGACAATACAGTGCCACTGACACGGCCCCCTACCAAAACCTGCGGGCTCTCCTTCACTGCAGCCGAGGTGAGTAAAACATTTAAACGTGTTAACCCTCGCAAGGCTGCAGGCCCAGACGGCATTCCCAGCCGCGTCCTCAGAGCATGCGCAGACCAGCTGGCTGGTGTGTTTACGGACATATTCAATCAATCCTTATCCCAGTCTGCTGTTCCCACATGCTTCAAGAGGGCCACCATTGTTCCTGTTCCCAAGAAAGCTAAGGTAACTGAGCTAAACGACTACCGCCCCGTAGCACTCACTTCCGTCATCATGAAGTGCTTTGAGAGACTAGTCAAGGACCATATCACCTCCACCCTACCGGACACCCTAGACCCACTCCAATTTGCTTACCGACCCAATAGGTCCACAGACGACGCAATCGCAACCACACTGCACACTGCCCTAACCCATCTGGACAAGAGGAATACCCATGTGAGAATGCTGTTCATCGATTACAGCTCAGCATTTAACACCATAGTACCCTCCAAACTCGTCATCAAGCTCGAGACCCTGGGTCTCGACCCCGCCCTGTGCAACTGGGTCCTGGACTTCCTGACGGGCCGCCCCCAGGTGGTGAGGGTAGGTAACAACATCTCCACCCCGCTGATCCTCAACACTGGGGCCCCACAAGGGTGCGTTCTGAGCCCTCTCCTGTACTCCCTGTTCACCCACGACTGCGTGGCCATGCACGCCTCCAACTCAATCATCAAGTTTGCGGATGACACTACAGTGGTAGGCTTGATTACCAACAACGACGAGACGGCCTACAGGGAGGAGGTGAGGGCCCTCGGAGTGTGGTGTCAGGAAAATAACCTCACACTCAACGTCAACAAAACAAAGGAGATGATTGTGGACTTCAGGAAACAGCAGAGGGAGCACCCCCCTATCCACATCGACGGGTCAGTAGTGGAGAAGGTGGAAAGTTTTAAGTTCCTCGGTGTACACATCACGGACAAACTGAATTGGTCCACCCACACAGACAGCGTTGTGAAGAAGGCGCAGCAGCGCCTCTTCAACCTCAGGAGGCTGAAGAAATTCGGCTTGTCACCAAAAGCACTCACAAACTTCTACAGATGCACAATCGAGAGCATCCTGTCGGGCTGTATCACCGCCTGGTACGGCAACTGCTCCGCCCACAACCGTAAGGCTCTCCAGAGGGTAGTGAGGTCTGCAGAACGCATCACCAGGGGCAAACTACCTGCCCTCCAGGACACCTACACCACCCGATGTCACAGGAAGGCCATAAAGATCATCAAGGACAACAACCACCCAAGCCACTGCCTGTTCACCCCGCTATCATCCAGAAGGCGAGGTCAGTACAGGTGCATCAAAGCAGGGACCGAGAGACTGAAAAACAGCTTCTATCTCAAGGCCATCAGACTGTTAAACAGCCACCACTAACATTTAGCGGCCGCTGCCAACATACTGACTCAACTCCAGCCACTTTAAAAATGGGAATTGATGGAAATTATGTAAAAATGTACCACTAGCCACTTTAAACAATGCCACTTAATATAATGTTTACATACCCTACATTACCCATCTCATATGTATATACTGTACTCTATATCATCTACTGCATCTTGCCATCTTTATGTAATACATGTACCACTAGCCACTTTAAACTATGCCACTTTATGTTTACATACCCTACAGTACTCATCTCATATGTATATACCGTACTCTATACCATCTACTGCATCTGCCATGCCGTTCTGTACCACCACTCATTCATATATCTTTATGTACATATTCTTTATCCCTTTACACTTGTGTGTGTGTGTAAGGTAGTAGTTGTGGAATTGTTAGGTTAGATTACTTGTTGGTTATTACTGCATTGTCGGAACTAGAAGCACAAGCATTTCGCTACACTCGCATTAACATCTGCTAACCATGTGTATGTGACTAATAAAATTTGATTTGATTTGATTTTGATTTGGTGCAACGTGGCGTTGGTGGATGGAGCGAGACATGATGTCCCAGATGTGCTCAATTGGATTCAGGTCTGGGGAACGGGCGGTCCATAGCATCAATGCCTTCCTCTTGCAGGAACTGCTGACACACTCCAGCCACATGAGGTCTAGCATTGTCTTGCATTAGGAGGAACCCAGGGCCAACCGCACCAGCATATGATCTCACAAGGGGTCTGAGCATCTCATCTCGGTACCTAATGGCAGTCAGGCTACCTCTGGCGAGCACATGGAGGGCTGTGCGGCCCCCCAAAGAAATGCCACCCCACACCATGACTGACCCACCGCCAAACCGGTCATGCTGGAGGATGTTGCAGGCAGCAGAACGTTCTCCACGGCGTCTCCAGACTCTGTCACATGTGCGTGTGAACCTGCTTTCATCTGTGAAGAGCACAGGGCGCCAGTGGCGAATTTGCCAATCTTGGTGTTCTCTGGCAAATGCCAAACGTCCTGCACGGTGTTGGGCTGTAAGCACAACCCCCACCTGTAGACGTCGGGCCCTCATACCACCCTCATGGAGTCTGTTTCTGACCGTTTGAGCAGACACATGCACATTTGTGGCCTGCTGGAGGTCATTTTGCAGGGCTCTGGGAGTGCTCCTCCTTGCACAAAGGCGGAGGTAGCGGTCCTGCTGCTGGGTTGTTGCCCTCCTACGGCCTCCTCCACGTCTCCTGATGTACTGGCCTGTCTCCTGGTAGCGCCTCCATGCTCTGGACACTACACTGACAGACACAGCAAACCTTCTTGCCACAGCTCGCATTGATGTGCCATCCTGGATGAGCTGCACTACCTGAGCCACTTGTGTGGGTTGTAGACTCCGTCTCATGCTACCACTAGAGTGAAAGCACCGCCAGCATTCAAAAGTGACCAAAACATCAGCCAGGAAGCATAGGAACTGAGAAGTGGTCTGTGGTCACCACCTGCAGAACTCCTTTATTGGGGGTGTCTTGCTAATTGCCTATAATTTCCACCTTTTGTCTATTCCATTTGCACAACAGCATGTGAAATTTATTGTCAAACAGTGTTGCTTCCTAAGTGGACAGTTTGATTTCACAGAAGTGTGATTGACTTGGAGTTACATTGTGTTGTTTAAGTGTTCCCTTTATTTTTTTGAGCAGTGTATATATATATATATATATATTTACCAAAAAAATATATGGGGGATTGGAAATTATGCAGACAATTACAATGATGGAAGCAACAATCTTTCCGCAATATTAAGCTGATCCCCCGCAACAACAAAAAGTACTACCGGCTGTGGTGCGTCCACTACCATATCTTCACTAGCATCACTTGTTTCCTCAATTATTTTAATCGCCTCCGCATAGGAGATTCGATTGACTGCTCTACCTTTTGCTACCTCAATCTCCTTCACCCTTACAGGGCACTCCAGGAACCCGGGATCATGATCACCACCACAATTGCAACACCGTCGGTCTTCTACACGTCGTTCTTCAAAACCCTGTCCATCTGCACACACTTGAAACATGGCCAAATCCTTTACAATTCTAATGATGCGGATGTAGGTATAAGCGACATGGGCAGCCTCCCAGGGCGGCATCTTGCCGGGGGCTGCACGAGGCGCCCGCACCAAATTTCTTTTTTTTGGAAAGGTGACATTTGTGCGATCTATCACTCATTTCCACGTCACGTGATATCTTGATCTTGTCATCGTGTGGGACTGTGTGTCAATTAACCTTGTCGGAGTGGGCGCCCTGGATCTTGTCAGTGAGCTAGGGGAGGTGGGAAGGTCTCCCACTCAGAAATACGAGATGAGATGGATGGGGGGGGGGTGACTCCTCCTCCTCCTCCTCCTCCTCGCACCTCTACCTTTGTACAGTACTAATGCATTTAGTAATGCAATTATTTGTGCAATTTAGTTAGTGTGTTTCTTGTTTGAAGTGCAATAATCCGGTTCTCTTCTTTAAAAGTGTGTTGTGTATTTGTGTGGTATAGGATTTGTGCAATTTAGTTTTATTTGTTTTTTTGTTAGCAATAGGGTAATAGTGTAATAATTATATTTTTTATTTGTATTTATATACTACAATTTGTTTCTTTGTTACTTTGATATTCATGAGTCTTTTTGTATATATTTTTAGATTTATATCGTTTTAAAATGTTATATTTGTGTTGTTCCAAATGTCTGAATAAAAATGAGTTCAGTGCAGAATGGTGCTTTTTGAGGGGGGCGGCGGGTTCGCCCAGGGAGCCATACAAGCTAAAACCGCCACTGCTTACACTGCAATGGTTTGGGGATGACAGTTCTTACAGCGTATCTTACATAACCAAGCTTCACATGCGTAGGTATTTGCTATTTATCAGAAAACAACTGGACCGACAGACTCCTCTTTTTCTCCATTCACCCAGCGGGTTAGACGCCGGGCACCAACCACACCAGGAATCTTCTTCAGGTATTCAACGACTCCTTTGAGAGTGTTCTACTCCGAAGTTCATAACTTCTGTTGTTCGGATTCTTTTGAGGCTCACTGCAATCTTCCTATGTTCTTCAGAAATACGATTAATCATAGTAAGACCAATCTGACAGACTTTTCCCAGCGCATACTTCACCATTTGACACATCAAACGGGTTTCCCACATATGCATCCCAACAAGATGCGATTCATTATCATTCATACACGTATCATCCACTCCAATTTTAGACAATTTCATTTTGTTATAGTTTTCGCTACTGCTGTTGTCCATTCGGAACATTCGTCTTCACTAACTTTGCTTCGAACTCAGCACCGGCTTCCGACATCTTTTTCTTAAACCGGAAGAAACCGTAGTCCAACCCGGAATCGAACTGCGAGCCTTCCAAAGATTTGTATAACTAAACCTAAAAAAGATATATAATATATATATATATAATAAAAAAACTAATTGTTCTATCTGTGAACCTTCCCTACAACCTGTAGAGAACGCAATAGTTCCACCTCACCAGGGAGTCATCATTTTTGCAAAGTGTTGTAGAGAGATGTCAATGGCAATGACATATTAACCAATCACAGTTTAGGGGATTACTTGCGTCCATGCTCCAGAAATGGGCGAGCTTCTACTGAGATAGCCAACAGCGACCTTCGTGGGGCTGTTGTGTACTACGGAACAGACAAAAAAATAATGTACCTGTTATAGCAAAATTCTAGAAGCAAATTTGCAACATGCACTATTACATGGACTCTCTGCATGCATCCTAATGAATTGACAACAAAACATGAACACAAAAGCGTAATGTAATGTTACAAAGATGATTTGCTAACCGAACGCATACTCCTATACACTAGATGGCGGCAATTCATAATGCACTGTACTGTAACGACTCAACTCCCAACAGTAGAGTTAGTTTGACAAGAAAAACACGAGGAAGCATGTTCTCTTTCTTTCCAGGGATAATTTTAAGACAAACTTTCGGAATTAACAAACAATGGTGCCTGTTCAATCGGTCGAAGATCAGATGAAAGCTGTACTAGACTGTGTGGTCACTGAGGATAAAATACCCACAGATGTCAGCACTACGTTAAAGCTTTTCATTAACAAACTTGATGAGTGCTCAAGGTAAATCTGGTTGACAAGTGCCTAATGTGTTTTATTCATTACACCGATTCTGTTGCAAAATGTTTCTTAAACAGAATGAAACAGGAGGGACCTATCTGCATTTGTCCAATAGAAACTCTCGTTATGCTCTGATGCTTCTGTTTGGTGCTTAAACGTTCAACTGTTTCCATAATGAATACACCCCTGATGTTTGTATGACAATGCATGTGTAGCCACCCTGTATGGGAATGCATGTACTACTGCCTCTGCCAAGAAATCTGGGCTTTCATGGCATAGGTGGTAATGCATTCACACCACAATAACCACAGGGTTGTTGATTCAAGCCCATCACTACATTGGTGTCAGCAGTGGGATAGTGTCTGCGGTGTCTCGGAGTTGCTGGTTCCAGCTCCACTCCGACTGTTCCCATTTCCAACCAATTAGTACACATTCATTGTTTACCGTCGGTGTCACTCATCTTCATGGCATGTTGTCTGTCTCTGAACAGGAGCAACATAAAGCGATGCAAAGAGCGTAGTCTGGAGGAGGCAGGCCAGCTGCTGAGGAAGATCCCAGTGAAGCAGCTTCAGTGTTTAGAGGAGAGGCTCCTCTTGCCACTCATCAGGCTACTCGTCGCCATGCAGATGCAGATGTTTAACATCGCCAGTCGCAAATTAGACCAGGTCCAGAACAAGCTCTGACCTTTAGAAGTGATGTTTTCAATGCTGAATAACTAAAGTGCTATTCTGAATATGTATTTGATCATGCCATTACAGATGTTGCAACATCTGGCAGAAGTCAATCGTTTGCTGGTTTTTCGAGAAATCCAACACTGT
Source organism: Salvelinus alpinus (assembly GCF_045679555.1). NCBI lineage: Eukaryota > Metazoa > Chordata > Actinopteri > Salmoniformes > Salmonidae > Salvelinus > Salvelinus alpinus. The sequence goes on along the minus strand of NC_092090.1, from coordinate 72,089,268 downwards.
TTGTGCACTATTGTGGGAAAGGATCAGGTATGTGTATTGTTCTAAAAATAATCCATGGTTAGAAGTATTCTTTAGCAATGTGATAATGTTTCAGCATCTTTCCTTTTCAGGCATTATCCATTGGGGACCTCCAGAGAGGTAATTTGTGGATTAGAATCATCTTGAATTGTTCTTTGTTTTAGTGTGAGTGGCATTGTCAATATTAACTATTATCTTTTTGGCCTCATTTTAGGTGCCAAGTTATCTCCTGTGTGTGGTTTGTGTTTGCAGCTTGCATGTTCCTGGAGGACAGCTCTATTGGTCGTGAGCTGTGGCGAGAGGCCTGCCCTTCCTTGATAGATAAAGTGGCTGAGTTATTCCCTATAATACTGGAGCAGGAGGGTTTGAGAAATGGACCACTGTGTTACCAAGCTGTAAAGGTAAATACTGTATATGCACTTTATCAACCTTTAACTTCCTGGTTCTTGTCAACAAAATTGTACTTGTCTTTTTTCATTTGAAGCACTGTTCAGAAGACGTCTTGTCATTGAACTGACCTGTGAGTTGGCTGTGTTAGTAGGTGTCTTACTGATCTGGGACCTGTCCCTTCAGGTGTGTTTGCAGGTTTTTCAGCTGTTGCCAGGTGAGGTGGCCCCTCTGGTGTGGGAGAAGGAACCGGGGAGTTTGGCAGTGCAGAGCATCCTACAGTCTCTAATGGACATCATCCTGGGACAGGTCTGTGTTTGACATCGATTCAGGTTAAATCCCAAACTATTTTTAAATAAATATGATTCAGGTTTGCCAGTCTGTTCTCCCTGATGTCGCTCCATGGTCCAGCTCTTACTCTTACTACATGGTCCTTTGTAGCTCATTTGGTAGAGCATGGCGCTTGTAACACCAGGGTAGTGGGTTCCATTACCAGTATCACCCATATGTATAATGTATGCATGCATGACTGTAAGTCGCTTTAGATAAAAGCGTGTACTAAATAGCATTTTAAAATTATTATTATATTACTTGTTTCCTCTGTGTGCGGGCAGTGCTCCAACAGGGACACCCGTCTCCTGGCTGGCACCACAGTGGCCATGCTGATTAACACCGTACTAGAGGGAGGGGAGGGAGGAGCAGCTGCCTGGAGTCTGCTACAAGTCACTCACTCAGGTACACATTCAGGACTTTCATATTGTTGACATTGTATGTTGACTTTTATGGTTTACATTCTATATTGTTTACATTCCAAATCATCACAACACATATGAAGGATTTGAACCATAACCCTATGCAAATAAGGACTGTGATGATGAAGTGTTTTTTGTTTTTAATGCCACTGGTTGATGTGTGTTGCTCAGAGCCCTGGCAGCTGTGTGTGGGTGGTCTCCAGGTGCAGTGCAGCCCCCGCTCGCAGGACGGAGTGGACAGACTGGCCGTGAGCAGGGGTCTGCTGACCTGCTGTAGAAGGGGCATCCTAGTCAGTCAGGTGGACACCACAGGGGTATGTCACAGACTGCTCATGCTCATTCGTTCTTATGGAATTCTCTGCCAATTTAGAAAATGTGGTTTCTGATTCAAGGTTTTCTCCCTATTGCTTCAGGCTTGTCTACTCCTGGGTGGTTTGTTTCCTTTGGTTTCTGCGTTGTGTGAGGAGAAGCTTGACTGTCACTACTATGTCTTTGAAGGTACTGTAAAACCAAACCAGTGTGTATGTGTGTTTCTGTAAGTGCAAACCTAATGAAAGTAAGAAATACCTGAGTATCAAATCAAAGTTTATTAAAGCCTATGTCTGATGGCAGTGTTAACACTGTGGCTGAAGAGTGTTAAGGAGTGTCTAGCTGAGATCTGGGAGGTGACCAGCGCTCCCCTGCTGCCTGATGACTCTAGTCTGAGACAACAACTCATCCAGGTCATCTGGGACAATGCCGAGAGTCCAGTGAGTTTTCAATCATCTCATTACTAATATAAATGGTGTTTTTTATATATATATATATATATTTATTATTATTTTTATTTTTTAAAGCAGCAGCTACTCTAGTATAGTAGTAACAATAACATCCCATTTCTCCTTACACATGCCCAGGTCGAGGGTGTGTCAGAGGTTGTGCGCAGTGCGTTCTGCCTGCTGCTGGAGATCTATGAGATGGACTGCCAGCGTTTTGGAGACACACAGAAGAACCTGCACATTTCCTTACTCCACCGCATAACCAAACTGCCCTGGGAGGCCAAAGCCAAATACTTCCCCCTCTGTTCACTGCTCCCTTATGTTGGCACTGACATGGTGAGTGTATTCAAAGTCATCTTACACCTTTTAAAGTGTATACCTTTTTTATACCTTTTAAAGTGTATGTTCAGTTGTGGAAATTGATTATAATTAATTTTCCATTAACCCCTCAGGTGCTGGAGCAGTACTCAGAGCTTCCCAACCATCTCCTGAAGTGCATGTCCACCAATCATCTGTCCCCATGTGCCTCAGAGCTTTACAAGTGTCTGATCCAGAAGCAGAGGTGCGAGCTGTGTGAGGAACTGGCCCAGGATGCTCCTCCCTTGGAGCTGGATCTGGCCAATCAGTGGGCCAGGCGTTGGCGGACCACTCTGCTGGAGGCCTTGACCTCTGACGTGACCCTTCTTCAGAACAACAGCTCCAGCCACTTGCTGCCCTGGACTCTGCGTGTCTTCCCTGCTGCTGTGGAGCCCCTGCTGGCCCCTCTAGACCCTGCCTCTCCAGGGCACCTCCATGCCTGGGCCTGTGTGATGAGTGCCCGCCGAGCCACTTATGGAGGCTCCCCCTGGGCCCTGGAGAGTGGCTCTGCCCTGGAGACCCTCCGTCTTGCCCTGGGATGTGTGGATGATAGAGTCCGCCTGGCCGCCCTCAACCTGCTATGCTGCAGCCCAAAGACCAAAGAGGCCCCGACGCCGGAGGAGCTGTCTACCATGAGGACCTTCATCCCCCAGAACCTCAACAGTGAGTCGTCACCGTTCCGCCAGCACCTTCAGGCGGGGGTGAAGAGGTTTCTGGTCCGGATCCGAGACAGCTGCCTGGCCCACCTCAGAGGACAGAAGGGAAAAAGGGACGGTGGTGTCAGCCTCACAAAGGAGACAGAGATGGCACTTGATCAGGGAGTAGGTGAGAGCTGTGAAAGTTTGAAGCACTAAATAATGGTTTTATTTCCTTGTCCCATCTAGCTGTGCGGTGCAATTTATTAATATCCTATTCATCCTGATCATTGTAGGGTTTGTGGACTGGCTGTCCCAGCTGCCGTTGTCCTATCTGGCACCAGGACACAGCTACCAGAGGAAAAAGACTGTCCTGCTGCTGCTGTCTGCTGTACTAGAGACCTGCACAGACACCTGGAGCCCAGACAAGAAGAAGGGCCAACCCCCAGGTCAGTAAAGGGGGCATGAGATGGTTGACTTCATTCTGGGGCTTTAAAGCCTGTATGAAGCAAAATTCCAATAGGTTTTTGTTCCCTTTCTGTAGTTAACATGGCCTCTTTGATCAACTGGGCAAGGCTGAGAGGATGGTGGGATTTCTTCTCTCGATCAAAACAGCTGGTACTTATTGGCTGTTTAGAGGATTCCACCAATGAGGTAGACTTAATACTTATGTTACAAATTCCAGTTTTTATTTTTAATACATTTGTGAGTGACAGAAGGATAAGTGAAATAATGTATTTTCTCTGCTCTATTTTCTTCCTATGTAGATTCGGGAGCTCTCTGCAGGGTTACTGGTGAGATTTTTCCCACCTAGTTTTCTGGAGGACATTACTCCTGTGCTGTTCGGCCGAGCAGAACTGCTCCTCTGCAGTCCCCGTGTGCCGGAGGCTCAGATGGGAGCTCTGATCATGAAGGTCCTCCTCCAGAAGTAAGTAGACCTTAATTTTTACACCACCTGTAGCCAGAGTTCTTGTCCTCGACCTCAGTGTTGCATGACCCCCTCTCTGAAGGTCTGGAGGTCAGTCTCATGTGCCCTGGCTGGACAGCCGTATCAACTACGTCAGTTCTGGGGACTCGAAGGCCGCTACTCTGGTCAGGTATCTACTCAAGGAACTCGAGCAGCATTACCTGATCGCTAAGGATGATATGATGCTTGCTGCAAGGACCAAACCCATACACGGTGAGACCTGTTGCATCATTGCTATTTCACAAAATTTAATTTTGCAGCTATCTAACAGCTTATATATAAACATGTTGAATTCCAAAGCACTTGACACTGCAACCTTACTTGAGTGATGTATTTGTTTCAGGTATTTTGACTGCCCTAGAGAGGTGTATACTAGAGGTACCTAACACCCTGTGTGATGTGGTCGATCACAGAGTGACCATAGAGATCCTGGTTCTCCTGGAGAGGATCACTCTGCTCCTACTGGGTGTGCTGTATGGAGACCAGGATGCCTGCGGTGATGAGAAAGGTATCGCCAGTAAGGCGTATAGAGACATCACACAAGAGATCGGAGAAGGGTAAACTTGATATGGAATGGTTGTCTCACCCCCGCCCTTGTCTTTTCCAGATATACCCCCAACTTTCTGTGACATGGGGAATGCCATCACCTCTCTGATAGGCCAGGTGGCAGGAGAGGACCAGGGGGAGGGGGATGAGTGTGTGCTGCTGTCTGAGGAACACAGTCTGGTCCTCACCTGCTGCTGGGTCTCCCTCAAGGTACTCTTCATCTTACCGATCAACACTCGCACTGACCACCCGGCTGCACATTCTAACCCATGTTCAGCACCACTAAGAAACACATTCTGGCCTTCAATAACTATTGTTGTTTTCCTTTTCAGGAAATAGGAATCTTTCTAGGTTCTCTGGTGGAGAGAATGCTTGCTCAGGCCAAACAGACAGAGCCCTTTCTAACTTTAGAAGACCTAAAGAGGGCCTCTAAAGTGTTCAAGAACATTCTTCTCAAATGCCGCCACTGGGTAAAAAGGACATAACATCAATTTATGGTTCACAACTCAAAGCCTCCCTGGTTTTCTTGTCTCATCTTCAGTCCTGACATACATGTTTCTATCCCCCAGGGGGCAGTAGAGGGCTGCTGTGTGGGCTTTACCAGGTTCTGTGCCTGTCTCCTGAGCAGCAGTGACCCAGAGCTCAGGGATATCCCAGCACACATGCTGAAGCAGGTAACCTCTGACCCAGGCCCTTTTGAGGGGGCTCATCCACACCGCACACAGGGTTCTCATGGGGTAAAGGGGTTTCTGTAGAGTATGTTTTAGGTCCAGGCCAGTGATTTACCTTATCATTCTCTGCCAATTCATATCTAATTTTATCTGCAACAATGAAGCTATGTTGCATGCATATTTAGCTAGTATGGTTAAACTGTGTGTGTGCTAACTGATATGGGGTTTTCTCTCCAGGGCCTAGAGGTGCTGCAGTCTCGCTGTACGTCAGTGACCCGGCGGGCGGCAGGGCTTCCCATGCTCATCCTGTGTGTGGTGTCAGCAGAGGAGGCCAGTAAGGCCCGGCCCCTCCTGGCCCACAGCATACACACCCTGCTGGACACAGCCAGGTCCCCTCTGCCCCAGGACTGGGACCAGACACTGGACCTGCCACAGGTAGTACAATTCATGAATTCACCAAAAGTTTGCCAGATATACACACACACGTACACTACTTCCCATGAAATATACACATGTACATTACTTACCACGTACACAGATGAGATGCACAGCCGTCGAGATACACACATACCAATAGGATACTCAAGTCCAGGTCAGTTAGCGTGCTGTCTAATGTTAGCTTTTCCCCTCTCCCCCAGGTGTGTGCGGTCCACACCCTGCAGGCCTTGGTACGAGGCTCTGGGCTGGGGGTGGCTGTGCTGCAGTTTGCCCCAGCTGTGGCCATCCTGTCACTGACCCTCCTCAGCTCCCCCTGCTGGGCCATGAGGAATGCTGCACTGCAGCTCTACAGTAAAAAGACAATCTCTCCCTCTCACTACTGTAATGTGCACACTGAGGACAGAGCTCAGGTTTCAGTCTCATTTGTATTCTCTGAAACTGACCAGCTCAAACATTAGATCATATAGACCGGGAGAGAATCCATTAGCTTCACTTGCGCTGTCTGCTCCAATTTCTTTCATGTAGCTATCAGACATGCATGTTAAATTATTAATTTGTTATTGTACTCCCTCTGACTGAACCCTTTCCCATGAACAGGCTCTCTGTGCTCAAGGTTGCTGGGTCAGCGCTCTGGAGGTGAGGAGGGCTCCACCCAGCATGGCATGTCTCCCCCCGCCTTCTTCACCCACTACCCTGCCCTGCAGCCCTTCCTCCTGGGAGAGTTGAGGGGGGCGGCAGAGGACTTGCAGGGTCCCTCTGGGGAGGCCCGGCTCCGCCTGCACCCCTCCCTCTACCCTGTCCTCACCCTCCTGGCCAAACTCCAGCGAGGGGTCCAAGACCAAACTGGGTGATTACTGTTTTCATGTAATTTATTTTATTTTGTCAAGCTAAAGAATCTCTTTATAGCTGCATCTACTCAATGAAGCAGGTGATGATGTCCATGGGCCTGTTTAAGGATAACACACCTGTATTCTCCAGGTAGGCACACAATCATTTACAGTGTTCTGTGCATCTCCTTGCAGTATGAAAACTGGTCCATGTAACCTTTGTTCCCAGCAGGACTCTGTCAGACTTCCTGATTCCCCTGCTCCAGCTGGCTGCCAGTCCCATCTACAGTGTGAGGATCATGACCTCTAAAGCCTTGGTCGCCATGACGCCCCCCTGCCAATACGTGAGCACCCTTCTCCGGTTGACAGGAGAGCTGCCAGAGCCCCAGGACCCCAGCTGTCACAATCGTCTGCATGGACAGCTACTGCAGATCAGAGCCATCCTGGACAGGGGTCTATGCACACAACGGTGAGGGTTTACAGAATGGAAAACAAACAGGGAAAGATTCTATAATTCATGTTCTATTTATTCTGTGATTAAGGGGCTGTCAGGTTTTGTAATTTGTGTTGTTATTTCCCCAGTCCTCCCCCAGACGCACTGTGTGATGTGGTGGACCGTGTAGAGTCCAGACTGTGGTTGGTGACAGGGGCTCAGCACTGCCCCCTGGTGCGTGGGGCCTACCTGGGTGTGGCAGGCCTGCTGAGGGGGTTCTGCTCTCAGGGGTTCCTCCGTCAGATGAGGGATGTGCTCCTGTCAGAGCTCCACTCACCACACCAAAGGCTCCAGGTGCCCAACAGACCCTGTCTCACACACACACACACACACGTTCTTATCCAGAGATACTGTCATGATTTGTTATCCTTTTCATCATCTGGGTATGTGCCAACTGATATATCTGTGAGGTTGTGTTAGCCGTCCCACAATACTGAAAGTTCTATGACATTCCATTTTACAGGTTGGGTCCGCCTCCTTCCATCAGAACGCTATCCACTTCCTGTGTGCAGAGCCCCAGTGGGCTTGCCAGGTGTGGGGGAGTTTCTCCACAGAGAGCTCTGACCTGAGGCTGTCGTTGGTCAGTTGGGCGGCTGAGAGGCGGCGATGGAGTGGGACGAGCATGCAACAGGTGCTGCAGACGGCACTGCAGGTGAGACATCAACACCCTGTCTAGACTAGAGAATGCTGGGAAAGTCACCCTGTCCAAAACCTTACCAACAGTTTTCAACGACTAGTTTTCAATATACAACATGAGGAATTCAAGGCACTAAAGATATGTTTGACTTTAAACACAATGCTGCATAGGGCTGAAATCAAGCTGAGAATAGTTTTTCTCCCTCGTAAAAATGAATGGTTGTGTATCAGCTCACAGCTATTATATACTCACTAAACAGGGTCAGGTAAATCTGAACTAGACCAATACAGTCAAGGATATCCATCCTTTTTCTCTGCTGTGTTATGCCGTACAAGTGGGAGTCACGGAAAATGTAGGGCGTAAAAAGTACACTATTCTCTTTAAAAGTGAAGTAAGCGTAAAAGTTGACTCTACTGTTTATATTTTTGACAAGTACATATATCCCAAAAAATGACTTAAGTAGTACTTGAAAGTATTTTTGCTTTAGTACTTTCAAGTACCACTGGGTAGAGCATGGCACTTGTAAGTTGTAACGCCAGGGTAGTGGGTTCGATTCCCGGGACCACCCATACATAAAATGTATGCAACCATGATTAATTCGCATTGGATAAAAGCATCTGCTAAATGGCATATATTATTGTAAATTCTAAAGAAAACATTATTTTGCCTTTTAATAAAACTCCATAGGCCCAATCAATATGCCTGTGTCAGTGCCCCTGTTTTATACCTCCTTCAGTTTCTGGACAGCAAAGTCTTCCCACCTGTTAGCTACCCTTTAATGACGCCACATTCCTGATTTGACAATGGTGACCTGATCATGCTGTTTTAGGGGAATGGTGTTTAACATTGCTCTCTGTACTCAGGCCAACCTGAAGGAGGCGCTGTTGGATCAGAGTGTGGAGTATAGCAGGACATATCTGACAACCCTAGTGGCAGTGATGACTCCTGGGGCTGACCATACTCTGTCCCAGGAGCCTTCCCCTTCTCCCCCCCTGGAGGGTCCAGTCCTGCTGGAGTGTGTGGAGCTGTTGCTGGGGGCCCTGGAGGGCCACAGAGGGGGGCCAGAGTTCCTATCCCAGGCCCTGTGTGCTGCCAGCCTGCTGCTCTCCCAAAGGTCAGCATACAGAATTCTGCACACTGCACTCCTCTCTGTTTTGACATGATTTATAATTTACTTTACAACAACAAGTCATTAGGGTGTCAGATCCACAAAAAACATACGGAACATTCACACATTTCTTCTCCCTCTGTCTCAGTCTTCAGACATCTCTGTTCCCTCGGTGGTGCAGTCTGTTGGAGGTCCACCGGGTGCCAGAGGCCCCTGAGGCTCTCAGGAGATCCTGTGCCGGGGCCCTGTGTCTGGCTGGGGCCCCCTTACTGAGCATGGCCCTGAGGGACCACACTCCTCTCCCTGTCTTCAGCACCAGGTAGAGATCTAGAGCAGGGTCGTATGTTAAAAAGTCAATTACAGTATGCATACTGACTTTGTCACAATCTGCTGCATAATGTCCTCTCTGTCTTTCTTCCTATGCAGGTTGATCAACACAGGGCTTTACCTGCTGCAGGATGAGAGCCAGCAGGTGAGGATAAAAGCGGCTGGTTTTGCCTCCACACTCTGCCAAGCCAGGAGAGGAGGAGGGGAGAGGAGCATGTACCTGATGCAGGTCAACCAGGCTCTGCCCTTCCTGCTGGAGCTGCTGCTGGAGGAATGCTGGGATAGTCCTGATGCCCTGGAGGTGTTGCTGTGTCACATGCCCCAGTCTGACCTGAGCTCAGTCCTGAGGGAGGCCAAGGACACTGGGTGAGTCACCACACACACAGACAGTCAACAAATTCATGACATGTAGGCCGAGTATGTATTTTGTTTTGTTTATGTTGTTCATCAATCCCTCTCTGTTCCACAGGTGTGCCAGTCTTTATGAGCAGGATGAGGCCAACGTATTTGCAGAACCGTCTGTGATGTCAGCATGTCTACTTCCATACCTGCTTCAGCTCGCTGAAAAGTACCCTGCATCCTCAGTGGTGGGAGAACGCCTGGGTGTATGGGCCAGGGAGAATGTTACAGACCTGCTGGAGAACCTCAGGGTCTGTAAAGACCTCCAGCCAGGTAACACACAGACCAAGGACCACATACTTACTGATTGTGTCGGAAAGCTACAGAATGAGGATGGTTACATGCAAATAACACCATTATTGTGGATAGTCATTAATATAATAGTTTCTTTAAAATGTTTACATGCTTTGCAAGAAGAACAATTTCCCTAATAATCCTGTTTACATGGACACATCTGAAATCAGGCTACCTGATGGGACTTAAATAAATGCTGAAAATCGGCAATCAAAATAAAAACGTTCTACCACTGCGACCACGTTATTTTTGCGAAGCATATTTGATTCTGAGTTCAGGCATATAAAGTTTGTATGTGAACTATTTCTAAGATACTCGCACATAAGAGGGAGGCTTGCGCTACCGCTGCTGGTACATGTGCAGATCGAATACACAGCTGGAACGCTGATTTTAAGCTGTTTACATGTCCCAATAACCTGAAAGATGGCTCAGAAAACCACGTTTTAAGCAGCGTATGCTTACTTTGATTTTGACCTCACTCCGATTTAAGATAAACAGAGTCAAGTGTTTACTTGACTATTGCCATACTCTGCCTACTGCCATAATCAGTTTAATATCAAATTATTAGTGTGCATGTAAACGTACTGAAAATGTCATGGCTGACAGCATTACGTGAGCTTAAAGTGATACTTCGGGCTTTTGACAATGAGGCCCTTTATCTACTTCCCCAGAGTCAGATGAACTTGTGGATACCATTTCTATATCTCCGTATGAAGGAAGTTAGAGGTCATTTCGCAAGCCAAGGCTAACTTGCATTAGCACAATGACTGGAAGTCTATGGGTATGTACTAGCATGAGACACATAAAAATGCTATCCACAAGTTCATCTGACTCTGGGGAAATAGATAAAGGACGTCTTTGCCAAAATCCCGAAGAATCCCTTTAACTGTTCTTCCGTTCTAGGTGACACCCTGGACCCGGCCTGGTTGGCTCTTCTCATGGATTCTAGTTTCCATGGCACCCTGTGTGGTCTGTGGGCCAGGGCAGCATTCCTCCTGCGGCTCCTAGAAATATCTGATGACCTCCGACTCCTCTGTGATCCCGAGAGTTTACGTAAGAACATCCAGGAAGTTCACTGTGTGCTCCGCCAGAACGGTGTCCAGATGCCCGCTGCCTTTACTGCAGCTCTGACTGGAGACCTGCCTTGATGATACAGTAGTCTGGTCCACACTGTGACAACAGATTGCCTTAGTTCTCCTCTTTGACGATCCAAGTCCAGAATTAATGAATCCATGGATGCTGCATGAATGCCTACTGCAGCTGCAAACAACGTGAGCTTTGAATGTACTCTCTCTGTAGCTTCTGCACTACAGTACAGTAGCATTTGGCAGGCAGGTTCTCTGATTAGTTATGTAAAAGAACTGACTACAGCCAGATGAATGCAATGATCAGATTACGTACTGCTGCTGATGAGGCCTGCTAAGTATTGACCAGCTATAGAGAGCATCTCCTTACACCCACTATGCCTGAACTGAGAGTGTCTATACTGATCCAAAGAGCCTCTTAGAACATCTCTGTTGATGCCATTGTGTATTTTATTTACTATGTTAATGCATTTGCATGTCTGTGTGATCATGATGCAGCCATGATGCAAGTATTTTTGTATGGTTTTAAAGGATAAATGTTTAATTTTATAGATTAAATAATCTATTAAAGTGGGGTTGTCCTCTCTTTTCTGTAGGCTTTAACGTTTAGGATGTCTTCCTTTATCTGTCGCCCAACATTAAATCCCTCTGTTGTGCTTGAACAAGGCCCCTCTGTGTGAATTCTCAGACCGGTTCCAACTGCCTCCGACCACTCCTGGTATATTTATCATACCACCAGCAGCCACAGCAAGGCGCGCTCCTTCCTTCTAGTCTATAGTAGGCTACGTTGCCTTTTCTTCTCTCCTGTTCATCTTTCCGCATTAGCCACGTCTTATTGGGCTTCATCTGCAGCAGTGGGACGCAGACAGTGATGTAATGCCAGTGGCCGTCAGCAGTAGAGGCAGAGAGACAGGAGGGTTGGTGAACAGAATGGGCATACAAGGCTTTATGCTCCATTAGTGGCCAGTCTCCTGCCTGGATAAGTGTCCATTGTCAAACTGCCTGCCTCCCTCAGATGAAGATGATTGACTGTACTGTTGAGCTGCTGGTTGCCGTGCAACACCCCACACTAGAACGGTCTTACATCATTATCACAGCAGTCCACTCCTTTTTGTTCTATTGGTGGCAGGCAAATATTTGATAGGCTACAGTTCACGCTCTTTAGAAGTGTTTGTGTGTACATTGGGGCTGAATGACCTTTCTAATATGTCCTTGTAGTCTGTTGGAGCAGGCATTATAAAGTAGGACTGTTTCTGAACTCGTAATTTTTTTTCCTGTGTTAATTGCAATGTTAATACACAGGCCTAAGAGCAACTGGGTGATGTGTTAGCCAGTTTCTTTACCAGTTCCCAATTGGTTTTCTGTAGACCTCTTTCTTGGAGTGTAACTCACCCCTCATACCTGTGTTCACTTACTTTATGTAACCACTTCATGACTCATACGTGGGAATTATGCAGTACGTGTTCCTTAAACACGTCTTAGAAATGAGAGACACCGAGAGATAGTCCTACAGGATTTAAATGTGTCTGAGAGAAAACCACAGCAGGCTTGGAGTAGGAACCGTACTAGAACACTTTAAAACGGGTCTATCGACTTACCCGTTTTGACCCCCGGCACTGAGGTTCAAGTGCTTTTAAAACAAACAGAAAAAAAGATCTGTGAACTCTGTGCTAGTTCCAGACAAAGACGGACAGATAACATGTTCTGATTTCTGTCCTTGAGTCTTCCTGAACTAGAACATACATATCATGAAATGAATAATAAAAACATGACTCGCCTAATCTTATAAACAATTTCCTATTTTCTTGCTTATTTCAGTGTTTTTTCCCCCTCATGTCTTAACAATGACCTATTTAACTGTCCAAATGTTTTTCCATTGGAAACTTTCCATACATAATTAAGAAAAGAAAAGTTGGGCCTTTTCTGGAAGGGGTGTGTGTGCGTACGTGCTTCCTGCACTCTGGCGAGGGTTTAAAAGGAACCTGGAGGCTGACCATCTGGCCTTATTAGAGCTTTTGTTAACATTTCCCTGAGACCGAAGGTTTACCTGGATACAGCCTTGGAGGTTTCATTAAGTCTGTACAGGTAATGAAATGATTAGACACGGCAGATAGGAACAAGGCTTTTATGAGCGGAGCGTTCCATTAGTGTCACAAGGAATCTTCTCTAACTGACATACTACCAGTCAGTGCAGTTCTGGTTAAGGAAATAATAAGAGGGAACATTCACACTTTACTCAGCATCAACACAACTTGATTTAGGTCAACTCAATGTAAAGTTAATAAATATACGAAGTCTGTCTGTGTGACATTGGTTTTAGGACTGACAATGAAGTAATATACTGCATTAGAGAGAGTGTGTGTGTGTGTGTTTAGATGAACCAGAGAGAGAACTGGGTGTGAGAGAGTATTTGTATTGGCATGGGGAAGAAAGACAGAGTGACTATAGAATGGGATAGAGAGTACGAGAGAGAGGGAGAGTGTTTGTATTGGTAATTGTTTGAAAGCAGGGTGACATTTGTTTGAAAAGCGGCTGCTGAGTGAATGAGTCATGCTCTGCCAGTGGCCTGTGGCTCTCTCCTGCTGGGGTCAGGCAACAATGACAGGGGCCTCTCTCCTTTGAGCACCCAGCTAGGCAGCTGGGTGCACAGGGAGAGGGGGCAGCATTTAACATCGGCCCCCTCCAGTCCCCATAGCCTTCTGATGTCCTGTGCTGTCAGGGACTGAGGCTGAGGGAGAACATGGTGGAGAGAGAGAGGGGGTGGGTGGTGGAGAAAGGTTGTGTGGAGGGAGCAAAGGGCATAGCTGGGATAAAAAATCTAATCAAATTGTATTTGTCACATGCACTGAGTACAAGTGTAGACCTTACAGTGAAATGCTTACTTACAAGCCCTTAACCAACAATGTTTTAAGAAGTTAAGAAAAAATTGATAAGTAAAAAATGTCAAATAAAATTAACAAATTACTAAAGAGCAGCAGTAAAATAGCAATAGCGAGGCTATATACAGTGGGGACCGGTACAGAGTTAATGTGCGGGGGCACCGGTTAGTCAAGGTAATTGAGGTAATATGTACATGTAGGTAGAGTTATTAAAGTGACTATGCATAGATAATAACAGAGAGTAGCAGCAGTGTCAAGGGAGGGGGGCAATGCAAATAGTCTGGGTAGCCATTTGATTAGATGTTCAGGAGTCTTATGGCTTGGAGGTAATAATTGAGGTAATATGTAAAGTGTTGCAAGTCAAGTCTATTGCCAGCACTCATACTTTATAGTGTGAGTCTTTTGGGGTAATCTTTGGACAGCTCAGGAAGGCAGAGAGGCTCTTTGAGAGATACAGTGGGACGGTGTCGACTCTGGACAGTCTTTATATTCAGAGTGTTGTTTTGAAAGCTGGCGAAGTAGGGCAGTGGGGAAATAATTGATGAGTTCCGTAATGTGTTCCATTGGGCCAGCACGCTAAATGGGGAACAAACAAGGGAGAAGTGTTTCAATGCTGTTACTCTAAGGAGCTTCTCATTGTTTCATTTTCTGCAATTCATTTTACCATGTCTCCTGCAGCCGATAATGTAGTTGGTGGGGCAGTGGGTTGGCTTTGCTCTGTGCTGCCAAAGGAGGAGATCACCTAAATGTTCCCATCAAAAGAAGATTAGAAAAAAGGATGATACAATTGATCAGTGATCAGTACAACAAGGCCGTCTAAAAACCTTTTCATTTAACACAGTTCATTCAAATCAACAGATCCTAAAGGAACCATATATTATTTACTTATAAAAACTACATTTTAGCTGCTCAAACATCAAGAGAAACAGTGAGTTATTCAAATCGTATAACTTCATGACGATATGATATTAAAAGGTGTACTATTCAGTGCCGAGTAAGCAATCTGAGCATGTCAATTTGGTCCCAATGGATGGAGCGAGTTTCTGGGTGGAGCACTTTTGGCTCTAAGTATAGGACATTGTAAAAGGCAGCGCGCCGCAGCTGCCGCCACCGGTATTGCAGTGCAAAGGGGCGTTCCTTCTCCAAAAGAGCGAGAGAGAGGCTGTTTACGAAGAAAACAGATCTTGCTTTGACAAGAAGAAGGGCTAGTCTGCAGAGAGGAGAGCAGTTTGACTGAATTATTCAGCATAGGCTCTTCCACAATAAAACAGATTGTTTTATTTAAATAACCCATCTATTTCATTTTGTGCACTGATACTTTTTCATTTTTATTCATCCTGTCAACTCTACGGAATGTTTTTCTCGCTGCACTTTGTTTTGCTAAGCATGGCTTTAGCGGACAGAACACCCAATGCTGAAGGTAACACAATACTCTTATTATGACGACTGAAAAGCAATGCCTTTGTTCACACTAGTCTATTTATTATTACATATAATTATGTTTATTTGTTTTTGTTATATACTCAATATACTCCCTTTATCGGTTAAGAATTTGAATTTTATAGTTACATTATGGCTTAGGACCTGAGAAATTGAGTCCAAGAAAATGCAAGTTCTAAAATGTATTTGTTTACAACAAGGAGATTCAAGAATACATTTTGTGTTGATTATTAATATGAATGTACGATTACAGCACTTTCGGGGCAATTCCTTGTTGAATGTATTACTTCTAGATTATGCACTTACAGTATGTTGATGTTTTATTTGCTATCAAGTTCTCCTCTTTGTTTTCAACTGAACATGTTCATTTTCCCATAAATCAATGTGTCCCCAGACTGCATCAAATCCAACGGTGTAGAGTACAGAGGGGAGCAACAGAGCTCCTACACAGGACTAACCTGTCTGAACTGGACCAACACAACCCGGGACTATGATGTTATGGCGTATAGAGATTCACAAATGGGTAAATTACATTGTCATTTCATGACACAATCAAACATGTAATATACCATCAAATTGATAGTTCATTGATTTGACAAGTTCTCATCTGCCACCATTGCTGTGGTGTTCACTAGAAGTGCCCTGGTTTAAATGGCACATTTGTTGTGATGGTAAAAATGTTTGTTTGGTTATAGATGTTCCTGACATGAGTGTATAACTCAAGGCTCTAGTCTCTCTGTGTGGGTTATATTAGTAAGGTCAGGGTTGATGTATTTCAATATTGTTGGCAAAATACAGAGCCAGAGCATGCATTTCAGTAGTACAGTATATTTCATGCCCTTTGTGTTCATTATGCAAGCTTTTAATTAATTATACCGTGAGGGTTTTTCCACCTGTGAGGAACAGTGAGGATGTTGATGTCCTTTTCTTCATGCTCTGTAGGTATTGGGGAACATAACTACTGCCGTAACCCAGACTCATCTGAGAAGCCCTGGTGCTACGTGACTGGCCCAGATGCTGAGGCACAGAGACAATCATGTGCCATTGACACCTGCAAAGGTATTTAGCTGCCCAGTCATACAAAGAAATAATCAGTATAATAGAAATACCTCCACTGACAGTACACAAGTCAATGCACTACATTGGGGAAATGTATGTAAAATGCTGCTTAAACATATACCTGGCGGAGGGCATATATATTATGCACACACATTGAAATGTAGGTCAGGGCTGGGTAAAAACACATTATTGGATGAGGAGGGGGGGCTGCTTCCTCTGCCCTTCCCTAAATGTATTCTCAAAGCAGTTCTTGGAAAGGAAAGTCACTGTAGTTGAGAAATCGCTAACTTTAAAGAGGTGAAATGTAAATGTTTTTCTGAGAACTTGTCTAACCCTGTGAATGTTATTATTAAGGTGCGAGGCTCTAGAAGTGTTATGATGGGAATGTCCCCCTAAGAGTTGGCCTTGAGAACCAAGCAAACTAATGGGAGGCGTGTGTTTCTTTCTTGGGAACCTAGAATGTATTTCTTCTCAAGTTCTAGGAGGCAAGTTCTAAACTGACTTGCCTAGTTAAATAAAGAATATAAAAAATAAGGAAACTAGAGCTCTTTAGCTGAAGATTTTTAGACAAGAGATATTTGTAGTTATTTTTTTATGGTTATGCATTTATACACAAACTGCTGCATTTTATTTTTAATAACCCTGCTGATTAGGCATATCTGGAGAAGTATCTTCTCCCATGTGAAAAGCTGTGAGAGAAGAGTCAATCCACTATGAGGCTGTTTCCTGGGGGTTTGATCTTTGACCTCATTGTCTGGGAAGACAGTGCATGTCAAACAATAACAAGGGCCCTGTCCTTACGGAACCTGCAGATGCTACATTTTAAAGAGCCATAACTTGTTAGGCAGGCGGCTGCCTAAGGTTAGGTATAAGCCTGAACCTCTTACTCAACCCATTGGTGGAAATGAGACCTTTCCCATGGAGACAGCAGGCAATTGGCTAATGCTGGCTATGACCTCATGTTCTTTAACTCCAGCAGAGTTGGTAAACACCTTTTTTGGAGAGCAGATGTTGACATCCGCAGCTGCAGTTTCCTTTCTCCTGAGACTGCGATCACGTCACGTGTAGTGACCCCATTGTGCTATGAAATGGCTGTCATTTTTATTATGCATTTTCTTTATAGAACTGCTTCCAAAGTAAACAAATTAGATTAATCCAGTAGCTCTCCTGCCCATCTGAGGATAGCCTCTGTGTCAACTTTATTGATGTCAAACAAGGCAGTGATTAGAAACCATGCTATTTACTACATGGAACCAAGTGGAAATTAGTTTCCTCCTCTATTCACTCATTTATTTGATCTCAATGTTGATTCTACAATAAAGCACGTAAAGAGCCTCTTCTGACCGGCCTGGGAAATGTGAATCATTAAACAAGAAATAGAGTTAAAACTATTACTATCATGTGTCCTCAAGTACAGAAACCCAAATACAACATTGGAAAAAACAGAAAGCAAACTAACATGGCGGTTGGTCAGTGTTTGGGGACTGGATGTTGATCATATTGTCTCCACAGACGAAGCCCCTACAGAGGCAGAAGCATCAGAGGCAGGCCCCCTCACCACAGCACAGACAGAGATCTTTGAGCCGGCCAAGTCTGGGCTTGCCCAGGGAGGAGGTAATGCGGTCCAGCCAGTCATGGGCATCATCCAGAGGGTACGCACAGGACCCAAGAAGAAGAAGGACCTGGGCACTCTTGGTATGTCCTGATCTCATTGCTGAGCCATAGGGGAAAGGGGGGATGCCATAGGGCCATAACATGTGAGCCTAAAGGGACAGTACTAAAAAGAGTGGGCCAGGTTGATGCAGCTCGGCTTGGTACAATGAGATGGATATAAATGGTCATATAAATGAGTTATAAAGGATTCAAAATATTCTCATAGTCATAACAGAATTATTTGCCTCACTGCAAGTGAACTGCACTGATATGCAAATTTTCAAATACATACTGTATATAAACGTTTGTGAATTCAGTTTGGTAACCATAGAGCCGGTGTGTCATGTCTCTTTCAGGCTATGTGGTTGGCATCCTCATGATGTCCATTATCATCCTCCTCGGGGTGGGCATCACCTTCGGATACTTCTACAAGAGGTCAGTGTCAGCCACTATGCTACACTAGGTGCTGCAACTGGAGAGACAGAACATTACAACCCTAGCTATGTTTTACTACTTTGTTAGGTTGTATCATGTGGTATGTGTGAGTGACATAAGAACTAGAACACATGCTGTGCACCACAAGACTAAACGGTGCCTCTCCGGAGAGTAGGAACACAATGTTTCATCGATTTGCAACAGATGCTTCTTTCTACCGCGAGAGAGACAGTGGTGTAGTGGTGATTCAAAACTCGAATGTAGCGTTGCACAGGCTTGGCACAGCTTAGACTTGTTGTGTTCATGATGAAGGCAGCAGCTCTGAGTGCTTGGAACCTCTTTGGCGGAATGCCAGTGGGGAGAGGGAGGGCATGTGTGGGCAGTGGGCACAGAATGTTACCAGGATGTAGAGCGGTGTCACTCGGATGTAATGAGACCCACTGCCACAAAGACAACAACAACGTGAAAACAAGAAACGGAATGGAAAAATAGGGGAAGAGAATGCCTGCAGTCTGGGTATTTTAGGCACCCACGTTTGATTCTGAAAGAGTGGAGAGCGTGAAGGAGTCCTGGGTGTGGGGGGGTTGGAAAGATAGAGAATCCACTGCAGTGGTGCAGCAGGCAGAAAGAGGGGCCCAGTGCTATACAGGGCGGGATTCTTACTGATACCCTCTAGCACTGAACTAGATGCTCTTGAAGCTCGGAGTTTGGCTGTCCAATCTGATTATGTGGGACTGTCATCGTTATCTATTCTAAGTAGCTCTTTATTAATGAGGGGAAGCAGCGGCAGCAGCAGATTGAATCCGGGGGGGGGGTTAGACCTGCCCTCAGAGACAAGTGACATCAGTAATGTGATGCTTGCTTAGCCTCCTACATGTATAGTAAACACGCATCATCACATATTGATGGTGAATCCATGCCACCAATGATATGTGTGTACTTTTGAGAGTAGCTTGAATTAAATTGATTAGATCAATTTCCAATCATACGTACATACAGAGTTTTAGCCTTTTTCTTTCTCACGCAGTAATATCAGGTTTAGGGAAAAGGTACAGCCTCTGAATCCCAGGCTTGTCGAGTCAACGAGACAAGATTTGGAAGGATAGCCGCACAATAATTAAATAGCGAGGGTTAGGAGGATTTGCTGATTCCTAAATTTACATAACGCAGACCCAATGTGTAGAATCAGTGCTGTAGTGGGGCGTAGTGTCGCATAGAAGCAGGGGGCAGGAAGAGGCTCCCGTCCAACAGTATGGTATGTTCCCTGTGCCGGCTGGGGCTCAGCAGATAGCAGACCTCACAACACCCTCAGATTGTGTCCCAAATGGCACCCAATTCCCTACATAGTGCACTACTTTTTACCAGAGCCCTATATAGGGAATAGGGTGCCATTTGAGACAACTCCAGTTACCTGCCTGGACTGGCTTAGCTCATACTGCAGCATGCCTGCCACCACCTACCCCCAGTCTCCATCAAAACATTCCCTTCCCTGTACCAGACCAGATACTGCCTTGAACCGCCCCTGTCATTTCTGCTACCACAAGATTAATGGACACTGTTAAAAATACCATCATCCAATGATATGAGACTCAGCATGGGACACTGTTAAAAATAGCCTCATCCAGTGATATGAGGCTGAGCATGGGACACTACCTCTCGCTCTTGTCATGAATAGAAATCAGGACCCAAGCTGGCTCTCCAAGTGTTTTGAAAGGGTATCCAGGTCAAAGTAAGTTGCTGAGGCACGCTATGATGAGCCTCTGATTTAAAGCTGTGTTTTCCTCAGGTTAAAGACATTACTTCTGCAAACTGCAATGTGAAATAGCAACTGTCAACCCCGTGTGTGTATATAATCTGCCCCAACACTATGATCAGTACCACACAGTGGCGGAACTAGAGTTTTATACATGGGGTGACCAAGGCTACTTCAGGGGGTCCATAGACCATGACAGAAAATGAGTGTGTAACCCTAACCTGGCAGCTAAGGAGCATGAATGAATCCTATGATTACTGATTAGAGGTAGAAGTGATAATTCACTTAACGCGGAGTTCTTCAATGTGGCAGATAGTGTGGTCCAAAAGGGTTACTTCACTATAAAGGGTTACTTCACTACAATTCTTTAACATACTATGAATAGTCAGTGTCTCTACCTCGGAACTGCAGCTCAATTTCTCAATTTCTCAATTGCTCAATTTCTCTCTCTCACTCTCTCACTCTCTCACACACTCACACACACACACACACACACACACACACACACACACACACACACACACACACACACACACACACACACACACACACACACACACACACACACACACACACACACACACACACACACACTGTACTCACATACTGGAGAGACTTGAATCACTCTGTTTTCATTAATATATAATCTGGGTCTATAAGTGTTGAACATCCAAAATATTTTTTGAAAATAAAGCTCAAGCACCAAGGAGATAAGATAGCATTTGTGTATTACATAAATTGCATAGTTTATTTACAAAACAATTTATTTACAAAAAAAATGCAATTTGACATACCTGGTATCAAGCAGAAATGGACATAAAAAATAATTTTGGTGCCCATCAATATTACAAATTTAGAGTATCATATTTATGCTCATATATATTATGTTAACTAATAGCAAAGAAAAGTTTGGGAATTGGCCTAATCAAGCCAATCAATTATCATTTTTGTGAGACATCTAAGCTTTTAGCTGACTGAAAGTGTAGAAAGCTTTCGTGGATGGCACCGTTGTAATAGTACCTCACAACTAAAGACATT
This sequence comes from Salvelinus alpinus, assembly GCF_045679555.1. Taxonomy (NCBI): domain Eukaryota; kingdom Metazoa; phylum Chordata; class Actinopteri; order Salmoniformes; family Salmonidae; genus Salvelinus; species Salvelinus alpinus. The sequence continues at coordinate 72,068,312 of NC_092090.1, read as the reverse complement.
TGTTCTTTTTTCTTTAAATGTTTGGTTTCGTCTGCAATTACACTAAAAACTTCACTTTCTTTTACTTCTCTTATTATTTAACTTTGTACCATCTCAGCTAAGCCCTCAAGAACTTCCTTCTGGATTTGGTGGCTTGTGTACATAGCATTGCCATGTACACAGGGTCATGCTTTGCTATTTCTTCTAAGATTGTCAAAAAATGACCCTTCTTGTGAGAGTCATTAGACTCTCGATGACCTCTCTGTGCTATATTTTGAGTGGCAGTTATTAGGAGCACATCTGCAATTGTTTTAATGTAAGTACAGTTTTCCTCCACTTTCTTTTTCCAGTCCTCATTTATGACATCTAACATTGATGAGTGGCTGTCCAAGCATACATAGCATTGATATGATGCTCTGCAATCGAATGGAGCTTAAACCCAGAATCTTTAAACAGAGCCTTTTTCCAGTTACAAAAACCTGACTGTGATGTGAAGGCAGATTCAGGTGTATTGGGCAGAGAAAAATGCCTACAGGTGAAACAATAAGTTGAATCTTGACTTACAGAATATTTAAGCCATGAATTGTCTTTATACCAGGAGCCGTTGAAAGCCCTTTTCCTAGTACCATGCTGAGTTCTGGGAAATGTCAAACACGGCTGTACAGGACCCTCTTCTCTGGATCTTGAAATGTCTGAAATACACGTTAAATAATGTGTCATATCTCTATGGAAATGTATAATTAAGGGATCCACAAGATTAGATACTAACAGCTGCTAACTAAAATGTGTAGTTTAAAGTATAGGCCTGGCCTACCATTGGGTCCTTTTGGAACAGCATATCTGGTGCTTGATGCAGTTGGGAGGGGCTCGATGACATCTCCTGGCAGCTCTGGCTCACTGTCTTGCTCAGAGCCAGAGGTCTCTGTGTCATCCCTTGATACATCTATTACATTAAAATAACACAAGAACCATTAGTGTATAATCAAAATAAAAATGCCACAGCCATCAAAACAAGAACACACATGAATCAACAACCAACATTTTAAAGTGAGGCTTAATCTGACAAAATCATCTATTAAAAGCTGAAGCTAAACTTAAATTCTGAACTGGGCATGTGACAGACTGTCTGGTAGATGCTCTGACCTGGTGTTGGTAGACTGGGTCCTTGTGAAGTCTGACCACACTGACTCTGACTAGCCTCAGGTAGGGAGCTGCTCTGGGGTCCAGTGGTGATGCAAGGGCTGGGGTCTGTTTGCACCTGATCTGCCTGTTTCTGCTTCTTTAAAAAGAAGTCTATCTCTCCCTTTCTTTTCATGTTTAATTGACCCTATGCAAAAATAAGACAGTCTATGGTTACATCTAAGCATCCAATTACCCACATTTTAGTCCAATCTCAAATACAAATCCTCATTATCATAACTGTACCTTAAAATCAACTACCAGCCTAAGTTACTAGTTAGATCATGGCTAGTCCTACTCTGCAGTAAGTAACTTAGCTAGCTGGAATTTCTTACACCTTTACGATAGCAAACAGGCTATCTGCAAATTGTGGTAATCTTTTGAGTAACGTTAACATATTGATAATAACAATTGTTCGTTTTGAGTTCAAGTACGAAAATCTGAGTTAATGTATTTCAAATTGCTGAATGTTAACTTGCTGAACACTGACAGCTGTAACCTACTAGTTACCCCACATTAGCTAAACATTCGTATACTGTAACTTACGACACTGCACTGTATATGCGTGTATTACTAGCACAGATGTAAACATAATGCTAAATTGGGAACCGATCTCTCTTATCTGATTGACTGTCTGTTAATGGAGCCAAAGGTCTAACGTTAACTTACACAGCGACTCAACTTTCGTAAAAGTTGTTCAAGAAACCTAAACCCGATGCTAAACCTTAAAACTTACTTCAAATATGATGCTTTCGACAATCGCGAAAAGAACTTGTGGAGCTGTGAAAATGTTCTCTCTTCTTCTTCTGTATGTTCTTCTTCTTCTGTATCTCGAAACCAACGCTAATATTCTCTCTTCCTCAAGTTGAAAACGTCCAAATAATTGCTTCTTTCAACAAGAGGTGAAATGAGATGTCAATCAGCATTAAACTGCCAGTAGGGAATGACATTTTGGTGTGGCACCCGGGGTGGCCAATCCGATGTCAGTGGTGTCCAGTGCCACCCGTATACCCCTCTGGCTCCGCCCCTGGTACCACAGTCCACCTAACCTGTTCTGTCTATGTGTTGTTTGCTGCAGAGGTCGGGACCTGAAGAAGCAGCATGAGCAGCGTGTGTATGAGCGGGAGATGCAGAGGATCACCCTGCCCCTGTCGGCCTTCTCCAACCCAACCTGTGAGTTGCTGGATGAAAACACCATCGTCATCACGGCCGAGAAGCAGACCCCCACCCAGGATGGTATGGTAGGGGAGGGGGGAGACCCCCTGATGGGCCAGCAGGCTGGTACACCAGGAGCCTGAGCACTAACCGCCCCACTGGACTGGGAATGGACCATGACATTTGAACCTCAGAGGACCAAAACACTCCCCTAGCCTGACCTCCCTCTGCCCCCAAATCACCCCCCTTTTGAAGGCCTACAAGGAGAAGGGATGAGCTCCAAAGACTGAACTCTGTGTCCTTATTGCCCTGCTTCTAACACACACACACGTGTCACAAACAGGGAAAGAATACGACACAACATGTGGAGGAGGACTAATTTCACTCCATGTGGAGACCATCCGGTGAATCTGGTGATGGTTGTGTACAAATGTGAATGTCAGGGATGCTCATTGAGAAATAGTGCATTTGATATCCAAGAAAACATGATCATGGGCTGACCCCCTGCTATAGCAATGGGATGTGTATCATTCAACGTTAATGAGAAGGGTGATTTTATGAGCTTTGGGTGAAGAGAGTAAGAGTCTGCTTGGAAAGGGGGAATTCATAGCCTTTTCTTATTTTCTGCTTTCTTTTTCATATTGAAGTGCGGCAGTTGGGTGTTAAGGGCTTACCAGAGAAAACAATGCTACTCATGTCCCCTGACCCTTTGGCTGTGCTAGGTCAGGTATGGGAGGGCATCTAGTATACAGTAGATGTATAGGATAGCCCTGTTAGACATCTGTGTTTCTCTGTCTGAAAGACAGTGTTGGAACAGATGTGTGGAGTAATGAATTAGCTTCAGAGAAAATTCATATGAGGTCTAAATCAGATCTGCAAAAGAAAAGGCAACATCTCCCGCTCGCTGAAGCTGTGGCGTTGCCTTAGCATGATGCATCTGAATGTATTGCATGGTTCCCCTGGTGACCTTTCTGTTTAACTCATCTTAAGTCTGTGTGACAGAAGCCAATATACAGTAACTACAAACATCAGCCATTCGTTGGCTTTACATGAGACAGACTGTATCGTTCCTCAGGTTAAGGAGTGACAGGAAAAGGGAAGCCTCTTTTGAAAATCGAAGAGACAGTTTGTTCTCAGGACAAAATGCAGCAGCACTGGCGTGAAACAGAATACCGCTCAGTCTGTTGTCTGGCTAGAACCAGACAGATCCTGTTGAATGACGCCTGGACAGAACAGAACAGTCTTTTGTTAAGGGTTGATGCCTGTGACATTAGATTGAATTTAGACCATTGAATTATGTGTCCCAAATGTTTGGGCAAGCAGTGGAGCAAAGTAAAAGAGTGTAAAGAGGATATATAAGTCCAAACCTTTTGAGGTAACCTAAGATATGTACAGGATGGTTTAACTGCTTAATAAGTAGTCTGTCACATTTTGAAATAGGATGCTGAAAGTAATGCCACAGAGTTGGTTAGAAAATGTAACGTATCATCAGAGTCATTGATTTCAGCACAATCTCTTTTGTTGGGATGAAATGTAATATCTTTCTGCTTTACATGGTTGCTCTATTGTTCTGCTAATGCAACCTTGCATCACTCCAAATGGTATTTTGTGATGAGACTATTCATCTTTCAAATGGTTGAAAATCATTCTGCATCACTGGTTACTTCTCAATCATTGTGGTTCCTTAATTTTAGTGCAGTGTTTTGTAAATATAATTTTCTTCACTTTTGCAATGCATCAAAGTACTGTTGCTCCTCATTGGAGGTTAGTACTTGTATTTGTATGTTTGGCAGATTTTTACTGCTGTGACTGAAATAAAACTGATTTTCAAAAAGATGAACTGCATTCTAATTCCTCACCCTTAAAGGGGCAATCCGGATTTGAAACAATAACAAAGTGGATTCCCCCCACCTCTGTGGGGATGGGCCTGGAGAAATGTAACCACTCTCGAATTCATAGACAGAGCTATCATGCAAGGACTGACCAAGATATACAAATTATGGGCCAATAGAAACCAAGATTGGCCACTAGATTATAGCCAGATGATCTCTCCTTAAACCATCAATATGCTCTAAAATCCCCCACACAGTTGATCTCAGTTGCAACCATCATCCACCACCGATTTACCACTTCACAACACGGATATCGGCGTTATCTTGTCCTGATTGCTACCAACATCAATTACGCCCTCTGGTGGGTATTATCAGAACAATTTGATTTTGCTATTTTAACTGACTAAGTGCTGTTTATCTATTTGACAATAATTCTGTACACTGAAATAAAGTATTTAATTTCGTCGTTTACCACAACAAATCTTTATGAATGGAAAAGTCATGGTGTAGGATTCATTTTTCATTTCAAATGTATGTAATCCATTAATGGTAATTTCTTATCAAGAAGGGAAAAGCCAGGAAATATTCCTGAACTGTAGGCTACACATTTGACATTTGAAACTAAATTGTGATTTAGTTGTATTTGGAATCAAATTATATTGCATTGTAATATTGTGCGGATAGTGGAGATTATTTAATTAAGTTATGTGTAGAACAATGTGATAACACTCAATAGTGAACCTTCATAATTTCGTTTAGGGCTACTGTACGAAATAGTATTTAGGCCAGTAGGCCTAATGTAGCATATTGTAGCCTACTTCATTGAAGAAACAATGTCTGAAATATGGTAGGGAGAGTAATTTCTTATTATATGGAAGTCGTTATCCAAAGAAACAGATGCAAAGAGCTTTGTTTTAAAATTATATTTAAATTGTCTATCACACCCGTTGCTGCAATCCATATCACTTTCATTTACAATGTAATTTATTAAAAGTTGGTCTTCAATAACTTTATTTTCGCAGTCATAATCATCGTAATTGACAGGCTACATTTTCCAATATTATTTCAGTTATATGTCACAATATTCCATTTATCTTTTTCATTTTCAATTTCGTTGTTCCTGATGCACTACATGACCAAAAGTATGTGGACACCTGCTCGTCGAACAGCTCAATCCAAAATTATGGGCATTAATATGGAGTTGGTCCCCCCTTTGCTACTATAACAGCCTCCAGTCAAGTTCTTCCACACCGATCTCCACAAACCAATTCTGTGTGGACCTTGATTTATGCACGGGAAACAGGAAAGGGCCTTCCCTAAACTGTTGCCACAAAGTTGGAAGCACAGAATTGTCTAGAATGTCATTGTATGCTGTAGCGTTAAGATTTCCCATCACTGGAACTAATGGGCCTAGCCCGAACCATGAAAAACCACCCCAGACCATTATTCCTCCATCACCAAACTTTACAGTTGGCACTATACATTGGGGCAGGTATCGTTCTCCTGGCATCCCCCAAACCCAGATTCATCCGTTGGACTGCCAGCTGGTGAAGCGTGGTTCATCACTCCAGAGAACGCGTATCCACTGCTCCAGAGTCCAATGGTGGCGAGCTTTACACCACTCCAGCCGACGCTTGGCATTGCGCACGGTGATCTTAGGATTGTGTGCGGCTGCTCGGCCATGGAAACCCATATCATGAAGCTTACTTGTTGGAAAGGTGGCATCCTATCTGAGAGAGATTGCATGGAGATTGCATGGTTGTGTGCTCGATTTTATACACCTGTCAGCAACGGGTGTGGGTGAAATAGTCAAATCCACTAATTTGAAGGGGTGTCCACATACCTTTGTATATATAGTGTAGGATGTTTCTTCATTGGGGTGAGAATACTGAAGGCAGACAATGACCATTTCCGCTGTCAGAGAGGAAGAGCAGCAGAAAATCTGTTTCTGTCCAGCAGATGGCATTTTTCCATTGCTTCGCCCACCAAGCAAGGAGACCAATGAGTGTCGAATTTGGTCAACAAAACAATAAATGGCTTATTTGCCATGTGAGGTTTATTTGATCAAATTTCGTAATTTCAAGTTTCGTAATGCTTAAGTTGTGTACTGACATAAGTAGGACACGTGGCATCCCGGCAACTTTGAGAAAAAACACTTTATATCAGAGTTGTCTGATGCATATTCATGCATTGAGGCTTGTAGATAGCAGATAGAACAATGAGACAGAACAATGAGACAGATATTTCAATCGGATGTATATATATGAAGCATCCGTTTGGCGTTTCCACCCACTACCAAATATGGTGGTGAGAAGAAGCGCAGTGGCCGGCAGCGGGAGGATATTAATTTTGGCTGACATTCTGCACATTTTCTCATCGATGAAACATTTGATTTTAATACAGTTTTTTGTTTCCAAAACTAGAATCTGTTAAGAACAGAGTGGACAAAATATTATTGTTAAGGAGTGCAATAGCGAATTAAGCTATTGCACTAAAGACATTTGTTCTTTTTTCTTTAAATCTTTGGTTTCATCTGCAATTACACTTAACTCTGTACCATTTACACTTAACTTTGTACAATTTAACTTTGTACCATCTCAGCTAAGCCCTCAAGAACTTCCTTCTGGATTTGGTGGCTTGTGTACATAGCATTGCCACATGCATTCATCCTTTTCTCTATGAGAGGGTCATGCTTTGCTATTTCTTCTAAGATTGTCAAAAAATGACCCTTCTTGTGAGAGTCATTAGACTCTCGATGACCTCTCTGTGCTATATTTTGAGTGGCAGTTATTAGGAGCACATCTGCAATTGTTTTAATGTAAGTACAGTTTTCCTCCACTTTCTTTTTCCAGTCCTCATTTATGACATCTAACATTGATGAGTGGCTGTCCAAGCATACATAGCATTGATATGATGCTCTGCAATCGAATGGAGCTTAAACCCAGAATCTTTAAACAGAGCCTTTTTCCAGTTACAAAAACCTGACTGTGATGTGAAGGCAGATTCAGGTGTATTGGGCAGAGAAAAATGCCTACAGGTGAAACAATAAGTTGAATCTTGACTTACAGAATATTTAAGCCATGAATTGTCTTTATACCAGGAGCCGTTGAAAGCCCTTTTCCTAGTACCATGCTGAGTTCTGGGAAATGTCAAACACGGCTGTACAGGACCCTCTTCTCTGGATCTTGAAATGTCTGAAATACACGTTAAATAATGTGTCATATCTCTATGGAAATGTATAATTAAGGGATCCACAAGATTAGATACTAACAGCTGCTAACTAAAATGTGTAGTTTAAAGTATAGGCCTGGCCTACCATTGGGTCCTTTTGGAACAGCATATCTGGTGCTTGATGCAGTTGGGAGGGGCTCGATGACATCTCCTGGCAGCTCTGGCTCACTGTCTTGCTCAGAGCCAGAGGTCTCTGTGTCATCCCTTGATACATCTATTACATTAAAATAACACAAGAACCATTAGTGTATAATCAAAATAAAAATGCCACAGCCATCAAAACAAGAACACACATGAATCAACAACCAACATTTTAAAGTGAGGCTTAATCTGACAAAATCATCTATTAAAAGCTGAAGCTAAACTTAAATTCTGAACTGGGCATGTGACAGACTGTCTGGTAGATGCTCTGACCTGGTGTTGGTAGACTGGGTCCTTGTGAAGTCTGACCACACTGACTCTGACTAGCCTCAGGTAGGGAGCTGCTCTGGGGTCCAGTGGTGATGCAAGGGCTGGGGTCTGTTTGCACCTGATCTGCCTGTTTCTGCTTCTTTAAAAAGAAGTCTATCTCTCCCTTTCTTTTCATGTTTAATTGACCCTATGCAAAAATAAGACAGTCTATGGTTACATCTAAGCATCCAATTACCCACATTTTAGTCCAATCTCAAATACAAATCCTCATTATCATAACTGTACCTTAAAATCAACTACCAGCCTAAGTTACTAGTTAGATCATGGCTAGTCCTACTCTGCAGTAAGTAACTTAGCTAGCTGGAATTTCTTACACCTTTACGATAGCAAACAGGCTATCTGCAAATTGTGGTAATCTTTTGAGTAACGTTAACATATTGATAATAACAATTGTTCGTTTTGAGTTCAAGTACGAAAATCTGAGTTAATGTATTTCAAATTGCTGAATGTTAACTTGCTGAACACTGACAGCTGTAACCTACTAGTTACCCCACATTAGCTAAACATTCGTATACTGTAACTTACGACACTGCACTGTATATGCGTGTATTACTAGCACAGATGTAAACATAATGCTAAATTGGGAACCGATCTCTCTTATCTGATTGACTGTCTGTTAATGGAGCCAAAGGTCTAACGTTAACTTACACAGCGACTCAACTTTCGTAAAAGTTGTTCAAGAAACCTAAACCCGATGCTAAACCTTAAAACTTACTTCAAATATGATGCTTTCGACAATCGCGAAAAGAGCTTGTGGAGCTGTGAAAATGTTCTCTCTTCTTCTTCTGTATGTTCTTCTTCTTCTGTATCTCGAAACCAACGCTAATATTCTCTCTTCCTCAAGTTGAAAACGTCCAAATAATTGCTTCTTTCAACAAGAGGTGAAATGAGATGTCAATCAGCATTAAACTGCCAGTAGGGAATGACATTTTGGTGTGGCACCCGGGGTGGCCAATCCGATGTCAGTGGTGTCCAGTGCCACCCGTATACCCCTCTGGCTCCGCCCCTGGTACCACAGTCCACCTAACCTGTTCTGTCTATGTGTTGTTTGCTGCAGAGGTCGGGACCTGAAGAAGCAGCATGAGCAGCGTGTGTATGAGCGGGAGATGCAGAGGATCACCCTGCCCCTGTCGGCCTTCTCCAACCCAACCTGTGAGTTGCTGGATGAAAACACCATCGTCATCACGGCCGAGAAGCAGACCCCCACCCAGGATGGTATGGTAGGGGAGGGGGGAGACCCCCTGATGGGCCAGCAGGCTGGTACACCAGGAGCCTGAGCACTAACCGCCCCACTGGACTGGGAATGGACCATGACATTTGAACCTCAGAGGACCAAAACACTCCCCTAGCCTGACCTCCCTCTGCCCCCAAATCACCCCCCTTTTGAAGGCCTACAAGGAGAAGGGATGAGCTCCAAAGACTGAACTCTGTGTCCTTATTGCCCTGCTTCTAACACACACACACGTGTCACAAACAGGGAAAGAATACGACACAACATGTGGAGGAGGACTAATTTCACTCCATGTGGAGACCATCCGGTGAATCTGGTGATGGTTGTGTACAAATGTGAATGTCAGGGATGCTCATTGAGAAATAGTGCATTTGATATCCAAGAAAACATGATCATGGGCTGACCCCCTGCTATAGCAATGGGATGTGTATCATTCAACGTTAATGAGAAGGGTGATTTTATGAGCTTTGGGTGAAGAGAGTAAGAGTCTGCTTGGAAAGGGGGAATTCATAGCCTTTTCTTATTTTCTGCTTTCTTTTTCATATTGAAGTGCGGCAGTTGGGTGTTAAGGGCTTACCAGAGAAAACAATGCTACTCATGTCCCCTGACCCTTTGGCTGTGCTAGGTCAGGTATGGGAGGGCATCTAGTATACAGTAGATGTATAGGATAGCCCTGTTAGACATCTGTGTTTCTCTGTCTGAAAGACAGTGTTGGAACAGATGTGTGGAGTAATGAATTAGCTTCAGAGAAAATTCATATGAGGTCTAAATCAGATCTGCAAAAGAAAAGGCAACATCTCCCGCTCGCTGAAGCTGTGGCGTTGCCTTAGCATGATGCATCTGAATGTATTGCATGGTTCCCCTGGTGACCTTTCTGTTTAACTCATCTTAAGTCTGTGTGACAGAAGCCAATATACAGTAACTACAAACATCAGCCATTCGTTGGCTTTACATGAGACAGACTGTATCGTTCCTCAGGTTAAGGAGTGACAGGAAAAGGGAAGCCTCTTTTGAAAATCGAAGAGACAGTTTGTTCTCAGGACAAAATGCAGCAGCACTGGCGTGAAACAGAATACCGCTCAGTCTGTTGTCTGGCTAGAACCAGACAGATCCTGTTGAATGACGCCTGGACAGAACAGAACAGTCTTTTGTTAAGGGTTGATGCCTGTGACATTAGATTGAATTTAGACCATTGAATTATGTGTCCCAAATGTTTGGGCAAGCAGTGGAGCAAAGTAAAAGAGTGTAAAGAGGATATATAAGTCCAAACCTTTTGAGGTAACCTAAGATATGTACAGGATGGTTTAACTGCTTAATAAGTAGTCTGTCACATTTTGAAATAGGATGCTGAAAGTAATGCCACAGAGTTGGTTAGAAAATGTAACGTATCATCAGAGTCATTGATTTCAGCACAATCTCTTTTGTTGGGATGAAATGTAATATCTTTCTGCTTTACATGGTTGCTCTATTGTTCTGCTAATGCAACCTTGCATCACTCCAAATGGTATTTTGTGATGAGACTATTCATCTTTCAAATGGTTGAAAATCATTCTGCATCACTGGTTACTTCTCAATCATTGTGGTTCCTTAATTTTAGTGCAGTGTTTTGTAAATATAATTTTCTTCACTTTTGCAATGCATCAAAGTACTGTTGCTCCTCATTGGAGGTTAGTACTTGTATTTGTATGTTTGGCAGATTTTTACTGCTGTGACTGAAATAAAACTGATTTTCAAAAAGATGAACTGCATTCTAATTCCTCACCCTTAAAGGGGCAATCCGGATTTGAAACAATAACAAAGTGGATTCCCCCCACCTCTGTGGGGATGGGCCTGGAGAAATGTAACCACTCTCGAATTCATAGACAGAGCTATCATGCAAGGACTGACCAAGATATACAAATTATGGGCCAATAGAAACCAAGATTGGCCACTAGATTATAGCCAGATGATCTCTCCTTAAACCATCAATATGCTCTAAAATCCCCCACACAGTTGATCTCAGTTGCAACCATCATCCACCACCGATTTACCACTTCACAACACGGATATCGGCGTTATCTTGTCCTGATTGCTACCAACATCAATTACGCCCTCTGGTGGGTATTATCAGAACAATTTGATTTTGCTATTTTAACTGACTAAGTGCTGTTTATCTATTTGACAATAATTCTGTACACTGAAATAAAGTATTTAATTTCGTCGTTTACCACAACAAATCTTTATGAATGGAAAAGTCATGGTGTAGGATTCATTTTTCATTTCAAATGTATGTAATCCATTAATGGTAATTTCTTATCAAGAAGGGAAAAGCCAGGAAATATTCCTGAACTGTAGGCTACACATTTGACATTTGAAACTAAATTGTGATTTAGTTGTATTTGGAATCAAATTATATTGCATTGTAATATTGTGCGGATAGTGGAGATTATTTAATTAAGTTATGTGTAGAACAATGTGATAACACTCAATAGTGAACCTTCATAATTTCGTTTAGGGCTACTGTACGAAATAGTATTTAGGCCAGTAGGCCTAATGTAGCATATTGTAGCCTACTTCATTGAAGAAACAATGTCTGAAATATGGTAGGGAGAGTAATTTCTTATTATATGGAAGTCGTTATCCAAAGAAACAGATGCAAAGAGCTTTGTTTTAAAATTATATTTAAATTGTCTATCACACCCGTTGCTGCAATCCATATCACTTTCATTTACAATGTAATTTATTAAAAGTTGGTCTTCAATAACTTTATTTTCGCAGTCATAATCATCGTAATTGACAGGCTACATTTTCCAATATTATTTCAGTTATATGTCACAATATTCCATTTATCTTTTTCATTTTCAATTTCGTTGTTCCTGATGCACTACATGACCAAAAGTATGTGGACACCTGCTCGTCGAACAGCTCAATCCAAAATTATGGGCATTAATATGGAGTTGGTCCCCCCTTTGCTACTATAACAGCCTCCAGTCAAGTTCTTCCACACCGATCTCGACAAACCAATTCTGTGTGGACCTTGATTTATGCACGGGAAACAGGAAAGGGCCTTCCCTAAACTGTTGCCACAAAGTTGGAAGCACAGAATTGTCTAGAATGTCATTGTATGCTGTAGCGTTAAGATTTCCCATCACTGGAACTAATGGGCCTAGCCCGAACCATGAAAAACCACCCCAGACCATTATTCCTCCATCACCAAACTTTACAGTTGGCACTATACATTGGGGCAGGTATCGTTCTCCTGGCATCCCCCAAACCCAGATTCATCCGTTGGACTGCCAGCTGGTGAAGCGTGGTTCATCACTCCAGAGAACGCGTATCCACTGCTCCAGAGTCCAATGGTGGCGAGCTTTACACCACTCCAGCCGACGCTTGGCATTGCGCACGGTGATCTTAGGATTGTGTGCGGCTGCTCGGCCATGGAAACCCATATCATGAAGCTTACTTGTTGGAAAGGTGGCATCCTATCTGAGAGAGATTGCATGGAGATTGCATGGTTGTGTGCTCGATTTTATACACCTGTCAGCAACGGGTGTGGGTGAAATAGTCAAATCCACTAATTTGAAGGGGTGTCCACATACCTTTGTATATATAGTGTAGGATGTTTCTTCATTGGGGTGAGAATACTGAAGGCAGACAATGACCATTTCCGCTGTCAGAGAGGAAGAGCAGCAGAAAATCTGTTTCTGTCCAGCAGATGGCATTTTTCCATTGCTTCGCCCACCAAGCAAGGAGACCAATGAGTGTCGAATTTGGTCAACAAAACAATAAATGGCTTATTTGCCATGTGAGGTTTATTTGATCAAATTTCGTAATTTCAAGTTTCGTAATGCTTAAGTTGTGTACTGACATAAGTAGGACACGTGGCATCCCGGCAACTTTGAGAAAAAACACTTTATATCAGAGTTGTCTGATGCATATTCATGCATTGAGGCTTGTAGATAGCAGATAGAACAATGAGACAGAACAATGAGACAGATATTTCAATCGGATGTATATATATGAAGCATCCGTTTGGCGTTTCCACCCACTACCAAATATGGTGGTGAGAAGAAGCGCAGTGGCCGGCAGCGGGAGGATATTAATTTTGGCTGACATTCTGCACATTTTCTCATCGATGAAACATTTGATTTTAATACAGTTTTTTGTTTCCAAAACTAGAATCTGTTAAGAACAGAGTGGACAAAATATTATTGTTAAGGAGTGCAATAGCGAATTAAGCTATTGCACACGCGCACATCAGAGGAGTGGCGCAGCGGTCTAAGGCACTGCAGCTCTGTGCTAGAGGTGTCATTACAGACACCCTGGTTCGAATCCAGGCTGTATCACAACCAGCCGTGATTGGGAGTACCATAAGGCGGCACACAATTGGCACAGCGTCGTCCGGGTTTGGCCGGTGTAGGCCGTCATTGTAAATAAGAATTTGTTCTTAACTGACTTGCCTAGTTAAATAAACAAACGATTGTCTGTTTTGGGTTAGTTATACAAATCTTTGGCATCTCTCTCCATTGAATACAGGCGGTTGACGTCAACAACCTTCATCGAATATTTAAAAAAGGATTACAATAATGAGATGTATCCACTAATGCAAAGAAAAGATAGGCGAGAGCTAAAGCAGCAGGTTAGGTGAATTAACACAGCAGGTTAGGTGAATTAACGCAGCAGGTTAAGAGAATTAGGTTAAAGGTAGTAAAAGGGTTAGCGACAATGTTACAGTTGTCAACAACTGTTGTCCCCAACGCGACCACTAGATGGAGCGGTAGGCCTACTCTATATCGCCACAGCGGTAGAAATATATACAAATCATCTGTGGAGACAAATCATTAGTATTGTAGCGACCCAGATGGTTGTGTTGTACCTACCAGTACCCAGTGTTCGCGGGGTCCGACATGTCAATCAACCTGCTATCTGCCAATCACGGGAATGCCTGGAATGTTCTGATGCCGGGCATCCTGGCGGTTGGCGGAGTGGCGTGGAGGGGGGTTGGGCAGGGGGATGGAGCATTGGAAGTTAAGACCAGGTTTAGCCTTTGTTCTCTCTCTTTACGTCTGGGCTTCACAAGAGAAGGTCACGATTGGCTTGTGGGTTATCTTTCATTTATTTGGCGTGGGCTACGGCCAAACTGTAGCCTGTGTAAAGTTGGTTTAATAAACCGTCCATTCGTAAACTCAATCCTCTGGACAGTTGTTCTTTTATGATCTAGTCAGGTCATTACAGTATCATAACACCGGTTTTACACAATGGGTAACTGCGTACGTGAAGTGTCTGAAAGTGGGCGTTGCGGAACAAGTGGGGTTATTGAAACATAACAGCTGAGCTAATTGGGCAGATTTTGTTTGGCTGCTTCCTTGTAGCGTTTTAGCTAAACCGGTTAGGATAACTAATGTATCAGGTTAGGAGAATGAACGTGGCAGGTTAGGAGAATGAACGTGGCAGGTTAGGATAATTAACGTGGCAGCTTAGGATAATTAACGTAGCAGGTTAGGATAACTAATGTATCAGGTTAGGAGAACTAAACTAGCAGGTTATGAGGTCGAGGTTAAGGTTAGGAAAAGGGTTAGGCTTAGCTAAAACGCTACATGAAAGCAGCAAGCAGCCACGCAAAATGGTCTTGAGTGGCAACCAATCTGCCCAATTAGCTTTTAGGTTTCCATATACCCACTTATGTTGATCCTCCCACTTATTTTGCAACCGCCACTTTCAGAAGCACTCCACATAAGCAATTACCCATGACTCGCTTGACACCGTTACAGCATCAGATCAGCAGAGTATACTATGAAGCAGAGGCGATTTCAGCATTTAAATCTTGGTGGGGCAAAAAATACAAAACACATTCATTGCACTATAACGGTGACAAACGGTGCCCACAAACTGTTAGGGCCTACATAAAGCTATCCTAACAGCAGTCCCAACATCTTACCACTGCTACACCTGGCTATCAGCGGAGCCTTGTCTGGCAGCGAAACAGTTTATTCAGCCTCATTTACTGTCTTTAAAAAAAACATAGCTGATATGGCTGACTTGCTTAAACAAATGTGGTTTCTAATGACAATTGAGATGTACAAACTATGGAATAAAGGGACGACAAGCAGATAAGAGGCAATCCGTAATTTCGATTAAGACATTAATGAGCGAGCTAGGACGGACATAGGTCACTATAACTATTTGTTTAGCACTTTTGAAATGTACAACGACAGAATTCAGAACATGGGCCGTTCTTACAGTGTTCTCCCTGTACACCAAGTCAGAACCGTAGGATAAATAAAGTGGGCATATAAGCAGACAATGAAAGCTCTTACAATATTCGATGATTACATTTCTCTAAAACAGGTTAAAGGCTACATGTGCACCACCAAGTCAGAACAGTAGGTGAAATTAAGAGGGGTAAATTGACCAAATTATTAGGGTGAGGCACATGGGCTACTAACATTGTTCTACACAATATACACTTAGTATTACTTTCTTAGCTACAGTATACATATCTCCCTACATAATTTATGCAGCAGCAATAGCATACAATACATTTTTGGACTCACCTTGTTGTGCTGTGCCCACTTGAATAAGAAGGTGGCGCGGCGATCCTTCGTGGGCAAATTTTGTCATCAAAGTCTGGCATTCTCTGGATTTATGGTGCTTCAAAACAACTGGGAACTCTGAAAAAAACAAGGTCGAATCATGATGACGTCATTGATCTTCAGGTCGTAGCTTTAGAAAGAGGCCGGATTTACAATTCCGATTTGGATGACCGTTGAAAACATATTTTCTCAGTTGGAGCTCGTTTATTCCCGACTGCTCAGGTGTCTTGAACTCATTGAAGTCAAGTTTTCGCAATTCCGGGTTAACAGTTGTTTTGAGCGTGGCACAAATCATGCTTCATTGACAGCATGGCCAATGTTGAATGTTTATCATTTTAAACTTGGAAAAGAGCCAAATAATCCCAGATTTGAGACTACACAGCCACTCCACTGAATAGCAGGCTAGTGATTGCTTTGCAATGCTTGCAGTTAGCCACTGTCAGTGATTCCTTCCAAACCACTCATTGTTGAATTTGCGATTTCAAACTTGTTGTGTAATGTTTTAGTCCAATGGCCGATGCGCATCGATACGTTTTATCTATAATTTCTCTTCATTATTTCTCTTCATATGACAAGGATTAAAAATGATTTGCCAGTAGATTGTCGACTTGATTCATGATGATGATGACTGCTAGCTAAGATTTTGAAAGTATGATATTGACATGATCTGTCCAATCAAAGCTACTGTACATATAACGTGATTTGACGTCATTTTATCTGTGGTCTTCTTGTATGGGCACTTCTAATGTAACTCTATGGCAGCACCCAAGGGGTTAGAATTTTCTAGCTCTACCCTTAGACTTGGCGGTGACGTAGTGTCCCCATGAGTGACAGAACACTGAGCCAATCATGGTGCAACGCTCTGTATTTTCTGCTGGCTTGCCCCACCACCACAGAAAGCACTGAGCTAGGCTGAAACACCTGCATTTTGGAGCTGCCTTACTCAAGAAAACAAAAAAGAGACCATGTTTGTATGCGGCTTAATTAACTCAATAATATATATATTTTTTACATTGTTTGCAAACTGATGTGTGACACGTATTAATGCCAAAATAACATACAAAACAGGCAAGCCCCCCCAATTTTTCCCCCTTTTTTAATATTTTTGGGCGGTTGCAAAAAATGTGATGCTCGTCTGCCCTGAATGACGGGTCAGACATGCAACACATGATACATTTCTGAAATCCTCAAGATGTTTCCTGATCACAAACAAATGATGTCGATATCGTATTCACAGGAGTCATAAAAATACGTCAACCAAGTCAAGGATCAGTAGGATAGTCAGTTTTATGAGGGAATGTTTGGCAGCATGAGTGGAGGAGGCTTTGTTTGCGAAATAGGAAGCCGATTCTAGATTTAATTTTGGATTGGAGATGCTTAATGCGAGTCTGGAAGGAGAGTTTACAGTCTAACCAGATACCTAGGTATTTGTAGTTGTCCACATATTCTAAATCAGAACCGTCCAGAGTAGTGATGCTAGATGGGCGGGCGGGTAGCGATCGTTTGAAGAGCATACATTTAGTTTTACTTGCATTTAAGAGCAGTTGGAGGCCACGGAAGAAGTGTTGTATGGCATTGAAGCTTGTCTAGAGGTTTGTTAACACAGAGTCCAAAGGGCCAGAAGTATACAGAATGGTGTTGTCTGCGTAGAGGTGGATCAGAGAATCACCAGCAGCAAGAGCGACATCATTGATGTTTACAGAGAAAAGAGTCGGCCCGAGAATTGAACCTTGTGGCACCCCCATAGAGACTGCCAGAGGTCCGGACAACAGGCCCTCCGATTTGACACGCTGAACTCTGAGAAGTAGTTGGTGAACCAGGAGAGGCAGTCATTTGAGAAACCAAGGCTGTTGAGTCTGCCGGTAAGAATGCTGTGATTGACAGAGTCGAAAGCCTTGGCCAGGTCGATGAAGACGGCTGCACAGTATTGTCTTTTGTCAATGGCGGTTATATTGTTTAGGACTTTGAGCGTGGCTGAGGTGCAACCATGACCAGCTCGGAAACCAGATTGCATAGCAGAGAAGGTACGGTGGGATTTCAAATGGTCGGTGATCTGTTTGTTAACTTGGCTTTCGAAGACTTATGTCTGCCCATAACAAACCCCACCACCACCATTGGGCACTCTGTTCACAACGGTGACATCAGCAAACCACTCGACCACATGACGCCACTGACTGGAATAGTTGAAACCAGGAATCATCCGTGAAGAGCACATTTCTCCATTGTGCCAGTGACCATCGAAGGTGAGTACTTTCCCACTGATGTCGGTTACAACGCCAAACTGCAGTCTGGGCAATACACTGGTGAGGACGACGACAGTTTGGGTTTGCACAACTAAAGAATTTCTGCACAGTTTCATCCGCTGTATGGGTGGCTGGTCTCAGACCATCCTACAAGTGAAGAAGCCGGAGGTCCTGGGCTGGTGTGGTTACATGTGATATGCGGTTGTGAAGCCGGTTGGACGTAATGCCAAATTCTCCTGAAACGTTAATTTCTCTTATAGTAGAGAAATTAACATTCAATTCTCTGGCAACAGTGGACATTTCTGCAGTCAGCATGCCAATTGCACACTCCCTCAACTTGAGACATCTGTGGTATTGTTTTGTGTGACAAAACTGCACATTTTAGAGTGGCCTTTTGTCCCCAGCACAAGGTGCACCTGTGTAATGATCATGCTGTTTCATCAGCTTCTTGATATGCCACACCTGTCAGGTGGATGGATTATCTTGGCAAAGGACATATTTTCACTAACAGGGATGTCAACAAATTTGTGCAAAAACATTTCAAGAAATAAGCTTTTGTGCATATGAAACATTTCTATGATCTTTTATTTCAGCTCATGAAACATGGGATCAACACTTTACATGTTGCTTTTATATTTTTGTTCGGTATATAATGAAAGGCTTATTCAACTTTAAGGAAATGTCATTAAAAGAAATTGCCGTTCCTTCACCTAAAACAAAATTGCACTACACCACCTTGTACCACGGAAAATGTTAAACTTGTAAAAACTGTAGGTACAGATCTTTTGTTTTGTCTCATGGGTTTCATAACTACGTCTTTAAAAACAATTCAATAATGATGAGACGGAATACAGAAATTCAGTTCAAACATTTATATAGAACGTGATCATCTAAACACATACATCCCCCATGATGCTCTGCTGCACAATCCCAATTCACCACAACTCTCTCAATTTAAAACGTAATTTAGCTGAAACCTGCTATTCCTGTTAAGAGAATGAGTCATGCTCACTGGGAATTAAATTAGACCATCGGAGACGCAAAGTTACACACTACCACCCTCTAGTGGTCATCTACCTCCATTTACAAGGGGAGGGTAGGATTCCAATGTGTGCCACTGAAGTAAATAATGTTGTTTGTAAAGTTAGCACTTTAGGCAAAAAAATAAGAAACTGCTTTCAAAATAGTATTGTTTAATTCATTCAACACTATGGTGATATAAATGATAGTGGTTACAATTTGTACAAGTCAGTACCATAGAAAGATTATGCTATCAAACAAACCTCCCAAAGTTTTTATTAAATCTTCATATTGTACAAAATGTCTAAACAAAATATATAAACCCTTGATTCTCAGATAGATATATACATTTCTTACAGCAAACATCACAAAAACAAATAAATCCAGTTTTTTTTTATTTATACAAGTCACTTTTTAGTAAGTTGTACAATGCCTTTGAGAGCAGAGCTCCATTTACTACACATGTTCAGTGTCTAATCAGCAGCTGAGATTCTGAAGCACATACAGAGCTGTGTTGAGTAGTTATTAAAGCCAAGTGCAGTCCAAATTCTGTTTTTCCTGTGTTTTAAATAATTGTCCTACAGCTGCTGAAATGAACACAGGAAGTGTGAAAAAATTTGATCAATATTATTTCCTGATAGTTGCTGGTTGAAAATACAATCTACACAGAACCTTCTAATCAGCAGGTTTGCATGGGTGAGAGTTTCAGCTTTCCATGTTGACGTCATGCAGTAAATTGGTTAAATGAGTTCCAAACCTCTGCCAATAACAGCTAGTTTCTCTCCCCACTCAGACCACTCCCAGACAGTTCTAGTAAAATTCTTGCTTGAGAAATAGTTTAGCTAAAAAGCAATCTTTGCCCATTTTAATGGAATTATATTACAGTAAGGTATTTAATTGTTACCCAGAAATGATTTGATATAGAAACGGCTGCATTGGACCCTTAACAACAAGCACCAGGTACCGGTCCGATTCTGAAAGTGTGCTGGCTTAGCTACATGTGAAAACACTATTCATTTCATTCTATAAACGCCAAATCAGTCAATAGCTCTAAAAATCCCCAAATCACAATTCAATTAAAATCTGTCCATGACTGCACATGAACAGATAAACAAAGTCATATGTAGTTAATAAAGTGGAATGAAAACATTTAGTTAATGGTAAGAAAATCTATACACTACCATTACTACCCTCTACAGTAACTTGAAGTCAGTAGATGCCCCATAAACCCTCCACTGACAAAGGCATCAGCATGCTTTAGCTTGGCTGGTGGCTAGTCGAAGTCGGCTAGGCGAACCGAATAAGTGTGCTCGCATACTCCCTTAAAAAGACCTTCGCTTGAAAAACAAGAAAAAAGCGGCAATAGTACCGCTTGTCCATTTTGAGATGCCGTAGACAGTATGCACTTCATCAAAATAGTTAGAATGAATCTAAGGTAACTCAAGAAATCTGTCATTAATTTTGATGTTTTTGCTTAGGAGATCTTAGTTGCACAATTTGACATCTAACTAAGATGTTTGGAGCTGTATTTCTTAATGACAAAATTTGCATGAAAACGCGTCGTCTCTCATTGAATGACAACAAAGACTTTGACTACATTTGACCAATCACATCCGAACACCTGAAAAAACCCTCACCAAAGTGCAAAACAAAAACGTCACAAAATGTCATAATATATATGCACAAACTCTTCCGAAATGTTTTGGCTGGAAAGCATGCGGACGCCTTAAGACTAAAGGATGAGTGCACATGATTACACTTAACGGTTGTAGAGTGGATCTGAGCCCATCAGTGAAGCTTGAAAGTTCCCTCTAAAATCAAGGACCTCAGAGTCCCACCTCAAGGTGAAGCACTGTTCGACAACTATTTTTCTGGTCGGTGAGCTCATAACATTCATTTGACACAGCTCCACATATTTCTCTGACTGATGTGACTTGGCCTCCTCAGAGAGAGTGTTCGTTTCGTCCTTAGACGTGTCCTCCTGATGGTTAACAAACTTCACTCCAAACGCCCTGCCTTGCGTTAACGCTGAGCCAGTCATCAATCAAGCCAGTCTGTCACACATCTCTGTTTTCTCTGCTGCTGCCTGCCTGCTGAAGGAGTCTTCTCATGGGCTGGGTCTCATCTCTACATTCCACACTCAGCAAACTTCAACTTCAGACCAACCCCAAAAAAACAACCCAGTGAAAAACACAACAGCTTACACGTGGGGATTGATATTAAATGCTGTGGAGAGATTACTCTCAATATGATTCCTCCTTTTACAGAGACAGTGAACCACATAACATGTTCTGGTAGTATGGTAAAAATAGATGTGTACCCTGCATGTTTGGGTTTTTTGTCCAGTTCCCAGATGGCACGAGTTAGGTCCGTCTTCCCCACTCCTCATCCAGTGCAGCAGTCCAGACGGTGGTCCTGGAAGGTGGGCTAGGTGCTGTTGTCAGCCAGGCTGGGATTCTCAGCAGGGGCTGGCGTTGGGGGTGTGGACTGGGACGGAGAGGAGCTGTCTTTGGGGGGGTGGAGTCGACACAGTCTCTGGTGCAGCTCTTCCAGTTCGGCTGGCAGAGGGATGCCCATCTCCTGGTTGAGGTACAGGGCTTCGAAACAGTCCTCCAGCTTCTGGGAGGCAGGCCTGGGGAGGGAGTGGGGGGAGACACAGGGGGGGTTAGAGGTTACAACCAGGAATGTAGCTAGGCAGGCAGGTCAGGATGAGGGAGTGTCCCTGGGAAGGCAGCCTGAGCCTTCAATTATAGAATGTTTTGTAAACATGCCTACTATAGCTGTTGTCACTAGCATACAAATAAAATCTAGATAATACAACAGACTCAGCGTCAAAAGCCATAAGATACTGTATAAAACTCACCGGTTTTCGGGGATGAGGTCACAACAAGCCACAGCCAATGCAAAGAAAGCTTGTGGGCAGTCAGCAGGGAGGAACTTCTCCATGAACTTGTCTACATTGAGGCCAAAGTCATAGGTCCTTGGAAGGCACTCTGGGTCGGCATTCACCTGCCCAATAATCTACAACAGAGAGAGTTAAGAATGGATCCACACTCCAGATTACATTATCTGACTAACACTGTGGACAAATCAAACTGATGAAAATGATACTGAAACTATATTAGCTTAACTTTGAAGCACAAAATGTATCCTTCAATTCAACATACAGCTACCTCAAAGCCTAATACTGTCAATATAAAAAGCAAAACTTTAAAAATGGCATTCTTACCTCACAAAGCACAATTCCAAAGGAGAAAATGTCCACCTTTTCATCATAGCGTTTACCTGAGGATGACAAAATGGAAAGTTGATTAACAGACCAGCATAGAGTGAATAAAGACGTGTTGAAGTGACTGATCTGTGTGATCCACAGCTCCAAGCTGGGTCGTCCTGCTCTGCTCACCGTTCAGCATCTCTGGAGCCATCCAGTAGGGGTTCCCCACCACTGTGTAGCGCTTCTTACGGTCAATGCGCCTGAACACTCTCTTCTTATTGGCCAGCTTCTCAGGGGGAGGGTGCTTGACCTTCTCCTCCACCATGAGCCGGGATAGGCCGAAGTCTGCCACCACCACTGTGTTGTCCTAAGGGAGGACAGGGGTTAGAAGTCAGAGGTTAAGAGCATATGAAGTGGCAATGTAACAGTGGTGGGTGTTTTGTTCATACCTCAATCAATATGGGTCAACAACAAAATATAATATTGTTCAATGGATTTTGCTTGTTGTGTGTAAAGTCATTGACAAATCCCCCCCCCCCAAAAACACAATGCAATATGACCAGAAATGTGTATCAAATTTAAACAATGAGTTGTCTTCCTGTATATAACGACACTGAACTGAGACAATTATACAGATGCCACCTCATTGGAAATAACAGACAAGACTCATTACACCTCATTGAGTGTTGCCATACAGTGAAAGATCTGTGAAGATCTATATAAGCCTGTACTTTACTACTTACACAACATGTTGTTGTAAATTGTGTTCGGCTGCTACAATAGAACCTAGCTCTACCGGACCCTGGCCTGTATCGACAAGACCGCCCTGGCTCAGTAACAGACTCCTGTCACAACAACAAAACATGCTCCAGAACACCCTGCCCCCAGGCTCATCGGAAAAATAACCTACAGTACGCCCAAGGTACATCTAGCTTTAACTGTTTAGGAGCCAAACACTTTGGTATAAGAGAGAAACAATGACTTCATGATTCATTTGAGATAATGAGGCTGGATTAGTATCTTTATGGTGTTTCTGTAAATGAAAATCAGGAAAAATTTAAAGGGATCTCTGCTCCTCTATATATCTATCTCTGAGTCTGCATGCAATGTACAATTCAGGACAGGTCACCTACCAGTTTCACCAGGCAGTTGTGAGAGTTAAGATCTCTATGGATGATGCTCATTGAATGCAAGTAGGCCTGAAATAAAGAAGAAATATGAGTCAAACAAACCAATCATCCACAAGGGGAAGCAAACACACCATATTAGAGACCGAAACTTCATCATTTGACAATTCCTTAAGTGGGAAAATATAAACATGTTTTTGTTGCCCCACATAGTTGTGTTTCTGTGGAAAAGGAAAAGGAATTAGGATTACTATCAGCATTGAGCTGGTCTACAGGGAAACATGCAGGCCAGGCCTGCCACTGTTGGCTAAGACAGACAGTAAGGTCTCTGGAGCATATGGTTGGTCACTGCCCAGCCCCAACCACTCCAGTATGACCCATGAGCAAGGGCAATCCCTGCCTCAAGTAGGCAGATTTTAAAATATTGATGTCACAAATGTATCATTTGCACAGTTCTTTATTAAAATATGTAATTATTTATCACCTTGACTGTGTAAAGGTGGGATATACACTACCGTTCAAAAGTTTGGGGTCACTTAGAAATGTCCTTGTTTTTGAGGGACAAGCAATTTTTTTGTGTCCATTAAAATAACATCAAATTGATCAGAAATACAGTGTAGACATTGTTAATGTTGTAAATGACTATTGTAGCTGGAAACAGCTGGTTTTTAATGGAATATCTACATAGGCGTACAGAGGCCCATTATCAGCAACCATCACTCCTGTGTTCCAATGGCATGTTGTGTAAACTAATCCAGGTTTATAATTTTAAAAGGCTAATTGATCATTAGAAAACCATTTTGCAATTATGTTAGCACAAATGGACAAAATGTTTAGCTTTTCTTTCAAAAACAATGACATTTCTAATTGACCCCAAACCTTTGAACGGATATGTATAGTATTTTACAACAAAACATGATTATTTGTCTCCGAAATTAAAACGTCAAGGGCTAGATTCCAAACAAATACAGTGCCTTCAGAAAGTATTCACACCTCTTGACTTTTTTCACATTTTGTTGTGCTGCAGCCTGAATTTAAAATGTATTAAATTGAAATGTTGCGTCACTGGCCTACACACACAACACCCTAAGTCATATGGAATTATGTTAAGACATTCTTTTATAAAAAATAAATAAAAAGCTAAAAGTATTCAACCCATTTGTTATGGCAAGCCTAAATAAGTTCAGGAGTAAACATTTGCTTAACAAGTCACATAATAAGTTGCATGGACTCACTCTGTGCAACAATAGTGTTTAAAATTATTTTCTAATGACTACCTCATCTCTGTACCCCACACAATTATCTGTAAGGTCCCTCAGTCGAGCAGTGAATTTCAAACACAAGATTCAACCACAAAGACCAGGGAGGTTTTCCAATGCCTCACAAAGAAGGGTGCCTATTGGTAGATGGGTAACAATAAAAAGCAAACATTAAATATCCCTTTGAGCATGGTGACGTTATTAATTACACGTTGGGTGGTGTATAAATACACCCAGTCACAACAAATATACAGGTGTCCTTCCTAACTCAGTTGCTCGAGAGGAAGGAAAACGCTCATGGATTCACCATGAGGCCAATGGTGACTTTAAAACAGTTACAGAGTTTAAAGACTATGATCAGAGAAAACTGAGGCTGGATCAACAACATTGTAGTTATTCCACAATACTAACCTAAATGACAGAGTGAAAAGAAGGAAGCCTGTAGAACAGGGATCATCAACTAGATTCAGCCACGGGACAATTTTTGTTCTTGAGCGGATGGTCAGGGGCGTGTGAATAACGTAAACTCACTCACTTTTGTACATCGCCTTGGTCTGTACAATTTACCTTATTTTAGCGCCCCAAAAACGTAATACTTCCAGATCAACTGTAATGTCAATACCATTGTACAGCACAATTTCTCCCCTTTCCAACAGAATCAATTACATGCCCCCACGCTGCCCATTTCTGCATGATTCAAGAAGGCAATGAGCCCCGTCGGGTCTTTTTAAAAATGGCGGGTGGGGAAGCGAAACTAATGCGTGATAGTGAGAAGGAGAGATGTTGTGTGGGAAAATTGCTTTTTTTCACTCGATCTATCCAACTTATCACCTTATCGCCTCTAAAATGTAAATAAAACACCATAAAGAGTTTATATAATGTGTCATTACATACTTATTTGAAGGTTTGTGTCGAATTTGAATCGGGTTTTTAGGGCGGTGCTAAAGTGATCTTAGAAGTAAACAGCGGCTTTGAGAATGATGAGCGCATGCAATGATGACGCAAAAAATGACTAGGTATCCCCCCTTACCCCCGTCACTGTCCATTTCTTGTTTTTAAAGGATGAGAGAAGTGCTACACCTGGTGGAGAGAGATTGTAAGACAGAAATAGTTGCTTTATGCGTGCTGTACGTTAAGGCATGACACGTCACGATGTAACGGAGGGGTTCGTTTTTTCAACTTTTCTCCAATACTATAGAGCCATTACCATGTCAATCAAAGCTTGAATAGAAACGTAGTTCACACCCCCGATTTTGAAGTCAACACAGTCGCTACAGTCCCATTACTTTTCTTTGTACCCTCGTTTGAATGTTGCGGTTACGCATATTTGTACGGAATGGGGTGAGTTTACGTTACTTATGTAAATGAGATATTTCTGCATTTCATTTACAATAAATTTGCCAAAATTTCTAAAACATGTTTTCACTGTCATTATGGGGTGTTGTGGGTAGATGGGGGAGGAAAGAAAATCAATTTAATACATTTTGAATTTAGGCTCTAACAACAAAATGTGGAATAGGTCAAGGGGTATGAAAACTTTCTGAAGGCACTGTACATGTCTGTTATTTAACAACCTCATTCCATGATTAGATTGGGGGGGGGGGGGGGGGAACTACACTTTCATAACTTCTTTAAACAAACATTTCTGTAAATGGATACATAGCATTTTGGAATGAAACACTTCAGGTACTGTACCTTTAAATGCATTGTGTTAAACTACCACCATACATATTGGAGGCTAGTCCAGCTGAACAAAAAGCAGCCAGTGTCTATATGGACAGTGTTTTACCGCTAATGGTAAATATCCCTGGAAGGCGCCAACTCACCATTCCAGAAGCAATACCTTTAGCGAAGCTGACCCTCTGCTCCCATGGAAACTGGTCCTATAACAACCCAAAGAAGAAAGAACTAAATGAATAGGTCTGCTGGTTGACATGCCAGCCAGCCCACCACTGAGCCAACAGCCTTTATATGAGGTCAAGCGAGTCCCAGTCCCAAACAGCACAGGCCCTTAAAGGATACGTATTTTTTTTTTAACAACCAAATCTCAATTTTTTATGTAAATGGGATTTTAGGGTCCAAACACCTTTTCTTTGCAATATCACTTGTTTTTGAGAAACTTACCCCAAACAGTGACTCACTTCCTCACCCTCGTTGTGCAGTATGGGGGCCCTGAAATACGTCCTACTAGAAACAGCAAAACTCTCGTTATAGTGATGCAGGTCTTAAGATGTTGTATGGAATATATGTTGCGGATAAAGTTAGGAATGACACCATTTCATGTGTATAACATCTAAAAGACCCGCATCAATATACTGAGAGCTTAGCTGTTTCCAAAAGGACGTATTTGGGTGTTTTTGGAGCCCATGTTAATATTTTTACAGGCCCCTATACTGCACAACAAGAATGAGGAAGTGATTCGCTGTTTGGGGTAAGTAAAAAAAAAAAAAAAAAAAAAAAAAGTGAAATCACCAAAAAGGTGTCTTGACCCTTCTATAACATACCATTTATATAAAATATTTAGATTTGGTTGTAAAAAATTACTTTTCCTTTAAGGAAAACACTAACAGCAGACCCAAGGCCAACATTAATGCTATTTTGGAGCAGTGGGAGAGCATAGAGAGAGTGAAGTGAATTTAACTAGTTGAAACACACCATGTCTCTAATGAAATCCTTCAGT
The DNA here is from genome assembly GCF_045679555.1 of Salvelinus alpinus. Taxonomy (NCBI): domain Eukaryota; kingdom Metazoa; phylum Chordata; class Actinopteri; order Salmoniformes; family Salmonidae; genus Salvelinus; species Salvelinus alpinus. Next base: position 72,041,119 of record NC_092090.1, on the reverse strand, counting down.
GTGCCTCCCTCGATAAACTCGGTTATTAAATTCAGCCTCTTGTCCTTATATAGCACGCCGATGAACTTCAACACGTGGGGATGTTCCAGACTCCTCATCACTTTGACCTGGAGAGAGAGAGGTATGTTTGCAAAATGCATCATACAGGGAGGATTTCTGTATTTTGAAAGTTACATATCTTGAAAACTTGATTGCTGACAAGCAAAACATTTTGGGACCATGTCAATGAACTAATGAAACAAATACCAAAATATAGTTTTTAGGTGGAGTTTTCCTTTAAAGCCCCCACCATGCAGTCTTTGTAATTTTATTTTCAAATCATCACTGTATGTCTATTAAAATCACTGTGTGTTTATTTAATGAATATAACTCCGAAATATATTTTTTTCATTTAGAGCCTCCTTTGGCCCTTGAAATGCTCAGTCTGATCGTGTGGGCAACAGGAAAGAAATGTGAAGATATTTACATACACATCCCTGATTGGTTGATAGGATGGTCTAGAGCCCACCCCCTTACCCATATGTACAGGCATTGGTCTTTTATAAGCAGATCAAATTGTGAAGACATGATGTGGGTCAAAAGTTCCATCCCACCAGAACATAATGAAACTGCAATTTTTTTCTTCTTCCAAACAGCTCTTACACAAGGGCATTATCATAAACACAATGTAATGGTGAAAATTATCACCACAGAAATCAGTTTCCACATTGGAGATATTTTATCTTTGCAAAAAAAATCTGAAAATCTGAGGACTAGAGCAAATGCATACAAAAATAATAAGGTTGGCCTAAAGGAATCCATCTATGAAGCAAATACAGGGACATTTGGCAAGCTCTCATTTGTGGGTATAATAAATCACGGCCCAATGTATAACCAGATTAGTCTACTGACCTCCTTTAGAAAGGTCTTCTGGGTCTCCTCATCACAGCGAATCAGCTCCTTCATCACCATCACCTCACCAGTGGCTTTGTGGGTCACCTGTCAAAATGGAGAAAAACATTCAAATTTAAAATACAAACAATGCAACAAAAAAATACAACAAAAAAATGTGTGTGTTAGAGTGTGTGTGTAGAATAAGGCTGTAATGTAACAAAATGTGGAAAAAGTCAAGGGATCTGAATACTTTCTGAATGCACTGTATCTGCTGCTGTTAGAGAAGCTTCCGATGGAGAACACTCTGGGTTCTATTAGAGAACTCTCCAACCACGGGATGGCAGGTAAAGCCATAGCAAGTGAGTTTCTTCAATAACAATTTATGATCATTAACATCAAAGGCTGCACTGAAATCTAACAGAGCTCCAACTATCAATTTCTTTTAACTATGGCTGACCCCATATAGTCGACTGGTCGATTGTTTGGTCGATAGGCTGTTGATTGAGATTTCTTTTGTCGAGCAGTCACAAAAAAACTAAATCATGGCACACCTGTCTCAGTGGATGAATCCATTGCGGAAGCCACGGGAATGGAATGGTCCATCACTAAGACAGGCATCGGTAACATAAGGCATGCGTGCCGCGAGGCTATTTATTTGCCTTGGCACACCAAGCAAATTTAGAAAATAAGTGAAATTGCATTGGTTTTCCATAATTGGCTACTCCTTTGAACCTGACACCGTTTGTGAGAGTATTCCTTAGGCCTAGAGTATTGTGTCTTGGGTAGGCCTATAATTTAAAATGTTGAGTCAAGAAGGGGAGTGTGGCTTAGATGCACAAGGCGCGTCTCTCTCCAGATTGAACTATCCCACCAATTCATGTACATTCAATGTTTCATAACTTGTTTGTGTCTATCAATTCACCATTACATATAACACCAGTAGTACATTCACCGTTAATTCCCATAATTTCTAATCTACAATGTTTGTTTGGTTACGGTAATTTCTGTTAATGCATTCAATACATTATTATTACAGTCGTTTACCGTTCTCATTGTCGGAGTGGACACCTTGTTTGCAGAGCTCACAACCTATGCTACACTTGCAAGACAGAACTTTTGGTTTATTTCATTCTATTTACGAGTTTTGTCAATTTTATTCATTGTATTTTGTTTGGAGCACTCCTGTCAATGTTGAGTAAGGACACACACCTGATTATGCAGAAGGCCTAGCCTGCGCGTAAAATGTATAAATGTACCCATTTGGGGATCTCTGATTCTCAACTCACTACCATTAATGAGCTGTGTAGCTTCTTAAAGTATGTTTTTCTACACCTCAAACAGCAAGTAAACAAAGTTTATTTTACATCAAATTAGAATGACAATAGTTCGTCAATTTATTAGAAAAATCTTTCCAGCGCTCTCCCTTTCAATCACGACAAGCCTCAGCGTGAAAGGGAGAAATGTCAAGCTCTGACCCAGTGGAAACTTCATAAAATACCTGATTACTTCTTATACGTTGTGCAAATACTGCTCTCTGTCCAGAGGTCACTGGCATGGGAAACTGAGTGCCCAGAATAGTTTATACAATGTTGCAAGTTTGCTAGCGCGAGCTGCCGGGCCATACCCAGGTGATAGTTGATACTAACTTTCACTTTCATTGCAGACAGGCAGGCAGAGTAGAGAGATTCATGCGATTGAAGAACATGAACAAACCTGCATGCGTAGCCAATTTGATTTAGTGGCTATTTATTTATATCAGGATATTTTCTACCTGCAATATTTGTATTGTTTAAAAAAAATTGTATTGGTGTTACCTAGTTAGCAAAATAACAAAAACACATTATTATAACTGAAATTAAACGGTTCCACGAAAATTAGCATATGAAAATCATAACTGGCACGCAGATCAGAAAAAATTGTGAGGGGGGGCTCTTGATCTCTGGCTCCCTCAAGTCATTTGTGTCTTAATCATTTCATCAAACAGTGTGCTTAAAGCATCAGACAAGCGCAGTGCATAGTTGAATTTATTAAAACACACAGGGTGTGAATGTATGGAAAAATGCACATTTAAAAATGTAGACCAATCGATTGAGTCGAAAGAACAGACGACTCTCAATTGACCAATACTTTTTTTAGGTCGGGACAGCTTTACTTTTAACCAATCAGCTGTTATCAGAGTCAGTGCAGTACACGTTGAGTGCCCTTCTCTATAAGCATGCTGAAATTCAGTAGTTAACTTGTTCTCTGAAAAATAGCATTGTATTTGGTCAAACAATTCTCTCCATCAGTTTACTAAGAACAGGCAGCCAACTGATTGGGCGGTTGTTAGATCCAGCAAAGGGTGCTTTACTATTTTTAGGCAGTGGAATTACTTTAGCTTCCTTCTACGCCTGTGGACACATGCACTCCTTTAGGCTTTGGTTAAAGTTATAGCAAATAGGTATGGAAATACAGATTGAGATGTGTGTGGAAAAGATGTTGATTTTTGAGTGAAAAGCTGACCTTGATAGCCTGGCCAAAGAAGCCCTTGCCCAGCACCTCTCCATGGATGAGGTCACAGGGGCGGAATATGCGATGAGAGCAGCTGCTGGAGGAGCGCAGGGATTCAGAGCGCCCGATGTCCCGGGTCAAGATAGGGTGTTCCTTAGGGGAGGCTGGCCCAGGGGACTTACAGATGCTGTTGCTACGCCTTCCATTAACAGAGAGGAACAAAGGTCAGTAAGACATTGATCAGGTTCTACTGGAACAAATTATAAATAATTTTGTATCTCTCAATTTTTCCCCCAATGCTTAGACTCTCTCTCTCCCAAGGTTGGCTGGTTAAGCTGTACCTTAGAGACCTCCTCTTTAGGGTGGCATCATCCACCAGATCTGTCCTCTCCAGGACACTGTCAGAGGGCGAAGACAGGCGCATGCGGGAGGTGGCGGGGACCCCCAAGCGGTTGTGCGAGGACCCAAGTCTGAGCCTTTCCAACCGCTGCCTGACTGGATCATACTCTATGAGCAGATGCAGCGTCTGACTGGTCCGATGAATGAGGTCCTCCACCTGAAACACAAATCAATCAGAATACATAATCTGCTAGGCCAAAGTCCTCTCTGACATAGTAACATGAGCAAGCAACACTAATGAGAGAGGTATTGGTGTAAGGCCTATACAGAACACGGGATGGAATTAGAACTAGGCAGGGTTCCAATGAGAAAATGATCTTGATTCCTGACAACGCGAAGAGCTATCAAACTGACATGACTTGAATGAAGCCAAATCATTTTAATTGGAATGCACCTTCTTGCAAACAGGAAAGGTGGGAACTAAAATGTAATTAGTGAATGCACCATTGGAATGAACATGGTTGAGTGAGGTGTGTGGTGAGATTGTGTGTTCGAGTCCTTTCAGATGCCATCCTCTCCCAGCTAAAGAATGTTTAAATGAAGGCAGAATGAATGGAATGCAAAGATCACATGTTCCGAAATCTATTTTAGAGTAACAGTAACAAATACTTATGTAATAGGTCACATTTTATACATGCAACTCACCTCTTCCTCCATCAGTGTCCCCACTGGAAGACCATTGATCTCCAGGATGCGGTCACCAACATGGATGGCATTCCGAACTTCCGGGCTGATATGCATTCCTCTGACCCTAAGACAAATACAGCACATAGACATGTCAGTTTGGAGCACCAGTATCAGAATGAACTATGACTCCATATAGGTCTGTCAAAGGAGAGCTGGTTCTGTTGACCAATCAGCAGTAAGCACCTGGACAATACAGAGGTGGGTGTGTCCGTCTGTCCACGACATCTAGTACATCTATCAGCTAATGAGAGACTCCTTTGGCTGACCTGGATCAAGACTATAATAAACACCAACGTAAAGAGATGTGGGATTTAACTATTCAATCCAAATGACATAATCTTATTGGTAATGTACACATATCTGTACCAGGGACTAATGCCCTGTTATTTCAGCAAACCTATAATCAGTTACAGAACACGACTCACCCTGTCCCACTCAGGCCTAGATAGTCAAGGGTGTACAGATTCACTAGTTGTGAGTCACAGTTAAATCCACTCACTCTTTGACTTGAACGCTAGCGGAGCCGCTGGCAACGTCTCTTAGGACAGAGACAGAGAAGCCCCTCTTGCTGTTGGTGGCAGAGGGCATGGAGATGAGGGTGACCGTGTGGGGCAGAGAGTCCAGGGCCGAGTCGGCCGAACGCTTCTCCAACACGGGCGCCAGGACTACCTGCTTATAGCACTTCCCACTACACCGAGAGGAGGAGAGAGGAAACAAGGAATAAGGGGTATTGTTGTGGATAATTACATTTTTTTAAGTATTCAAAAGTGTTCATCAGTGTTTAAACATCAAAATATTCTACTTTCTTCCAACTTCCAACTTCCTTTACCTACATCTGAGTACTTTTCTGCAAAATAATTTCCCTTTGGGGAACAACAACGTTTTATTGGAGAAAAATATGAAGAGAAGGAGAGAGCAGGAAGGAGGGGTATGGAGAGAGTCAGACTGTAGAGGGGACTCAGGTGTGACAGACGCACCAGATTCCTAAAAGATCAAGCCGAAAGAGTGATGTTGACTGTTTGCAATAACATCACATTCCCTAGTTGCCTCTATCAACATCTGACTTAACACCATACTTACAGACTCTAAACAAATAAAACCAACAACTCTGAGCAGTAGATAGTAAAACAACCCTCACCAGTACAGCTTGGATCGCTCCACCAAGGCGTAGGTGTCTCTGTCCTCGATGACCACCTTGCAGCTCAGACATACAAAGCATTCTGGGTGATACTTGTATTCTCCAGCCACCTGGAAGAACAGATAAAGGTGAGTTTGTCTCCTGGCTTTGATCTTTCCCATGGTGTTCCAGGTCCAAGCAGAGAATTCTTCAGGGTGATCCTGCTGTGCTGAGCTGTACACTGTGTGGTGTTCTGTGTTGTCCCGTGTTGTGTGCTAGATGGTGTTGTGTGTACTGTCCTCTCTTTGTCACAGTAACAGCTGCTCCACTCTCAGCCTGTCTGGAATCTGCTATGATGTCATCTACCTCCCAGCTCCCAAGCCCTGCCTTTTCCAATCACAGCACACCTCTTGCTGACACTCACCTCACCTCACACCCTCACTAACTTTCCTCACACCCTCGCTTACTCATTCCCTTTCTATCTACAACTTACACACTCCCAATCTGTTGGTCCTGCGCTCATGCTAAATTAAACAACTTATCCACTATGGCTGTGAATTGCCACGGACTTCACGATACGATATGTATTGTGCTTCTATACGTTTCACAATTTATCATGAATCTATATGTATTGCGATTCGATACAGCGATTGAATTGCGATTCAATGTTCCAAACATAGTGCTCACTATACTGTATGTCTCCTCTGCAGAGGGACAAACGAAAGTCATAATAAAAATGAGTTTTGATAAGTCATGGGGATTTTTATTTTTTTAAGTGCTGAAAACATGTTAGCTCAGCATTTAAGAAGAAGATTGAGGCCAAGATATAGGAGGAGAAATACTGAAGTTTTAGCGCAGGTACAGCCGACTTGCTAACGTCAACGACCTAGCAAAAACGACCCTTTTTTGAGGGGAGAATCAATATAATATCGTCAAAAATAAAAAAATGTTTTTGCTAAACTCTACTGTATAGATTTTTTACCCGATCCCCAGTATCCACCCCCTAAAGCAAGGGACAAGCACAAACAGGGCCTGTGCCATAGCAGAGGTTCCTGTGGTTATACGGAAAGTATTCAGACTTTACTTTTTCCACATTTTGCTACGTTACAGCCTTATTTCTAAAATTGATTAAATTAATCAAACATCCTCATCAATCTACACACAACACCCCATAATGACAAAGCACAAACAGGTTTTTAGAAATCTTTGCAAATGTATTACAAATAACAAACAGAAATAACTTATATACATAAGTATTCAGACCCTTTGCTATGAGACTCGAAATTGAGCTCAGGTGCACCCTGTTTCCATTGATCATCCTTGAGTTGTTTCTACAACTTGATTGGAGTCCACCTGTAGTAAATTCAATTGATTGGACATGATTTGGAAAGGCACACACCTGTCTATATAAGGTCCCACAGTTGACAGTGCATGTCAGAGCAAAAACCAAACTATGAGGTCAAAGGAATTGTCCATGGTGCTCCGAGACAGGAATGTGTCAAGGCACAGATCTGGGAAGGGTACCAAAAAATGTCTGCAGCATTGAAGGTCCAAGAACACAGTGGCCTCCATCATTCTTAAAATGGAAGACGTTTGGAACCACCAAGACTCTTCCTAAATCTGGCTGCCGGCCAAACTGAGCAATCGGGGGAGAAGGGCCTTGGTCAGGGAGGTGACCAAGAACCCGATGGTCACTCTGACAGAGCTCCTCTGTGGAGATGGGAGAACCTTCCAGAAGGACAACCATCTTTGCAGCACTCTACCAATCAGGCCTTTATGGTAGAGTTTCCAGACTGAAGCCACTCCTCAGTAAAAGGCACATGACGGCCCGCTTGGAGTTTGCCAAAAGGCACCTAAAGGACTCAGACCATGAGAAAGAAGATGATCTGGTCTGATGAAACCAAGATGGAACTATTTCACCTGAATGGTGGTGGCAGCATCCTGCTGTGGGGAAGTTTTTCGGAGGCAGGGACTGGGAGACTAGTCAGGATCGAGGGAAGGATGAACGGTACAAAATACAGAGAGCTCCTTGATGAAAACCTGCTCCGGAGTGTTCAGGACCTCAGACTGGGGCGAAGGTTCACCTTCCAACAGGACAATGACCCAAAACACACAGCCAAGACAATGCAGGAGTTGCTTCGGGACAAGTCTCTGAATGCCCATGAGTGGCCAGCCAGAGAGCGGACTTGAACCCCATCGAACATCTCTGGAGAGACCTTAAAATAGCTGTGCAGCGACACTCCCCATCCAACCTGAGCCCTTGAGAGGATCTGCAGAAGAATGGGAGAAATTCCCCAAATACAGGTGTGCCAAGCATGTAGGGTCATACTCAAGAAGACTTGGGGCTGTAAACGCTGCCAAAGGTGCTTCAATGGGCCTCCCGGGTGGCAAAGTATTCTAGGGCACTGCATCGCAGCGCTAGCTGTGCCACCAGAGACTCGGGGTTCGCGCCCAGGCTCTGTCGCAGCCGGCCGCGACCGGGAGGTCCATTGGGCGACGCACAATTGGCCTAGCGTCGTCCGGGTTAGGGAGGGTTTGGCCGGTAGGGATATCCTTGTCTCATCGCGCACCAGCGACTCCTGTGGCGGGGCCGGGCGCAGCGCGCGCTAACCAAGGTCGCCAGGTGCACGGTGTTTCCTCCGACACATTGGTGCGGCTGGCTTCCGGGTTGGATGCGCGCTGTGTTAAGAAGCAGTGCGGCTAGGTTGGGTTGTGTTTCGGAGGACGCATGGCTTTCGACCTTCGTCTCTCCCGAGCCCGTATGGGAGTTGTAGCGATGAGACAAGATAGTAACTACTAACAATTGGATACCACAAAATTGGGGAGAAAAGGGGTGGTAAATAAAAAAAATAAAAATAAATAAAAGGTGCTTCAATGAAGTACTGAGTAAGGGGTCTGAATACTTATGTAAATGTGATCAGTTTTTTATTTTTAATACATTTACAAACATGTCTAAAAACCTGTTTTTGCTTTGTCATTATAGGGTATTTTGTGTAGATTGAGGGGGGGGAAACAATTGAATCCATATAAGCCTGTAACATAACAAAAAACGTGGAAAAAGTCAAGGGGTCTGAATATTTCCCAAATGCACTGTAGCGTTTGGCCAGTAACTGAAAGATCGCTCGTTGGAATACCCAAGTCGACAAGGTGAAAAATCTGTTGATGTGCCCTTATGCAAGGCACTTATCCCTAATTTGCTCCAGGGGCACTGTGCTACTTTGGCTGACCCTGTAAAACAACACATTTCACTGCACTTTTCTGGTGTATGTGACAATAAAACCTCAACCTCTCCCTCAATTCTTTCTTTTTAAGGCTGGGCGGGCAGCTGGAAAACCTAAATATGAGGCCTGGAGAGTGTGGGAAGATAATCTACAGTATTTAAACTAGTCAGTGTTAACAGACTGCAGTTTCATGGGAGTATTAAGAGTTCCAGGGGAGTCTTAAGACTGTTGTGCCAAGACACAAGCTCTTCCCCAGATGAATTCAAACAGGGATAACTTATAAGGAATGTGAAGATATTCATGAAAACCTGTAGTCTTTGAAGTAGGATAACCTTTTCCATTACCCCCCTGCTGTTCATTGTATGCTGCTATGAGTAAGAGTGTTGGGAAAGGATATTGTTGCTGTTGCAGGCTGCAGTGAGATTAGGCTGGGTGACGTAAGCCATGTGTGCATCTGTGGCTGTGCCTCCCACCCTCCAGGCTGGAGCATTACCACACTGACCCCAGTCAGAAACAGCCTGAAGGAGCCACAGCTAGACACACATGGCTGCGTCATAGTCCATAGGTGGCTGTGTGTGTGCAGGCTCTCTCAGAGGGGAGGCTAGGCTAGTGTGCGTTTGTGTGTGTATGACCTACATGACTCCAGAGGAAATGTCTCATACACAACACACGAGTTCATTTTCCCATCTCATCAAAATAAAAGGGAACAAAAGAAGGATCTTCAAAAGTGATCTAATTTGAGAGGATTTACAACGTGTCAGAACTGTAAAACCGAGAAGAAAAAAAATGGCATGACACAATCTCCTAATTAGGAGAACAAAATGCAGTTGTGTGCCGTAGCCTGCCCATCAAACACACAACGGTCATAAGTAGCTGTCTGCTCCACACTGCTCTCCTCTCCTGAGAGACCCAACATCCATCCGATTTTACGCCGTGTTGGTTCGGCTGCTATCTAAGAGAAGCCTGCCAATTCAACTCTGCCAGAAATACTTGGCATCTCGCTTTCAGAGCCAATGTGGCCAAGAACAAATAGAAAGGCCCATTGTGTGTTTTGCTTACTGGCAAACTTCTTGCTCTAAAAAAAGAATCATTTTGGGACCCCCCCTTTAATCCAGTTGAAGAGAAAGCATCTTTTTGTGACCAGCAATTGTTTGTGCCAGCAGCAGTTTAATTTAGACCTGAATTAAATTGGGCCAATAACACTGTTAAAATGAAGTTCCCCAGCACTCCAACCCCATGCATGAGGCATGGGCATTCCATAGCACTGATGAAACAACAAGAAAGCTAACCGATATCCAGCCTTCAGTAACTCTTCCATAGCATAACCATGAGCTCATGGTCTAATCCTGGAAGATAAACATAGATTTGACAAACGCAGTCGAGCTTAACCATTCGAACCTTCCCTTAATAACAGATAGTCGATCTTTCAAAAACCATCCCCAGTAAACAGTGTGGTGGTCTGGTGGTGCACTGTGCATAGTATCCATTGCCTTTCCACCGCAGTGGACCGAATCAGGTGATGGACTAGCTCCATGTTCTCTGCTTTCACCCCAAAAGTTGTGCTGGGGGAAGTGAACTGTGGAGACTGTACAAAGAACAGAGCAGGGCCATGATGGGGGACCTAACTAATACACACAATGTGATGGGGAACCTAACTTCCACAGATACAGAGAGGTCCAGTCGGCTATCATCCAAAGCAACCAGGATGCAAAGTATGGCTGCTCTGTGTGGGTGATTACTTGTTGAGCCATAGCCCAGCCCCCATGACCTCTTCTGTACATAAGTATTGACCTCAATCACCAAGGAGATGTTTGTTACAACACAGATGAGGGGCAGGGGACAGGGGTAAAGCTGACAGTTCCCTAAATTTGTGTACATTAGAGGAAAAACAGATCCTATTAGTCCACAACCCCCTGAACTCACATCAGAAGAACAGTGATTCACTGTGAACTGGTGTTATTTGAGTATGGCCCTACACATCTAACCTCTGAATACAATGGTAACCCTGACAGTGAATTATTATTCAAATAGTATATAATGTACAGCTTTGTCATTGCCTGGACACAACCCTTAGCCGTGGTATATTGGCCATATACCACAAACCCCCGAGGTGCCTTATTGCTATTATAAACTGGTTACCAATGTAATTAGAGCAGTAAAAATAAATGTTTTGTCATACCGGTGGTATACGGTCTGATATACCACGGCTGCCAGCCAATCAGCATTCAGGGCTGGAACCACACAGTTAAACACTGTCCTCTTCATGTTCCATGAGATTTAAGTGGCCCAAGCTAGAAGCCTACTGCATCATAATACCTGATACTCTGGATCCTGGGCAAACCAGGGTTCATCTTGATTTCACACAGAGATAGCGCGGATCAGACTGAGATTATATGTGTGTGTGGAAATGACAAACCTTAGTGTCAGCGTTTACTGACAAGTGAGGTGAGGAGGATGGAGCGGGGCAACTTACCATGGCAGGTCCAATCATGAGCAGAGAACAGCCGTGACACAGCTCCCCAAACTTCTCCCAGTAGTGTTTACGGCAGTACAGTTTGCCGTTCTTCTCATAGTACCAGTTGGTCAGGTGGTCACAGCACTCCGAGCACCTGTGGATGGGAAAACACTTCATGACCTCTGCAGGAAATGAAGGGAGTAGAGTGGACAAACAAATCCTTTCAGCGGAGACCATATCAAGCGCAAAGCAATCTGTTTCAAGGCGAATCAAAGGAGACTCACTACAAAGCCTGGGTGCATCATTTCAAAGACAAGTTGACAATCTCAAAGGCTTGTGTTAGATTCCTGAAAGATTCCAATTGAGCAGAGAGTCCACTCTCAAACAATGGAGGAGTCTGTGAGCGTTCACGTATTGACTGAGCTGAGAGATTTGACATACACCTATAGAAACAAATAAACAAGACACAAAGCTAGAGCAGAAATACCTAGCAAAAGACCCTGAAAGAAAACAGCATTTGACAAAGACAAATATGCTTAGTGTGCGATCGAAGTCAGGTAACATTGGAAATAGTTTAACCAACGCCCAAACAGTTAACCAGACTTGTCTGTACACTTTCCCTCAACCAAACCTCAACCAACAAAGTGAGTGTGGAGGTGAAAGTATCCTTTAATGAGAGGAACTGGCACATTAGACACAGTGCAGCAGAAGCCATTCATCGTGTGAGAAATTACACTGGTGAACATAATACTTTCCACTCCCATGTTGCACTGGAGTGCAGCGGTTGCTTCAGGCCTTTCTTTAGAATGACGGTATGTACTCGTCTCTGATCGTCAGGTACGATGAAGAAGTAGGCTACCTTGTTCCTGAGACATGTCACGTCTCATTGGTGTGCTCCAGCACAAGGTGGGCAACACTGAGAACAGTGTCTACCTGAAGGATGTGGTTTCAGAGAAGAATGAAGCGATAAGCAGGAGACGTTGGGAAACGATGGTCATTAACCTGGTACTAAATACCAGCAACCAACACCAAACACTGCCCTCAGCCCTCCCCCTCCACAACCACATTCCAGCATCTTAATGTGTTCCAGATGTTTCTGGAGAGGCTGCAGCACCTTTCTGACAGAAACCCTGACAACCATCTACAGCCCGGTGAAGGGGTATCAACTTCAATTGTGGTTAATACAATGATTAGACCAATTATCCTGCCATGCCACTACTCAAGAGCGGATTGATCCACATCCTTGACTGGAGTGAAACTTGGCAAAATCAGGCAGAAAAGTAGGAATGTTAGTTAGGAATGCTGAAGTTGCAGAGAGAGCACCTTCAGGCTATGAGCGCACCTTCCGAAAGTTTCACAGGTTATGCAAAATGGTGGCACCAGGTTAAGCTGTGTCAGGCACACAATCAATTCTACACCTCTGTCAAAGAGATGAAGCCACTAAACTGGCAACCCACTTACACAGACAGCTCCCTGTGAAGAAGAGGTTGCCAGTTCTGCATACTGACTGATATTTATATGGAGAACAGTCGGTACACTGGCAACAGACAAACACTGAGGTAACAGTCTTAACAAATATGCTAACCACCTGCCGGTCTGGGGATTTTCTGTAGTTTTGCCCACTGCTGGCCTGGGTCTGTGGATCACAGTGATCTCTGAACCCTGCAATAGCGCTAATCCCAATTGATCAGCCTTTGGAGAGACAATCCACTCCTGGAGATTAGGAAAGTCAATTCCCTTTTACAATGGTTCATTCTTTAACACATTGTTTATTACTGGGTAAACCTTACAGAGGTGGTTAATAGCTTCTGGTACATTGTGTGAGGAAATGCAGCCGACACACATAAAGGAAAGCAAGAATAGGTAAGCAGGAAAAGAGTGAAAAAGAGGTTTCCGGGCCTTCCTGTGCACAGAGGGATGATGTGGAAAAGCAGGGGTGGTCTGAAAGGCTGTCCAGATAAAGATCAACATTCTGACAGAATGTTGACGAGACCATACACCCCAGTTACAAAACCAGACTAAACAAGTGACAAAAAAGGAACTGCATTTTAAAAACACTAGTCTTTTTCCTCCTCTGTACGCTCCTCTGTGAGCAACAGTTTAGTCTGCTAGCCAATCTGTGGTCAGTAGTAGTGTCCTACTGTATGTGATAGTAAACCTGAATATTGCCTGTGTACTGTACTCACTGTATGTGAGTATTTGTGAACAGCCCCTCTGCAATCATTGTGAGTGTTTTTATAACAGTCACGGAAACAAACAGAAACAGGAGGCAATGCCAAAATACACTGACAAACACACACGCGACAAGTGTGAAGAATGTCTTGCCTCAGACAGACGAGTCTCACAGGGGCTCCAGGTATGCTGCAGGGAAACCAACTTTCACTGTAAAACTGAACAAAGTAACCTTGGCTGGTCCCTGTTGAGTCACTGCGTCCTCCCTCCCTGTCATTCCAAAACAACCCAATACCTCATGAGAAACATTGGTTTGTCAATCTCAGTGTAGGGAATGACAGATGACTGTGTAATCTTCAGTTATGTCCCTGAAGAAATAATCTTTGTTTTGGTCTTTAGACTATCTGACCTTACAAACATCTCAATCGGCAGAGTAAACAACACTGGTGCCATTTCTTATCCAAGGGGAAAAAAAAAGAGAAAAATCTGTCTCAGGTGAGAGGAAGGACTGGTCCTCCAACAATGCTATGAACAAACACCAATGGGCAAACATTACTTATTCCATTTCCTCAATTCCACTATACCTGTGGAAGGCCAACTTTAATACCTTTTGTTGGAGTGTACTAGAATCCATACTTTAGTTTCTATGATGAAAACTGACACTAAGCACTAGGACTATGGGGAAGCAGTGTCGTAGTAATGCAAACAAGAAACACTAGTTCAAGATGCCATAACACGGAACTTAACCTGAAACCTCTCAAACTTGATCATATCTATTAATGGACTGCATGTACAACTTCAATGTTAGCCAACTAAGATCCGATTTAATAAGAGCATATCAAGAACACAATAGCACACATTGCACTCATGGTTGGTATTGGTCAATGCAGGTCTGGCTGATATCAAGGGACTCATGAGTAACCAAACCAAAGCAAACCAGCCAGAGCAGTGGCCACCAGATCATTGGCTAAGTGAAAGCACATTTTCATTTCAGAAGGCAACCAATGTGAACAGAGTGTAACAGTTCAAGTCAAACACATCAACGTTACATTATTGGACCCCACAGACAATTAACAAGGAGAAAGTACTATCATTATGACTTGAGCCAGAAGGCTTCACCTCTTTTAGAGGACTAACATCGACTCATAAAGGACAGTCCTTTGGGACAACCCAAAATCCAGTTTTCCCTGGGAAAAACAAAGGACTTTGTGCAGTGTCGGGAGCAGCGGGCCCACGACTCTGAATCGCTGTCTAGGAATGCGGCAGCGGGGCACATACTGTCTAGTCTTTACCTATACATTTGTCTGAATGTCAGCTTTACTGGAACAGGGATAACGTCAGCCTTTCACAATGCTGCACAACTTGGGGGAGGTGCAGGACTGTGTGTGCACAATAGAACGGAGCAGGGGGTAACATGGAAAAGGAAACTACTGTAGTTGCTTTAAAGTTTCACAATGTCCCACACGGAGAGTGAAAGGAATTCTGTACTCCATGGACAAAATTTGAGTACAACATTTTACAAAAACAGGATTTTTTTTGTCTCAAATTACCAGAAAACGGGCAGATTTGGGGCCAGGGGGTCTGACTGCTGAGGGCTAAACTCCAGCACACTTGGCTGAGCGTCAGTACGGTAGTCTGGCTCGATGGAGGTTTATCCCAAAGCAGATGCTCCATCTAAAGAGTTAATTTCACAGAAAATGACTGAGGTGGTCTTGGGCAGAAACAGAGAAGGAGGAGGGGGAGAGAGAGACAAAGGGGCAATTCCACGGTAACAGAATGACTCAGACTGATTTTTCTATTTAAAAGGTTTGGACATCACAGTACAGCAGAGCACAGTACAGCACAGCAGAGTACATAACAGTAGAGTAAAGTATCGTTCAGTACAGTAAAATATACTGTACTCGTGTGCTCTACTGTACTAAACTCTACAGTATTGTACTGACCGATACTCTACTCTTCACTGTACTATACTCTACTTTTCTTTACTGTACTGTCCAAACTTGTGAAACAGACATCTATGACTGGTTAAAATTTGGACTGACCAAATTGCAACTTTTCAACGTCCATGGACGTCCGGTGTCGGTCAGTGCTCAGCGGGTGAGAGGGCTGGTTACAGTAAATGGAAAGAGGGGGCTCATGGGTAGGTGTCAGTGATATTAATGAGAGAGAGGAGATGAGAGGGAGAGAGAGAGTTACCGATTTAGTAACAGAATGACTAATTTTAAATCATAAACCAAATTTTATCAGTAAAATCAATAACAAATTAGTAGGTCTACCTTGTTACTTCTGTGAACTTCCATTATCCTCCCTTTTCATGAGGGAGAGAAATGTGAAATTTGACTTTGTGCTAGATGTTCTCTCAGACCCCTTTTCCATATGTTAGACCAGAAATCAAAGCCTTTACATAATCAAGATTTTTAGGATGGAAAATGGTATGGATGTTCTCCTATGAACTTCGCATGTTAAGTTCTCATGGGGCTTTTTACATGGAAATTCCCAGACACAGACTGACAGCCAGAGAGCGAGAATTGCACAGCTCTATCAAGGACTTGGCTTTTGAACTGACACAAGGTTCCGTGGTTCTATAAAAGAGCCATTATAGAAACATAGAAAGAGACCCAAATCCTGGGTTATATAAGGACACTGTTGCTGAAAAGCTTTGTTTGAAATTTGAGTGCTTGGGCTAAGGAACACTCACAGATTTCAAGCCCCTTCTACCCAAGGGAGACGTACTCGGAAATGATATGACGTGAATTTGGCGTTCTCTTAGGATTTATTCCTTAAAAAAAAAGAAAAAAAGAAGACTAAATTAATTTATTATATTCAGGGGGAATTCAGAGCTCTAGAAAAACAGCTCTACTTTATTCAGTTCCATTCATCAGTTCTATTCTTTAATTTGTGTTACGTCACATTGTGTGCTGGATGGGCACAGTGAGTGTCAGAAATACACTCCCTCTCCTCATTATATGAACAGAGCTGCTGTGACTCTGCCCTCAATCCCAACTTCCCATTCCACAAAAACGCTGTGGGGCGCATCATCATCTAGACCATGACTCTTGGACTGCTTATCTAACTGAAGCTCCATCATATCTATACATTCTCTTCTGGGAAAAGAAAACCTGAGTGATCGTATTTCACAAAGAGAGCTTTGGGAGCTAAATGTTTTTGTTTGTTTGAGCGTCTGTACATAGGTCCTATCGTATTGACCTCTGTTCAGCCCAAGTCTAGAGGGTTATCACTGGAGGCCAGGGACCGGAGAATGCGAGACACTCTCAATCCTGACAATGACTAAGCCACAGGACGAAGAGAAACTGCCAGGGCCAAAGTCCACAAGGCCGGAGAGAGAGGTGGTGGGATCCTCTGTGTCCCTGTGACCCATGCAAATTCATGTGCGAGTAATGCCTCATGTCTATTATTTTCCACCTTTAAAAAGGCAAAAGGATAACAAATATCTACCACCTCAAAGTTGTTAACTTGTTGTACTAACTTCTAACTACAATGGTTTGAAGAAAAAAAAGTAGAATGGTGGTATCAGCAAATGGGATTTCAGTGACTAGATTTTCAATAAGTACTGTAATGGAGTTCTGCGTTACTGTAGAATAGTTTGAACACTGAACAGAGACATTCCTGCCGAAAATGATGATAAAACATTCCACAGGACAGGTAGAATTCTGTAGGGCTACCCACAAGTCCATTTCTAAACATGTGCATACAGTTTTTCACCCCAAAGAGTCCCTGAAATTGTCAAAAGCTGTATGTTGACCAGCAAAACAGTCCATTGTTGACTTCAATGCTGCTTATTTAATGTCAAAACAGTTCTAATGCGTAGTGCAGACAGCATGTGATTTCTACAATAAATTGTCAATTAAATAAAAGTGAATATAACTGAAATCCACATTTAAAAGTATGACTTACTGAAAACAGGTATTGTGCCAAGTTCCTTGCAGAACCTTCACATTGAATGCATCTTGAATTGCTCCTCCGCAACCCGCACAGTGGCATCCATGTGTACCTGTAGGGTTCAAGGATTTCATTAAAGGAAAAGCATACTCCATCCATCCATAAAACTAAAATCACTGTAGCAACGAATTTCTGAATATGTTTTGTTGACTGAACAAAGGTGTGACTCATACATGTGAGTCATGATGTTGATGTGAGCCATTTCCCCTCAGGAGGCTGAAAATAATTGTCATGGGCCCTCAGATCCTCAAAAAGTTCTACAGCTGCACCATTGAGAGCATCTTGACTGGCTGCATCACCGCTTGGTATGGCAACTGCTTGATATTTGACTGCAAGGCACTACAGAGGGTAGTGCATACGGCACAGTACATCACTGGGGCAGCGCTCCCTGCCATCCAGGACCTCTATACCAGGTGGTTTCAGAGGAAGGCCCTTAAAAATGGTCAAACACTCTAGCCAACCAAGTCATAGACTGTTTTGCTACTACACAGCAAGCAGTACTGATGAAGTCTGGAACCAAAAGGACTCCTGAACCCCCAAGCAATAAAACTTAAATAGTTAGCCAAATAGTCCGTGTAGCTATCTGCATTGACAATTTTTACACTATTCTGACTCATCACATACGCTGCTGCTACTGTTTATTATCTATCCTGTTGCCTAGTCACTTTACCCCTACCTACGCTACATGGCCAAAAGTATGTGGACACATGCTCGTCGAACATCTCATTTCGAAATCATGGACATTAATATGGAGTTGGTCTCCCATTTGCTGCTATAACAACTTCCACTCTTCTGGGAAGGCTTGACACTAGATGTTGGAACATTGCTGCGGGTACTTGTTTCAATTCAGCCAAAAGACCATTAATGAGGTCGGGCACTGATGTCAGGCGATTAGGCCTGGCTCGCAGTCGGCATTCTAATTCATCCCAAAGGTGTTCGATGGGGTTGAGGTCAGGGCTTTGTGCAGGCCAGTCAAGGCCAGAAATTGGACAAACTGACTAGTTGCAAAAGTGGCATTCTATGACGGTGCCACGTTTAAAGTTACTGAGCTCTTCATTTATGGCCATTCTACTGCCAGTGTTTGTCTATTGAGATTGCATGGGTGTGTGCTCGATTTCATACACCTGTCAGCAACGGGTGTGGCTGAAATAGCAACATTCACTAATTTGAAGGTTGGTCCACATACATTGATCATATAGTGTTTATGTACAGTTGAAGTCAGAAGTTTATATACACTTAGGTTGGAGTCATTAAAACTCGTTTTTCAACCACTCCACAAATTTCTTGTTCACAAACTATAGTTTTGGCAAGTCGGTTAGAACATCTACTTTGTGCATGACACAAGTCATTTTTCCAACAATTGTTTACAGACAGATTATTTCACTGTATCACAATTCCAGTGGGTCAGAAGTTTACATGCACTAAGTTCACTGTGCCTTTAAACAACTTGGAAAATTCCAGAAATTTGTGTCATGGCTTTAGAAGCCTCTAATAGGCTAATTGACATAATTTGAGTCAGTTGGAGGTGTACCTGTGGATGTATTTCAAGGCCTACCTTCAAACTCAGTGCCTCTTTGCTTGACATCATGGGAAAATCAAAAAGAAAAATCAGCCAAGACCTCAGAAAAATAATTGTAGACCTCAACAAGTCTGGTTCATCCTTGGGAGCAATTTCCAAATACCTGAAGGTACCACATTAATCTGTACAAACAATAGTATGCAAGTATAAACACCATGTAACCACCCAGCAGTCATACCGCTCAGGAAGGAGACACGTCATCTAGAGATGAACGTACTTTGGTGCGAAAAGTGCAAATCAATCCCAGAACAACAGCAAAGGACCTTGAAGATGCTGGAGGAAACAGGTACAAAAGTATCTATATCCACAGTAAAACGAGTCCTATATCGACATAACCTGAAAGGTCGCTCAGCAAGGAAGAAGCCACTGCTCCAAAATCGGCATAAAAAAAGCCAGACTACGGTTTGCAACTGCACATGGGGACAAAGCTCGTACTTTTTGGAGAAATGTCCTCTGGTCTGATGAAACAAAAATGGAACTGTTTGGCCATAATGACTATCATTATGTTTGGAGGAAAAAGGGGGAGGCTTGCAAGCCGAAGAACACCATTCCAACCGGAAAGCACGGGGGTGGCAGCATCATGTTGTGGGGGTGCATTGCTGCAGCAGGGACTGGTGCACTTCACAAAATAGATGGCATCATGAGGAAAGAAAATGATGTGGATATATTGAAGCAACATCTCAAGACATCAGTCAGGAAGTTAAAGCTTGGTCGCAAATGGGTCTTCCAAATGGACAAAGACCCCAAGCATACTTCCAAAGTTGTGGCAAAATGGCTTAAGGACAACAAAGTCAAGGTATTGGAGTGGCCATCACAAAAAGCCCTGACCTCAATCCCATAGAAAATTTGTGGGTAGAACTGAAAAAGCGTGTGCGAGCAAGGAGGCCTACGAACAAACCTGACTCAGTTACATCAGCTCTGTCAGGAGGAATGGGCCAAAATTCACCCAACTTATTGTGGGAAGCTTGTGGAAGGCTATCCGAAACATTTGACCCAAGTTAAACAATTTAAAGGCAATGCTACCAAATACTAATTGAGTTTGTAAACTTCTGACCCACTGGGAATGTGATGAAAGAAATAAAAGCTGAAATAAAAATCACTATTATTCTGACATTTCACATTCTTAAAATAAAGTGGTGATCCTAACTGACCTAAGACAGGGAATTTTTACTAGGATTAAAATGTCAGGAATTGTGAAAAACTGAGTTTAAATGTAATTGGCTAAGGTGTATGTAAACTTCTGACTTCAACTGTACATACATACCACCCTCAATTACCTTGTACATCGACTCGTACTGGTACCCCGTGTTTATAGCCAAGCTATCGGTACTCATTGTGTATTTATTTATCATGCTATTATTTTTCTTTGCATTGTTGGGAAGGGCCTGTAAGTAAGCATCTCACTTAGTCCACACCTGTTGTTTACGAAGCATGTGACAAATAACATTTTATCTACTCTTTTTGCATAGTCACATTTTTCTTAAGAAGATAGGGAAATACCTGCAATTCGAAGTAATTGCAAATACCATGGTTATAGGGGTACAGTTTTTTTTTGTCGCTGTGTTTTTCTAATCCACAATGTACAGAAAGTATTCACACCACTTGACTCTTTCCACATTTTGTTGTGTTAGACTGAATTTAAAATTGATCAAATGTTGATTTTGTGTCACTGGCCTGCCTACACACACACATGCTTTTAGAAATTATGCTTTTAGAAATTTTTTACAAAGCTGAAATGTCGAGTCAATAAGTATTCAACCCCTTTGCTATGGCAAGCCTAAATAAGTTCAGGAGTAAACATTTGCTTAACAAGTCATAAAAAGTTGCCTGGACTCACTCTGTGTGCAATAATAGTGTTTAACATGATTTTTGTATGACTACCTCATCTCTGTACCCCACACATACAACTAATCTGTATGGTCCCTCAATCAAGCAGTGAAAAGAAGGGCCCCTATTGGTAGATGGGTAAAAATAAAAACGCATATATTGAATATCCCTTTGAGCATGGTGAACTTATTAATTACACTTTGGATGGTGTATCAATACACCCAGTCACTACGAAGATACAGATGTCCTTCCCAACTTAGTTGCCGGAGAGGAAGGAAACAGCTCGGGGATTTCACCAGGAGGCCAATAGTGACTTTAAAACATTTAAAATAGTTTAATGGCTGTGATAGGAGAAAACTGATAATGGATCAACAACATTGTAGTTACTCCACAATACTATCCTAAATGACAGAGTGAAAAGAAGGAAGCCTGTAGAACAGGGATCATCAACTAGATTCAACCGTGGGCCTATTTTTTTCTTGAGTGGATGGTCAGGAACATAATTACAAATCATTTGTAGACTGGAAATTGACTGCAAGAAGTCCAAACATTTATAATATTTGACATTTTATTTGAAAATGTCTTACATTTGTTTACGATCACATCTCTCTCTTATGCGTGGGAATACTTGGGAACAGAATCCTTAAATTAAAATAACTTGGAGCTGATTTCCTGGTGTTTTTACAGTCTTATGTCCCCCCTCCCCCCAAAAAATAAAATAAATAATAATAATTAAAACTTGGGGTGCCAAATACTAGCACAAAATTGGGGAACCCTGCTGCAGAGAATAAAAATATTACAAAACATGCATCCTGATTTTAATAAAGCATTGAAGTAAAACTGCAAAAAAATGTGGCAAAGAAATTTACTTTATGTCCTTTAGACAAAGTATTATGTTTGGGACAAATCCAACACAACACATCACTGAGTACCACTCTTCATATTTTCAACCATGGTGGTGGTTGCATCATGTTATGGGTATACTTGTCATCGGCAAGAACTAGAGAGTTATTTAGGATAAAAAGTAATGGAATAGAGCTAAGCACATGCAAAATCCTAGAGGAAAACCTGCTTTCCGTCTGCTTTCCAACAGACACTGGGAGACAAATTCACCTTCCAGCAGGACAATAACCTAAAACTCAATGACAAATGTACACTGGAGTTGCTGTTCCTGAGTGGCCCAATTACAGTTGACTTAAATCTGCTTCAATGTCTACAGCAAGACTTGAAAACGTCTGTGTAGCAAGGATCAACAACCAACTTGACAGAACTTTAATATTTTTTGTTTTTATAATGTGCAAAAGGCTCACAGCTATAATTGCTGCCAAAGGTGATTCTAACTTGTATTCTCAAGGGCGTGAAATCTTATGCAAATTAGATATTTCTTAAAATAAGTTTTCACTTTCTCATTATGGGGTATTGTCTGTAGATGTGAGAATAATAATATATATATATTTTTTAAATGTAGGTAGTAACAACAAAATGCAGACTGTACCTCCGACTACATCGTGTCGCAGTCAGTCGATACTTGCAAAAATGTGAATTCTTAAAACGCTTACCGTGTACCTATGTCTGTCCTGTGTAAAGACGTGCTTTTCTTTGTTTGCTGAAATCCGTAGTTTGGGATTTCTTTTATGTGATCTGTCAAACTATGCCCCATAATCCACTGTTTTCCAATGGAGTAGGAAGTTACGACTTCAAGCGGGCAATACCTCTTGTAGTCTTTACTGAAGACTAATCTCTTCAGTAGGTCCTACGATTGAGTGTAGTCTGGCCCAGGGTAGCGTAGGTGAACGGCAAGGCACTGGAGCGACGAACTGCCCTTGCTGTCTCTGCCTGGCCGGCTCCCCTCTCTCCACTGGGATTCTCTGCCTCTGACCCTATTACGGGTCACTGGCTTACTAGTGCTCTAGTCACTTGAGTGGGTTGAGTCACAGACGGTTTTGCGCCCCCTTGAGCTTGTGCGGTGGAGGAGATATTTTTGGGCTATACTCAGCCTCGTCTCAGGGCAGTAAACTGGTGGTCTGTTGATATTCCTCTAGTGGTGTGGGGCTGTGCTTTGGCAAAGTGGGTGGAGTTATATCCTGCCCGGTTGGCCCTGTCCGGGGGTATCGTCGGACGGGGCCAGTGTCCCCTGAACCACCCGTCTCAGTCTCCAGTATCTATGCTGCAATAATCTATGTGCCGGGGGGCAAGGGTTAGTCTGTTACATCTGGTGTAATTCTCCTGTCTTCTCTGGTGTCCTGTATGAATTGAAGTATGCTTCCTAGGATTATGCCTCAGGAATACCTGGCCTGATGACTCCTGGCTGTCCCCAGTCCACTTGGTCGTGCAGCTGCTCCAGTTTCAACTGTTCTGCCTGCGGCTAGGGAACCCTGACCTGTTCACCGGACATGCTACCTTGTCCCAAACCTGCTATTTTCGACTCTCTGCCGCACCTGCTGTCTCGAACTCTGAATGCTCGGCTATAAAAAGCCAACTGATATTTACTCGTGAGGTACTGACCTGTTGCACCCTCTACAACCACAGTGATTATTTGACCCTGCTGGTCATCTATGAATGTTTGAACATCTTGATAACAATCTGGCCTTAATGGCCATGTACTCTAATAATCTCCACCCGGCACAGCCGGAAGAGGACTGGCCACCCCTCAGAGCCTGGTTCCTCTCTAGGTTTCTTCCTAGGTTCCTGCCGTTCTAGGGAGTTTTTACTAGCCACCGTGCTTCTACATCTGCATTGCTTGCTGTTTGGGGTTTTAGGCTGGGTTTCTGTATAGCACTTTGTGACATCTGCGGATGTAAAAAGGGCATTATAAATACATTTGAATGATTGATTGATACTTGTACCCGTGCTTGCCCTGATTGTTAGAGTTGTCAGTTGGAATTGGCAGAGATCCTGAAAATGGAACCTTGGCAGAGGTTCAGAAAATTCTACTTTTATCAAAAACTACAAATTTCAGTAAACAAAGAAAGGTGCCCTTTACACTGGACAAACATTCGACAGCGACTCGATGTAGTTGGGGGGTACAGTTCGCCCAGACTCGTCGCACCTCACCTCCATTGATGTGATGTTCATCGTGGAGTTGAGAAACTCTGCTACTGTTTTTGTAGAACATAGGGTGACACAGGCTGTTTACATTATAAAGTTATAAAGTTAGGGCTATAAGTGATTCTCAAGTAACAAGGAAAACTTTCAGACAAGCCTGCGCATCATTCTTAAACAAGATCTTTCATTGAGCTATTCCCAAAGTTTTGTTCTCACAAAAGCCTGCACCCACGACGCTTCCATTCCAATAGAGAGCAATAGTAATGTCGTCTTTTTGTAGGCACTAACTCCGCCATGGCTCGCTGGCCAAAGCTTATGGTGAAATTAATCCTTTTTGGGGGGATAAACGCCAAAAATAAGGTTTGTGGTAAACACAGGCTTAGGAGATCTTATATGTTTTGTTCTAGGAGATAATCTTCATCAGCTGAAGTAAAATGTTCATAATTTTGAAGCATTTATATAAACAAAACAAGCACATAAAGGCTTCATAATTCATAAAGGTAAAGTTAACTTACTGAAGAGATCTCCTAAGCCTGTGTTAACCTCAGACCCTATTAATTTCCCCCATAGGAATGGCTGAACAAACCAGGGGTAACTCGTTTCCGTTTTTTAGGACTACAAGCTGGGATGAAAACATTACAACCGTTTACTCATAAAAAAAAAAAAAAATCTAATTTAGCAGATGCTCTTATCCAGAGCGACTTACAGTGGCGCTTGCAACGCCAGGGTTGTGAGTGCATACATTGTCACACTTTTTCATACTGGTCCCCCATGGGAATCATACCCACAACCCTGGTGTTGCAAGTGCCATGCTCTACCAACCGAGCCACACGGGACCTACTTCAAATGTAAAACACAAACAAGAGTTTCTATTGAACAAATTCAGGTAGGTCCCTCCCTGTTTCCTCTGTTTGCTTCTTAAAAATGTTTCTGTAATGAATACACCCCTAGCAAGCTCTATGTAATGAATATGGTGGGAAAACTTAGGGATTTAGAATTGAGTGGGCGCGTTCGAGCAGCTCACTTTTGTCAAGTCGGTGACCTTTCAAAGTGTGTTGCATTATGGGGATGAAAATTGTCTGACTTGCGCCTAAATGTCGACTGCATGAACTTTACAACAACCATGTGATCAATGGTCATGAGGTCGACTGCAATTTTCTGCAGTTGCCCCTCACCAGCTGCAACTTGCAGCCATCACCTGCATTGTGGGAGGCAATAACTGTCAACCAATCATTAAAGTGTTTTTGTCTGACCCACGCGATCAGGACGTGACTGAAACAGGAAGCAACTTTGCCGCAATGTATACAGTGTACAAATGATTGACATTTGAGTCCCTCTCTCCCTAATTGATAGTACAATGTACACACATATTTATAGTGTGTGATATGGAGACATGTTTATTTCAACATTACAAAGAAAAGCTTATCAACAATGGCAACACTGCCATGTTGCACTGAGCCTTGCTGTTGGAAAACCAATCAGTGTCTGACTTTCGGCTGTCACAGATGTACCTCCCTCAACTTCCCTCCTCGACTTTCATCTGAAGTAGGTTGCTTCCAATTAGGTATATAAAACCTGGATTGCTGATGCTATGTATTGGCCATTGAGATACTTTGAAGCCACCGGTTGGCAATAATGGCACTCCCCAGTAGAAGCAGTACTCCATAGGAATTAAAGGAATTATACAGTATTTCAAAGAAATGCTTCAAGGACAAATTACATGAATTTAAAAAAAACAATTGTAGTGAGGACAGTGACATTAGTAATCTCAAAAAAATATACTTTAAGGAAAATGTTTACATATTTTGTATTTTTAGCTCACATAATATAATTTAAAAGTATGCATTAAGGTGTCTAATAGAATAAATGTGGCAAAAACAAATGTAGATATTAATAAATGCATTTCTATAGCTTCCAAAATATTTTTTACAACGGTGGGGGAGTGCCAAGATGGAGGCAAGGTGGCTTCAACACAGCGCCCCCATCAGTAATTCTAGTGTATATATAAATTATTGGTTGCTTCAGCTTTACCACTCAAACAAGCCCAATGAATCCAAGAAGCTAAATTTAAGTTTGAGTAAAATCTTATTTCTTCATATTTCAACAGTTTACAGCAGGTATAAAACGTGCAGCAAAATTCTAGCTCCCTCAACAATGCAGTAACCTACATTAATCAATAACAGTAAAGTCCAAAATAACAAGTAATAGGGGTAGTATTCATAGTAATAATTGACTATATTTACAAATATAAAGTGGGTAGTGAATTGGACTCGCAGTAGAATACATAGTATAATTCATCATAATCAGCTTTACTTTGATGGCAGAATCATTGCCGTAGTTAGAAAGTAACTATGCATGTCATGATGATCAGATACATTGTAGCAAATTCTCATTTGACGTAAACACTACCAGGTCGAAAATTGACCAAGTCCAGAAAATAGTGCGTCCCCCCTACTGGATGTAACTATGGCTTCCCTTTACACACCAAGTATTTTTTTTTATATACCAACAATATATTTTTTTAAATCCACATTGTTATCCACATGTAGGCTAAGCTAATTGACAATTTAATGGGGGAAAAAAGTTTAGACCGCTCACCTTCCAGTTCCTCCATATAGCTAATTTCTGTGTGTCGTCGATTTTTTTTCTTCTCAGAAAGTTCTCATCGTGATCCAGCATGAGTTACAATGGGGTGTTTTCATTCTACGCATCCAAAAATCTTAAAATCCAGTTCTAGGGAAATTGTCCGCTAAATCCCGTCACATTTTCCAAGGAAGGTTAATATCACAGCTCTGTTTTGCAGTAGCCTAACTTTGTTAGCAGGATAAATGACGTCATGCAGTTGAAATTCCTGTACGGAGACCGGAAGGAATCAAACAGCAACACCTGGAACAGGAGAAAATAATTGGAGAGCCCACAGGCCAATATCCCCTACTACACTGAAACGGGAGCACCATCTACTGTCAAAAAGTAGGGATCTCAATTTATTTCTCCACACAGGATAGCTACTATTCTACGGTTTGGTGGAGTGGATACATATACACTACCTTTCAAAAGTTTTAGAACACCTACTCATTCAAGGGGTTTTCTTTATTTGTACTATTTTCTACATTGTAGAAATGATAGTGAAGACATCAAAACTATGAAATAACACATATGGAATTATGTAGTAACCAAAAAAGTGTTAAACAATCAAAATATTTTTTATATTTGAGATTCTTCAAATAGCCACCCTTTGCTTTGATGACAGCTTTGCACACTCTTGGCATTCTCTCAACCCAAGCAAGTCTCTACATGATTCCATATGTGTTATTTCATACAATGTCGAAAATAGTACAAACATAGAAAACCCCTTGAATGAGTAGGTGTTCTAAAACTTTTGACCTGCGCCCAGTTTTTCATAAGTTATCTTAAGTTAGGCCCTAATCTATGGATTTCATGACTGGGCATGGGCGCAGCCATAGGTGGGCCTAGTCCCACACACTTGGGAACCAGGCCCAGGCCCAGCCAATCAGATTTAGTTTTTTTCCCCACAAAAGGGCTTTATTACAGACAGAAATATGCCTCAGCTCCCCCTCAGACGATCCCGGAGGTGAAGAAGCTGGATGTGGAGGTCCTGGGGCTGGCGTGGTTACACGTGTTCTGCGGTTGTGAGGCCTGTTGGATGTACTGCCAAATTCTCTAAATCGACGTAGAGAAACGAACGTTCAATTCTTTGGCAACAGCTCTGGTGGACATTCCTGCAGTCAGCATGCCAATTGCACACTCCCTCAAAACTTGAGACATCTGTGGTATTGTGTTGTGTGACAAAACTACACATTTTAAAGTGGCCTTTTATTATCCCCGGCATAAGGTGCAACTGTGTAATGATCATGCTGTTTAAATCAGCTTCTTGATATGCCACACCTGTCCGGTGGATGGATTATCTTGGCAAAGGAAATGCTCACTAACAGGGATGTAAACATTTGAAAAAAATAAGCTTTTTATACATAAAGAACATTTCTGGGATATTTTATTTCAGTTCATGAAACATGGGACCAACACTTTACATGTTGCGTTCATATTTTTGTTCAGTATATCTGGATTTCACCTATCAGATAGGATTAAAGGCATAGAAATAGAATGAATAGAACAGGAGTCCCCATTCAAGTAAATTATCTGTCCGTTCTGTTCATAATTTTTTTAATGCATTTATTCCTCTAGATAGACATAACTTTTGAAAAACTGGGCCAAAACACAACTGACACTAGCCAACCAAAATGGTTAACAATCACACTGAATACCTTGTAACTCCAAACCAAGCCGCTAGAAGAAGCCATTGTGAGTCTGTGGCACTTTTTGGTAGATCGCTATATAACAATAAAAATCAATCTACCCCTACCCAAGTGATGTTTGTTTCAATTAATTAAGGTCTTATCAACATTTTTATAATGAAACTAGTTAATTTATTATTCAAATCAAAGTTTTGGTCACATACAGTACACAGATTTGCAGATGCTATTTCAGGTGCAGCTAATTGCTTGTGTTTCTAATTGTGTTGTATTACTGAATGAAACTGAGGAGATGCACTCAAACCAGCCTTTGTGATTTAACTTACGTTATGTTAACTACATTACTTTAGTTGACTGCTTTGAGCAAAACTTGAATATAATCTAACATATTCTAGAAGCCTATTGTTTGTGTATGACTTTTATTTATTGTTCACTTGTTTTTCAACAATGTCAGGTACAGACAGGGACGAATGGGGTAAGACACAGGGGGTAAGAAATAATTTGAACATCACAGGTATAAATTCCCACTGTGACCATGATAAAATGCAATGTGAATTGTGATGTACTACTGAATGAAACTGAGGAGATGCACTCACACCAGCCTTTGTGATTTAACTTATGTTAACTACATTACTTTAGTTGGCTGCTTTGAGCAAAACCTGTATGTAATATAATCTATTCTGGGAGCCTAGTGTGTGTGGAATATTTTTGGACCATTGGCTTCCCTGAAAACAGGTACTGACAAGAGGAGCAATACGAGTCTGTCAGAGGTCGTCATGCTGATGGGGATGGTGATGTTGGCTTTGGTGGTCCACACAACGAAGAAGCAGGTGTCCCTTCCAGTGATGTGGAACTGACCTTCGACCAGTAAGAATCGTCTTCACGGAGGCTGTAAGACCCTTTCTCCTTGAAATAGAAATTCTTCGACTTGACTGCCTCTTCAAATGGTAAGGTCCCTTGCGCCATTGGGACACATGACCTCCACCACGGCTGTGGTGCCCACCAGACCATCCAGTGAGGCACCCAGGATCCCAGATCTCGTGACCTAAAGCCCTAACTCCTGCACACCCATCCCTGTAGCCATTTGCCTTGATGCCTCACTGGATGGTCTGGTGCCCTCCTCGTCATTATCTGTGCCCCACTATACAGACACCCCATCCAACGACTGATCTGAGGACCCTTTTTAGCAACGAAGGAGTAACACGCTTGGCCCTAACCACTGCTCCATAATTGCTGGCCGTCAACCTCCCTCTTCTCATGGTTGGGGGTTGGTGCGCGGTCCAACTGTTGCCTGCCGTATAGCCTTCTGTGCTCCACCAACAGCGCCATCCCAGCCAGGATGCCTGCATACTCCAGGTGCCCTTGTTTTTTAACAATGTCTGGTACAGACAGGGATGACAGAGAGGGTAGCGGTTTTTCCTGGTTCAGGTTCAAGGATAATTTGAAGTGTTTGTAAAATGAACTATGTGAAAAATGAATGGTGGAAAGACAATTGGAACCATTTCCGTGTTTGACCACTATGTTTTCAAATCAAATCAAATTTTATTTGTCACGTACACATGGTTAGCAGACGTTAATGCGAGTGTAGTGAAATGCTTGTGCTTTTAGTTCCGACCATGCAGTAATATCTAACAAGTAATCTAACAATTTCACAACAACTACCTTATACACAAGTGTAAAGGAATTAATAAGAATATGTACATAAAAATATATGGATGAGCGAAGGCCGAACGGCATAGGCAAAATGCAGTAGATGGTATAGAGTACAGTATATACATATGAGATGAGTAATGTAGGGTATGTAAACATTATAAAGTGGCATTGTTTAAAGTGGCTAGTGATACATTTATTACATCCAATTTTTAATTATTAAAGTGGCTAGAGATTTGACTCAGTATGTTGGCAGCAGCCACTCAATGTTAGTGATGGCTGTTTAACAGTCTGATGGCCTTGAGATATAAGCTGTTTTTCAGTCTCTCGGTCCCAGCTTTGACGCACTTGTACTGACCTCGCCTTCTGGATGATAGCGGAGTGAACAGGCAGTGGCTCTGGTGGTTGTTGATTAATAAACAATGCCATGCTGGTGGGTGGTACCAATCAAATAAAACCCAGCCTTCAATTAAACATAAGCGGGAAATTATTTATACGAAATTTCATAAGACACGCCATTGGCACAAATTTGCATGAAGCAGGCAGTTCGGTTACAACTCTGACTTATTGACTTGCATCATTGTGCAACATCATGGGTAAACTCTGGCCATCTTTCAACTCGAAAAAGTGGATTTCTAATGGTGTGGACGGTTAACCTGTCCCAGTTAATATATCCCACTCTTTCTGAATTCACCCTATATTGAAATCTAAAACCATAAGATCTCTTTGTTTCTGGGTATTACTGATAATTGATTTCCTTAGATAGTGAGGCTTGTTCCTCCAAATAAAATTATTAAGAATCGCATCTAAATCCTTTACAAATCAAGCGATAATGAAAGATAATCCACTGAAAAGGTTTGATTTGAGTGTTTACACAGGCAGCCCAATTCTGTTATTTTTTTTCACTAATTGGTCTTTTGACCAAACACATGCAATCTTTTCAAGTCTGCGCTTTTCAGAGCTGATCTGATTTATTAAAAGACCAATTAGTGAAAAAAATGGGTCTGCCTGTGTGAACGCAGCATTTAAAACAGTGACGTCAGACATCGCACCAATGGTTTATATATACACTTGATGATTTATAAGGGGCACTGTTTTGAAGCCCCCGCGCCTCCATCTTGGCACTCCCTCACTATCGTAAAACACATTTTGGAGCTATAGAAATGCATTTATTAATGTCTCAATTCGTTTCTGCCACGTTTATTATATAAAAGACCCCTTAATGCAACTTTTAAATTATATAATGTGAGCTAAACATACAAACAAAACCTGAAAAAATATATTAAAAAAACATTTTCCCTAAAGTATAATTATTAGAGACTACTAATGTTACGGTCGTCTCCACTACAACAAAATAAAAATAGAATGTAATTTTGTAAATACATGTGACACTTAATTGAAATACTGTGGAATGTCATTCATTTTAAGGAGGACTGTGCCTACGGGGTAGAGCCAATATGGCCGACCCGTGGCTCCAGAGCCTGTCAATGGCCAATACATAGCATCAGCAATCCAGGGATTATATACATAATTGCATCACACTCGACTCAGACCAAATCTTAACTTTAACCACACTGCTAAACTTATGCCTAACCCTAACCTTAAATTAAGACCATTTTTGTGTTCATTAATTTTGACTGCCAATTTGTAGTTTGTGGCTGTGGTAACTAGTGGAAACCCACAACAAGGGCTTCGCTAGGAAACTACGGCACGTTGGGGCGGGATCCCGATTTTTTTTTATGACGGTACATAAGCAGGTAGAATGACATTTTTTAGGTCAATGTTTCGGTGGGTTCATTGAGATATAATAAGAACGGGTAGGTTACCGGGAGTTTAGTGCATATTATCCTGCATGTGAATTGATGGTAAATCGGGGCATTAGTTGTGATATGTCAGGCAGTCGTCGAATGAGGTGTCATCTGATGCCTACAGTAAGATAGCGCACGTTGTAGGCTAAAGCTAGTATACCAATATAATTGTGTTTCATAAGGGAATTGAGTTGTCCAGATTGTCTGTAGCCTATTTGGTTTAGACATTTTAGTCGTGCGGCTATTATATATTTCCTGCTATAGGCTTTGTTCATAATATTCAGTATTATCCTACTGATTTATTCTGTTATAAAGATTCTCGTCACACTTAGCCTATTGATTAAGCTGAACATTCGACTGTTATCTGTTAGTAAGTGGCATAATAGCCCATAACTTAATTGAAATTGTTGGTGAGAGTTAAGACTATTACACTTTACAATGGGAGTGGGGTCCGAAAAGACATCATCCACCACCAAGGCGGTCTACAAAGAGGAGACTGATATTGCTTTGAAAGCACCCTTAAACGTAGATGCTATGTTATCAAAGAAAGTGGGGCACGCGACAGCAGAAAGAGCCACCTGGGGTTGCCGCATTGAGTTCGTCCTCGCGTCAGTGGGGTACGCGGTGGGACTTGGGAACGTGTGGCGCTTTCCATACCTCTGCTACAGGAGCGGTGGAGGTAAGCATGTATATGTGGAAGTATAAATCCAGAAAGATTTTTCGGTTTGTTTAATTTAGAAATGAGTTTAATTACTGAGCACAGTCACATGAAGTTTGCAATCCTGTTTGTTGCAATTTTTTATTGCAACATACACATGATCAGTGCAGTGAAATGTGTTGTTTTACGGTGTCAGCCATAGTAGTATAGAACCCCTGGAGCAAATTACGGTTAAGTGCCTTGCTCAAGGGCACATCAACAGACTTTTCACTTTGTAGGCTTGGGTATTCAAACTGGTGACCTTCGGTTACTGGACCAACATTCTAACTGCTAGTCTACCTGCCAACAGGTATGAGCAATCTATGATGTAGCCTACATAAACTTTACTTGTGGTGTATTTGCCTTTTGGTTGAACAATAGCCTTACTAATTTAAAAAGGAGAAGCCTTTTCACTATGCAATAACAAGGTTGCTTTCAGAATAAAGATAATGTGTTAATTTATGTTGGATGTTTGTTTCTTGAAGATGTATGACATTTTGCTTACTTGCTGATTTTAATCTTACTTGCATGCCTTTTATAGAATATAGGATTGAGCCAAATGCTGCCATATGGATTCTGTTTTTAATAAAATGTTGAAACTTGGATCTCAGGGATTCTATCTGCCCCATCCTCTGAAATGCACCGCAAAGGAAGACTTTCAGGTTGAGATTAAGGTCAAGATGATATTAATATAAACTGGACTTCTTGAAGGAGCCAGGAGACACACGACTAATTTTGCTGGGACTGTCTTGGAGTGGTCTAAGTGGGGAGGGGAAAACTGAAAACGAGCTGTTATTGGCAGAGGTTTGGAACTCTTGTTTGTATTGTTCTATTAACGAATTATCACCAGGCAGGCAAAAACTCTATCCCAAACTCTATCTTTTCGAACAGATCTTACACTAAAATTATATGATAATTTTCACAGTATTATTCAAACCACATAGGTGGAAATATATATATATATTTTTTTGTATTTATTTTATTTAACCTTTTTTTAACTAGGCAAGTCTAACGAGGAAATACAACAGAACACAATCATCACAATCATCAGTGTCTGTTGTTTGGGAAGGTCTGATGTTTTGCCGTGTCACACATGCCTAGATCTCAGCTGTGCCAGATGTAAGCCAAGGCAATGCAAAGTCATGATGATGATGATGCAACAGTAAAGGACCAGTGCAGTCAAAAACGTGACTTTTCTATGATATATATATATATATATATATCATAGAAAAATCACGTTTTTGGTTCAATTCAATTGAAATTGTTTTTGATTCAATTGAAATTGAAATCCTTTACTGTAAAGGACCAGTGCAGTCAAAAACGTGATGGTCCTTTACTGTTGCATCATCATCATGACTTTGCATTGCCTTGGCTTACATCTGGCACAGCTGAGATCTAGGCATGTGTGACTTGGCAAAACATCAGACCTTCCCAAACAACAGACACTGATGATTGTGATGATTGTGTGACTTGGCAAAACATCAGACCTTCCCAAACAACAGACACTGATGATTGTGATGATTGTGTTCTGTTGTATTTCCTCGTTAGACTTGCCTAGTTAAAAAAAGGTTAAATAAAATAAATACAAATAGTTTACTTCTTCTCCTGCTTTGCCAGGGACCTCACTGTATAACAAAAATGTGCTACCTTGACAGATACCATCACACTGGTTTGCTCAGGCACTTAGAAGGCACTAAATTAATCTGGCATTCATTCACATCCCTGGTTTATGTAGCAGACATAAATTGGATTTATAATCTCGTGGGGGAATTGCCTCTTGGTCTAATGGTCAAGATGTATGTTTCTCCTGTGAGGAACCAGGGTTCAGATCCTGTCTGTGACAACTACAATAAGGGGTCTGTATCTCATTCCCTCACCCGAGAGCTTAAAACAAGTATAAGGACATTTCTAGTTGTAGTATAGGGAATTAAGACTGTCTGTCTTGGTTTTATTACAGTAAGACATACCATGTGTTGCCTATTCATCCTCCTTGGTGTTAAGCTATCTGTCATGGTAATTACCATATATGACCGTTTCCTGGGCTAGCAGTCCAGACCTCTATCCAGTTACTGAGATAGGGTGGATCTGCTCTGTAAACGGAGATGCTGTATTAGTGGTAGTAGTAGACAATAGTTGATGGTGCACTGCCTGGGTCGAGTTTCAATTGAATTGAACCAACATTGAGAGTTCATTGTTTCTTGTATTTGAGTGCTAGCAAAGCAACTTCTCTAAACCCATGATCACTACTGAGTAGGGCTGGGAATTGCCAGGGACCTCACGATACGATATTATCACAGTATTTAGGTGCAGGTATGATTTATGTATTGCGATTTTCACGATTCTATATGTATTGAGAATTGATGTTCCAAACATATTGCTCACTATATGTCTGCTGCAGAAAAGACAAGAGAGCATGAGATCTGTCATGGAAATAAGTGCTGAAAACATGTTGGCTTACTATTTAAAAAGAAAATGGAGAACAAGCTATAGGATGAAAAATACCAGAGTTTTGGCACAAGTATAGCAGACTAGCGCCAGCTAACGCTACCTACAGTAGCAAAAACAGAAATCGATAATTGGAGTCAAATATCAATGTAATATCATCCCAAAATTATATTGCGATATGTAACTATATCGATTTCCCCCCCTCCCCACACCAGTGCCATGGATCTGGGGGGGGGCTTGGGCCTCAGGCCTTGAAAAATACAAAATTCAACTGATTGAAAGTATAAGGGGATATCAGTGAGAAATGCCGTGGTCAAGGCTACGACGGCGCCAGTGCAATGAGTGGAGCTTACTCAGGTGTTCAAAAGCGCATATCACGGGCCTCCTTTGCTCTGACATGCACTGCCAACTGTGGCACCTTATATAAACCGATGCCTTTCCAAATCATGTCCAATCAATTGAATTTACCACAGGTAGATTCCAAGTTGTAGAAATATCTCAAGGATGATCAATGGAAACAGGATGTACCTGAGCTCAATTTCAAGACTCATAGCAAAATACTTAAATATGGTAAATAAGGTATTTGTTTTTATTTTTGTATAAATTTGCAAAAATGTCTAAACCTGTTTTCACTTTGTCATTATGGGGTACTGTGTGTAGATTGAGGGGGGAAAAATTATTGAATCCATTTTAGAATAAGGCTGTAAGGTAACAAAATGTGGAAAAAGAGAATGGGTCTTAATATTTTCCAAAGCCGCTGTATCTTGGCACGCATCATTCAAGACTAAGTTTAAGTTGTGTGCAGCGCAATGGACCTACAGGCCGTAGTGAAAACATTTGCACACAAAAAAGGAGGACTTCAGGAGACCGGGGAGTCTCTCTTGTTGGATTTGATTTCATTTCATTTACCTTGAATATTGCAGCCCATTTGTGTAGGCGATAAGCCAGACAAAATCCGCTGAGTTCAACAATAAATAATGGCTGAATTTATCCTCAAGCCGACTACTTTTTTTTCTCTCATTGTTTGGCTATGTGTTTCATGTGTCATTTAAAAAAAGTGTATAAATAGCAGCCAAATACAGTATATAGCTATAGATTGTACACTGCAGAATGAAACAATCCCCACTAAGCTAGTGATTTGAGGGTGGACTGACTGTATTATTTGGCATTAATAGACTGGTTTCACAACAACTTTCTATCCAAGCTGGGAGGTAGCGTGAGGACGGCTCATGTCATGCAGGTTCAAGTAGCCTATACAGGACAGTTGTATATTAAAATAAAAATATATATTGGTAGTTGATTAGTATGTTGCATCAAACATTTATTTTACAATCAGCAATGTTTGAATTTCCAACATACGTTATTGCCACCAGCCAGCAATTTGTGACACTGTATAGCTTTGTGAAATGTTAGGCTTAACAAACTCCGACCTTGCGGGGATCCAGAGAAACTGCAAATAAAACAAGACATTTATTGTTTATCTTGAACACTTCTTGTGTTACTAATCTATTTGGCTCCATATCTCCCTTCGTTTAGGTGCCTTTCTCATTCCTTACTTTCTGATGCTGTTTCTGTGTGGCATCCCCCTTCTCTTCATGGAGTTTGCTATTGGGCAGTACACCCGTCTGGGACCGGTGCATGCTCTAGCCACAATCTGCCCCTTGTTCAAAGGTGAGTGATATCCACAGGCCTATGGTTCCCAAGACCTCACACATGTTTAACCTTTATCCACCATTTTCTGTTGGTTTTAGTCAACCTGGAAGAGTCCAGCAAAGAGACAATGATATTTGAATGAGCGCATATGTACAGTTGGCCTACTTGGCACAGGTAAAGGGATTAACATGTGGAGGTTCAGGTTGCTCCTTTGTTCAAAAGGGGAAGGGTTTAATAAACTGTTATCAGGTTCCGGTGTTACTCGACAATGTCATATGACTCAAAATTGGCTTTAAACAATAGTCTACATCTTTGTTGACATGTTATCAATTATTTAGACATTACACATGAATAGCCTATTGGGTTTATACTAGGTGTTCACAGAATAAAATAATAATAGAAAGATTTATGCAATTAACTGCCACTCATAAGTATTTACACTATACCACCCATGCAATAATTTTGCACCATTACTTTCACCCTTAAGTGTTCTTCACTAATTAACTTTTTTTTCGAAAACAAGGTGCACCCTGTTGTTTAGCTCTAATTTAAGCTCTCCTTCCCACGTTAGAGATTCCTGCCCATGTGCTACAAGTTATAAAAGGAATGGCCTTTGTACAAACAGTCCTTTATAAATAAGATGTTTCTTAAAAGCTGTGCTTGTTCACAGCTTGTTTTTTTTTTTCATCTGTCACATGTTCAGTTTCATACCTACTGTTCATGGGTAACACTTCATGTGTTATACATAAGCTTTCCAGTACACATAGTGTCTGATGGATTATTTTTAAATGAACTATTTCCAAATATCATTATTAGTATGGATAAAGCCTAAATCATTGTTGTAACTTGTTATGGACGTTTATCACACATCATAATGTTTTACGTTTTCTTTTGCGTTAACGTTGATCTGAAAGGCTTATTGATGCCACTAGAAATTAAACGTTACCAATAATGTACATAGTATTATGTAACAGACCCATCCTTATAGACCAACTAAGGAGAAATGTGATGAATTGTATCAAGTAATTCTTTAAAGTTTCAGTTTATTTTGGTTAGATGGGTTTGCACCTGTTATTTTCTGAAGTGAATAAAATCATATTCCTTCTTAACCTCATGTTCAATGTTTTATGTTTCAGGCCCCTCTGAAAAGAACAGGTGCCAATGTGAAGTAATACAGAGTAAAATCCACATTTGTGAGATTTTTTTTTATCCGTGACAATTAACTGTTGGCCAGTCTTCTTTCCATCTAGTTAAATAGTACACTGACATGATGTTTGCCCATTTTGGCTTCACTTCACAGTGAAAGGAGTGATCCTACAATGTGGGCCTAATTAGTTCAAGAGGAAACCTGTCGTGTGAGTGTACTTATGCCCAGTTTGGTTTGGTATTATAAGGTGATGTGCTGATAAACAGGAATCCAAGTGCACAGGTTAAAAAACATAGACTTAACCTTCCCACTGGGCACAAACTGCCCAAACTATACGTTGACAAACTTAATTTGTCAACGTATAGTGATGTGGAAAATACATTGGATTTGAAAAAAGTAATCAACTGTTTTGAGGGTGACATTTTAACCACTGGATTATGTCATCATGGTAATCAAGTTTCTACAAAGACAAACCTTGTATAAAATATGTTGAATCTGTACCTTAAAACAATGTACTGGAGAATTGATTTGTCTACAGCTACCCTCTGGTCTTCTATCAAGGGTTTTAACCAAGCCCAGCCCTGCTTAGCTAGGATATTTTTCACTGACTATTACCAATGTGCTATTTTGACAATGACTGTTGTGAAATCTCCACATAAAAACTAAATAGATTCACAGTCATTCCAAGGAGTAGGTCTAACAGAGCAAATTAATCATCAATGATGCCATTTAGGCCTATATAACCTTTGCAAAGTCATCAACAGCTATTGTTTGAATTCAACCCAGTATTCAACAAACAAAAGGCCTAGCGAAATGTAATGATATTTAGGGCTCAATTCAATCTAAATATCAGGTATCACTGAAGCGTTACAGATTTCCCAATTTGATATTTCCAATGGAGCCTACTTACAGTGCCTTCAGAAAGTAACATTCACTGTCTTCTTGGTTAGCAACTCCAGTGTAGATTTGGCCTTGTATTTTGGGTCTCCAGTGTCTGGTGGAAAGCAGACGGAACCAGATATTTGGTTTCTTTTTTTATCCTGAAAAATTATTACAAGCATGCCCATAACGTGATGCAGCCACCACTATGCTTGAAAATATGGAGAGTGGTCCTCAGTAATGTGTTGTATTGGATTTGCCCCCAAACATAACACTTTGTATTCAGGACAAAAAGTAAATTGCCTTGCCACATTTTTTGCAGTATTACATTATTGCCTTGTTGCAAACAGGATGCTTGTTTTGGAATATTTTTATTCTGTACAGGAGTACCTACAATGTTGATCCATCCTCAATTTTCTCCCTCATGGTGAAATCCCTGAGCGGTTTCCTTCCTCTCCGGCAATTGAGTTAGGAAGGATGCCTGTATCTTTTGTAGTGACTGGGTGTATTGATACGCCATCCAAAGTGTAATGAATAACTTCACCATCCTCAAAGGGATATTCAATGTCTGCTTTTTTAAAATATATTTTTTTACCCATCTACCAATAGGTGCCCTTCTCTGCAAGGCATTGGATAACCTCTGTGGTCTTTGTGATTGAATCAGTTTTTGACATTCACTGCTTGACTGAGGGATCTTACAATTATCTGTATGTATGAGGTACAGAGATGAGGTAGTCATTAAAAAATCATGTTAAACACTATTGCACACAGAGTGAGTCCATACAACTTATTACGTGACTTGTTAAGCACATTTTTACTCCTGAACTTTAGGCTTGCCATAATAAAGGGATTGCAAATGTATTGACTCAGGACATTTCAGCTTTTAATTTTTAATTAATTTGTATACATTTTGAAAAACATTTCCACTTTGACATTATGAGGTATTGTATGTAGGCCAGTGACCCAAAAAATCAAAATGTAATCAATTTTAAATTCAGGCTGTAACTGTAACTTTTTCCACTCAAAATGTGGAAAAAGAAAAGTGGTGTGAATACTTCCTGAAGGCTCTGAATGCAGCATTCACTGTGAATGTGGTCTCCGCTAACAAGGGAACATAGCCTTTAAATTCCGATCAACTGAAGTTCAGCATTACAGCGTGATGTTGCGTTGATGTCAACACAACCAAATATCAACATTT
Source organism: Salvelinus alpinus (assembly GCF_045679555.1). NCBI lineage: Eukaryota > Metazoa > Chordata > Actinopteri > Salmoniformes > Salmonidae > Salvelinus > Salvelinus alpinus. The sequence goes on along the minus strand of NC_092090.1, from coordinate 72,001,546 downwards.
GAAGGAGATCCCACCCAGGGATGTACTGTAACTACGCCTTGGATAGTTCCATCTGTGCCACTGACAGTCTGCCATAATCCAATTTATAAATTATTAATTTGCAGAAAAAATTTAATTAATGTCTCCATCTCAACCAAACATCTATGTTAAAGAATGTAAAGTGCATTTAAAATTTGATTTGATTTAGTCCTATTCTTTAACTTAGATTTTTGGTTGAGATGGAGACGTGCAAAAATAACAAAATATCTTACGTTGTATTCTCATTTTAACCTTATGCTTTTAAGTGGTTGAAAGCGCATTGATAGGCAGTTGGATGACAACTAAACCAAACATCTGACATTGTCAGAGTTGAAAAGAAAAAGCCACATCTCAGACTGGCCAATAAAAATAAAATATTAAAATGGGCAAAAGAACACAGACACTGGACAGAGGAACTCTGTGGACAAAAAATTGGCTTTTCTTTCAAAAACAAGGACATTTCTGTGACCCCAACTTTTGAACGGTAGTGTAGGTTGCAATCTCATTGATCAACGTCTCAACCAAATATTACCCAATTATCCACTTTGAAATGACATATTGTGCCCAGTGGATTGTCCTTAAATTCAGGTTAAGAAGTTGGGATGTAAGTTAATGTTTGCTATATCAACAGTACATTTTATGGCATTGGCATCAGTATCATCAATTATTAGAACAATGTCAATAGAAGTAACACCAATGCAGTGGTTTTCTTCGAGGGGTAAGTTGTTTAAACATGTTGCACAAAGCACCACACAAGCAGTTTGCTGTTTAGGGTGACAATGTACAAACAAATAAGACCAACCTCAAATTGTTTCAGATTAATAAACACAAAGTTTATTAATAGTGAATAATAATTTAGCACAACATTTTCAGGTTATACTGTAGTTCCACTTCACTTTGAACTATTTGTCATGATATAAATTTCATGGTGCAATTCAATAGAATTGTTCATGCAAGTTTGTGGCAAATGACATTTTTCTGTTACCTTGACACATCCACACTATGTTATCCAACCTAATCGCTGAATGTGTATTAACATTATTTTATTATATTATTATTTTATGAGCTGACAAACTGTTATTAATGGTAATTACAGGTGCCATGTTTTCCATATTTCTTACACTTGCTTCATGGCAGATAATTGAAGTGAAGTGTTTGTATATGTTCATAGTAGTTATAGTAGGTTGGCTTCTGTCAAACTATCTTTCACATCTCGTTGATTGATTGATTGAATAGGGGGATGGGACTTCCGCCATGATTTGAGGGGGCCGTGTCCAGTTGTAATTAAATGAGAAGCAAGTGGTTTCACCCATGATTTGGGAGGTTGGTAATTAGGTTTTGTTATGTTTAATTAAGACTCTATAATTAGGTTTGTGTGGGTGTTGTCTGTGATTTAATGTCTGTTTATATCATCTGACGTAATGCTAGGTAGAACTTGACCCGGGAGTCGTGATTTATGACTCCAGATGTCAAATCTGGGATTAGGGACTGATTTCTATAGAAGGATGTTTGTACTCACAAAAAGATAGTTACACATGTTAACATATGTAACATTTAAAATATTATTACATTTGTAAGATAATTGAAGATCTCTTGCCCATATGAATATAATTCTATCCACTGACGCTGCAGACAACAGTTTTCAAGAAGTTACATTGGTGATGGAAAATGTCTGATGTTCAAAGATCTACATCATCACACGGGATACATTAGATCACCCGCATAAGCCTTTGCGAGGGTTAAATCTGCATAAACATTGTTGATTCGCTGTTACCTTAAGACAAGACAGGCCCTCTCCCCCTCTGTAAATAAGGGGTGGTGTGTCTTGACTTGTAGCTGTAGCCTGGTTGTGAGTTTGGGTGGTAGATGTAAATAGGGAGAAAGGGGGTGACAGGTGAAAGTAGATATTGTCTGATAGTACCAATTTGATAACCTTAAAGTCTGGTTTCACAGAATTGATTGATGTACTATAAACATATTACATTTAAAATATTATTCGATCAGATTTTTAAGATGACAAAGGATCTCTCACACACACAATTATATCCACTGATGTAGCATACATCCATTTTCTAGAATTATGGTTTACATTTTTACATCCCATACACTAATACTAGTAGATCGGGGGGGGGGGGGGGGGGTAGATCAGCTTTAATATTGCAGATTGTGGCTTCTATCAATTCAATTGTCTGCATAATTCACAAGTGCAAATCAATACACACTTAGGTTGGCGTCATTAACTCGTTTTTCAACCACTCCACAAATTTCTTGTTCACAAACTATAGTTTTGGTCAGTTAGGACTTTGGTTAGACAAACTATAGTTTTGGTCGTTTATCTACTTTGTGCATGACACGTAATTTTTCCAACAATTGTTTGCAGACAGATTATTTCACTTATAACTCACTGTATCACAATTCCAGTGGGTCAGACGTTTACATACACTAAATTGATTGTGCCTTGGAAAATTCTGTAAAATGATGTCATGGCTTTAGAAGCTTCTGATAGGCTAATTGACATAATTTGAGTCAATTGGAGGTGTACCTGTGGATGTATTTCAAGGCCTACCTTCAAACTCAGTGCCTCTTTGCATGACATCATGGTAAAATCAAAAGAAATCAGCCAAGACCTCAGAAAAAATTTTGTAGACCTCAACATGTCTGGTTCATCCTTGGGAGCAATTTCCAAATGCCTGAAGGTACCACGTTCATCTGTACAAACAATAGGACGCAAGTATAAACACCATGGGACCACGCAGCCATCATACCGCTCAAGAAAAAGACGCATTCTGTCTCCTAGAGATGAACGTACTTTGGTGCGAAAAGTGCAAATCAATCCCAGAACAACAGCAAAGGACATTGTGAAGATGCTGGAGGAAACGGGTACAAAAGTATCTATATCCACAGTAAAACGAGTCCTATATCGACATAACCTGAAAGGCCCCTCGGCAAGGAAGAAGCCACTGCTCCAAAACCGCCATAAAAAAAAGCCAGATTACAATTTGCAACTGCACATGGAGACAAAGATCATACTATTTGGAGAAATGTCCTCCGGTCTGATGAAACAAAAATAGAACTGTTTGGCCATAATGACCATCGTTATGTTTGGAGGAAGAGGAGAGGCTTGCAAGCCGAAGAACACCATTCCAACCGTGAAGCATGGGGGTGGCAGCATCATGTTGTGGGGGTGCTTTGCTGCAGTAGGGACTGGTGCACTTCACAAAATAGATGGCAGGAAAATTATGTGTGTATATTGAAGCAAGATCTCAAGACATCAGTCAGGAAGTTAAAGCTTGGTCGCAAATGGGTCTTCCAAATGGACAATGACCCCAAGCATACTTCCAAAGTTGTGGCAAAATGGCTTAAGGACAACAAAATCAAGGTATTGGAGTGGCCATCACAAAAAGCCCTGACCTCAATCCCATTGAAAATGTGTGGGCAAAACTGAAAAAAGCGTGTGCAAGCAAGAAGGCCTACAAACCTGACTCAGTTACACCAGCGCTGTCAGGAGGAATGGGCCAAAATTCACCCAACTTATTGTGGGAAGCTTGTGGAAGGCTACCCAAAATGTTTGACCCAAGTTAAACAATTTAAAGGCAGTACTCTCAATTAGTATTTGGTAGCATGTAAACTTCTGACCCACTGGGAATGTGATGAAAGAAATAAAAGCTGAAATAAATAATTCTCTCTCCTATTATTCTGACATTTCACATTCTTAAAATAAAGTGGTGAACCTAACTGACCTAAGACAGGGAATTTTTACTAGGATTAAATATCAGGAATTGTGAAACACTTTAGCCAAATACATTTAAACTCAGTTTATGTAAACTTCCGACTTCAACTATATAAATTATATATATATCATTTTTTAAATAGCTAACATTTCGATAGCCATAATAAATAGGTTTGCTGACAGTGGACAACCTTGTTTTACTCCACTAGACAGTTGTTAATACTTTCTGAGAAGCAGCCATTATTTACTATTTTACAACTAGGGTTACTATACATAACTTTAACCCATTGTATAAGAGATTGTCCAGGCCCTTTATATATAAATTCCAGTCGTACTTTATCAAAGGCCTTTTCAAGGTCGGCTATGAATACCAGACCTGGTTCCTCAAATGTGTTCTATTGTTTCTAGTACTTGTCTTATATTATCTCCAATGTATCGTCCATGTTAAAAGCTGTATGACTAGGATAAATCATATCCGACAATACCTTTTTTAATTCTATGCACTATGCATTTTGCTCGAATTTTGGCATCACAACAAGTGTAAGGGGTCTCCAGTTTTTTACCATTTTTATTGGAGTAGTAATAACATCTTAATAATGGTAGTTTGAGTACAATGAAAAAATGTGTTATGCCTCAACTGGTATACCATCAAGCCCTGCAGTTTTCCCGGACTATAAGTCTTTAATTGCATCTAGAAGTTCATCCTCTGTAATTAGGCCTTCACATGAGTCTGTACCTTAGTTAAGTGCAATATATGTTCTAATACCGTATCCAAACCGTCCACGCACCATTGTGCCCAAATAGATTTTTGTCCCCCCACACCAAACACGATCACGACACGCAGGTAGAAATATCAAAACAAACTCTGAACCAATTGTTATTTTGGGGAAGGGTCGAAAAGCATTAAACATTTATGTCAATTTAGTTAGCTAGCTTGCAGTTGCTAGCTAATTTGTCCTATTTAGCTAGCATGCTGTTTCTAGATAATTTGTTCTGGGATATAAACGTTGAGTTGTTATTTTACCTTAAATGCACAAGGTCCTCTACTCTGACAATTAATCCACACATAAAACGGTCAACCGAATCGTTTCAAGTCATCTCCTCCTTCCAGTCTTTTTCTTCTTTGGACTTTATATGGCGATTGGCATCTAACTTTCCTAGTTACCACGACGACCGACCGAACTCAGTTCATCTTTCAATCACCCACGTGGTATAACCAATGAGGAGATGGCACGTGGGTATCTGCTTCTATAAACCAATGAGGAGATGGGAGAGGCAGGACTTGCACCGCTTTCAGTGTCACAAATAGAACTGACTTCTACTTAAGCGCTTGGCAACGCAGACGCTCAATGGCGCGTGCGAGCAGTGTTGGTGCAATAATTTAATAACATGTAACACGCAATGTGAGCGGTGTGGTCAGCATGTTAAGGTAAGCTTTAGTGTAGCTTAACTTCTTCCAGCGTGAAGTACAGTACCAGTCAAAAGTTTGGACACACCTACTCATTCAAGGGTTTTTCTTTATTTTTACTATTTTCTTCATTGTAGACTAATAGTGAAGACATCAAAACTATGAAATAATACACATGGAATCATGTAGTAACCAAAAAAAGTGTTAAGGATCTCAAATATAAAATATATTTTGATTTGCTTCAAAGTAGCCACCCTTTGCCTTGATGACAGCTTTGCACACTCTTGGAATTCTCATTGACGGTCCTCATGAGAGCCAGTTTCATCAGAGCGCTTGATGGTTTTTGCAACTGCACTTGAAAAACTTTAAAAGTTCTTGAAATTTTCCATATTGACTGACCTTCATGTCTTAAAGTTAAGATGGATTGTTGTTTCTCTTTGCTTATTTGAGCTGTTCTTGCCATAATATGGACTTGGCCTTTTACCAAATAGGGCTATCTTCTGTATTCCACCCCTGCCTTGTTACAACACAAATGATTGGCTTTAACGCATTAAGGAGGAAAGAAATTCCACAAATTAACTTAAGGCACACCTGTTCATTGAAATGCATTCCAGTTGACTACCTCATGAAGCTAGTTGAGAGAATGCCAAGAGTGTACAAAGCTGTCATCAAGATTCTACTTTGAAGAATCTCAAATATAAAATATATTTTGATTTGTTTAACACATTTTTGGGTACTACTTGATTCCATATGTGTTATTTCAAAGTTTTGATGTCCTCACTATTATTTTACAATGTAGAAAATAGTAAAAATAGAGAGAAAAACCTTGAATGAGTACGTGTGTCCAAACTTTTGACTGGTACTGTAATTGGTAGCTTGGTAAAATATATGTTCAGAGTACTTTTCTCCTAACACTGTGTCACGATCGTCGTAACTTTGTAGAGAGGACCAAGGCGCAGCGTGAGAGAAATACATCTTCTTTAATGAAGACAAACAAAACACTTACAAACGAACATGAAGCTAAACAAACTACGTGCACACATGCAACATAGACATAGACAATTACCCACAATAGCCTAATGCCTATGGCTGCCTTAAATATGGCTCCCAATCAGAGACAATGAATGACAGCTGTCTCTGATTGAGAACCATTCAGGCAACCATAGACATACCTAGACACCTACACTCAACACAAACCCATGCACTCTACCCATAACCCCCTATACCATACAACCACCCAAGACGAGACAAATACACAAACATCCCCCCTGTCACACCCTGACCTAACCAAAATATTACAGAAAATAAAGATAACTAAGGCCAGGGCGTGACACACTGACTATATACAGTATATAACATGACTATCTTACAGACCTTCTCAAAGGCTCTCAACTTAGCATACATACCTAATTGTCTGTTGATGGGCCCCCAAATTGTATTCAAACTGGTTGGGTATATTTAAGCCCTAGAGCACTTGTTTTTGATTTATCATTATGAGGTATTGTAATTGACTTAACTAACTAACGTTAGATTGAAAAGTTGTTCACTACATCCAAACTACTTTGACAAATTATCACATCTAAGTCTGAAATGTCGTAGACTACAAATAGCAAGAACAGATCACTCTGGAGTCCAGTGTAAATTTAGCAGCTCTGATGCCGAAAGATAAAGGACATTCTTTCCCACTTCACACATTTTATTTTAGCGACAAATAAAATAGTGTATAGCTTCAGTAGTTATCTACACCGCTACGTGGGGGAAAAAGTCATTAACTACTGAAAACACTACCAAAATTTGAATTTAGTTCAACTACCACCAAGCTACTGCAAACTGTATTTAAATGACTAATATTAGTGTATGGGATGTAAAATAATCCTTAATTCATGAAAACAGATGTATGCAGCATCGGTGGATATAGTTGTGTGAGAGAGATCCTTTGTGATCTCAAATCTGATCTAATAATATTTTAAATGTAATATGTTAAATGTGTGTACACATACCCTTATATGCATTTGACCTTTTGAGGTTACGTCATTAATCAATTCTATGTGAACCCAGACTTTGAGGTTATCAAATTGGTACCATCCGACAATATCCACTTTAACATGTCACCCCCTTTCTCCCCATTTACATCTACCACCCAGACTCACAACCAGGCTACAAGTCCAGACACACCACCCCTTAATTACAAAGGGGTCTAGAGAGGGCCTGTCTTATCGTAAGGTAACAGCGAATCAACAATGTTTATGCAGATTTAACCCTTGCAAAGGTTTCTCGGGGTGAGCTACTGTATCCCGTGAATGAAAAGATCATTCAAAAAAGTACCCCAACCTCCCTTATACCAATTTCTCTCCAACTTTTCACCCTACCTCTGTTGGGATAAGTGGTCTATTCACTTGATGGTTACTGGCAGGACTGAGTTCCTAACATAAGCTTCACTGACGGCAATGTGAAAGATGTGATGGTCTTTGAATATCTGACATTTTCCATCACCAATGTAACTTCTTGAAAACTGTTGTCTGCAGCATCCGTGGATATAATTATATTCATATGTGCAAGAGATCTTCAATGATCTTACACATTTATTATAATAATATTTTACATGTTACATATGATAATATGTGTAACATAATCTTCTTGTGCAAATACCCTTCTATAAAAATCTGTCCCTAATCCCAGATTTGACATCTGTGGTCATAAATCACGACTTCCGGGTCAGGTTCGACCTGACATTATGCCATATGATATGAAAATACGTCAATCACAGACAACACCCAGACAAACCTAATTCACTCTAACTTATAGTCTTAATTAACATAACTAAACCTAATTACCAACCCCTTCCAAATCCGTCCCCCACAAACCGGATGTTTACAATGGTTGTAAATCTCATCTCATTTCATTTACCTAATTTGATTACCTCTGGACATGCCCGCCTCATAAATAAAGGCGGAAGTCCTGCCTCCTCAGTCAACAAGGTTTGAAAGATAGTTTGTCAGAAGCCACCCTACAATAACTACTGTTCATCATGGTACATTTCTTTGAATTACAGAGATTCCCTAGGTTCTGATTCTGTGAAAGCACTCATTTGGCATTTTGCTGGACTGTGGTAGTAGGAACACACGTTATCCTGAGAAACGCCTGTACTGCATGCTTGTTTAATCAATTATGTGTATTGTATTGAATAAAACATCTGTCACAAAACCAAATGATTTCAGATGCTGTGTTGATGGCTGAGACCTTGTACAATTTACATTGTAGTGCCTGAATTAGTTTCTCAAATTCTTTGGCCCATGCTTTCTGGAAGAGTTGTTTTGATCAAAATCTACTACGAAACAGTTGGGGCTACGTTTTTGAGTTGACACATGTTAAAATTACTAAAGGAGTGAAATGGTGTACATTCTGAACATATAAAAGTAGCAAATTCTAATCTTAATTTGGAATCAAATATGGGTGATTCAACATGTGTTCTTGATATTCACAGATTCACAACATATTGTTTTTATCAGAAAAAAACCTGGCACATTTACTTTTGAAACATGAAATAAGCTTATAGGATCAGAGTCAGTGGCTCCCAACAAATCCCTTCAAAGTCCTCAGTGTTTTGAGAGAAGAGAGCACAATATGTTCTATTTCTAGTGTCAACTGCAGGGTACTACTCTCCATCTAAGTTAAAGACTTCAAACTTTCTGCCTGGATCTCGTTTTGCAGTCCAGTAGGGACACTGTTAGATAATACAACTTTCACTATTTAGAGAGTTGAATATGTTTCAAATCATACTGAAGAATTCTGATTGGTTAAATCCAAATGCCTTTGAACACCAAATGGCCTCTGACTCTGGTAGTCTGGAAGATTGCACTATTTTTGACCATGGAATGTGTGGATCTACAGAACACTAGCGGTCACCTAATTCTCCCTCAACGTACAAGGCCCAGCCATCAACAGCCATTGCTTATCTTGGGTTTGAATCAATAAGGTATTCTGTCACCTGTTCTAACTTAAGACTTTTCTCCATAGTTTTTATCTCCTCAAAGACAGAGATAGTCTACCCGGTCAAAACTTTTGGGTCCGTCCCTTGATTTATCGCTCATTTCAGCCTGGTAATGGCTCTGTGCTAAGCGAAGGCCAAAAGCAGGTAGTTCTTTCTGTATATATCTTTTTAATTTATATTACTATGCCACACATAGTAACTGTGATATTTCTGTCATCAGTTCTCCCAATCAATTCCCCACAAACTTCTCTGCTCAACCAACACAATTTTCACTCTGGACTAATGCCTACAGTATACTTACTCAGTAGTATATGAATGTATCATTGTAAAATCCTCTACCCCATTCCTCTCCTGACCCACCATTGTACCTTTATCTGTGGGTTGTATTTGTAATGTAATTTTGTAATTCCATAGAGTAATATACAATTTGTCACTTTTGTGGTTGAGCTTGGATACAGAATGCAGCATATTCCTGTTGACCCCTAATGTGATTCTTTTCCACATTCTATTCCACATGGCCTTGTGGATTTTATCATACACCAAACTCATATTCTCATATTCTCACATTCTATACAACTACGTCTTTCCAGTTTCACAGAGGCTCAAACTGAGCTAACAGTTCTTCCTTTGCTAAATGCTTTCCTATGTCTAAAAACCCTCTGGTTTGGGCACACATGTTGTATTTTATTTGTTAGACCAAGATTTGCTTTGTTTTATTTATACTTTGAGTGGCCTCACGTGTACTGTATGTTTTGACTGATTGTCTCCTTGGTATCCTGGTGTCCCTGAGATGTGTCTTGTAATTCCTCAGAGAGTTTGTCTAAGAAGGCCTACCCAAAATTTGATTGATAGTAATACATAGATGAATCTGAAGGTATAAATTCTTTGAGAATAAATTTGAGTTCTTTCCCAGAATAACGAGACAAAAACAAGTTCTTTATACATTCAAGATACTTTTGTGTATATAGTGTATGTGGACACCCCTTCAAATTAGTTCAAATCATTGTACTCTGGCGCAGTAGAAACACGTTCTCTGGAGTGATGAATCACACTTCACCATCTGGCAGTCCGATGGAGGAATCTGGGTTTGGCGGATGCCAGGAGAACGCTACCTGCACCAATGCATAGTGCCAACTGGGAAGTTTGGTGGAGGAGGAATAATGGTCTGGGGCTGTTTTTAGTTCCAGTGAAGGGAAATCTTAACGTTACAGCATACAATGACATTCTAGATAATTCTGTGCTTCCAACTTTGTGGCAACAGTTTGGGGAATGCCCTTTCCTGTTTCAGCATGACAATGAGGTCCATACAGAAATGGGTTGTTGAGATCGATGTGGAAGAACTTGACTGGCCTGCATCGAGCCCTGACCTCAACCCCATCGAACACCTTTGGGATGAATTGGAACACCGACTGTGAGCCAGGCCTAATCGCCCAACATCAGTGCCCCGACCTCACTAATGCTCTTGTGGCTGAATGGAAGCAAGTCCCCGCAGACTTGCTTCCAGTGGAAAGCCTTCCCAGAAGAGTGGAGGCTGTTATAGTACCAAAGGGGGGACCAACTCCATATTAATGCCCATGATTTTAGAATGGGTTGTTCGATGAGCAGCTATCCACATACTTATGGTCATGTAGTGTATAATAACTCTAATCAAGATATTTACAATCATAATGAGAGGGATCATGAAAAGGTAGGAAATAGAATGAAAGACAAGAGACCTCAATATATCTGAATATTTAAAGATGTGATAGTCTGTTGTCCTTGGCTCTGGTTAGGCCGCATGGAGGTGAACAAAGGAAAGATGGCAGTGTGTCCTCATTTGTCTTGAGTTGAGGGGTTCCTTGGTGGTGGTTTCTTGCTCCTTTCCTCTGAGTTTGGATGGTTCCTCGTGGACTGCTACTTTGGGGTTTGTCCCTGCTTGTTCTACCTGATGGCTCTTCCTTTGAGTTGCAGAGGCTGTGCTCTAAATGGTCTTCTCCTTCTTTCTTTGAAGAAGATTAGCTTAAATGAAAACTCCATCAGAGACTGTTTAGTGCATGGGCTCTTCCGTCCCAATTTCTATGAATGTACTTTTCCTAACTTATCAGTTTACCAGTTCTTGCCATTTAAGGCGAAGGTCCTTCCTTATGGTCAGCCTACTGAAGATGGAGGTTCTTCTCCCTCATCGAGGAAGGTCCAGCAGGATAAGAGGCTAAAAGGGGGAGACAGCAGGGTCCTTTTGATAGTCCTGTGAGGTCACATGGTATCTACCTGGGTGTGAAGGGCCACTTTTCTGACCCTTTGTCTTAGAGAGAGAGTAGAGTGCGCTTGGAGGAAGGAGCTCGGTAGTTCATAACAGTTCAACATTCTAGACAGACAGTAAAAGTACGTTTAGGGCTCCCGAGTGGTGCAGCGGTCTAAGGCACTGCATCTCAGGGCTAGAGGCGTCACTACAGACACCCTGGTTCGTATCCAGGCTGTATCACAACCAGCCGTGATTGGGAGTTCCATAGGGCAGCGCACAATTGGCCCAGCGTCGTCTGGATTTGACCGGTGTATGCCGTCATTGTAAATAAGAATTTGTTCTTAACTGACTTTCCTAGTTAAATAAAATGTTCATCATTGTTCAACATACGACATTAAAATGACATGTCGCTACAATGGCATGTAAAACGCATGTAAAAAATGCACTGTTAATTCAATCTGGTGGAACCTGTTCTTCTTCACTACAATCAGATGCCCAACAACAAAATAGGCACATAGGTCATGTCAGGTGAAATCACCATGACTTAGCAGCTTTGCAGGTGCAGTAGCAGAATCTACACAGGGAGACTTGGGTCATGAAAAGGTTAACATTAACACAAAGGGTTAACATTTGAATAATAGGTGTACAAGTAGCATTGCATCAGAAGAGCCTTTGTGTTTCTCAAATTGTAAACCCAGCCAATTGGGTTTTCCTTGCTGGCAATATCATGCCAAAATATATTGCAATGTTGCTGTAGTGAAAGATAGAGATCGGCTACTGGACTAAAGAATGTGTTGGCTTCTGAGGTTCCCTAGCTTTAGATGAGTAAATTGAGAATGTATTTTACCTGCTTTTACTTAGTTATTTCTTGACAAAATAATGATAACAGTAACTGTACATTTGGAGATCAACCCCTGATCCCTTACAATTCACATTATTATTGTATTGCAGTACATACAATTAAGCAATTCTTCCAATGCTTTGGACCACTCCCACGGCATTCTTCCTCGTCTGCAGTATAGCGGCGCTGGGTTGTTATTGAACACTGTAGATTAAACTCATTTTGACAGGGAGAACGCAAACACCATTACGCCACTCTGGGTGTGTTAGGATGAGCCAATAAATTAGCGTGAAGGGAAAGAGCAAACTCGGGGATGGATGACAAAAGAAGAGGCTTATGGTGTACCACGTGTAGTAGTTCCAACTGATCCGGGAGATCAGTGGGGTTAGATTGGGCTCCATCATTGTGTTGACATAGGTGTTTTCCAGCCCACCCCTCCATATTGTCAGCAGCATTCCATAATTCTTTCTCTGCTAACAATGCCAAAATATTTTGTTTTCTTTTGTGAGGCACCAAACATGACCTGATCTTAATCAAGATGGCGCCGTATTGGATGTCCGCCTTTTTGCAAGCTCCGACCCAACTTTTACTTTATTTTCACTAAATGTATCCACTATCATTTCTTGCAATTACTTTGAACATCAAATCGGCAGTTACATACCTCAATTCCGGCTTCGACTTCGACTCATCTGCCCTGGGCTCTTTCTGTAATTCCAACACAATGTTCGGGCTACCCAAGAGGAAATGCTGGCATTACAGAGGCAAGAGACATCCTGGAGAGATTAAGGCGAAGGGAAAACCGGCCACCTCTTCCCTGCATTTTTTTACTGGCCTAAAATGGATGACCTCAGATCGCGGATTAGCTACCAATGGGACTCTAGAAACTGCAATATTCTCTGCTTAGCATCCATCAACACGTCTCCTTCACCACTAGGGGCGATAAAGGCTTAGACCACTGTTATTCTACCCACAAGGAAGCATACAAGGCCCTCCCTCGTCCGCAATTTGTAAAATCAGATCATGTATGTTTCCTGTTTACAAGCAGAATCTCAAACAGGAAGTACCCGTGACTCGTTCCATTGAGAAATTGTCACCCAGAATCAGAGGTTATGCTACAGTACTGATTTGTTAGTGCTGATTGGAATATGTTTTGAGACTCCACAGATAACATCAACAAGCTAACCACCTCCGTCACCAGCTTCATTAGGAAATGCATCGACCACGTTGCTAACCCCAATCAAAAGCCCTGGATTAACACTGAGGATGACACTAAACTGGGGCGGCAGGTAGCCTAGTGGTTAGAGCGTTGGACTTGTAACCGAAAGGTTGCAAGATCGGATCTCCGAGCTGACAAGGTAAAAATCTGTTGTTCTGCCCCTGAACAAGGTAGTTAACCCACTGTTCCTAGGCCGTCATTGAAAATAAGAGTTTGTTCTTAACTGACTTGCCTATGTCACACATCAACTCCATCTCAGACACCCTAGATCCTCTCCGATGTTCATACCGCCCCAACAGCTCCATAGATGATGTAATCTCAACTGCACTTCACATGGCCCTCACCCACCTAGATAATATGAATACTGTACCTATGTGAGAATGCTGTTCATTGACTACAGCTCAGCGTTCCAACACCATTGTCCCCTCCAAGCTCGTCACCAAGTTTAGGACCCTGGGACTGAACACCTCCCTCTGCAACATGGATCCTGGACTTCCTGATGGTCCTACCTCAGGTAGTGAGGGTAGGCAACATCACCTTCGCCACACTGACCCTCTACACGGGGGCCCCACAGAGGTGTTTGCTTAGTCCCTTATTGTACTCCCTGTTCACCCATGACTGCGAGGCCATGCACGACTCCAACACCATCATCAAGTTTGCTGACGACACGACGGTGGTACTGTAGGCCTGATCACCAGCGACGATGAGACAGCCTACAGGGAGGAGGTCAGTGACCTGGCAGTGCTGTGCCGGAACAACAACCTTTCCCTCAACGTTTGTAAGACCATGGAGCTGATCAGCGTCTACAGGAAACGCTGGGGTGAGCACGTCCCCATCCATATCGATGGGGCTGCAGTGGAGCAGGTCAAGTTCCTCTGTGTCCAATTCACTTTTGTGTGGCGAAGGTGATGTTGCCTACCCTCACTACCTGAGGTTGGTGTGTGTGGACTTAATGGTCCACACACACCCGCACAGTCATGAAGATTGCGTGACAGCGCCTCTTCCCCCTCAGGAGGTTGAAGAAGTTTGACATGGGCCCTAAAATCGTCAAAAAGTTCTACAGCTATACTATTGAGAGCATCTTGGCTGGCTACATCGTTGCTTGGTATGGCAATAGCAGCGCCCTCGATTGCATGGCACTACAGAGGGTGGTGCGGACAACCCACTACATCCAGGACCTCTATATCAGTAGATGTGAACGGATGGCCCGGGAAATCGTTAAATACACCAGCCACCCAAGCCATAGACTGTTCTCTCTGCTTCCTATCCCCAATCCATAAGACTGCTAAAAAGTTAGCCAAATGTCTACATGGACTATCAGAGTTGACCCTTGTGTTTTTTATTTGATTTATGTTTTTGCACTGTCTACGCACACTCACAGGGCCCTACATACTCACACACACTGACACTCCAACACACACACTCACTTCATAATTTGCTCACACACAAACACACACACATAATATGCACATACATTTATACTGACTCTACTCCAGGGGTTCCCAAACTTTTTGGGCCCACGACCCCATGTTGATATTTGACAATTCTCGGAACCCCAACAATGTGAAAAAAATGATGTAATTAACAGCCAATGTTTACTTTTTTATTTGGTGCTATGGCAGTCAATTAAAAAAAACATTCCAACAGTATTTCTGATTGTCTTCTCAACTCACATACTTTTAATGTAAGTAGTTGACCGTCATTTGCAAATTAGTCTGACATAATGTATATCTCACCACCACTAATGAGATGGGTGTGCTTGATGCATGTCACGTCGAAGCTTCTCAAAGTCAGGGGGCTTGGTCGACAGTGCGCGCCTCATCTCTGCTGTCACATCCAACCTGGATCGATATTTGGTTTAAATGCAGACGAGAGCTCTGAATCCAGCTTCACACAGATATGAGCTGACAAAGGCTACCATGAGTTTTATGGTGCTTTCAAGAAACTGGGAAAAATACGAGGTCAAATCATGACGTCAATGATCTTCAGGTCGGAAAGTCTGAGCATAAAAAGAGTCCCGAGTTGGAATTCCGAGTTGGATGACCTTTCAAAAAGTTTTTTCCCACTCAGAGCGTGCATTTTTTTGAGTTCGGCAGGGTATTATTCCCTTTGAGTCAGGAACCAAAACTCCTTTTTAGTGACCTGTGAATGCATTCGGTCACATGACAGCTCGATCAGCTGTTCGATTTGCCAATGTGCTCCTCTGAGCGATGGAGGTGAGCAGTCATCACTCGTATGGGACAGTTACGGATGCTGTTTTCTGTTAGAAATATGCTCAGCCGAGGGAAGGGGGCATGATTCGCTTTTGAAAGACTCTCTCCAATAAGAATTATTTCCTCTGAATCCACTGATTCAGTCATTCATCTGTAGAATGTCTTTGTATTTCCCCTGCAAACTTCCGTTCAATTTGTTCAGTTTTCCAAATATGTCTGTTACATTTTCGTTGGCTACACAGAAAATGTATTCATTACACACAGTCAACCAAGTATTTAATTATTATTATTTTTTTTTAAACCATTGTGAATGACAACAGTTCCCCTCTCAATGTGAAAAGTCTTTCCAACACTCTCCCCTCGATAACCACCAAGCCTCAGTATTAAATAGAACATTGTCATGCTCTAGATCCCCGTCTGTGCCACCATTCCATCCCATGAAATCTGTTTTTTCGTCAATACAGCCACAGCACACTGAACATCCTCTGTGCCCTTTCATTCTCGTGAGACGGAACAGGATGTCTTCAGGAATAGCATCCCCAACATGTATAGCGAACAAAAGCAATAGATGGGCATCTTAGCCATCAAAGCTAACATCCATTTGGAGAGCATAAGCTGGGCGAGTTGTATATATACATATTGTGTTTTAAATATGTATATATATAAGTTGTGCTGTTGTTGAAGGACTGTGTCGCAAAATAAATCCCAACTCAATATATCCACAGATGCCAGAAGGCCTGGAACAGGATGTCGATATATGACTCTTCTTTAGTTCCCACGAAATAGTGAAATTATTCTAAGTTAGGAACTGCTGGCCTACAGTATTTAGTTGTGATCCGGTTATGGCCAATGTTGCATTCCCTTCCCACCTCTGTTTTTTATGGTTTGCATGGTTTTGAATGGGTCCTGTTACTGAACCTTTTTGAAAGAAATATTAGAGAAAGCTGGGCTGAGCTGTCAAATTCATTCCATGTAGGGCCTAGTGTCTGCTGTTTTTTTAGTTTTTTCCTTTCAATTAAGACATAGACCTCCAAGTGAGTGGAGTTCTTTACTAATTAGTGACCTCAATCAATCAAGTACAAGGGAGGAGCAAATACCCACAGACACTCGGCCCGCCGTGGAATGAGTTTGGAACGTGCTCTAAGGACTTATTTTTCTTAAGCTTGGCCTTTCCTGGAAAGTGTTTGTTGGATTGCACACTCAGCGGGTCGGTAACAACCACATCTAGTTTTCAGGGGAAATGGAAAGAGAGCCTGTGACGCGACATCTGCTTTTCGACGCGACTTCCGCTTTTGAGCGACATTCCATCTGAACCCCTCCTCGACATTTAATGGATTGGTTGAACAGTGCAGAAGAGAACCTTCCCCGACCAGAAAGATAGAAACGCTGCTCAGGCATTTATTTTACGCCTGCTATGCTAGTTTAGTTGGATTGTAGCAACATGCATGTCTAAAACCCTACCATAGCAGCTATTCATCTTTCTTGGAACCTCACATTCTTGCTGGATGAATTTATCTAAGTACCACACTAACTGGAGGTGTACTTATTTTGTACAGAATCTTTAAAAAAAAACTTTGTCCACAGCTAATTGTTAATGGAAGCACTACCATTGTTGTTTACCCAGGCCTACCTTTACAGATCCACATACAGTCCAGTACACTGCCAAAGGAGGTCCATACACAAGAGACACCAGAGGAGAAAGTAGCTACTGCTGCTTGGCCATCACCACTGTAGGAAAGGTATCTTACTTTGTCCTCTGTGCCTCCCTGTTGCTCTACAGGTGTGGGCATTGCCACAGTTGTGATCTCCTTTGTGCTCTGCACCTACTACAACGTTCTTATGAGCTGGGCGCTCTACTACTTCTTCAACTCATTCCGAGCCATCCTCCCCTGGCAGACCTGCAACAACACCTGGAATGCCGTGGGTAACTGCTCCAGCGGTTTCCCTGGAAATGCCACCCACCTGCAATCAGCCAGTCAGCAGTACTTTGAGTAAGCACTGACCAACTGGGCACAAACTGGTTGACTTGACGTTGTTTCATTGTAATTTGTCAACGTATTGTGCCATGGAGTCTGTTTTAAAATACATTGGATTTGCAAAAAGTAATCAACGTTAACTGTTGTTTTGGGTAAAACTTCAACCACAGGATTATGTCCTAGCAGCAGTTACCCATTTTCAACATTGACAAACCTATTGTATTAAATATGTTGAAATTGTCCCTTTGAAACAACGTCAGATCTTCAAATGTTATATCCACTATCAAAAACATGAACATTAGGCTGGGCAGCACCTCCTACGGAAGAGTTGATCTACAGCTATTAATTTGGTCTCCCATCCAGGGTTTTAACCAAGCCCAGCCATGCTTATATTTTATATCTGTCACTGACTACTACCAATGTGCTATTGTGAGAATGATTATTGAGTGGCCTCTTAGCAACAGTGAATATATTTAGTTATTATCAGTCATTCCAGAAGGGTAGGTTTAACAGAGCAAATGAAATGGAACCATAGTTTATAAGTCATATCACCAATGATACCATTTAGGCCTATATAGCATTTGCAAAGTCATCAGCAGCTATTGTTAAACTAAAAATAAACAAATATAGTCCTATGGTTTCAAGCTTTTCTTGACTTCAAATGTAATCTTCAAGTGAATCATTGATATGATGGATTCACATCTCTATCTCAACCAACAACCTAAGTTAAAGAATAGGACTAAATCAAATCAAACTTTATTTAAAGTGCATTTAAAGTTTGATTAGATTTAGTCCTGTTCTTAAACTTCAATTTTTTTTGTTGTGATTGAGATGGAGACGTGAATCCAACAAATAAATTATTAATTTGTAGACAAACTGGATACTGAATTGTGTTTGGTTGTCAACACAACTAAATATCAACCTTAGAAGGAGATGTATCTTCTGCTTGGATAGTTCCATCTGTGCCACTGACTTGGTCTCTCTCTTTTTTTTGTTGTCTATAAATGAATAATTTATATGTTGGATTCATGTCTCAATCTCAACCCCAAAAATCTAAATTAAAGAATAGGACTAAATATAACTTTAAATGCACTTTAAATAAAGTTTGATGTAATTTAGTTCTATTTTTTAACTTTGATTATTGGTTGAGATGAAGATGTGAATCCAACATATAAATTATTAATTTATAGTCAAACTGGAATTTGATGACTTTTGCAATACAGTTAATTGCCTATTATCTTTACGTCTCCAACTAAACCAAAATTAAAAGTTAAAGAATAAGATTTAAACCAGTGGCTGAGATCAAACTTTTCAAGCATTAGATGTTCTTTAAATGTTAACATTTGGATTCATTGTCAACCAAACACAATTCAATAATATTTTTGTAATGCAGTAAATAGTGTAAAGTTAGGGCTATCTTACAAACTAATGTAACAGTAGTTATTCAACCGGAGTAACACATCCATGGCCACATTTTGAGGTTAGTGTCACGTTCCTGACCTGTTTTCTCTTGTTTTTGTATGTGTTTAGTTGGTCAGGGCGTGAGTTGGGGTGGGCATTCTATGTTTTGTGTTTCTATGTTGGGTGCAATGTGTTGCCTGATATGGTTCTCAATTAGGGGGCAGGTGTTTTACGTTTCCTCTGATTGAGAACCATATTAAGGTAGGCTGTTCACACTGTTTGTGTGTGGGTGGTTGTCTTCCGTGTCTGTATGTCTACCACACGGGACTGTTTCGTTTGTCGTTCGTGTATGTAGTCTGTTCCTGTTCGTGCGTTCTTCGTATATTGTAAGTTCTCAAGTCCAGGTCTGTCTACATCGTTTATTTGTTTTGTAGTTTGTTAAAGTGTTTTCGTGTTTCGTCTTTACTTTAATAAACATCATTATGTCCACATTCAACGCTGCGTTTTGGTCTGACCCTTACTCCTCCTCCTCATCCGAGGAGGAGGAATTAGACAGCCGTTACAGAACCACCCACCAAACAAGGATCAAGCAGCGTGAGAGGAACCAGCAGCAGCGGTCAAAAAACCAGGACTCGTGGACTTGGAAGGAGATTCTGGACGGAAAGGGACCCTGGGCTCAGACAGGGGAATATCGCCGCTCTTTTGAAGAGAGGGAGGCAGCTAAAGCCCAGGAGCGGTGGTATGAGGAGGCAGCAAGGAGACGTGCCTGGAAACCAGAAAATAAAAAATAAAAATAAAAATAAACCCCAAAATTGGGGGGGGGGCGGCTAAAAGGGAGTGTGGCGAAGTCAGGTAGGAGACCTGCGCCTACTCCCTGTACTTACCGTGGAGAGCGAGAGTACGGGCAAACACCGTGTTACGCAGTAGAGCGCATGGTGTCTCCTGTACGTGTTCAGAGCCCGGTGCGGTACATACCAGCTCCTCGTATCGGCCGGGCCAGATTGAGGATTGAGCCGGATGTCATGAAGCCGGTCCAACGCATCTGGCCACCAGTGCGTCTCCTCGGGCCGGCTTACATGGCACCAGCCTTACGCATGGTGTCCCCGGTTCGCCTACATAGCCCGGTGCGGGTTATTCCACCTCCCCGCACTGGTCGGGCGACGGGGAGCATACAACCAGGTAAGGTTGGGCAGGCTCAATGCTCAAGGGAGCCAGTACGCCTGCACGGTCCGGTATTTCCGGCGCCACCTCCCCGCCCCAGCCCAGTACCACCAGTGCCTACACCACGCACCAGGCTTCCAGTGTGTCTCCAGAGCCCTGTTCCTCCTCCACGCACTAGCCCTGTGGTGCGTGTCTCCAGCCCATTACCACCAGTGCCTACACCACGCACCAAGCCTCCTGTGCGTCTCCAGAGTCCTGTACGCACTGTTCCTTCTCCCCGTACTCGCCCTGATGTGTGTGCCCTCAGCCCGGTACCACCAGTGTCGGTACCACGCACCAGGCCTATAGTACGCCTTGAGAGTCCAGTGTGCCCTGTTGCTGTTCCCCGCACTAGCCTGATGGTGCGTGTCCTTAGCCCGGTACCTCCAGTTCCGGTACCACGCACCAGGCCTACAGTGCGCCTCAGCCGGCCAGAGTCTGCCGTCTGCCCAGCGCTATCTGAGCCATCCGTCTGCCCAGCGCTATCTGAGCCATCCGTCTGCCCAGCGCCATCTGAGCCATCCGTCTGCCCAGCGCCGTCTGAGCCATCCGTCTGCCCAGCGCCGTCTGAGCCATCCGTCTGCCCAGCGCCGTCTGAGCCATCCGTCTGCCCAGCGCCGTCTGAGCCATCCGTCTGCCCAGCGCCGTCTGAGCCATCCGTCTGCCCAGCGCCGTCTGAGCCATCCGTCTGCCCAGCGCCGTCTGAGCCATCCGTCTGCCCAGCGCCGTCTGAGCCATCCGTCTGCCCAGCGCCGTCTGAGCCATCCGTCTGCCCCGAGCCGTCTGAGCCTTCCGTCTGCCCCGAGCCGTCTGAGCCTTCCGTCTGCCCCGAGCCGTCTGAGCCTTCCGTCTGCCCCGAGCCGTCTGAGCCTTCCGTCTGCCCCGAGCCGTCTGAGCCGCTCGTCAGTCAGGAGCCGCCAGTCAGCCAGGATCCGCCAGAGCCGCCAGTCAGCCAGGATCCGCCAGAGCCGCCAGTCAGCCAGGATCCGCCAGAGCCGCCAATCAGCCAGGATCCGCCAGAGCCGCCAATCAGCCAGGATCCGCCAGAGCCGCCAATCAGCCAGGATCCGCCAGAGCCGCCAGCGAGCCATGAGCAGCCAGAGCCGTCAGCGAGCCATGAGCAGCCAGAGCCGTCAGCGAGCCATGAGCAGCCAGAGCCGTCAGCGAGCCATGAGCAGCCAGAGCCGTCAGCGAGCAATGAGCAGCCAGAGCCGTCATACAGTCATGAGCTGCCCTACAGTCATGAGCTGCCCTCCAGTCATGAGCTGCCCTACAGTCATGAGCTGCCCTACAGTCATGAGCTGCCCTACAGTCATGAGCTGCCCTCCAGTCATGAGCTGCCCTACAGTCATGAGCTGCCCTCCAGTCATGAGCTGCCCTACAGTCATGAGCTGCCCTACAGTCATGAGCTGCCCTACAGTCCGGAGCTGCCTCTCTGTCCTGAGCTACCTCTCTGTCCTGAGCTACCTCTCTGTCCTGAGCTACCTCTCTGTCCTGAGCTACCTCTCTGTCCTGAGCTACCTCTCTGTCCTGAGCTACCTCTCTGTCCTGAGTTGTCTATATTTAGGAGGGGCCTTGGTGAAGGTTCCTGGACCATGGTCGGGGGCGAGGGTCGCCACTCACGGGACGCTAAGGAGGGGGACAAAGACAATGGTGGAGTGGTGTCCTCGTCCTGCGCCGGAGCCGCCACCGCGGAGAGATGCCCACCCAGACCCTCCCCTTGAGTTTTAAGGGTGCGCCCGGAGTTCGCACCTTGAGGGGGGGGTTATGTCACGTTCCTGACCTGTTTTCTCTTGTTTTTGTATGTGTTTAGTTGGTCAGGGCGTGAGTTGGGGTGGGCATTCTATGTTTTGTGTTTCTATGTTGGGTGCAATGTGTTGCCTGATATGGTTCTCAATTAGGGGGCAGGTGTTTTACGTTTCCTCTGATTGAGAACCATATTAAGGTAGGCTGTTCACACTGTTTGTGTGTGGGTGGTTGTCTTCCGTGTCTGTATGTCTACCACACGGGACTGTTTCGTTTGTCGTTCGTGTATGTAGTCTGTTCCTGTTCGTGCGTTCTTCGTATATTGTAAGTTCTCAAGTCCAGGTCTGTCTACATCGTTTATTTGTTTTGTAGTTTGTTAAAGTGTTTTCGTGTTTCGTCTTTACTTTAATAAACATCATTATGTCCACATTCAACGCTGCGTTTTGGTCCGACCCTTACTCCTCCTCCTCATCCGAGGAGGAGGAATTAGACAGCCGTTACAGTTAGCCTAATGTAACTATACATTTATTTTTATGTGATCATAGAACGCGTGCATGTTCAAGATAGCATGCAAAGATAGCAGATTCTTGAACAGCATTGATCACTTGCACTATGTACTTTGTCATGTGGTTGTGATATTAGATGAAGCACAGTGATAATCCATTAAGTAATTGTGTTAATACAAAATATCTGACATTTTATTCCCATTTGATCTTTGTTGTGCATTTTAATGGTTGAAAGCGCAGCAATAACACATTTAGATGATCACTAAACCAAAAATCCGACATTGTTTTACCATTGGAATTTGGTTGTATTTTTAGATGGTTGAAAGCAGTAATAACACATTGGGAATTCAACAAACTTCTGGCTGTCTTTTTGAGTTGGTTAATAAAGGTTGAAATCTCATTGGGAATCTTCATTTAATATTTTTTTTATTGACGTAGTGGTAGGGCCTGAAAGTCGCAGACATGGGTAGGAGTCAGGACTCTTGTGGTTATTGTTATAGCTTGTTTTTATCGCAGAGGGTTTGTACTCTCTTTGGGTAATCATATGGTGAGAAAAGTAATGAAACCCCCAAGTTGGATGTGAATTGGAGCAGGACAGATTACTGTAAAGTCAGGGATTTTGTGTTATTGAATGATAACAGTATGATAAGCTATGAAGGTTTCTTTAGCTTTGTTTCCCATCCTGACCCTTCCTTCCTCAGTCACAGGCTTCTGGAGATAACCAACGGTATTGAGGATGCAGGAGGACTACGCTGGGAGCTGTTTGGCATCCTCATCCTGGCCTGGGTCATTGTCTACTTGTGCATCTTTAAAGGCGTCAAATCCACTGGCAAGGTCAGAGTGCATTCTATTCCCTCACAACAGAAGCTACTTA
The DNA here is from genome assembly GCF_045679555.1 of Salvelinus alpinus. NCBI lineage: Eukaryota > Metazoa > Chordata > Actinopteri > Salmoniformes > Salmonidae > Salvelinus > Salvelinus alpinus. The sequence goes on along the minus strand of NC_092090.1, from coordinate 71,978,205 downwards.
TTGTTAGTCCTCCTCAGAGCAGTACACTCTTTGAAAACAGTTGCTATCTAGAACCTGAAAGGGTTATTTGTTTGTTCCCATAGGATAACCCTTGTTGGTTCCATGTAGAACCCTTTTGGTTCCATGTAGAACCCTTTTGGGTTCCATATAGAACCCTTTCCACAGAGGGTTCTACATGGAATCCAAAATGGTTCTACCCGGAACCAAGAAGGGTTCTCCTATGGGGACAGCCGAATAACCTTTTTGTAACTAAGAGTGTAGATTATTTAGTGGTTGTAATTTGTGGTATAGTTTAACTGAAGTGTATAGCTGCTGTTTCATTTGAAATGGTTGCACTCACCAGTGATACTCTTAGTCCTTAAATGTATACGTTTAGAACTTTTGTATACTCTCAGGCTGTCTCGTTAGTGGCTGTCTCGTTAGTGATACATGTTTAAGGGTTTTCCATTGCCTTGTGTGGCCTACATTGTTGGTAGGAGTGGGAGGAGCACTGATGGTTGTCAAATATCATGTTTCTCCTCCTGGAGTTCAGAGGAGACAGAATCTGTTCCACCTCTGTTGTTTCATACATTTTCTTTTACGTTTTGATCAAAAATATTAATGTGTTAACTCCAAACTGTCTATTCGATCAACTAACATATAAACTACATGACCAAAAGTATGTGGAACTTCTTATTCCAAAATCATGGGCATTACTATGGAGTTGGTCCCCCCTTTGCTGCTATAACTGCCTACACTCTTCTGGGAAGGCTTTCCATGAGACATTGTAACATTGCTGCGGGGACTTGCGGCATTCCAGAGTCGGCATTCCAATTCATCCCAACGGTGTTCGATGGGGTTTAGGTCAGGGCTCTGTGCAGGCCAGTCAAGTTCTTCCACACCGCTCTCGACAAGCCATTTCTGGACCTTGCTTGTCATTGCTGAAACAGGAAAGGGCCTTCCCCAAACTGTTGCCACAAAGTTGGAAGCACAGAATCGACTAGAATGTCATTGAATGCTGTAGCATTAAGCTTTCCCTTCACTGGAACTAAGGGGCCTAGCATGAACCATGAAAAACAGCCCCAGACCACTATTCCTCCTCCACCAAACTTTGCAGTTGGGTCTATGCATTGGGGCATGTAGCGTTCACCTGGCGTCCGCCAAACCCAGATTCGTCAGTCGGACTGCTAGATGGTGAAGCGTGGTTCATCACTCCAGAGAACGCGTATCCACTGCTCCAGAGTCCAATGGTGGCGAGCTTTACACCACTCCAGCCGACGCTTGCCATTGCGCACGGTGATCTTAGGCTTGTGTGCGGCTGCTCGGCCATGGAAACCCATTTCGTGAAGCTCCCGACTAACAGTTTTTGTGCTGACGTTGCTTCCAGAGGCAGTTTGCAACTGGGTAATGAGGGTGGCAACCGAGGACAGACGAATTTTGCGCACCTAAGCACTCGCCGGTCCCGTTCTGTGAGCTTGTGTGGCCTACCACTTTGTGGCTGAGTCGTTGTTGCTCCTAGACGTTTCCACTTCACAATAACAGCACTTAAAGTTGACCGGGTCAGCTCTAGCAGGGCAGAAATGTGAGGAACTGAATTGTTGGAAAGGTAACACCGTCATAGGATGCCACGTTGAAAGTCACTGAGCTCTTCAGTAAGGCCATTCTACTGCCAATGTTTGTCTAAAATGTTATGCAACTGGTGTGCCCGAAATAGCCGAATCCACACATTTGAAGGGGTGTCCACATACTTATGTGTATATATAGTGTAGCTCTGACAGACATTCATATTCCACAAGGCATGCAACTAAAGGTCTCTTCATAGTCCCTAAAGCCAAAATGAATTCAAGGCAAAGCATGGCACTCCTTGCCATCTCAAATCTGAGTAAGCAAGCTGCAAAAGTAGCTTTAAAAAACAAATAAAACAGCACATCACAGCACAACACCTCTGAATTAAATAGCTGTAGCATCTCCCTCCCGAGCACAGCTGGTGTTTGGGTTAAAGATAAGATATGCCCTTGGCATCAGGATATCAGGGCCTACTCAGAGAAAGCAATTGTAAGCAAAGCCTCAGAGTAAGGGCATCCTGCTCCATATTATCAGATTACTGATGTTAGTCAGTAGAGCAAAGTTTTATTGAAGTGTATTCTTATTTTGTGTGTGACTGGTGGGTGCTGCTGGGTGTGAGTGTGGTGCGGGGGTTGAATATGGAAATGCAAAACCGGAGGAAACTCCATAAGATAACCAGAGGAAACTCCATATCGAGGAGACTTTATTCATTTTATGAATAAATCCAAAGGCTAAGCACTATACCTTAGCTACCTCTTTACGGGCAGTAGACTGAAAACCATTACACTTTACCACAATTATCCCTTTATGGGTGGTAGACTGTAGCACAGCAAATGTTTAGTTCATTTCTATGCACAATACAGGGCGAAGGACGTAAGTGAACCCCATCTGATGATATGATGACTCTGTTCAATTTATTGGGTGAAAACTGTGGTTAAAGCCTTAGATGGAGGAATTAGTATATTGGACATTGTTGTTTTATTACTCCTGTATGAGAAGACCTAAATAATCGTCAGTGTCACGCCCTGACCTTAGAGCCTTTTTATTTCTCGAATTTGGTTAGGTCGTGGTGTGATTTGGGTGGTCATTCTAGTTTTTCTATTTCTTTGTTGGCCGATTATGGTTCCCAATCAGAGGCAGCTGTCTATCGTTGTCTCTGATTGGGGATCATACTTAGGCAGCCTTTTTTCCCACCTTTAGTTTGTGGGATCTTGTTTGTGTGTAGTTGCTTTCTGCACTGCATGTAGCTTCACGTTCGGTTGTAAGTTTATTATTTTTTCCTGTTCCTCAAAATAAATGATGTACGCTTACCACGCTGCACCTTGGTCTGATTCTTCCGTCAACGAACGTGACAGTCAGTGACATTTATAGCCGCGGGAAGTAGGGGTGCTGAGAGTGCTGCAGCACCCCCTGATAAATCAGAATTTATATATTTAGTATTTATTCTTTCCACAAATTGAGTGCACTGGGGCTTTATTATTCCTGTATGATAAGGCAATAATAGTCGTAAGTAGCACAGGGAGAAGAAATGATCTATTACCCGTATATTAATGTAATGTATTGTCATTTTATGTAGTTCTGTCCTTCAGCTGTTGTCACGCCCTGACCTTAGTTATCTATGTTTTCCTTATTATTTTGGTTAGGTCAGGGTGTGACTAGGTTGGGTATGCTAGTTTTGTCTTGTCTAGGGTTTTTGTATATCTAGGGGTTTTGTAGGTCTTGGTATATATATGTCTATGGTGGCCTGATATGGTTCCCAATCAGAGGCAGCTGTTTATCGTTGTCTCTGATTGGGGACCATATTTAGGTTGCCATTTTCCCATGGGTATTTGTGGGTTCTTGTCTATGTGTAGTTGCCTGTTCAGCACTCATTTGTATAGCTTCACGGTTCGTTTTGTTATTTTGTTAGTTTTGTTCAGTGTTCATTCTTATTAATAAAAGAAGAATGTACGCATAACACGCTGGTCCTTGGTCTCCACCTTTTGACGGCCGTGACAGCTGTAATTGTCTTAATGTTATGTGTTTTGTGTGGAGCCCAGGAAGAGTAGCTGCAGCTTGGTTGTAGCTAATGTGGATCCTAATAAAATAAGAAATAAATACAATACATTTAATCTAATATTATGCTTACTGAATATTTTTTCTTCTCACTCTCTGTGCTTTAGGTTGTTTATTTCACAGCCACGTTCCCATACTTCATTCTGTTCGCCTTGCTCATCAACAATGTCCAGCTTCCCGGGGCCAAGAATGGGATGCTCTACTTCCTGAAGCCAAAGTGGAGCAAGCTGCTTGAAGTTCAGGTCTGACATATTGTAGGAGAGGATCAATGAGGATTAAGGGGTGGTTTCCTGGACACACATTAAGCCTACTACACTCTTAGAAAAAATGATTCTTTGGCTGTCCACATAGGAGCACCCTTTTATGTTCCAGGTAGAACCCTTTTGGGTTCCATGTCAAACCCTCTGTGGAAAGTGTTCTACATGGAATTCAAAAGAGTTCTACCTGGAAACAATAAGGGTTCTTCAAAGGGTTCTCCTATGGGGACAGCCGAAGAACCCTTTTAGGTTCTAGATAGTGTAACAGTATAACTTTAAACCGTCCCCTCGCGCAAACCAGGGACCCTCTGCACACATCAACAACTGACACCCACGAAGCGTCGTTACCCATCGCTCCACAAAAGCCGCGGCCCTTGCAGAGCAAGGGGAAACCCTACTTAAGTCTCAGAGCAAGTGACGTAACTGATTGAAATGCTAGTAGCGCGTACCCGCTAACTAGCTAGCCATTTCACATCCGTTACACTCACCCCCCTTTCAACCTCCTCCTTTTCCGCAGCAACCAGTGATCCGGGTCAACAGCATCAATGTAACAGTATAACTTTAAACCGTCCCCTCGCCCCGACACGGGCGCGAACCAGGGACCTTCTGCACACATCAACAACGGTCGCCCACAAAGCATTGTTACCCATCGCTTCACAAAGGCCACGGCCCTTGCAGAGCAAGGGGAAACCCTACTTAAGTCTCAGAGCAAGTGACGTAACTGATTGAAATGCTAGTAGCGCGTACCCGCTAACTAGCTAGCCATTTCACATCCGTTACAATAGCACCTTTTTTTCTAAGAGTGTAGTCTTGGACAACATTGAAAAAGCATTTTAGTCCAGGATTAGGCTTAATCTGTTACTGGGAAACGACCTAGAAGTGTATTTGTGTTGTTTTACAGTATGAGTAAAGAAGTTGTGTCCCTCTCTCACCTTTATCCGCTCACCTCTGACGTTCTGCAGGTGTGGGTTAACGCTGCAGCCCAGGTATTCAACTCCATTGGAATTGGATTTGGCTCCATGATCTCCATGGCCAGTTACAACAAGTTCAACAATAACATCCTTAGGTTAGACATGCAGTCTCCTATTCCAACCACTACAGTACCACTTTGTCTTTACCATGATTGTCCGCAGATCCACAGTGTAATTCTATAGTTAAAAAATAATAACTGCCTCTCAGTAGTGGTGCGTGGGTAAAATCACTGGGGAAGCCAATTTTGGGGGAAAAAGCCATATTACAACCTATGTGTTTTGATAATTTCGTTGTTTGCTCTATAACATGTTAGTTCATATGCCTTGACAATGTGATATATAGGCCTAGGCCGAAACAATAAGAAGACACATTGGCAGAATAAATTTAACCACACCTTTGTTTCATCACAAAATCAGAGAGCAACATCTGTCCGGTGGAGTCCACAAAACATATTGCACGTGACAAACAGTTACATAACCTACAGCATGGTCAATCAGCTTAATGTTTCTGACATTTTTGGACTACTAAACAACTATTGATTTAGAACACTGGAGAGTTACTGCAAGTCACAAAGAAAACAGGAGTGGCCTCCATTATTCCAGCACCTTTGCCCAATCATTAAATCACCTATGCTTAGTCTAATAAATACAGTGACAACTAAAAGAATCCAAAAACAATTTAGTCCATTCAACGTAAGCTAAATATCATGTGGCTGTCCATGGGACTGATTTGTGTGTGTGTGTGTGTGTGCGTAAGTAGAAAAAACATGTTGACTCAACCTACTTGTAAAGAAACGCCAATGCCATCCTCATCTCTCATGTTGCTGAAACGGTCTTTGACACTGTCATACAGTACACATTTTTAGTTTTTGTTGTCCTAAGGTACCTGGCTAAAATACTTGCTCGCTAGCCTAGCTTCCTTTCATGGACAATGATTATCCAGCTAGTTAACATTAGCCTACTACGTCTAGCTACATATTGAACTTCCATCCTCTCCGGCCAGGGGCACAATGTATGAATTTATGGTTGGATCAGAATCACAGTTATAATCATTGGCCAGTAAGGAGAATTACGTAAGTAAAACCACAAGTCCAAATCTCCGTTCGTAGCTAATTTAGTAAAGGGACAATTTTACCTAGCTAGCTAGCCGCCGGAAGACAACAACACAACGTAATGCATCAAATTTTCTTTCTGTCAAATTACATTTGGCTTGATTTGATGTGAAGCCAAATCCAAACAGGCTTCCCATGATACTTTTATTTTTTTTGTGCGCCAGGACCATCTCACTCAGTTTGGCTCAACGCTGATCGGCTATTGTATAAAGAAAAATATCAACTGAGGCCAAATGCTCACTGGCTTCCCTTGCATTCAATGCTACGGGTGGCATCAATATCATACTAATTTTGACCAGATGGCATCAGAAAAAGTGGCTACACATACAGAGACCGAGGGAAGCTGTTTCGCTTGCTCGGATGCTTTCTCCGGTGAGATACATTCAGCCTCTTGTGAATTGAGAGAAAATTATGGAACACAGAGACGAAAGATACATTATTTTATTTTGTTTTGTTTTTTTTGTCAATTTTTTGGGGAAGCCTGATTTTCCCTTGGCAACCATGAAGACGTCCCACTGCTGCCTCTCATGGTGACTAAGAGTAGTTAACTGTGTCTTCTCAATAAGTCCCACCATATTTTGTACATCCACAGATCCGTTAATACATTCCCGATTTGTGACCTTAAAAATGTGCCATTGTACACTGTAGTGCTGTTGCCCATGAATGGTATCAATAAAAATTTAAACACAAAAGATCCCTGTGTTTGCATGTAATGTTATCAATGACTAAAACCCCTCCATACATTCTAAGGGAGGCACTGCTGCTCCTCCTTTTTAAAGTCATATCTAGTTCAAATCAGTGTTATTCTTTCTTAGTTCTGTGAGAATAGCTAAATAGACGTAGCATGTGCGATGAGGATGTTGTTTTGCGGACTAAAAGGGTATTTCAGAATTGAGAACACTTAGCTTTGACGAAGGCGTAAAGCCTCAGTGGAACTGGTTGATACACAAGTGCTTGGTTACTCCTCAGAAGCAACCAACCATGTTGCTTGTCCCTGGCCAGTTACTGTAGTTACTCACCACAGACTGTCCTTCAAACCAAATGGCTAGTTTTAGCCCTCAGAGCTAAGTGTTCTCCTTAGAGATCCACTTGACTATGATACATCCCATCAGTCTGACTGTTGTGTTTGTTTTCTTGTTTCCCCTAGGGACACATTGATTGTCTCTTTAGCTAACTCGGCCACCAGTATCCTGGCTGGCTTTGTGATATTCTCAGCAATCGGCTACATGGCTCATATCCACAACCTCCCAGTGGACAACATCGCCACAGATGGTAAGTACTTCCTGTTTAAGTGGGACTTCTTTGATTGCTGTTCATCCATCTACTTCAGTGGAGGCTCCTCAGAGGAGGAAGGGGAGGACCGTACTCCACAGTGAATTTCATAAAAATATATATTTTTAAACATTTAAAAAGTTATCCTTTTTAGATAAAACTATACTAAATATAATCACGTCACCAAATAATTGACTAAAACACACTATTTTGCAAATAAAGGTCTACAGTAGCCTCCACAACACTCTGTAGGGTAGCACCATGGTGTAGCCAGAGGACAGCTAGCTTCCATCCTCTGGGTACATTGACTTCAATACAGAACCTAGGAGACTCATGGTTCTCACCCCCTTCCGTAGACTTACACAGTAATTATTACAACTTCCGGAGGACATTCTCCAAACAATCGGAGCTAGTGCAGCATGAACTGATATGTTGTCCACCCAATCAAAGGATCAGAGAATTAATCTAGTACTGAAAGCATAAGTTACAGCTAGCTAGCACTGCAGTGCATAAAATGTGGTGAGTATTTGACTCAAAGGGAGAGCAAGACAATAGTTGAACATTCATAGGCTAGGTTGTAGCAACCTCATGATGGGTATAGGGAAAATGTTAGTATCATGTGGTAGCCTAAACCTATTGCTGTTACATTGAACTGGGTTAATGGAATATGAATGACAATCATCCAAATGCTGTAATAGAAATAAAGACATTCTCATAAAAAAAAGATGTCCTCCCTCATGTTAAACTGCACTGACCGCCACTGATCAACTTATATGACTCTTTTATTTCCAGAGTAGCTATTTAATGTCTAATTGATGGGTTATCTCCTAAAACTTCCTCATGGTCCAGGGCATCATGATTCATCACATTTATTTCAGCACTAAGTTTGTAAATACCTTGAATAGTGTTAATTTGTCATAGTCAATAGGTATTGATTGACCAAACAACTCCTCCCATCATTGACAGATGTTTAGTGGGTATGTAGGGAAGGAGGTCAAACATGACCCATGTCACTTTGAAGTATACACATATTGTGAACTCCTGGGAATGACACCCATAGAAGTCGAATTGAGTTCAGAACCAACACCTTCCTCCGTTTATTAGTTCCCTGGAAAACTTTGGAGTTGAGTGTTGCCTCCATCCCATGGGGGAAAACAAGAACACAGAGTAGAATACAAAGGGATTCATTCACAAGGATGCACTTTTCTCTGGGATGCCAGAGTGGAAAACTACAGCGTTTGCAGTGGGTGTTTTTGTAGAGTCCTCCCTCCCTACCCAGCAGGCATACGGACAGACGGATGGACAGACAGACGGACAGAGCTCAGAGGCCTGGGCCAGGATGCATCAGACTGGTTGCATCCCACTAATCTTGTTCACTTCCCTTTGTGGATTTGAAAGAAATGACTGGTACATGGAAACTCCCTCCCTCCCTCCAGCCAATGCCAACACCAATCTAATAGTTTTACAATTTTGGGGAGAAAGTAGATTATACACTCACTGAGTGTACCTGGGTGACCAGTTAGCATGCCAGTGAGACCCCACTGGGCACACACTGGTTGAATCAACGTTGTTTCCATGTCATTTCAATGAAATTGACCTTGAACCAACGTGGAATAGCCATTGAATTGACCTCTATGACCAGTGGGACCACTGGGTTTCCAAAGTAATTGATATCATGATGACCCATCTAAAGATGTTTAAATCAACAGAACAGTTATTCTATTCTCAGTCTTATCCTAAGCTGTGACTCAAGGAATTTCCCCAAAAGTCGCTACCTGGGATTGGGTGAAGCTCCAAAAGTAAACACAAAGTTTTAAAACTATAAAAAAATCTGCAAACCACAGACACATTAGTGTCACTTCTGTCTTGTGGAGTGGGTTGTTTTTTCCCTAGTAAATTGAGAACATGACGCAGTCCGGAAATGAGCCTTATTGAAGTCTTGCTTTGCCCCTTTTTAGTTTTCTCTTTCATTCTCTCTTTTTCTCACTGCAAGTGATTATTACTGGCTCAGTTGTATTATGGTTAAGTAAGTAGTTATTTCATGAATGAGAGTGTCAGTCTTGATGGATAACCAGGACAGAACGTAGTCACTTTAAGTAAATAAGAAATAAAATATTAACAAGTCTGTGTGATGATCTATTTACAAGTGTTTGTATGTGTATACAGTAGAACAGAACAGTTCTCTGAATAGTTTTGCTGATTCACTTGGATGTCTACAACTAGGATTTATTTCAACAAAAAAACAAAAACAATAATAAAGAGATAATAATTCATTCATAATTCATTCATAATTAAGATATACAGTACCAGTCAAAAGTTTGGATACACCAACTCATTCAAGGGTTTTTCTTTATTTTTACTATTTTCTACATTGTAGAATAATAGTGAAGACATCAAAACAATGAAAGAGTTAAACAAACCAAAAAGAGTTAAACAAATGAAAATATATTTGAGATTCTTCAAAGTAGCCACTCTTTGCCTTGATGACAGCTTTGCACACTCTTGGCATTCTCTCAACCAGATTCACCTGAAATGCTTTTCCAACAGTCTTGAAGGAATTCCCACATATGCTGAGTACTTGTTGGCTACCTTTCCTTCACTCTGCAGTCCAACTCATCCCAAAGGGTTGAGATCGGGTGATTGTGGAGGCCAGGTCATCTGATGCAGAACCATCACTCTCCTTCTTGGTCAAATAGCCATTACAAAGCCTGGAGGTGGGTTGGGTCCTTGTCCTGTTGATAAACAAATGATAGTCCCACTAAGCCCAAACCAGATGGGATGGCGTATTGCTGCAGAATGCTGTGGTAGCCATGCTGGTTAAGTGTGCCTTGAATTCTAAATAAATCACTGATAGTGTCACCAGCAGGGCACCATCACACCTCCTCCTCCATGCTTCACGGTGGGAACCACACATGCAGAGATCATCCGTTCACCTACTCTGCATCTTACAAAGACACATCGGTTGGAAACAAAAATTTCACATTTGGACTCATCAGACCAAAGGACAGAATTCCACCGGTCTGAAGTACATTGTTTCTTGGCCCAAGAAAGTCTCTTCTTCTTATTGGTGTTCTTTAGTAGTGGTTTCTTTGCAGCAATTCAACCATGGCCTGATTCAAGTCTCCTCTGAATAGTTGATGTTGAGATGTCTGCTACTTGAACTCTGAAGCATTTATTTGGGCTGCAATTTCTGAGGCTGGTAACTAATGAACTTATCCTCTGGAGCAGAGGTAACTCTGTCTTCCTTTCCTGTGGCGGTCCTCATGAGTCAGTTTCATCATAGCGCTTGATGATTTTTGCGACTGCACTTGAAGAAACTTTCAAAGTTCTTCAAATTTTCCAAATTGACTGTCCTTTATGTCTTAAAGTAATGATGGACTGTCATTTCTCTTTGCTTATTTGAGCTGTTCTTGCCATAATGTGGACATAACACTTTTATGGTTGCTACATGATATATTGACTACAATATGTGCTATTTCATAGTTTTGATGTCTTCACTATTATTCTACAATGTAGAAAATAGCAAAAATAAAGAAAAACCCTTGAATGAGTAGGTGTTCTAAAACTTTTGACCGGTAGAGAGAGAGAGTGTGTGTGTGTGTATGTTTTACACACACAATACTCCATAAAGACAAAGCCAAATCAAATTGACGGTGCCATGTTGAAAGTATCTGTTTATTAAAAATAAAACATTTACATAAGCATTCAGACCCTTTACTCATGACTTTGTTGTGAGCGATTACTACCTTGAGTCTTCTTAGGTATGACGCCAAAAGCTTGGCACACCTGTACTTGGGGAGTTTGTCCCATTCTTCTCTGCAGATCCTCTCAAGCTCTGTCAGGTTGGATGGGGAGTGTAGCTGCACAGCCATTTTCAGGTCTCTCCAGAGATGTACGATCAGGTTCAAGTCTGGGCTCTGGCTCAAACACAATTGAAATGAATGGTGAATTAAACTTGGATTAGCTTAAAGTGAACTTCAGGTGAAACAGCAAAACATCTAATTGTTCACACGGTGTATTAGGACCTTTTGGAGAAAGTAAAGTAGGGATTAACCAGTGTGCCTGCCAGGCTCTGCTTATGAGCACCTGCTCAGGCTCGGCTCAGTCCCACATATGGTCTCAGATACCGGCTTTGAAACACACAATTGTCTCACTGCTGACTGACTATTCTACACCGACTGACATCTGGTGTATGGAAACTCAAGAGATTTGGACTCTAAATTTCTATTGGCAAAAAGAGGATTTTGACATAATTGGCTTTAAAGTTCCAAACCCTCACTGGTTTGAATGATGTCAGCAATTTTTGATCTTGTATTCTTTTGAACGTAACAACATAAATTGGGCTATTTAGAGTACTAAATATGTAAAGAACATTGAATAGAACAACTCAATTTTGACAAAAATGCAGAGAACCTTAGTCCCTAGTTCTCACATTATTGACTAGATAGTTTGTTCTGTGAGTGTGAAGTAATGGTGGTATACAGTCAGGTGATTGTGATGTGTTCAGGACATTCTATATGATCTGGCTCGGTTTCATTCCCTTCATGATTGTATAAAGAGCACGTCTGTGCTCTAAAGTTTTTTGTTATGTCAAATTACTGATGTGGTCAACTGCATGAATTATTGAAGTATTTTGAGGGTGGAAAAGGTGACTCATTTACATTGTTTTGTTATTGAATGCTTTGACTTCCTTGTTTAGGTTGAGAATAACCACTGGTGTCATTTATCTGTAAAATGTTCTCAACAAAGTACCATTCTATGGTATGTTTGTGTGCCACAGGTCCTGGCTTGGTGTTTGTGGTGTATCCAGAGGTCTTCTCCACTATGCCTCTGCCACAGTTGTGGGCTCCTCTGTTCTTCTTCATGCTTCTCTGCCTGGGACTGGACAGCCAGGTTAGACACATACAACATAGCTCATGAACAATTACAATACTTTTTTAATTTATGGTTTGGAGAGATCAAGACAGAGGAGGGAAGAAAGGAAGTGTAGAAATGCCTGACCAGGGAATTGAACCCTGACTGCACATGTACTCTGGAGTCGGCAGTGTTACCACTCAACCAAATTCTGGTACAGGCGGTGCTTGTGCATTTTATTGTTGTTTTTTTTTATAGCAAATACAGAACAGAATCCACAGGAACCAATTCTACCTCTAAGCTGAGAGAGAGCGATCAACATTTGCTGTATTTACATCACACTACCCAAAAACAGTCCCCAGTCTCAAACCCAGATCTCAGTGTAAATGTCCACTGTGCTGTGCTGTGCCCTGCAGTTTGCCATGGTGGAGGTGGCGGTGACGTCCATAATAGACGGCTTCGGCCCTAAGGTGCTGCGTGTCCTTAAGAGACAGGAGGTCATCGTTCTGGCCGTCTGTGTTATGGGCTTCCTTCTAGGCATTCCTCACATCACTAAGGTAAGGTAATCCTGTCAGATATATTTACTATTTACGGGTATCTCCCGGGTGGCGCAGTGGTCTAGGGCACTGCATCGCAGTGCTAGCTGCGCCACCAGAGTGGCGCCACCAGAGTCTCTGGGTTCGCTCCCAGGCTGGGCTGGGTTCGCGCCCAGGCTCTGTCGCAGCCGGCCGCAACCGGGAGATCCGTGGGGCGACGCACAATTGGCATAGCGTCGTCCGGGTTAGGGAGGGTTTGGCCGGTAGGGATATCCTTGTCTCAGTATGTAAAAATGTAATAAAATGTATGCACTCTACTGTAAGTCGCTCTGGATAATATCTCTCTCTCATTCTAAAATGGATTAAATTATTTTCCCCCCCTCATCAATCTACACACAAGACCCCATAATGACAAAGCAAAAATAGGTTTTTAGACATGTTTGCAAATGTATTACAAATAAAAAACTGAAATATCACATTTACATAACTATTCAGACCCTTTACTCAGTACTTTGTTGATGCATCTTTGGCAGCGATTACATCCTCGAGTCTTCTTCGGTATGATGCTACAAGCTTGGTACACCTGTATTTGGGTAGTTTCTTCCTATTCTTCTCTGCAGATCCTCTCAAGCTCTCCTGTTAGATGGGAAGCATCACTGCACAGCTATTTTCAGGTCTCTCCAGAGATGTTCGATTGGGTTCAAGTCCGGGCTCTGGCTGGGCCATTCAAGGACATTCAGAGACTTGTCCCGAAGCCACTCCTGCGTTGGCTGTGTGCTTAGGGTCGTTGTCCTGCTGGAAGGTGAACCTTCGCCCCAGTCTGAGGTCCTGAGCACTCTGGAGCAGGTTTTCATCAAAGATCTCTCTGTACTTTGCTCTGGTCATCTTTCCCTCGATCCTGACTAGTCTCCCAGTCTCTGCCGCTGAAAAACATCCCCACAGCATGAGGCTGCCACCACCATGCTTCACCGTAGGGATGGTGCCAGGTTTCCTCCAAACGTGACGCTTTGCATTCAGGCCAAAGAGTTCAATCTTGGTTTCATCAGACCAGAGAATCTTGTTTCTCATGGTCTGAGAGTCTTTAGGTGGCTTTTGGCAAACTCCAAGTGGGCCGGCATGTGCCTTTTACTGAGGAGTGGCTTCCGCCTGGCCACTCTACCATAAAGACCTGATTGGTGGAGTGCTGCAGAGATGGTTGTCCTTCTGGAAGTTTCTCCCATCTCCACAGAGGAACTCTAGAGCTCTGTCAGAGTGACCATCGGATACTTGGGCACCTCCCTGACCAAGGCCCTTCTCCCCCAATTGCTCAGTTTGGCCAGGCGGCCATCGCTAGGAAGAGTCTTGGTGGTTCCAAACTTCTTCCATTTAAGAATGATAAGAGGCCACTGAAACTAAAACTAAAACTAAAAGCATTGTATTTGGAACAAAACACTCACTAAACCCTAAACCTCAACTAAATCTTGTAATAAATAATGTGGAAATTGAGCAAGTTGAGATGACTAAACTGCTTGGAGTAACCCTATTGTAAACTGTTATGGTCAAAACATATTGATGCAGTAGTAGCTAAGATGGGGAGAAGTCTGTCTATAATAAAGTGATGCTCTGCCTTCTTAACACTATCAACAAGGCAGGTCCTACAGGCCCTAGTTTTGTCACACCTTGACTATTATTCAGTCGTGTGGTCAGGTCCCACAAAAAAGGACTTAGGAAAATTGCAATTGGCTCAGAACAGGGCAGCACATCTGGCCCTTGGATGTACACAAAGAGCTAATATTAATAATATGCATGTCAATCTCTCTTGGCTGAAAGTGGAGGAGAGATTGACTTCATAACTACTTTTATTTATGAGAGGTATTGACATGTTGAATGCACAGAGGGTTCTGTCTAAACTACTGGCACACAGCTTGGACACCCATGCATACCCCACAAGACATGTCACAAGAGGTCTCTTCACAGTCCCCAAGTCCAGAACAGACTATGGGAGGCACTCAGTACTACATAGAGCCATGAATACATGGAACTCTATTACACATCCAAGTAACTGACGCAAGCAGTAAAAGGAGATAAAAAAAAAAAACAGATTAAAAAACACCTTATGGAACAGCGGGGACTGTGAAATAACACTGGCACAGACACATGCATACACACACAAACACACGATAACATACGCACTATACATACACATGGATTTAGTACTGTAGATATGTGGTAGTGGTGGAGTATGGGCCTGAGGGCACACAGTGTGTTGTGAAATCTGTGAATGTGTTTTAATGTTTTTAAAATGGTATAAATTGCCTTAATTTTGCTGGAACCCAGGAAGAGTAGCTGCAGCAGCTAATGGGCATCCATAATACATACGAATACCTGAGCTCAATTTCGAGTCTCATAGAAAAGGGTCTGAATACTTAAGTAAATAAGGTATTTCTGTTTATTATGTTTAATACATTTGCAAAAATTTCTAAAAACCTGTTTTCGCATTGTCATTATGGGGTATTGTGTGTAGATTGCTGAGGAAATGTTTTTATTTAATCCAATTTAGAATAAGGCTGTAATCTAACAAAATGTGTAAAAAGTCAAGGGGTCTGAATACTTTCCGAAGGCACTGTATTTCGTTTTTTATCTGTACACGACTAAAACGACTCTGTCTCCACAGGGGGGCATGTATGTGTTCCAGCTGATGGACCACTACACTGCTGTGGTGTCGCTCATGTTCCTGTCCTTCTTTGAAGTCATCGCTGTCTGCTGGGTTTTCGGTAATACCCAGCCCCTTCTTACCCTTATGATGACATTCAACAGCCTGGAAATAAATTTGGTCTTACAGTATTTGATTACATGTAACATCCTGATTAAGAGTTAGATCTTACAGGACTTTATTTATACAAGAAAAATACACTATATATACAAAGGTATGTGGACACCCCTTCAAATGTGTAGATTCTGCTATTTCAGCCACACCTGTTGCCAACCGGTGTATAAAATCGAGCACATAGCCATACAATCGTCAGAGACAAACATTGGCAGTAGAATGGCCTTACTGAAGAGATCAGTGACTTTCAATGTGGTACCATCATAGGATGGCAACTTTCCAACAAGTCAGTTCGTCAACGGCTCAGCCGCGAAATGGGAAAACACACATGCTCACAGAACGGGACCGCCGAGTGCTGAAGCGCGTAAAAAACGCCTGTCCTCGGTTGCGACACTCACTACCGAGTTCCAAACTGCCTCTGTAAGCAACGTTAGCACAAGAACTGTTCGTTGGGAGCTTCATTAAATGGATTTCCATACCCGAACAGCTGCACACAAGCCTAAGATTACCATACGCAATGCCAAGTTTTGGAGCAGTGGATACGCATTCTCTGGAGAGATTAATCACGCTTCACCATCTGGCAGGCCGATGGATGAATCTGGGTTTGGCGGATGCCAGGAGAATGCTACCTGCCCCAATGCATAGTGCCAACTGTAAAGTTTGGTGGAGGAGGAATAATGGTCTGGGGCTGTTTTTCATGGTTCGGGCATGGCCCCTTAGTTCCAGTGAAGGAAAATCTTAAGACTACAGCATACAATGACATTCTAGACAATTCCGTGCTTCCAATTTTGTGGTAACAGTTTGGGGAAGGCCCTTTCCTGTTTCAGCATGACAATACCCCCGTGCAAAAAGTGAGGTCCATAAAAAAATGGTTTGTCGAGATCGGTGTAGAAGAACTTGACCTGCCTGCACAGGGCCCTGACCTCAACCCCATCGAACACCTTTGGGATGAATTGGAATGCCGACTGCAAGCAAGGCCGAATCGCCCAACATCAGTGCCCGACCTCACTAATGGTCTTGTGGCTGAATGGAAGCAAGCAGCAATGTTCCAACAACTAGTGGAAAGCCTTCCCATAAGAGTGGAGGCTGTTATAGCAGAAAAGGGGTTACCAACTCCATATTAATGCCCATGATTTTGGAATGAGATGTTCGACGAGCATGTGTCCACATACACTTTGCTCTTTAAACAGTATGTACTGTATTTCTCGGAGTTAATTTAAGTATTTAATGCAATGCGTTTTTGCAGGACTGCGGCGGATTACCATCATGATCAAGAGAATGTTGGGAAAGGCTCCCAACATCTATTTCCGCTCCTGCTGGATGGTCTTCTCCCCTGTGCTGGTCCTGGTGAGTGCTATGGCTGACTGATGCTGAGGAGGAGTACAATTAGCATAATTATGATGGTGATGAGGATTGAATGTGTTTTCTATTTGTGTTGTTTTACTTTTTGTAGTCTTTATAGTAGTGATTGTCATAAGGCTTAGAGGTTTCATCCAAGTCTAACCTGCTCCATGTGAGATTGTTTGCCTCTCCTGTCCTCTCCTGCAGTGCATTCTGATCTCCAGCATCATCCAGTACACGCCAGCTCGCTATGGGAAGTCATACACATACCCTGTCTGGGCAGAGGTGGTGGGCTGGGGAATCTCCCTGGTCTCCATCGTGTGGATCCCTCTGGGAGCCCTGCAAGAGATCTGCAGAAATAAGGGCTCACTGCTGCAGGTGAGCGTTCTTTCAGTAAACCAAAACAAACACACATACTGATACTTACAGTGGGCTCCAAAATTACAGGCACCCCTGACTGGCAATGCACAAACAATACTTAAAAAAATATAAACAATTTAATTATAGAGATAAACTCAAAATGCCAACATGTGAGAAATACTGTACCTTTGTAATGTTTCAATGGAACCCACCAAAATCATACAATTATTTAATACAAAATACATTTCACCAAATCAAGGTTTCATAATTATTGGCACTCCTCATTTAGTACTTAGTGCCACCACCTCTGGCAAGGACAACAGCATGGTCTTTTCCTGTAATGTTTGACAAGGTTAAGGAACACATTTGGAGGGATTTTGGACCATTCCTCTATGCAGATCCTTTCAAGATCCTTCACATTCTTGGGTTTGCTCTTATCAACTGCCCTCTTCAACTTAGCCCACCGGTTTTCGATTGGATTGAGGTCCGGCGACTGAGATGGCCATGGTAGAACAATGATTTTGTTGTCACAGAACCATTTCTGTATGGATCTTGAGGTATGTTTTGGGTCATTGTCTTGTTGGAAAGTCCACATACGGCCAAGTTCCAGCCTTCTGGCAGAGGCAACCAGATTGTCAGACAAAATTGCCTGGTACTTGGTGGAATTCATTATGCCATCAGTCTTAACCAGCGCCCCTGGACCTCTGGAATTAAAACAGCCCCAAAACATCACTGACCCACCACCATATTTCACCGCGAGTATAAGGTGCCTCTCCTTGTATCTATCTCTGTTTCGACACCAAACATGCCGATGCTGTATCTGACCAAAACGTTCAATTTTGGTCTCATCTGACCAGAGCACCTTCTTCCAATCATAATTTAAATGACGTTTGGCAAACTCCAAGCGCTTGCGTCTGTGTCTTGGGGTCATTTGGGGCTTTCTTCTAGCAACCCTTTCAAAGAGCCTTTGGTTGTGGAGGTCGTGTCTGATGGTGCTTTTTTAAACCTGGTGACCCCAAGACGCCACCAAGGCCTGCAATTCTTTCACAGTGATTCGTGGGGATTTTGTTGCTTCTCTCACGATCCTCCTCCCTATCCCTCCTCCCAAAATGCATTTGCGTCTTCTACCCGTGAGGTTTTCAACTGTTCCATATCTATTTTTTAAATAATTCCCCTGACAGTGCTCAGTGGTATATTCAATCGTTTGTGGATCTTCTTGTAGCCATTACCAGATTTATGAAGGTCTACGACCATCTGTCCCTTCTGAACTGCAAGTTCTTTTCTTTTCTTCATGTTGTTGGATGACAAAGGGATATTGCATGCGTTCCCTAATTTTTATACCATAGCGAAAAAGGAAGTGATGTAATGGCTCAATATAGTTCCTTAACACTTAGATACACTTAAATAAGTGAAATTGAATTCCTGGTTTAATTTTGGTAGATGTTATTTACAATAATCTTTAAGGGTGCCATTAATTTTGAAACCTTGATTTGGAAGACATTGATTTTTAATTAAATCAATAAATTATTTTGTTGGGTTCCATTGAAACATTAATAAAGTACAGTATTTTTCACATGTTGGTATTTTGAGTTTATCTCTATAATTATATTGTTTATATTTTTTTAAGTATTGTTTGTGCATTGCCAGTCAGGGGTGCCAGTAATTTTGGAGTCCACTGTACATAAATATAGCTCACAGATACTATTGTAGCATCATGCATACATACTCTACTTAAATACTAGTACTCACTCGTATGTATGTATGTATGTATGTACAGTGGGGAGAACAAGTATTTGATACACTGCCGATTTTGCAGGTTTTCCTACTTACAAAGCATGTAGAGGTCTGTAATTTTTATCATAGGTAAACTTCAACTGTGAGAGACGGAATCTAAAACAAAAATCCAGAAAATCACATTGTATGATTTTTAAGTAATTAATTTGCATTTTATTGCATGACATAAGTATTTGATCACCTACCAACCAGTAAGAATTCCGGCTCTCACAGACCTGTTCGTTTTTCTTTAAGAAGCCCTCCTGTTCTCCACTCATTACCTGTATTAACTGCACCTGTTTGAACTCGTTACCTGTATAAAAGACACCTGTCCACATACTCAATCAAACAGACTCCAACCTCTCCACAATGGCCAAGACCAGAGAGCTGTGTAAGGACATCAGGGATAAAATTGTAGACCTGCACAAGGCTAGGATGGACTACAGGACAATAGGCAAGCAGCTTGGTGAGAAGGCAACAACTGTTGGCGCAATTATTAGAAAATGGAAGAAGTTCAAGATGACGGTCAATCACCCTTGGTCTGGGGCTCCATGCAAGATCTCACCTCGTGGGGCATCAATGATCATGAGGAAGGTGAGGGATCAGCCCAGAACTACACGGCAGGACCTGGTCAATGACCTGAAGAGAGCTGGGACCACAGTCTCAAAGAAAACCATTAGTAACACACTACGCCGTCATGGATTAAAATCCTGCAGCGCACGCAAGGTCCCCCTGCTCAAGCCAGCGCATGTCCAGGTCCTTCTGAGGTTTGCCAATGACCATCTGGATGATCCAGAGGAGGAATGGGAGAAGGTCATGTGGTCTGATGAGACAAAAATATAGCTTTTTGGTCTAAACTCCACTCGCCGTGTTTGGAGGAAGAAGAAGGATGAGTACAACCCCAAGAACACCATCTCAACCGTGAAGCATGGAGGTGGAAAACATCATTCTTTGGGGATGCTTTTCTGCAAAGGGGACAGGGCGACTGCACCGTATTGAGGGGAGGATGGATGGGGCCATGTATCGCGAGATCTTGGCCAACAACCTCCTTCCCTCAGTAAGAGCATTGAAGATGGGTCGTGGCTGGGTCTTCCAGCATGACAACGACCCGAAACACACAGCCAGGGCAACTAAGGAGTGGCTCCGTAAGAAGCATCTCAAGGTCCTGGAGTGGCCTAGCCAGTCTCCAGACCTGAACCCAATAGAAAATCTTTGGAGGGAGCTGAAAGTCCGTATTGCCCAGCGACAGCCCCCAAACCTGAAGGATCTGGAGAAGGTCTGTATGGAGGAGTGGGCCAAAATCCCTGCTGCAGTGTGTGCAAACCTGGTCAAGAACTACAGGAAATGTATGATCTCTGTAATTGCAAACAAAGGTTTCTGTACCAAAAATTAAGTTCTGCTTTTCTGATGTATCAAATACTTATTTCATGCAATAAAATGCAAATTAATTACTTAAAAATCATACAATGTGATTTTCTGGATATTTGTTTTAGATTCTGTCTCTCACAGTTGAAGTGTACCTATGATAAAAATTACAGACCTCTACATGCTTTGTAAGTAGGAAAACCTGCAAAATCGGCAGTGTATCAAATACTTGTTCTCCCCACTGTATGTATAATACGAATTGTATTCGTATTAGAATTGTATTATACATACATACATTGTAATCGTATCATACATACATACATACATACATACATACATACATACATACATACATACATACATACATACATACAGTCGAGGCCAAAAGTTTTGAGAATGACAACAACAACAAAAAAATTATCACAAAATCTGCTGCCTCAGTTTCTATGATGGCAATTTGCATATACTCCAGAATGTTAGGAAGAGTGATCAGATGAATTGCAATTAATTGCAAAGTCCCTCTTTGCCATGCAAATGAACTGAATCCCCAAAAAACATTTCCACTGCATATCAACCCTTCCACAAAAGGACCACATCATGTCAGTGATTCTCTCGTTAACACAGGTGTGAGTGTTGATGAGGACAAGGCTGGAGATCACTCTGTCATGCCGATTGAGTTCGAATAACAGACTGGAAGCTTCAAAAAGAGGGTGGTGCTTGGAATCATTGTTCTTCCTCTGTCAACCATGGTTACCTGCAAGGAAATACGTGCCGTCATCATTGCTTTGCACAAAAAGGGCTTCACAGGCAAGGATATTTCTGCCAGTAAGATTGCACCTAAATCAACCATTTATCGGATCATCAAGAACTTCAAGGAGAGCGGTTCAATTGTTGTGAAGAAGGCTTCTGGGCGCCCAAGAAAGTCCAGCAAGTGCCAGGACCGTCTCCTAAAGTTGATTCAGCTGCGGGATCGGGGCACCACCAGTACAGAGCTTGCTCAGGATAGGCAGCAGGCAGGTGTGAGTGCATCTGGACGCACAGTGAGGCGAAGACTTTTGGAGGATGGCCTGGTGTCAAGAAGGGCAGCAAAGAAGGCATTTCTCTCCAGGAAAAACATCAGGGACAGACTGATATTCTGCAAAAGGTACAGGGATTGGACTGCTGAGGACTGGGGTAAAGTCATTTTCTCTGATGAATCCCCTTTCTGATTGTTTGGGGCATCCGGAAAAAAGCTTGTCCGGAGAAGACAAGGTGAGCGCTACCATCAGTCCTGTGTCATGCCAACAGTAAAGCATCCTGAGACCATTCATGTGTGGGGTTGCTTCTCAGCCAAGGGAGTGGGCTCACTCACAATTTTGCCTAAGAACACAGCCATGAATAAAGAATGGTACCAACACATCCTCCGAGAGCAACTTCTCCCAACCATCCAGGAACAGTTTGGTGATGATCAATGCCATTTCCAGCATGATGGAGCACCTTGCCATAAGGCAAAAGTGATAACTAAGTGGCTCCGGGAACAAAACATCGATATTTTGTGTCCATGGCCAGGAAACTCCCCAGACCTTAATCCCATTGAGAACTTGTGGTCAATCCTCAAGAGGCGGGTGGACAAACAAAAACCTACAAATTCTGACAAACTCCAAGCATTGATTATGCAAGAATGTGCTGCCATCAGTCGGGATGTGGCCCAGAAGTTAATTGACAGCATGCCAGGGCGGATTGCAGAGGTCTGAAAAAGAAGGGTGAACACTGCAAATATTGACTCTTTGCATCAACTTCATGTAATTGTCAATAAAAGCCTTTGACACTTATGAAATGCTTGTAATTATACTTCAGTATTCCATAGTAACGTCTGACAAAAATATCTAAAGACACTGAAGCAGCAAACTTTGAAAATTAATATTTGTGTCATTCTCAAAACTTTTGGCCACGACTGTACATACATACATACATACATACATACATACATACATACATACATACATACATACATACATACATACACCCTCCCCAACCTGGTCTCAGAGCATTTCTTATTATTCTGTACGAAAATCCGAGACACTCCATTTAGTATGATATGTTACGTTTCGTATGGTATGTATTTGTGGATGTCCAAAGCTCATTTCGTATATGTTACGAATTACAATTCGTATTATATTTTACAAATTTGCAAAACGTACAATATGTTACAAACCAAGACAGTTGTGTAGAGGGCACGACAAAACCTTTCCCCCTCAGGAGACTGAAAACATTTGGCATGGGTCCCCAGATCCTCAAAAGGTTCTACAGCTGCACCATCGAGAGCATCCTGACCGGTTGCATCACCGCTTGGTATGGCAACTGCTCTGCATCTGACTGAAAGGCACTACAGAGGGTAGTGCGAACGGCCAAGTACATCACTGGGGCCGAGCTTCCTGCCATCCAGGACCTGTATAATAGGCGGTGTCAGAGGAAAGCCCATAAAATTGTCAGAGACTCCAGTCACCCAAGTTATAGACTGTGTTCTCTGCTACCGCATGGCAAGCGGTACCGGAGCGCCAAGTCAAGTACCAAAAGGCTCCTCTACAGCTTCTACCCCCAAGCCATAAGACTGCTGAACAATTAATAAAATCTCCACCGGACAATTTACATTGACACCCTCCTCCCTTTTGTACACTGCTGCTACTCGCTGTTTATTATCTATGCATAGTCACTTCACCCCCAACTACATGTACAAATTACATCAACTAACCTGTACCACCGCACACTGACTCGGTACCGGTTCCCCCTGTATATAGCCTTGTTATTGTGTTACTTTTTATTATTACTTTTTATTTTAGTCTACTTGGTAAATATTTTCTTAACTCTTCTTGAACTGCACTGTTGGTTAAGGGCTTGTAAAGTAAGTATTTCACGGTAAAGTCTACACTTGTTCTATTCGGCGCATGTGACAAATAAAGTTTGATTTGAAATTCTAGCTAGCTGGCTAAAGTTAGCTAGGCTAGGGGTAGGTTTAAGTTTAGGAGTTAGGATAAAAGGTAGGGGTTAGGGTTAGCTAACATGCTAATCAGTTGAAAAGTTGCAAATTATCCAAAATGCTAAAGTTGTCCATGAGGAAACTCGAACTCGTAACCTTTGGGTTGCTAGACGTTTGCGTTATATGCCAACCTGTCCTCCCAACCAACCACACTACTTTAGTTTTTGCCTTAAGTAACCATCTGTCTAATGTAACCATGCCAAGCGTAACGTATCATACTAATTTGAATGTCCTGGATTTACTATTTCTATGTTACGTTTAGTATACGAGACCAGGCTGCGCACACACACTGTACTGATACTGTAAGTTTTATCCCACATGGCAGTCATATAAATAACAAAAGTGCAGTCCGGGCATCAGCAGACACCATAAGAAATTAAATTATTTATGTGATTCTTAACTTGTTCTTCTGTATATTCTATGTGCCCCCAGAGAATAAAAACAGCTGTGACTCCTACAATAGAGTTGGATCCTGTCAACCATCTGCCAGAGGAGCAGAGCGAAGACACACCGGAGTCTGTTTCCTTGTTTATCATCACTCCTCTGTAAACACAGCCAGTATGTCTAAGTGTTTGCGTGCGTGAGTCAGTGTGACTGTGAGTGTTCTATTGGGATGGGGAGGTGTGGGTTGTTAGGTAGTTTAGAGTTTATGTAAATAGCTTTTTTATGTATTTTACCCTTGTCCCTCTGGTAATCTCTTCAACCAACTCCTCTCCCCCTGGACATAACATATTTTGTCTCCGAATTTGATTTTGAAATCCATGACCTCAATGGTCCAGATAGATCTTTGGCTGAGTAACTCTTTGAACCAACATCGCCATCTTGTGGCTGTTTCAAAGTTTTTATTCACACCGTGAGGTTCATTTGAGGCTCATGTGAATAGTGAACTCAGCGATTGACTGAACAACCACCAGGCTGGTCTAATATAGGAACATGCATATGATATTTATTCCTCTCCTAGAAAGATAATATGCAATTAGATGTATGGCGGTTATATGTTGTGCCTTTTACTGATAACTGTAAGGAGAGGAAGCACTGCAGTGTTGCCATGACCAGTGGTGTAAAGTATTTCAGTAAAAATACTTATGTTTTGTTTTTTGGGTATATGTGCTTTACTTTACTTTGACAACTTTTACTTTTACTTCACTACATTCCTAAAGAAAATTATGTACTTTTTACTCCATACATTTTCCCTGACACCCAAAAGTTCTCATTACATTTTGAATACAGTACATAGCAGGACAGGAAAATGGTCTTGTTCACACACTTATCAAGAGAACATCCCTGGTCATCCTTACTGCCTCTGATCTGGCGGACTCACTAAACACATGCTTCATTTGCAAATGATGTGTTGATGCGTGCCCCTGGCTATCCGTAAATTAAATTAAAAAAAATAAATTGGTGCCATCTGGTTTGCTTAATATAAGGAATTTTTAATTATTTATACCTTTACTTTAAATTTTGATACTTAAGTATATTTTAACAATTACATTTACTTTTGATACTTAAGTATATTTAAAACCAAATACTTTTAGATGTTTACTCAAGTAGGATTTTACTAGGTGACTTTTACTTGAGTCATTTTCTATTAAGGTATCTACTTTTACTCAAGTATGGCAATTGTGTACTTTCTACACCAGTGGCCATGACATCTGTTAGTGGGGAAAGTCCAGGGTTCTGTCATTATTTATCTGCTTTATTACACTTGAATGGACATGGTATCGTTGAAGTCTTAAGGGTTCTGGTTGGAGTTTTCTATTTGAATTGCTCTGCCACAGTCTGGGCCTTTGTCGTATGTCATGTTTGTTTGCAACAATGACAATTGGAGCTCAGCATTACCAGGAGTGCCTTTAGTCATTAAAAGATCCAATGACATTGGAAGTGGCATTGGACTATACGACTGAATTTACAGTGGGGTCTCTTTGGAGGGGTCACAGAAATATATAGACGGTGGGTTGTTTAGCAACAAAACCAATGCATGCGCAACTGTGGAGCAAAACAGTCAGGTTGACTTAGAATCAAAGGATTGTTGACAACATGTAAACTATATTTCCTCTCCAAATCTTTATTGAAAACATAAATACATTTGCACAATGAGCACTTGTTGTCTCTCAAATACATTGTTACATTTGTAATTTTAGCCATATTAGCATAGACGTGACAAGAGTAAAACACCTCAAAACAAGACATGGTATCAATACACAATGATCTAAAACGAGCTTCTTGTCATTGTTGCTAGCTATCTGACCGTCCAAAATCATAACAACACACAGACTTCTGCCCCATCGACACGCGTGTGTAATTTGTGACGTTGTCAGCTAACCCATTTATAAGATCAATTTGGTATAGTGACTAAGTGTAGATAACTTTGCCACTGGCCTTGTGCCCTGTATCAACATTTTTCTTTTTTTTGCATGATCAATATTTGATGAAGATACCCCCCAAAAAATATCATAGAGTATATCACCAACCCAGGTTGAGTATAATTTACAAATGCACAAAATATATATTTTAGAGGCGTGTTTAATCTCTTTTGATATAAAACAAGATCCTATTCAGTTTAGTGAGCTGTTAAGAGTGCATTTTGTTTTCACAAATTACAATGAGTAAATGTGGGAAGGTGTTTCACCTGTGCTGGCCCAGGTGCTATATAAGAGTGGGTGGCCCAGTGCGCCAGTGGTCTTGAAAGACGTAAAGGTTTAACACCTCTAATTTGGGCTCCTTAGTTGAGTTCGAGACGAACAATACTTTATCTGATCTTACCTGTTTTTTTGTTTTGCTCCACCTTTTTGGTTTGCGTCCTGTCTTTAAGTTTGGTGGGTTTTTCTTTTTGCTTGCCTCTTCTTGGGCAAATTTAGTGGGCACTTATGGTGGATGTCTTTTAGGTTCCAGTTGTTGCCCAGTCAACTTTCAGTGGACACCCCCATGAGTGTCTTTCAGAAACGACTCCTAAAATCCCACCTGTTTTGGTTGTTGTCAATGACTCTTTGTAAGTTCCCGCTTCTGTTTGAGCGACATTATTTGGTTTTCTTTCTGGGGAATGTAAAAGTATACTTTCTCTCTGGATGGTTTTCTTTTATAGATAAGGATTTCACCTGGATTCCATGTTCCTTATACTCTAGCAATGGTGTCGGATCAGAGATTAGTAGACATAATGTTGAAAACATGTTGAGTCTTTGTTATATTGGCATCTCAAAATATTTTAGTTTTAGGTTTCTGCTGCTTATTCTTTTTAATTGTTCTCATGTACCTTACATTTAGACCAAATATTTACATGTATTTTAAAATGTAGTTGTTTTTGTATCAAGCAAAAGGGTTTATGGAATAACAAACACTATTTCTGCATTAACTCTGTGATGCCTTTTAATCTAATGGTATAAATGTTTATGCTCATTATGCTTTTGAGATAGCAACTGTCTCCTTTTGAAATTTTACACAAGTTTGATTTGTTTCTTTCTTACTCTCTTAAAAAAAAATCTGAAACGTGTTTATTGTACAGTGGTATGTGTCAATAAAGAACATTATTGCCAAATAGGCTTGGTTTTCATGAGCCCTGTCAATTCATCAATAATGCATCCGTTATGAAGAACATAACACTAGATGGCAGCATAGTGCACACAGTAACATGCAGCTCAGGTCAGTGGTTTGTTGCCACCAAGGCCAGTACAAATGTCTATGATTCGTCATTACAAGCTAGTTAAAACTTATGTTATTGAAATTTGGAAAATGTATCAATTTGACGTTTTTTTAGCTGTGGTGTTCTGCAAAACTCACTCAACCACTTTGTCACTTGTATACAGGTGATAACTACCAGCTAGTGTTTATACTCATAACAAATGTCTAGCTGTAATTCTATAGTATAGCGTACCTCGGAAGCTAGTGGAAAATTCTTCCACACTTTAGACCAATACTGTATACTATAGTTATGATTGGGCATGCAGAACAATGTATCTGGCTAACTGCTTACAGTTATGCATCCACAAAATGTTAATTTCTCTGATTGGTCATAATTAATATTTTTTTGGGACAATGAAGCACAAATCACTTTTCATTCTTCTTTTGATACATTTTTATTGCACTCTGCAGGAATTCCGCAGGGACAGATCTGTGCATGCATGGGAGAGCAGAGAAGAGTGGAAGTCAGAGGCTAGTTGAATGCAGTGCCTTTGGAGGGTGTTAAGTTAATTAGCCTCACAATGGAGCAGTGCAGTTCTCTGAGCATTCAGCAGGGTCTGTGCCATAGGCCTGTACTGTGATCAATATCCCCTTCCTCTCCCCTTCATAACAGAAATGTATCGCGGTCACTACTGCTGGCGGGGATGCTAGATCAATAGCTGGAACACCAGTTGTGTGCAATGAATTATCAGGTAGAATAGAAAACAGCAGTAGTCTGGACCTTGTAGGGCACACGCGTCAAACTCATTCCATGGAGGGCCGAGTGTCTACGGGTTTTCGGTCCTCCCTTGTACTTGATTGATGAATTAAGGTCACTAATTAGTAAGGAACTCCCCTCCCCTGGTTGTCTAGGTCTTAATTGAAAGGAAGAAACAAAAACCCGCAGACACTCGGCCCTCCATGGATTGAGTTTGACACCCCTGTCGTAGGGTAAGATTTGAATAACCCTGCTGCAGTATTTACTATAGATGTAGGATCTTAATTTGATCCTACATCTTGTAGTGTACTTGAGGTTTAATAAGGCTTCTAAAGTTTGTAATTAAGAAAAAAGAGAAACACTTCTCTGCCAATAACAGCTAGTTCTCAGTTTTCCCTTCCCCATTCAGACCACTTTAAAACAGTTCTAGCTAAATTCTTGCTTGAGAAATTTCTCTTCGCTAAGGACCTATTTTTGTTTCTTTTTGATCATTTTAATTGAAATCAATTACAGTAAGGTACTTGATTTTTACACAGAAATGATATGATATTTGAAGCTCAACGCTTCACTAGGGCTTCCTTCCTTTTACAAGTAATACATGGTCTTCAGATTATTTTGTACTCTGAATTTCCATGACTCCCTGCTGAGGATGCTGTTGTGTGTATGCCCAAGTAAATTGGGAGAACAGTGGACTGTATGTGAGAGATACAAAAAGTAAGTTAGCTACTGTAAACTCTCATTTCAGTGTATGGCTAAGCCCAACTTACATGTGCATATATCAATGTTTACATGGGATTTTACAGACTGAAGTTCTACTTATCTGAAAATCAATGTTGCATTTAACATTTCAAGCTTGTTCACCCCGAGTACCCATATTTTCCTATTTGCTATGTGGTGATGGAAGGTGTCCTCTCCAGTTCTCTCAATGTATCCTTGAGATGGCAAATTGTCTGTTTGCTGCTAACAGTCCTGAGTGACTGAGTGCTCTTAGGGCCACTAGATGAATGTGTTTTTCATGTTCCCCCTGATTGAGTGGGAAGCAGGGGTTCTATCTGAAGCCTGGAGGCAGGCGGCAGCAGCTGAATATGCCTGAACTCTGGAGGAGCCTGATTGATTGATCTCCAAGTAATGAGAACATTGGTGAAGTGGGGGCGTGAATCTACCAGCCATCCTCAAAGGAGCACTAAAAGAAGGTTGGTTTGTTCACAAGAAAAACATGTTGGTTGGTTGGTGTGGGTAGACATAGCTGTTATGTGTTTGGTTGGTGTGGGTAGGTCGATTACTCCTACCCTTTCTACCTCATTACACTTTTTACTTTGTTTCATCCAGGCTTCCTTGTGATTGTGTAGTCTGGTCAGGTGAACTCCAGTGGCCTTTTGCCTTCTTCTTCACAGGGTGACAGATATGAATGTAGCAGGAGGAGACGGAAGGTGACATAAGCCAGCTCACCCCCTGTTTCATTGGGTTCTGGTCAAAGGTAGTGCACTATGTAGAGAATAGGGTGCCATTTGGGACACATCCTAGACAGGACAAGAGTGGCCAATCAGAGAACTGTCTTCCCACATGAAAAAATACTATAGTGTATACTTTGGTAGGAATACTATTGTATTCCCTTTGGGTTTTTTTGCAGACTTTTCTGTAGTATTAATTGTAGTATACAGTCAAAAACTGTAGTATTTACAGTTTACTATAGTATAAATACTGAGGTAAAAATCAAGTAGTGTATATACTATAGTAATTACTGTAGTGTTTTTGAGGATTGTAGTATTTACAGTACTGTAGTGTTTTTGAGGATTGTAGTATTTACTGTAGTGTTTTTGCTGACTGTAGTATACACTGTAGTATTTACTGTTGTGTTTTTGGGGACATTACTGTAGTATTTACTGTTGTGTTTTTGGGGACATTACTGTAGTATTTACTAATGTGTTTTTGTTTTATTATCTTTGACATAGAAGTTGTGGGAAAGAATCAGAATTCTGTGAATTTGACTGATACTGCATCTGAAAATGTTTTCCACTCAGCTGGTACTATTGCAGAGCTATGAGGGAAGTGTAACTTCTAACGTGGCCAGGTCAGTCGGAAGCAATTCCGTGTTAATCCGCAGTGCTTGTGAGCCAGAAGGAAGAGATGTGTGGTTGTTTACATTACACAGCAGCATTGGGAGGTGCCTCTTGAGTTTCCACAGAATTCTTAGCATCAAATAAATTCACCAGTGTCCCAGACAATGCTAAACAAATTGACACAGTGCAATTTCCCGTAGGGAAACAAACCCCAATTAGCAGGATGCGTTTCAGTTACACTGCAGGAGCCAAAACAAAGACACGTGTCATGTGTTTCAGTAGGTCAAGACACAAGTGTCATGTGTTTAGGTCATGATGCTTCTGTAGGACATACATGTAGAGCCATAAAGAATTCCCACAGTGTTATCCAGTCAGTTAACATTTCCTAAAGGTGACACTGGACGTTAAGATAGAGAGTGAATATTGCATCAGTTAAGATTGATTGTCTAAAATGACAGGAGTCAGATCTTCTTTTTTTTTACTATATCTTACTACACTAATTACAAAGCTGAGCAAGGTAAACCTTGAAACCTCGAGGAGAACCAGGCTCAGGAGGGGAAACCACCCTTTCTGATTTTTGGGGGAAGTTTGTGTAACGCTCGTCTTCCTCCTCGTCTGAAGAGGAGCAAGGATCGGACCAAAACGCAGCCGGGGTTGAATACATACTTATTTATTATTATAAACGAAGACGGAAAAAACACTTAAACAAACTACAAAATAATAAACGACGTTAACAGACCTGAACTTGAGAACACAAAACATGAACGCACGAACAGGTACAAATGAACGAACGAAACGAAACAGTACCGTGTGGTGAAACAAACACAGACACAGCAACAATCACCCACAAACAAACAGTGAGAACAGCCTACCTTAATATGGTTCTCAATCAGAGGAAACGTAAAACACCTGCCCCTGATTGAGAACCATATCAGGCTAGATTGACAATGAACCCAACATAGAAACACATAACATAGAATGCCCACCCAGCTCACGTCCTGACAAAGGAAATAAGGTCAGGAACGCGACAGTTTGACATATACTGACCCTGATCTAAATCATTGTGGTGTATTTATTTTGATCGGGAAAAAAAGTTGTTTATATCAAGGCTATGTTTTATATTCATGTTATTGTTGTTGTTTTTAAAGTCTTGATTTTCAGAAAGTTTCCTTAGATCAAGGTTTTGGTTCCTTAGTGTAAATTCCTTTAATTTCATGTAGATTTGTTTAGTCTTAATAATTTTCTATGACAGCTAGATTCTGTATAGATTTCTTTGAGAAAGGAAATGCAGATAGCTTGGGAATATGAACAAAATATTTTCAGAAAGTAAGACGCTTCTAAATTCAAAGAACAAAACAGACAGAGAACAGAAGCTGAATGTTGCCTCATTTAGACATATTTGGCACCTTCCCTGTTTCTGACGGAGTGAGTCATGGACATAAAAATGTATATGCAGGAACGGAAACAAACCAATGGACACCCAAACGGCAGGTAGCATACAGGGTTGGGGAGTAACGGATTACATGTAGCCTAATCCATCACATATAACTGATTTACAAAAAAGTATTACTGTAATCTGTTACATTAACAGCAAAAATATTGTAATCAGATTAGATACTTCTGGAAAACCTTGATGATTACTTGTAGGATTCCTTTTAATTTCAGAAAAAAATGTTAGTGAAACAAATATTTGACACCTTTCTGTTTTCTCAGTGACATTCAAATCAGCATTGAAAAAAGTCGCAAGTTTAAGTTTATTCCGCCTGAGCGAGTCTGACCACAAGTCAGAGACCACTATGATGATGCACCAACCGCATTTGATGGATTGCGGGAAAAGAGGAGGAATAGGCTTTTGTAGGCTACAGTTCAAGCTATGTCTTCCAATGGTGCAACTGCTGTCGGCATCCAAAAACTATCCAATTTGAATGAACGCTTGGCGGTAAGGATTACAGCAGTGGTGTAGCCTCCCACTGGGAACAAACAGGTTGAATCAACATTGTTTCAACGTAATTTGTCAACATATTGTGACGTGGAATCTATGTGGAAAATACTTTGGATTTGAAAGAAGTAACCAAGTGTTGTTTTGAGGGTGAAATTTCAACCACAGGATTATGTCATCATGGGAACCATTTTCCAACATAGGCAAACCTTGAAACAATGTCAGATCTTCAATATTATATCTACAGTCATAAAAAAAACTCCTACTGGAGAGTTAGTCTATCTACAGCTTTCCATTTGGTCTCCCATCCAGGGTTTAAACGAAACCCAGCACTACTTGGCTTTGATATTTGTCACTGACAAATACCAATGTACTATCGTGAGAATGGTTACTGAGAGGTCTCTTAATAACTAAATAGATTCGCTGTTGCTATCGAAGTCATTACAAAGTGTAGGTTTAACAGAGTAAATGAAATGTAACCATACTTTATCATCAATAGTACTATTTATAACTACACAGCAGTTGCGAAGTCATCAAAGGCTATTGTTTTAAATTCAACCCAGGTTTCAACAAAAAATAGACAATATATGCAGTATACATATCCTCAATGAGTGATCATTTGAGACAATGCTCAATTTGGTGAGTCGAAAGAAAAATAATTAAGGGTTACAGAACAAAATCGGTCTTCTTTATGATATACGGCAGGTAGCGTAGTTCGTTAGAGCATTGGACTAGTAACCGAAAGGTTGCAAGATCAAATCCCCGAGCTGACAAGGTAAAAATCAGTTGCTCTGCCCCTGAACAAGGCAGTTAACCCACTGTCCCTAGGCTGTCATTGAAAATAAGAATTTGTCGTTAACTGACTTGCATAGTTAAATGAATAGAGATGTTGAATTTAGTTTATTCTGCCTGTTCTTTGTAATTTTCTAAATGGATGAACAATTCCACATTGAACACTGCATGGTAATGAATTGGTTTGGTAAACATCCGTTTGGTGAGTAGGCTTAGTCTCTATCAAACGTTTATTGCATATTTTCAGTGTGGAACCTGTCAATATTTAGGAGGGTTATAGCCTAGGCTAACAAGTTCTAAATGGCACTAGCAGTTTGCAAAGTAGCCTCAGCGTGAAAATAGACGGGACGCAATTATTCCAAAACTGCAGCTCGTTGTTGGAACACATATTTCCCTACTTCAGTCAACCAGTCCATTTTGAATTTGTGATAAAACTGAAGTCATTTGGCAAGGAATGTAGCTACTGTACGTTTTTATAGGCATTTATTTCTGTAGGTCTAATGGGAGCGTGTGTGCGCACTCAGCACCTGTGTGTAGAGGGAGCGGTCAGAACGCAATTGAGTGAGTGAAACATGGAAGGGAAAGTGAATTTAGGGAGAAGAACTGTGCGATGCTTGGCTTGGTTTATTTTTTGTTGTGCCCCCACTGGGGAAACAGGGTCCATATTAGGGGATATCTTTAGATTACATGTTTTTGTATATTCTAGAGAGTACAGTGCATATTTCCAATGCATATTTTGAGTTTTGTGGATATGCACAATATCTTGAGAAATTCTGAATCCAGATATGTCTTTAAGAAATATACAGTGCCTTTAGAAGGTATTCACACCCCTTGACTTTATCCACCTTTTGTTGTTACAGCTTGAATATAAAATGGATTCAATTGAGATTTGTTTGTCACTGGCCTACACACAATACCCCATAATGTCAAAGTGGAATGATGTTTTTATTTTTTTATTTGTACAAATTTAAAAAAATGAAAAGTTGAAATGTCTTGAGTCAATAAGTATATTGTATTTGTCACATGCGCTGAATACAACAGGTGAATACCGTGAAATGGTTACTTAAAAGCCCTTAACCAACAATGCAGCTTAAAGAAAATAAGAATTAAGAAAATATTGACTAAATAAATAAACTAAAGTAAATAAAAGTAACACACTAATATAACAATGACGAGGCTACAGTGCATTCAGAAAGTTTTCAGACCCCTTGACTTTTTCCACATTTTGTTGCAAAAACAGGTTTTAAATTTTTTTATAACTGAAAAATTACATTTACATAAGTATTCAGAGCCTTTACTCAATACTTTGTGAAAGCACTGTTGTGGAAATTACCACCAGGAACACCTGAAGTCAATCTTAAATGAATCACTCTTTATTGACAGCAAGCTGGAGAGGTCACAGTCAAACTTAGATGCATAAAGCACCGGTCTGATGTGAGCTCTGCCAGGACAGTCCCGTTAGTTCTCTTATATACTTCTTACATAGACAAGCTACATAGGCCTGGTTCATAGGGTTGGTTCCTATATGTGTCTGGCCCCATCTCCTATCTTAACTTATAGAACATATTCTGTGTGTTCTGCCAAAAGGTCTGAGGAGGGGGTCATGACCGTCTCCCCCTCATATCTCTACCCAGCACCTACAGGAACCAATGACTGTATGAGACAAGATGTACAATTCAAGGCTGTCTCCAGACTATACATTTTTCCTCCACATTCCCTACTTTTATCACTTCTATGATAATAATCGTTACATTTTTTATGAGATAGACACTTTCAAACCCTTCATTCTGGGTTATACAATCTAATTAGTATAGTAATACTATCATCATAATAAAGGCTTTACTTATATTAACGGGAGTACATTTATTTAAAAAAATCACACACATACACAGCATGTTAATAACATAATTAGAGAAACTAAGCAAAAAACACACGCTGCAGCCCATTTGGCAATTTGGGATCCCCAACTTCTAAACAGGGATTCCAACCAAGTTGCAAGTGCCCACTTTGGTTGTGGGGAATTATTCTTAGCAACAGTGGCAATGTATTTGGCGAGATCAGTCATATTAGAAGAGTGATCTGGGACAAAAGTATAACGTTCATCGCCAATGATTGCACAAGTGCCCCCTTGATCTGCCAAAAGATAGTCTGTTTTGCAGAGCCAAAATTATTTTAGTTCCTCATTCAATTATTCCAGGGCATTTTGAGTAGCATTGCCATTTTTCTCTATGTGTCTAGAGTTTGGTCTAGGACACATTCAACTCCATACCAAGGGAAAAACACACCAAAGAACCTGGAGACAAGTGCCTGTGTGTGAGTGATGTCAGCCAGAGTCTTTTAAACAGAGCCTTCAAATCCTTCTTATTGTTTGGAACGGTTCTCATAGCTGTCACCACAAACCCAATAGTGCAAGCATTTGATCCATAAGATTCATAGTACATTGTTGGTCATAGTCTTAATAAAATACATTTTTCCTGCCAATGCAATAGTAAAGTTCACCACCCTAACTTCTGGGCCACTCCAGGCCTGCAATGTTCCCTTTGGCTCATGACTCTTTCTACGATTACCATCTTCTGGGCCACTACTCCGGGCCTGTGTTGGTCCCTTTGGCTCGGCACTTACCTCACCCTTATAGAAACATTCTGTCTCAGAATCAGGCCCCCTTTGTACATTGCCTCCTGCCACAA
Source organism: Salvelinus alpinus (assembly GCF_045679555.1). Classification (NCBI taxonomy): domain Eukaryota; kingdom Metazoa; phylum Chordata; class Actinopteri; order Salmoniformes; family Salmonidae; genus Salvelinus; species Salvelinus alpinus. The sequence goes on along the minus strand of NC_092090.1, from coordinate 71,943,092 downwards.
ATACATTTGCACATAAATCATTCCATGTAACCAATAACACCTTAATTGCTCCACTTATATAGTTATAAACATACTAAAAACTTGCTGAAGTCAATTAGTCAGTTACAAAAAATGTGTCTGTTTCCAACAGTCACTCACCTGGAACAATGATCCCTCACATGTTCCACACCACCTAGGAACCATATTGACTTTCACAGGGAAGAGAGTGAACACGTTATACCAGTTTCACACCAACCTTGATAAGAATGAGTTTGGGGTTAACCCAAGCTACAATCTAGTAGCTCTCCTCACATTTTAGTGGCATCGCTCTGTCTCTAGAAGCCTCGCCTTTCCAAATCAGAATTAGAACTATTGATTAATTATCCAACCTAAATTTAGAATGACAGTCCTTAGTGCTTCACGTTGGTTCTATCACTCGAATTTAAGACTCTCAATTTAGCACACACCGACACTGGAAGAATGTACATTTACATTGACATACAGTATATTCATCTTATATTTCGAGCATTAACTTTTCTCATCATGGCCCCCATTTGTGGTAATGACAGATTGGTATCTCAATGCATTCTTAGTCTAAATTATTATAAATTCTGCTGTGTGCAGACCTCTTGGACAAGCCTAAATCAAATATGGCCATGGTTGACCACCCCCCTCCTTTACGACATTCATTCTTCTGGCGTTTCTTCAGTTTCTTCTTCAGATAGCTTTACAGTTCGTCCTCTCAATTGCACACATGTTCAAAGTGGATGGCCCTTGATAATGTCCCGATTCCAATATCTGGGGAATAATCAGATTTTCCCAAGCAGACGAATCTCTCACCTGAGCCGCCACCACCATCCTTTACAGTCCATTATGTCATGTTCATTTTCCTACCAGTACACCAGCAGCATGAGAGAAGTTTGGATGGGATCTCTCTCCATGGTCACTCCACATGGACCCATGTCACACTCCTGAGATAAAAGATGTGAGAGAAAAGGCAGTTGATAGCTTCGACTGGATGCTGTGTACAGGTTGGCTCGGACTCAGATTTTAGGTAGAAGTGGTGAAAGACCATAGGGAACGCCATTGTCACCATTACTTCAGCCAGTTAGAGGAGGTGAGGCTCACACTTTCCTTGGTCAAATGATCCCTTCCATGCATCTAGATACCATCTGTGGTCACCTTCACCATAACCTCAAGAGAGGACAGACCAGAATAGTTTAGTTTAGCATTTCTGATTCAGTAAATCCAGACAAATTATTCGTTGTATTACAAATGAATTCTACTAAAAATACTCTTAATACAGATTTCTAAGACAAATGTCAAAGAGAATAACAAAACACAGTTGAAATCATTTTTTTTCGGGTTTATACTCCCTTATCATCTTGCCGATCTCACCACAGAGTTACAGGGTCAGGGAGTTATAGGGCTAATCCTTCGGGAGAAATCCCAACCATCCAGCAGACCCAATCTGGTGAGATTTGTATTGAAGCAAGACAAAAAGAAAACAAACACACTACACTTTTTCATATGAAACTCCTTATCCTCATTTGGACAGATGGCTCACATTGTGATTCATTCGTCCCAAAAACAGCAACAAATTTTAAAAAATGAATTAGAATAACAAATCAAATTAGAATGACAACTCCATAAGGAAATAATTGTATCCCATAAGGCAATAGTAAAAGACTAGACTAGAGACAGGTGTCCCTTTATTCAGGGGCAGCGCTCTCTCTCTCCTTCTCGTAGTCCGAATCACACATAGGACTATTGCTAAATTATAAACTTCTTCCTAAATATCAGTGTTTACATATTACATTTAAATCTCACCCAATGTCTCTAGCCTTTCTAGTGAGGGTGATCAGGTCTCACCAGAAAGTCAGAAGAGAGGTCAGAGGTCATTCCATCCCATTAAGTGAGTGTTTCTTTCCCTGTACCTCATACTCATTATTTAACGATATTTCAAACATTTTGTGTATTAGGTTTATATTGGATTTTTCAGGACATTTCTTATCAAGATCATTTACATGTGTGCAACCAAAACTCGGACAATAGATACTTCAGAAAATGTAATTTGTGTGCCCTTTAAGGTGCATCCTTTCCAAGCCATGGAAAAACCCACTAAAACACTCAAAAAAGACTCCACACAATAAATCAAACACTGTATTAACACCACTAACAAATATTCTTAAAAGGTGGGTTGTGTGTGGGTGCTGGCGTGTGTGGTAAAACGTAGGGTAAAAACAAACAAAATGGCCAGACCTTACTTAATTTGAGAGCTACCTTAACAGCCAGATTTGGGTACCTTTATACTGTATAGTATACAGTCTTAATAACTGCTCTTCCCAATCACCTGCCTCTGGAAGCCTTTCAAAGGGAGAGCTACAGAATCATTGGTAAACATGTTAAAAAAAACTTGGTAGCGGACATTCCATCAGTCCTGGAAGAAAGAAAATAAACATGTACTTAGTTATCACTATGCTACATTTTAATCAGTCCTAAAAATTCTTAATCCTAATCGAGTTTGTAACAATTGCGCAGGAGAAGAAGGCTGACGTTTTACATGTCCCCAACCGATTGTGTTTTTTTGTTCGTTTATTTGCATTGTTTGTAACTTAGTTTTTTACTTATTTTGTATATAATGTTGCCGCTACCGTCTCTTATGACCGAAAATAACTTCTGGACATCAGAACTGTGATTACTCACCACGGACTGGCAGAATCCTTTTTATCCTTTAATGAGTCTGACGAGCCCGACGCGAATGATATACTGCTTTCTCAGGAACAGGCCCAGATCCCCGTGATTTGCGTGAAGAGGAGGTGGAGAAAAAGGGGCCAGAGAGCGGGCTGCCTTCTGGGAATTCGGAGACGATCGAATAAACCTCCACTTCCTTCCATTCTGCTTGCAAACATGCAATCTTTGGAGAATAAAATAGATGTCTTACGCGGAAGATCAAACTACCAACAGGACCTTCAAAACTATAATATCCTTTTTGGGCTAGGGGGCAGTATTCGGAATTTCGGATGACTGACATGCCCAAAGTAAACTGCCTGTTACTCAGATCCAGATGCTAGGATATGCATATAATTGGAAGCATTGGATAGAAAACACTCTGAAGTTTCTAAAACTGTTAAAATAATGTCTGTGATTATAACAGAACTGATATGGCAGGCGAAAACCAGAGGAAAATCCATCCAGGATATGGGATTTTTTTGATGTGAGTGGTTTTCCATTGAAAGTCTATTGACTATATAAAGGTTTAGGGCCCAGAATGCAGTTCCTATGGCTTCCACTTGATGCCAACAGTCTTTAGACATGGTTTCAGGCTTGTTTTCTGAAAAACGATGAAGAATAAGACCTTTTGGTAAGTGGTCTATGGAATCATGCAGTACTGGTTTGCGCGCGTGACTGTGTGCGCACTCTTCGTTCTTTTTCCTTTCTATTGAAAGCTATTGGCTATTGTCCGGTTGAAATATTATCAACTATTTAGATAATTGACAACCTGAAGATTAATTATAAACATCGTTTGACATGTTTCGACGAACTTTACCGGTAATATTAGGATGTATTCGTCTTTGGGATATAAAGAGGGACTTTATCAAACAAAACGACAATTTATTGTGTAGCTGGGACCCTTTGGATTGCCAACAGAGGAAGATCTTCAAAGGTAAGTGATATATTTTATCGCTATTTCTGACTTTCGTGACGCCTCTGCTTGGTTGGAAAATGTTTGTATGCTTTTGTATGCGGGGCGCTGTCCTCAGATAATCGCATGGTGTGATTTCGCCGTAAAGCCTTTTTGTAATCTGACAAAGCGGCTGGATTAACAAGAAGTTAATCTTTTAACCGATGTATAACACTTGTATTTTCATTAATGTTTATTATTACTATTTTTGTTATTTGAATTTGGCACTCTGCAATTTCACCGGATGTTGTCGAGGTGGGACGCTAGCATCCCAATGAGCCCAAAGAAGATATTTTACGCTTCACGGAGTCGTGGCTGAACGATGACACTATCAACATACAGCTGGCTGCTTATACACTGTACCGGCAGGATGGAACAGCGGCGTCTGGTAAGACCAGGGGCGGTGGACTATGTGTTTTTGTAAATAACAGCTGGTGAACGATATCTAAGGAAGTCTCGAGCTATTGCTCGCCTGAGATAGTGTGGTCTACAGCTTGTCATGAGATACTCTATCTACCTAGAGAGTTTTCATCTGTATTTTTCGTAGCTGTTTACATACCACCACAGACTGAGGCTGGCACTAAGACAGCATTGAATGAGCTGTATTCTGCCATAAGCAAACAAGAAAATGCTCACCCAAAGGCGGCACTCCTAGTAGCCGGGGACTTTAATGCAGGGAAACTTAAATCCGTTTTACCAAATTTCTATCAGCATGTTAAATGTGCAATCAAAGGGGAAAAAATCTGGACCACCTTTACTCCACACACAGTGAAGCATACAAACCTCACCCTTCATTTGGCAAATCTGACCATAATTCTATCCTCCTGATTCCTGCTTACAAGCAAATATTAAAGCATGAAGCACCAGTGACTAGATCAATAAAAAAGTGGTCAAATGAAGCAGATGCTAAGCTACAGGACTGTTTTGCTAGCACAGACTGGAATATGGATTCCTCCGATGGCATTGAGGAGTACACCACATCAGTCATTGGCTGCATCAATAAGTGCATCGATGATGTCGTCCCCACAGTGACCGTACGTACATACCCCAACCAGAAGCCATGGATTACAGGCAACATCCGCACTGAGCTAAAGGCTAGACCTGCCGCTTTCAAGGAGTGGGACTCTAACACGGACGCTTATAAGAAATCCCGCTATGCGATCCAACGAACCATCAAACAGGCAGAGCGTCAATTCAGGACTAAGATCGAATTGTACTACACCGGCTCTGATGCTTGTCAGATGTGGCAGGACTTGCAAACCATTACAGATTACAAAGGGAAGCACAGCCGAGAGCTGCCCAGTGATATGAGCCTACCAGACGAGCTAAACTACTTCTATGTTCGCTTCGAGGCAAATAACACTGAAACATGCATGAGATCACCAGCTGTTCCGGAAGACCTTTAAGCAGGTCAACATTCACAAGGCCGCGGGGCCAGACGGATTACCAGGACGTGTACTGCGAGCATGCGCTGACCAACTGGCAAGTGTCTTCACTGACATTTTCAACCTCTCCCTGTCCGAGTCTGTAATACCAACATGTTGTTTGTGTCCAAGAACATGAAGGTAACCTGCCTAAATGACTACCTACCTGTAGCACTCACGTCTGTAATCAAGAAGTGCTTTGAAAGGCTGGTCATGGCTCACATCAACACCATTATCCCAGAAACCCTAGACCCACTCCAATTTGCATACCGCCCCAACAGATCTACAGATGATGCAATCTCTATTGCACTCCACACTGCCCTTTCCCACAATCTCTATATGAGAATGCTATTAATTGACTACAGCTCAGCGTAGTCAGTACATCACTGAGACCAAGCTTCCTGCCATCCAGGACCTCAATACCAGGCGGTGTCAGAGGAAGGCCCCAAAAATTGTCAAAGACTCCAGCCACCCTAGTCATAGACTGTTCTCTCTGCTACCGCACGACAAGCGGTACCGGAGCTCCAAGTCTAGTTCCAAGAGGCTTCTAAACAGCTTCTACCCCCAAGCCTTAAGACTCCTGAACATCTAATCAAATGGCTACCCAGACTATTTGCATTGCCCCCCCTCCCCCTCTTCCATACCGCTGCTACTCTCTGTTGTTACCATCTATACATAGTCACTTTAATAACTCTACCTACATGTACATATTACCTCAACTAACCGGTGACCCCGCACATTGACTCAGTACCAGTACCCTGTATATAGTCTCGCTATTGTTATTTTACTGCTGCTCTTTAATTACTTGTTACTTTTATTTCTTATTCTTATCCATACTTTTTTAAACTGCATTGTTGGTCAGGTGCTCGTAAGTAAGCATTTTACTGTAAGGTTTAGACCTGTTCTATTCAGCGCATGTGAAATTGGATTTGATTTGAGTTTACTGCATCTTAGGCAGGAAGTTTTGATAAAACCATGCGTATACAGAATTAAACTTTAGACACATCAGATGATAGTGTCCCGTCAAGCGGAATAGGCACCTTCTAAAGTAAACAATTCCAGAGCCCCTTTCTTGTAATCTTATCATTTTGACCTGTTGCATTGACATATGTCCCTGTGACATCAACTAGTCAAAATATGAAACCTGTTGTTTAACAAATCTGCTAGGTCCTTCAAAAAGTTGGTGCTGGCTTATCAGCTCAATATTTGGTACTAAAAACATTTACTTGGATCTACTTCAGTTCTGGACACAGTTCCACGTAATGGAACCAGATCATTGTTTTAGATGAAATTACCTTCTTACTTACTTAAATCACTGGTATATTCAAACTACTGAATTGAGAAATAATAATTGTAAATGGTCAAAAAAATATCTTATTCAATTATTCATAACACATTTTCCTACTGTATCCCTTACAGCCTTTTTGAGTTCAGTGAGTAAAGGGAGCTTATTTCTAACCCAAACAGATGCTTCTAATTTAATATCAGTCCCAATTCTCAATCCCTCTGTTCGTCATATGACCTTGTATTGAAACATTTACATCTTCAAGTTACTAAGACATTGCATTATTAGAGTGCTATCTGAATGCTACTGATATTACCATTCATTGTGCTACTTTCACTAGTCTCGATATCTGTTTCCTTCAACTAGGACTCTCAAGACCCTCCCAATCACTACTCCTAATACAAACGGATCACTCTCAAATGTTCTGCTTTTACCCCTATTGTAAGGTTTAAAAACAAAACAAGCATTATAACTTTCTCCTTTTTGGAAGGCATTGTTCTAATTTTAGTCTACCCTAACAATGTTACTCTATATATTTTTTAGCAATTTCTGTTGGATATTCACTTTCTGCTTCACACTTATTAAATGTCTATTATTTTAAGATTGACATGTATTGTGATGAATTTATAAAATACATCAGCCAATTCAAATGGAAGAGAAACTTTGGAGGTAGCTTCCTTTTTTAAGGTAGCTCTCGAGACTAGAGTCTCTTTCTGGGATCAACTTTAACTATAACAGGTCTGGCACTGTCTATCAGTCCCCTATAGATGGCGTGCTATGTCCATAATAAGTCTATACCTAGCAAGTTAAACAGTTGAGTAGGTGAATACAGAAAATCATGTTCAACATTCATTGTTTGCTTTCAACAGGGCATGGGTTTTATTTGAAAATGTATTACAGGGGTGGAGGAAATCCCATAAGCGTTTATAGTTTTATTGGTTAGGGATAAGTCAGGTCCCGTACCTTTACCAAAAGTGGATATGCGCCAATCTTTGTCTGAGACGTTATTTCCCAAACCCTTTAGACTCTAGCTGGGCTCTGGCTGGGCCACTCAAGGACATTTAGAGACTTGTCCCAAAGCCACTCCTGCGTTGTCTTGGCTGGGGGCTTAGGGTCGTTGTCCTGTTGGAAGGTGAACCTTCGCTCCAGTCTGAGGTCCTGAGCGCTCTGGAGCAGGTTTCCATCAATGATCTCTCTGTACTTTGCTCCGTTCATCTTTCCCTCAATCCTGACTGGTCTCCCAGTCCCTGCTGCTGAAAAACATCTCCACAGCATGATGCTGCCACCAACATGCTTCACCGTCGGGATGGTGACAGTTTTCCTCCAGACGTGATGCTTGGCATTCAGGCCAAAGAGTTCAATCTTGGTTTCATCAGACCAGAGAATCTAGTTTCTCGTGGTCTGAGAATTTTTTAGGTGCCTTTTGGCAAACTCCAAGCGGGCTGTCATGGGCCTTTTACTGAGGAGTGACTTCCGGCAGGCCACTCTACCATAGAGGCCTGATTGGTGGAGTGCTGCAGAGATGGTGGTCTTTCTGGAAGGTTTTCCCATCTCCACAGAGGAACTCTGGAGCTCTGTCAGAGTGACCATCGGGTTCTTGGTCACCTCCCTGACCAAGGCCCTCCCCTGATTGCTCAGTTTGGCCAGGCGGCCAGCTCTAGGAAGAGTCTCGGCTCATCCAAACTTCTTCCTTTAAAAAAGAAATGTAGATCTTTTTTTTAACCTTAATTTAACTAGGCAAGTCAGTTAAAGAACAAATTCTTATTTTCAATGACAGCCTAGGAACAGTGGATTAACTGCCTTGTTCAGAGGCAGAACAACAGATGTTTACCTTGTCAGCTCAGGGATTTGATCTTGCAACCTTGCAGTTACTAGTCCACCGCTCTAACCACTAGGCTACCTGCGCCTCACCTGCTGCCCCATTTATAGAATGATGTAGGCCACTGCATTCTTGGGGACCTTCAATGCTGCAGAAATGTTTTGGTACCATTCCTCAGATCTGTGCCTCGACACAATCCTGTCTCGGAGCTCTACGGACAATTCCTTCGACCTCATGGCTTGTTTTTTGCTCTGACGTGCACTTTCAACTGTGGGACCTTATATAGACAGGTGTGTGCCTTTCCAAATCATGTTCAATCAATTTAATTTACCACAGGTTGACCCCAATCAAGAAAAATCCCAAGGATGATCAATGGAAACAGGATGCACCTGAGCTCAATTACGGGTCTCATAGCAAAGGGACTGAATACTTATGTGTCACGCCCTGATCTGTTTCACCTGTTCCTGTGATTGTCTCCACCCATTCCAGGTGTCACTTATTTTCACAGTGTATTTATCCCTGTGTTTCCTATCTCTTTGTGCCAGGTCGTCCTGTATGTTAATCAAGTCAACCAGAGTGTTTATCCCGTTCTCCTTTTGCTATTCTCTTTTTGCTAGTCTTCCCGGTTTTGACCCCTGCCTGACTCTGGACTACTTTCCCGCCTGCCTGATCATCCTGCCTGCCCTGAACTTGATTCTGCCTGCCCTTCGGTACCTTTTGGACTCTGAACTGGTTTTGACCCTTTTTCCTGTCCACGGCCATTCTCTTGCCTTACCCTATTGGATTAATAAATATTTTAAGACTCCAACCATCTGCCTCCTGTGTCTGCATCTGGGTCTCACCTTGTGCCTTGATACTTATCTAAAAATAATGTATTTCTGTTCTTGTATTTTTCATACATTTGCCCCACAAAATCTAAAAACCAGTTTTCGCTTTGTCATTACTGGGTATTGTGTGTTGATTGATGAGGGGAATTTTTTTTAAATCAATTTTAGAACAAGACTGTAACATAACAAAATGTGGAAAAAGTCAAGGGGTCTGAATACTTTCCGAATGCACTGTATCTGTAAGGTCCCTCAGTCAAGCAGTGCATTTCAAATTAAGTTTCAACCACATAGACCAGGGAGGTTTCAAAATGCCTTTCAAAGAAGGGAACCTATTGGTATATGGGTAAAAATACAAAAAGCAGACCTTGAAGTTATTAATTACACTTTGGATGGTGTGTCAATACACAGAGTAACTACAAAGAAACAGGTGTGCTTCCTAACTCAGTTGCAGTGAGGAAGGAAACCGCACAGGGATTTCACCATGAGGCCAATGGTGACTTTAAAACAGTTGCAGAGTTTAATGGCTGTGATAGGAGAAAACTGAGGATGGATCAGCAACATTTTAGTCACCCCACAATACTAACCTAACTGACAGAGTGAAAAGAAGGAAGCCTGTACAGAATAAAAATATTCCAAAACATGCATCCTGTTTGAAACAAGGCACTAAAGTAACACTACAAAAAATTAGGCAAAGCAATTCACTTTTTTCCCTGAATACAAAGCATTACGTTTGGGGCAAATCCAGTACAACACAATACTGAGTATCACTCTCCATATTTTTAAGCATAGTGGGGGCTGCATCATGTTATGGGTATGCTTTTAATCGTTAAGGACTGGGGAGTTTTCCAGATAAAAAAGGCTTTATCCTAAAGAAACACCTGGTTCAGTCTGCTTTCATTGATTCAGGGGTGTGAATACTTCATTTTCAATAAATATGCCCCAAAAATCTAAAAATATGTTGAATTTCTTTGGGGGACTACCTACAGTAACCATCTCTTTATCACAAATACATTAAACTATTTTCCTCAATAACATACTTCAAAATTTGATATAGCTCTCAGCTATTCATGTAATTACTGATGACATTACACTAAAATATGGTGGTGTACAAAACCACTGAAATAACACCCTTTTATGAAAGATTTTTGTATTACATTAAATTTTCCCTTTATAGAGGCTAACAGTCAAATTAAATCTAGAAGAGGCCATTGACAGCTAATAACAGAATCTAAAATAGCTTGAGTGAAATAGAACACTAGGTAGTTGGCGTTTAGCTTAACTAACAAATTGCATACATTATAATGGGTTGAAGTATAATTGGCGTCTCATATGTACACATAAAAATATAAATAAATAAATATAAATTGAGACTTCGTTTGTTCAAACAAAACCATTAGGAGCTTAAAACATTCATAGACTAAATAAAAATCATTGTGGCTGCCATTTTGTCTCACAGAATTGCATACAAAACTATCCAGCTATACTCGCTTCATTATCTTTGAATGCGAAAATCCTTTCAATATTCAATCAGTCATAACAATTGAACAATACTAAATGACCAAATTGATGACCAATTGAACAAAACTAAGTCTAAATGACACCCAAACTCATCACCGTTATGTTGAACATGTTATCTGAAGATTTCAAAGATGAAAATATTCTTCTATATATTACATATCTTTAAAACAGGATAAATTAATGACACGGGACAGTTAGCTTGCTTCTTTTGGAAATTACGTTGCTGCGTTGTGTTGAGGAGGTGAGGAAGATGACCAAATGCAGTTGTTAAGATATTACCTTCAGATTACGTTGCCACCAGTGGCGGTCGGTGACGTTTAACCTGGATTAGCCCCTTTTTTTCAATTTTCACCTAAAATGACATACCCAAATCTAACTGCCTGTAGCTCAGGCCCTAGCTCAGGTACCATTTGAAAGGAAACACTTTGAAGTTTGTGGAAATGCGAAAGGAATGTAAGAGAATATAACATATTAGATCTCGTAAAAGATAATACAAAGAATAAAACAACCGTTGTTTTGTATTTGTTTTGTACCATTATCTTTGAAATGCAAGAGAAAGGCCATAATGTATTGTTCCAGCCCAGGTGCAATTTAGATTTTGGCCACTAGATGGCAGCAGTGTGTGTGCAACGTTTTAGACTGAGCCAATGAACCATTGCATTTCTGTTCAAAATGTTGTATCAAGACTGCCCAAATGTGCTAATTTGTTTATTAATAACTTTTCATGTTCAAAACTGTGCACTCTCCTCAAACAATAGCATAGTATTATTTCACTGTAATAGCTACTGTAAATTGGACAATGCAGTTCGTTTAACAAGAATTTAAGCTTTTTGCCAATTTGAAATGTTTATTTCATTCAGTCTTGACATAACCTGCGGGGAGCAGAGAGCATTAAATGCTATTTGTCTGAATACCAGTTCTCCCTCACTCTTTTCTCCTTACATTTTCCATCCTATATTGTGATAGGCTAACCTAAAGGTTATTACAGTGGCAATGGCAGATCAATATTTAGAGTCAGGGTTATGAGGGGAGGGCAGATGAGAAGGGTTGAAACAGGGAGATCTAAATGCAGTTATCATGTCCTTCTCCTTAAATTCCTCCATCTTCTTAACGGGCTTGGTCTTTAAAGAACACATCCCTGCAGGAAAATGTTGAAACCTTGGTACTGTAGATAGAAACAGATCTGAGAAATTATGGCTTCCTCCAAGGCTGATGCTTATGGCTGATACAGTCTTCCTAGGGTGCTCTCTGCTCAAGTGTTGTTGTCTTACTGTGGGACATTAGCATTCACCATGTGAGCTGAACCTCTGAGTCCTGGATTGAGTCCCGAATGGCACTCTACTCCCTATACTGAAGTGCACTATTTCTGACCAGGTCCCAGCACTATGTGCACTGTGAAGGGAATAGGGTGCATTTGGGACAAGGCCCCTGAAGAATCTCCCTAGACTCCCATCCTGAGCACCCTGAACAGCAAGACCCATCTGGACTTCAGTAGACAGCCAGTCCTTCTCAGGTTCATACATCAGACACAAGATCTAGCAGCACTCATAGAACAATGATGATGAAACTAGACAACATCATACTGTACACTTCCTGTGCCCCCCCCCCCCCCCCATGAGAGGGAACCCAATGAGTGTAAATTTAGCAGCGAGGGCTACAGGACAATGTCTACAATGCCTAGGAAATGGGGCTGCTGACCGTAACATCACACTCAATGTTAGACAATGTGGACGAGATACCAAAGAAAAGGAGATGAAAAAGCTAATATTAATTTAACAAAAATAATTATAATTTCTCAGTAATCTTCACACGACCTCGATGTACAGTATTGTTAGCTCAGGGTGCATTCCCGAGAGACTCTCCCTGAATGAGAATTCCAAGCTTGGATTCACAAACAGCCCTACTTTACTCTTCATACTGCATCAACCCTTTTTCACCAAGTAAAATCAATGCCTGATCTTTGGTCTGTTGATTTCCCGAGTGTTATAGCTACCGATTATAGTTGAGCACTTAGGATAATCTCATTATTCATTCATAACCCTGCTAATTAAATCTGCATGTCCCTTTAATAATGCAGGGTGTATTCTTCATGGTTTTCAGAGAGAGCCTTGGGAATTATTGATGTTAACAGCCTTCACCAGGTCTAATAAATGTAGATTGCTATTTCAGTTTAGCCCAGGCCTTCTCCTCCTGCGCCAGTCATGACATACTCACTGTCAACTGCCTAGCTTCAAATCAAAATAAATCAAATTTATTTGTCACATACACATGGTTAGCAGATGTTAATGCGAGTGTAGCAAAATGCTTGTGCTTCTAGCTCTGACCATGCAGTAATATCTAACAAGTAATCTAACCTAACAATTTCACAACAACTACCTTAAACACACAAGTGTAAAGGAATGAATAAGAATATGTACATAAAAATATATGAATGAGTGATGGCCGAATGGCATAGGCAAGATGCAGTAGATGGTATAGAGTACAGTATATACATATGAGATGAGTAATGTAGGGTATGTAAACATTATATAAAGTGGCATTGTTTAAAGTGGCTAATGATACATTTATTACATCAATGTTTCCATTATGAAAGTGGCTAGAGTTGAGTCAGTATGTTGGCAGCAGCCACTCAATGTTAGTGATGGCTGTTTAACAGTCTGATGGCCTTGAGATAGAAGCTGTTTTTCAGTCTCTCGGTCCCCGCTTTGATGCACCTGTACTGACCTCGCCTTCTGGATGATAGCGGGGTGAACTGGCAGTGGCTCGGGTGGTTGTTGTCCTTGATGATCTTTTTGGCCTTCCTGTGACATCGGGTGGTGTAGGTGTCCTGGAGGGCAGGTAGTTTGCCCCCGGTGATGCGTTGTGCAGACCTCACTACCCTCTGGAGAGCCTTATGGTTGTGGGCGGAGCAGTTGCCGTACCAGGCGGTGATACAGCCCGACAGAATGCTCTTGATTGTGCATCTGTAAAAGTTTGTGAGTGTTTTTGGTGACAAGCCAAATTTCTTCAGCCTCCTGAGGTTGAAGAGGCGCTGCTGCGCCTTCTTCACCACGCTGTCTGTGTGGGTGGACCATTTCAGTTTGTTCGTGATGTGTACGCCGAGGAACTTAAAACTTTCCACCCTCTCCACATCTGTCCTGTCGATGTGGATAAGGGACTGCTCCCTCTGCTGTTTCCTGAAGTCCTCGATCATCTCCTTTGTTTGGTTGACATTGAGTGTGAGGTTATTTTGCTGACACCACTCTCCGAGGGCCCTCACCTCCTCCCTGTAGGCCGTCTCGTCGTTGTTGGTAATCAAGCATACCACTGTAGTGTCGTCTGCAAACTTGATGATTGAGTTGGAGGCGTGCATGGCCACGCAGTCGTGGCTGAACAGGGAGTACAGGAGAGGGCTTAGAACGCACCCTTGTGGGGCCCCAGTGTTGAGGATCAGCGGGGTGGAGATGTTGTTACCTACCCTCACCACGGGGCGGCCCGTCAGGAAGTCCAGGACCCAGTTGCACAGGGCGGGGTCGAGACCCAGGGTCTCGAGCTTAATGACGAGTTTGGAGGGTACTATGGTGTTAAATGCTGAGCTGTAGTCGATGAACAGCATTCTTACATAGGTATTCCTCTTGTCCAGATGGGTTAGGGCAGTGTGCAGTGTGATTGCGATTGCGTCGTCTGTGGACCTATTGGGGCGGTAAGCAAATTGGAGTGGGTCTAGGGTGTCAGGTAGGGTGGAGGTGATATGGTCCTTGACTAGTCTCTCAAAGCACTTCATGATGACGGAAGTGAGTGCTACGGGGCGGTAGTCATTTAGCTCAGTTACCTTAGCTTTCTTGGGAACAGGAACAATGGTGGCCCTCTTGAAGCATGTGGGAACAGCAGACTGGGATAAGGGTTGATTGAATATGTCCACATGCTCTGTGGACGCGGCTGGGGATGCCGTCTGGGCCTACAGCCTTGCGAGGGTTAACACGTTTAAATGTTTTACTCACATTGGCTGCAGTGAAGGAGAGCCCGCAGGTTTTGGTAGCGAGCCGTGTCAGTGGAACTGTATTGTCCTCAAAGCGAGTAAAGAAGTTGTTTAGTCTGTCTGGGAGCAAGACACCCTGGTCCGCGACGGGGCTGGTTTTTCTTTTGTAGTCCGTGATTGACTGTAGACCCTGCCGCATACCTCTAGTGTCTGAGCCGTTGAATTGCGACTCTACTTTGTCTCTATACTGACGCTTAGCTTGTTTGATTGCCTTGCGGAGGGAATAGCTACACTGTTTGTATTCGGTCATGTTTCCGGTCACCTTGCCCTGATTAAAAGCAGTGGTTCGCGCTTTCAGTTTTGCGCGAATGCCGCCATCAATCCACGGTTTCTGGTTGGGGAATGTTTTAATAGACGCTGTGGGCACAACATCACCGATGCACTTGCTAATAAACTCGCTCACCAAATTAGCGTATTCATCAATGTTGTTTTTCGACGCTATGCGGAACATATCCCAGTCCACGTGGTCGAAGCAATCTTGAAGCGAAGGAATCCGATTGGTCGGACCAGCGTTGAACAGACCTGAGAGCGGGTGCTTCCTGTTTTAGTGTCTGTCTATAGGCTGGGAGCAACTAAATGGAGTCGCGGTCAGCTTTTCCGAAAGGAGGGTGGGGGAGGGCCTTATATGCGTGGCGGAAGTTAGAATAACAATGATCCAGGGTTTTGCCAGCCCGGGTGGCGCAATCGATATGCTGATAGAATTAAGGAGTCTTGTTTTCAGATTAGCCTTGTTAAAATCCCCAGCTACAATAAATGCACCCTCAGGATATGTGGTTTCCAGTTTACATAGAGTCGAATGAAGTTCTTTCAGGGCCGTCGATGTGTCTGCTTGGGGGGGAATATACACGACTGTGATTATGATCGAAGAGAATTCTCTTGGTAGATAATGCGGTCGGCATTTGATTGTGAGGAATTCTAAGTCAGGTGAAAAAAAAGGACTTGAGTTCCTGTAAGTTATGATCACACCACGTCTCGTTATTCATGATGCAAACACCCCCGCCCTTCTTCTTACCAGAGAGATGCTTGTTTCTGTCGGCGCGATGCGTGAAGAAACCAGCTGGCTGTACCGACTCCGATAGCGTGTCTCGAGTGAGCCATGTTTCCGTGAAACAAAGAACGTTACAGTCTCTGATGTCTCTCTGGATGGCAACCCTTGCTTGGATTTCATCTACCTTGTTGTCAAGAGACTGGACATTGGCGAGTAGTATGCTCGGGAGCGGTGCGCGATGTGCCCGTCTACGGAGCCTGACCAGAAGACCGCTCCATCTGCCCCTTCTGCGGCACCGTTGTTTTGGGTCGCCGGCTGGGATCCGATCCATTGTCCTGGGTGGTGGGCCAAACAGAGGATCCGCTTCGGGAAAGTCATATTCCTGGTCGTAATGTTGGTGAGTTGATGGTGCTCTTATATCCAATAGTTCCTCCCGACTGTATGTAATAAAAACTAAGACATTATATAAACATTATATAAAGTGGCATTGTTTAAAGTGGCTAGTGATACATTTATTACATCCATTTTTCATTATTAAAGTGGCTAGAGATGAGTCAGTATGTTGGCAGCAGCCACTCAATGTTAGTGATGGCTGTTTAACAGTCTGATGGCCTTGAGATAGAAGCTGTTTTCAGTCTCTCGGTCCCCGCTTTGATGCACGGTGATGCGCTGTGCAGACCTCACTACCCTCTGGAGAGCCTTACGGTTGTGGGCGGAGCAGTTGCTGTACCAGGCGGTGATACAGCCCGACAGGATGCTCTTGATTGTGCATCTGTAAAAGTTTGTGAGTGTTTTTGGTGACAAGCCGAATTTCTTCAGCCTCCCGAGGTTGAAGAGGCGCTGCTGCGCCTTCTTCACCACGCTGTCTGTGTGACTATCATTTCATTAACGCTGTTATGTTGCTGTCATCTGCCATTAAGGACTGTGTTAACAAATCAATTTTGATATTGCTTCCACCTTGCAGGGACTGGCCATTTATTCCAGAACCAAAGAACTACAGCTGCGTTGTTAGGAGTGTGTATTGGAGGCAAAGTCAGGTGCAGGAGAGCAGAGTGTAGTGAACAGGCGCACTTTTTATTCCGGTCAAAATGACAGCACACTTCCTCTTGAATTTGCAGACGTGTTGCTGTGCGTTTTGTTGCCAACTTTACTTTGCTAGCTGACAACTTTACGTTTATATTTTTAGTTTTTCCATCACAACTTTTTTCCCTCATTCAACTTTTTCACTCCGGACGCTTTATCTGGACATGGTTCGTCAGCACCTTCAACAGCCGAAGCTAAGTAGTAACTTTAACATGATGTCTTCTAACTGCATTCGCTGTACTCATAATATACAGGAGAATGATCGCCTAACGGCGAGGATAGCTGTGCTGCAAGCCCAGCTTCAGACGCAATCGTTAGGCAAGGGTAATTTCAGTGTAGGAAAGGGTGAAACAGCGTCTGTGCCACCAGTAAGTACAGATAGTAACGTTAGTATAAATCCCCCCGCACTGTCCCCGCAGCCGGACAATTTTCTCATGGCTTCTGGAGGGAAATGCTGTTGGAATGCTCAACCGGTGTCGCTCATTCAGCCGACAGAAACTTTCAACCGGTTTTCCCCATTGAGTAGCGAGTCGGAGTCTGAGGCCGAGTCTTCTCTTGTCTCTACTCCTCCCGTTACGGGGTCTGAGACGCCGAAGGCTCCCACCATTAGCTCTGACAAATTGAAAACCCTAGTCATTGGCGACTCCATTACCCGCAGTATTAGACTTAAAACGAATCACCCAGCGATCATACACTGTTTACCAGGGGGCAGGGCTACCGACGTTAAGGCTAATCTGAAGATGGTGCTGGCTAAAGCTAAAACTGGCGAGTGTAGAGAGTGACGAGCTCTACAGCAGAGTCTCACAACTCAATCGCTGGTTGAAAACTGTTTTCTGCCCCTCCCAAAAGATAGAATTTGTAGATAATTGGCCCTCTTTCTGGGACTCACCCACAAACAGGACCAAGCCTGACCTGCTGAGGAGTGACGGACTCCATCCTAGCTGGAGGGGTGCTCTCATCTTATCTACAAACATAGATAGGGCTCTAACTCCACTAGCTCCACAACGAAATAGGGTGCAGGCCAGGCAGCAGGCTGTTAGCCAACCTGCCAGCTTAGTGGAGTCTGCCAATAGCACAGTCAGTGTAGTCAGCTCAGCCATCCCCATTGAGACTGTGTCTGTGCCTCGACCTAGGTTGGGCAAAACTAAACATGGCGGTGTTCGCCTTAGCAATCTCATTAGGATAAAGACCTCCTCCATTCCTGCCATTATTGAAAGAGATCGTGATACCTCACATCTCAAAATAGGGTTACTTAATGTTAGATCCCTCACTTCAAAGGCAGTTATAGTCAATGAACTAATCACTGATCATAATCTTGATGTGATTGGCCTGACTGAAACATGGCTTAAGCCTGATGAATTTACTGTGTTAAATGAGGCCTCACCTCCTGGTTACACTAGTGACCATATCCCCCGTGCATCCCGCAAAGGCGGAGGTGTTGCTAACATTTACGATAGCAAATTTCAATTTACAAAAAAAAAAATGACGTTTTCGTCTTTTGAGCTTCTAGTCATGAAATCTATGCAGCCTACTCAATCACTTTTTATAGCCACTGTTTATAGGCCTCCTGGGCCATATACAGCGTTCCTCTCTGAGTTCCCTGAATTCCTATCAGACCTTGTAGTCATAGCAGATCATATTCTAATTTTTGGTGATTTTAATATTCATATGGAGAAGTCCACAGACCCACTCCAAAAGTCTTTCGGAGCCATCATCGACTCAGTGGGTTTTGTCCAACATGTCTCTGGACCTACTCACTGCCACAGTCATACTCTGGACTTAGTTTTGTCCCATGGAATAAATGTTGTAGATCTTAATGTTTTTCCTCATAATCCTGGACTGTCGGACCACCATTTTATTACGTTTGCAATCGCAACAAATAATCTGCTCAGACCCCAACCAAGGAGCATCAAAAGTCGTGCTATAAATTCTCAGACAACACAAAAATTCCTTGATGCCCTTCCAGACTCCTTCTGCCTACCCAAGGACGTCAGAGGACAAAAATCAGTTAACCACCTAACTGAGGAACTCAATTTAACCTTGCGCAATACCCTAGATGCAGTTGCACCCCTAAAAACGAAAAACATTTGTCATAAGAAACTAGCTCCCTGGTATACAGAAAATACCCGAGCTTTGAAGCAAGCTTCCAGAAAATTGGAACGGAAATGGCGCCACACCAAACTGGAAGTCTTCCGACTAGCTTGGAAAGACAGTACCGTGCAGTACCGAAGAGCCCTCACTGCTGCTCGATCATCCTACTTTTCCAACTTAATTGAGGAAAATAAGAACAATCCAAAATGTATTTTTGATACTGTTGCAAAGCTAACTAAAAAGCAGCATTCCCCAAGAGAGGATGGCTTTCACTTCAGCAGTAATAAATTCATGAACTTCTTTGAGGAAAAAATCGTGATCATTAGAAAGCAAATTACGGACTCCTCTTTAAATCTGCATATTCCTCCAGGGCTTAGCTGTCCTGGATCTGCACAGCTCTGCCAGGGCCTGGGATCGGGAGAGACACTTAAGTGTTTTAGTACTATATCTCTTGACACAATGATGAAAATAATCATGACCTCTAAACCTTCTAGCTGCATACTGGATCCTATTCCTACTAAACTACTGAAAGAGCTGCTTCCTGTGCTTGGCCCTCATATGTTGAACATAATAAACGGCTCTCTATCCACCGGATGTGTACCAAACTCACTAAAAGTGGCAGTAATAAAGCCTCTCTTGAAAAAGCCAAACCTTGACCCGGAAAATATAAAAAACTATCGGCCTATATCGAATCTTCCATTCCTCTAAAAAATTTTAGAAAAAGCTGTTGCGCAGCAACTCACTGCCTTCCTGAAGACAAACAATGTATACGAAATGCTTCAGTCTGGTTTTAGACCCCATCATAGCACTGAGACTGCACTTGTGAAGGTGGTAAATTACCTTTTAATGGCGTCAGACCGAGGCTCTGCATCTGTCCTCGTGCTACTAGACCTTAGTGCTGCCTTTGACACCATCGATCACCACATTCTTTTGGAGAGACTGGAAACCCAAATTGGTCTACACGGACAAGTTCTGGCCTGGTTTAGATCTTACCTGTCGGAAAGATATCAGTTTGTCTCTGTGAATGGTTTGTCCTCTGACAAATCAACTGTACATTTCGGTGTTCCTCAAGGTTCCGTTTTAGGACCACTATTGTTTTCACTATATATTTTACCTCTTGGGGATGTTATTCGAAAACATAATGTTAACTTTCACTGCTATGCGGATGACACACAGCTGTACATTTCAATGAAACATGGTGAAGCCTCAAAATTGCCCTCGCTAGAAGCCTGTGTTTCAGACATAAGGAAGTGGATGGCTGCAAACTTTCTACTTTTAAACTCGGACAAAACAGAGATGCTTGTTCTAGGTCCCAAGAAACAAAGAGATCTTCTGTTAAATCTGACAATTAATCTTGATGGTTGTAAAGTTGTCTCAAATAAAACTGTGAAGGACCTCGGCGTTACTCTTGACCCTGATCTCTCTTTTGACGAACATATCAAGACTGTTTCAAGGACAGCTTTTTTCCATCTACGTAACATTGCAAAAATCTGAAATTTTCTGTCCAAAAATGATGCAGAAAAATTAATCCATGCATTTGTTACTTCTAGGTTAGACTACTGCAATGCTCTACTTTCCGGCTACCCGGATAAAGCACTAAATAAACTTCAGTTAGTGCTAAATACGGCTGCTAGAATCCTGACTAGAACCAAGAAATTTGATCATATTACTCCAGTGCTAGCCTCCCTACACTGGCTTCCTGTTAAGGCAAGGGCTGATTTCAAGGTTTTACTGTTAACCTATAAAGCGTTACATGGGCTTGCTCCTACCTATCTTTCCGAGTTGGTCCTGCCGTACATACCTACACGTACGCTACGGTCACAAGACGCAGGCCTCCTAATTGTCCCTAGAATTTCTAAGCAAACAGCGGGAGGCAGGGCTTTCTCCTATAGATCTCCATTTTTATGGAATAGTCTGCCTACCCATGTGAGAGACGCAGACTCGGTCTCAACCTTTAAGTCTTTACTGAAGACTTATCTCTTCAGTAGGTCATATGATTGAGTGTAGTCTGGCCCAGGAGTGTGAAGGTGAACGGAAAGGCTCTGGAGCAACGAACCGCCCTTGCTGTCTCTGCCTGGCCGGTTCCCCTCTCTCCACTGGGATTCTCTGCCCCTAACCCTATTACAGGGGCTGAGTCACTGGCTTACTGGTGCTCTTTCATGCTGTCCCTAGGAGGGGTGCGTCACTTGAGTGGGTTGAGTTACTGACGTGATCTTCCTGTCTGGGTTGGCGCCCCCCCTTGGTTTGTGCTGTGGTGGAGATCTTTGTGGGCTATACTCGGCCTTGTCTCAGGATTGTAAGTTGGTGGTTGAAGATATCCCTCTAGTGGTGTGGGGGCTGTGCTTTGGCAGAGTGGGTGGGGTTATATCCTTCCTGTTTGGCCCTGTCCGGGGGTATCATCGGATGGGGCCACAGTGTCTCCTGACCCCTCCTGTCTCAGCCTCCAGTATTTATGCTGCAGTAGTTTATGTGTCGGGTCAGTTGGTTATACCTGGAGTACTTCTCCTATCTTATCCAGTGTCCTGTGTGAATTTAAGTATGCTCTCTCTAATTCTCTCGTTCTCTCTTTCTTTCTCTCTCTCGGAGAACCTGAGCCCTAGGACCATACGTCACGGCAAACCGGGCATGATGACTCCTTGCTGTCCCCAGTCCACCTGGCCTTGCTGCTGTTCCAGTTTCAACTGTTCTGCCTGCTGTTATGGAACCCCTACCTGTTCAACTCTTAATGATCGGCTATGAAAAGCCAACTGACTTTTATTCCTGATTATTATTTGACCATGCTTGTCATTTATGAACATTTTGAAAATCTTGGCTCTCTCTAATTCTCTCCTTCTCTCTTTCTTTCTCTCTCTCTGAGGACCGGAGCCCTAGGACCATACGTCAGGACTACCGGGCATGATGACTCCTTGCTGTCCCCAGTCCGCCCGGCCCTGCTGCTATTCCAGTTTCAACTGTTCTGCCTGCGGTTATGGAACCCCTACCTGTCCCAGACCTGCTGTTTTCAATTCTTAATGATCGGCTATGAAAAGCCAACTGACATTTATTCCTGATTATTATTTGACCATGCTTGTCATTTATGAACATTTTGAAAATCTTGGCTCTCTCTAATTCTCTCCTTCTCTCTTTCTTTCTCTCTCTCGGAGGACCTGAGCCCTAGGACCATACGTCAGGACTACCGGGCATGATGACTCCTTGCTGTCCCCAGTCCACCTGGCCTTGCTGCTATTCCAGTTTCAACTGTTCTGCCTGCGGTTATGGAACCGCCACCTGTCCCAGACCTGCTATTTTCAACTCTTAATGATCGGCTATGAAAAGCCAACTGAAAATTATTCATGATTATTATTTGACCATGCTTGTCACTTATGAACATTTTGAACATCTTGGCATAGTTCTGTTATAATCTCCACCCAGCACAGCCAGAAGAGGACTGGCCACCCCTCATAGCCTGGTTCCTCTCTAGGTTTCTTCCTAGGTTTTGGCCTTTCTAGGGAGTTTTTCCTAGCCACCGTGCTTCTACACCTGCATTGCTTGCTGTTTGGGGTTTTAGGCTGGGTGTCTGTACAGCACTTCAAGATATTAGCTGATGTACGAAGGGCTATATAAAAAATAAAATAATAAAATAATAAACATAAAATGTGCTCAAAACACGGAACATAGACAAAAAGTAACACGCGTAACAATATCCACAATATCAAAATACACGTAACACAAACAATCCTACACAAAGAGATGATGGGGAACAGAGGAATAAATACATATGAATTGATTGGGGAATGAAAACCAGGTGTGCAGGGAACAAGACAAAACAAATGGATACATGAAAAATGGAGCGGCGATGGCTAGAAAGCCGGTGACGTCGACCGCCGAACGCCGCCCGAACAAGGAGAGGAGCCGACTTCGGCGGAAGTCGTGACATGCGTGCATGGCCTCTAACAGTTGATGTCGATTAAGATAAATAATTGAATGCAACTAAACACATGAGCTTTTGTTTGTGCTTCAGGAGACAAGAGCAGCTTAGCGGAGTTTACATGCACTGTACAGTGGGCTCCAATATTATTGGCACCCCTGACTGGCAATGCACAAACAATACTTTATAAAAATATAAACAATATAATTATAGAGATGAACTCAAAATACCAACATGTGAGAAATACTGTACTTTATTAATGTTTCAATGGAACCCACCAAAATCATTTATTGATTTAATTAAAAATCAATGTCCTCTAAATCAAGGTTTCACAATTAATGGCACCCTTAAAGATTATTGTAAATAACATCTACCAAAATTAAACCAGGAATTAAATTCCACTTATTTAAGTTTATCTAAGTCTTAAGGAACTATATTGAGCCATGGCATCACTTCCGTTTTCACTAGGATATACAAATGAGGTAACACACATTCGATATCCCTTTGTCATCCAACACCATGAAGAAAACAAAAGAACTGGCAGTTCAAAAGAGACAGATGGTCATAGACCTTCATAAATCTGGTAATGGCTACAAGAAAATCCACAAACGATTGAATATACCACTGAGCACTGTCAGGGCAATTGTAAAAAAATTCAAAAGATATGGAAAGGTTGAAAACCTCACGGGTAGAGGACGCAAATGCATTTTGCCCCCCAGGATAGGGAGGAGGATTGTGAGAGAAGCAACAAAATCCCCAAGAATCACTGTGAAAGAATTGCAGGCCTTGGGGACATCTTGGGGTCACCAGGTTTCAAAAAGCACCATCAGATGCCACCTCCACAACCACAGGCTCTTTGGAAGGGTTGCTAGAAGAAAGCCCTTTCTGACCCCAAGACACAGACGCAAGCACATCGAGTTTGCAAAGCGTCATTTAAATTATGACTGGAAGAAGGTGCTCTGGTCAGATGAGACCAAAATGTAATGTTTTTGTCAGATACAGCATCGGCATGTTTGGCGGCGAAACAGAGATGCATACAAGGAGAGGCATCTCATACCCACAGTGAAATATGGTGGTGGGTCAGTATTGTTTTGGGGCTGTTTTAATTCCAGAGGTCCAGGGCCACTGGCTAAGATTGATGGCATAATGAACTCCACCAAGTATCAATCAATTTTGGCTGACAATCTGGTTGCCTCTGCCAGAAGGCTGGGACTTGGCCGTAGGTGGACTTTCCAACAAGACAATGACCCAAAACATACCTCAAGATCCATACAGAAATGGTTCTGTGATAACAAAATCATTGTTCTACCATGGCCATCTCAGTCGCCGGACCTCAATCCAATCGAAAACCTGTGGGCTGAGTTGAAGAGAGCAGTTGATAAGCGTAAACCCAAGAATGTGAAGGATTTTGAAAGGATCTGCATAAAGGAATGGTCCAAAATCCCTCCAAATGTGTTCCTTAACCTTGTCAAACACTACAGGAAAAGACTCCATGCTGTTATCCTTGCCATAGTTGGCTGCACTAAGTACTAAATGAGGAGTGCCAATACTTATGCAACCTTGATTTTGGTGAAATGTATTTTGTATTAAATAATTGTATGATTTTGGTTGGTTCCATTGAAACATTAATATACAGTATTTCTCACATGTTGGAATTTTGAGTTTCTCTATAATTATATTGTTTATATTTTTTTAAGTATTGTTTGTGCATCGTCAGTCAGGGGTGCCAGTAATATTGGAGCCCACTGTATATACTACATCCCTTCAGTCCCTGTTTACATGTATATCCCACTACCAGTCACTTTTTATGTATAAAGCTCAAGCACTCCAGTACCCCTGCACATTGAAAAAGATACTGGCACTGACGTGTACACTACCGTTCAAAAGTTTGGGGTCACTTAGAAATGTCCTTGTTTTTGAAAGAAAAGCAACGATTTTTGTCCATTAAAATATCAAATTGATCATAAATACAGTGTAGACATTGTTAATGTTGTAAATGACTATTGTAGCTGGAAACGGCTGATTTATTTACATAGGCGCACGGAGGCCCATTATCACCAACCATCACTCCCGTGTTCCAATGGCACGTTGTGTTAGCTAATCCAAGTTTATCATTTTAAAAGGCTAATTGATCATTAGAAAACCCTTTTTAGATCCTCTGCAATTATTTTGGTGGCACAATTACTACCAGCCTATATTAATGACTTCAAAATGTAAAAAGTAAATATTTTCCTCAGAAAAACAGTTTCATGAGAGTGTGCACAGAGTGGTCATGTGAATAATTTTGGTGACATAATGCCACCACCATATTCCCAGTTTAACCTTTCACGAGCCTCTACCCCGGGTCCGGGATCACCCCCCACCCCCCCCCCCCACACACTGATTAGCATAGCTAGCATAGCTTCACAAGTAGATAGTAGCATCTAAATATCATTAAATCACAAGTCCAAGACACCAGATGAAAGATACAGATCTTGTGAATAAAGCCACCATTTCAGATTTTTAAAATGTTTTACAGGGAAGACACAATATGTAAATCTATTAGCTAAACACGTTAGCAAAATACACAATTTCTTTGTCCACCATTTTTTCTCTCCACCAGTAGCTATCACCAATTCGGCTAAACTAAGATATTGATAGCCAATAACCAATAAAAAACCTCATCAGATGACAGTCTGATAACATATTTATGGTATAGGATAGGTTTTGTTAGAAAAAAGTGCATATTTCAGGTAGAAATCACAGTTTACAATTGCACCGACCATCACAACTCGACTAGAATTACTATAGAGAGCAACGTGTATGACCAATTTACTCATCATAAAACATTTCATAAGAATAGACAAAGCATAGCAATGGAAAGACCCAGATCTTGTGATTTCAGACAATATTTCAGATTTTCTAAGCGTTTTACAGCGAAAACACAATAAATCGATAAGTTAGCATACCACATGTGCAAACGTTACCAGAGCATCGATTCAAGCCAAAGAGAGCTATAACGTAATCATCGCCAAAATATATTAATTTTTTCACTAACCTTCTCAGAATTCTTCCGATGACACTCCTGTAACATCATTTTACAACATACATATAGAGTTTGTTCGAAAATGTGCATATTTAGCCATACACAACCGTGGTTATACAATGAAAATACTAGCAAATCAAGCCTCAAAATGTCGGACGTCATCTTTCAGAGTGATCTAGTTTAATCGAAAGCTAATCATATACTTGACTAAAAAATACAGGGTTGACAGGAATCGAAAGACAAATTAGTTCTTAATGCAACCGCTGATTTACATTTCTAAAATTATCCTTACTGTGCAATACAGGGTTCGCCAAGTGAAGCGATAACAAACAAAATGGCGGATTATGCGTTTCAAATATTTCGACAGAACAACGATTTATCATATTAAATATTTCTTACTATGAGGTGATTTTCCATCAGATTCTTGGGCAATGTATCCTTTCTTGGGTCTAATCTTCTTTTGGTCGATAGATGTCCTCTGTCCTTCAAAATGTCCACTAACATCGACCGAGACCCCGAAACGTACCCAAAGCTTCAAAGTGCACGACAAAGAAATTCCTCAAAATCGCACTAAACGGATATAAATTGCTATAAAACGGTTCAAATTAACTACATTATGATGTTTTTAACAACTATAACGAGTAAAAACATGACCGGAGAAATTTTACTGGCTAAACAACCATTTGGAAGGAGGCAAGTCCGATGTCCATCTTGCGTAAGACGCGCGAAGGGAAAGGACGGTACTTCCACGTTTTGTTGTTTTATAGTGGCTCTGATTGCGCAATCGAATCCATTCAAAACGTCATGACGTACTGACACCCAGAGGAAGACGTAGGCAGTGTCGGTTTCTCCATAGCATTTACAGGCACCTTAAAACCGACCCCAGATCAGGGGTCAAAATTTCTGAAATCTGACTCCCTGTCAGGAAAAGTGCTGTAGAAGTAGTTCTGTACCACTCAGAGACAAAATTCCAACGGCTATAGAAACTAGAAAGTGTTTTCTATCCAATAATAACAATAATATGCATATTGTACGATCAAGAATTGAGCACGAGGCAGTTTAATTTGGAGACCAAAAAATGCTAATGCGGAACAGCACCCCCTATAGTTGCAAGAAGTTTTAAACCCTTTCTTCCATCCTCCAGCTCTTGGGTGTGAGAGGTCAGTAGTCCATGCATAACAACAGGCTCCTTCAAAAGTAGTGAACTATCATGGGATTTTTTATTTTTTATTTAACCAAGCAAGTCAGCTAAGAACAAATTCCTATTTACAATGACGGCCTAGGAACAGTCTCTCTTGACAGCCTTCTGAGATTACTGTATGCCTGACCAAGAACACCTCATATGCTGCCGTATGAATGGAATAAATGAAATATTATTATTTATAAATTAATTATTATTATTTATTATTATTTATTCTGTCCTGTTCAGGGGCAGAATGACAGATTTTTACCTTGTCAGCTCAGGGATTCAATCTAGCAAACTTTCGGTTACTGGCCCAATGCTCTAACCCCTAGGCTACCTGCCGCCCCAATAGGGAATAGGGTGCCATTTGGAACGCACACACTGTTGAATATTAAGCATCATTTAGTCGACCGGGCATCTGAATCCTAACAAGGCAAGGTGCAAAATATACAAGCCAATTTACCCCTGGTGGCTGCATATTAAAGCTTCTCATCACTTTCACCTTGACACTGCCCCCTGCAGGGGTACAGAGAGGGGCGGACTGAGAGAACACAATGAACCAACATAGACATGTATCACCGTCACAATGTTGTCTGAGGAGCACTGAGTCAGTCCTCAGATTACTGTCAAACAGAACTATCCCACCCTACACACCAGTAATGGCTGATGTAAACAAAGAAGAAGAACTATGGGGAGAAAGAGAGGCACACTGCCGCTGCTAGTCTTGTGACATCAGCTAAGAGGTTTAAAGTGAACTGAACTGAAGTAACCTGGAGAGAAGCTGTTTTTAATGAGGACAATGCCATATCCTGCGTGTCATGATGAAATTGTCTTTATAGTGCATCAAAGCTTAGAGTCAAGGGGTAGTTGATTTACAAAGTCTCCTCAGGCATTTATGAACACAACACATAGCTGAGTGGTCTACAACTGTTTCCTGATGTATGCCACCCCAGTTAGCCATGCTTGTAAGACACATTTAAGGGTTTTCACTTTCCATTTGTGTTGTTCTCTTTCTTCATACCTGTAGGTTGATAATAATCTCAAATTCTTTGCATGAACAAGCCGACTGAGTGATATGCACTGCGTAACAGTGACAGATTATCCCAGATAATATTTTATAGCATATTTTATAGCATTCCAATAAGGAAGGCTGTGGAGGCTGCAGAGTAGAATGCCCTGAGCACAGCTCCCTTGTAATTGTGTCACCAAAATAATTGCAGAGGATCTAAAGCATTTCGTAGAGGTAAACTATTATGGTCCTGACGGTTACACAATGGTGTTGTCAGTGCAATGCCATTCCCCAAAGGTCAAATCACACTGAAGCTGACAACCAGATGATTGAGTTTTTTCCACAACTGCTAATCTGCTTGTTTTGAATCAATGCATGCTAGTCTGGAAGAGGAAGGAACTAGGGGGAAATAAGATATCATCTGAACGGATGCAACCAATCTCAGTATTCTATATAAGGTTACCACATCCTCTCTAGGCAATGGTGAAGGAAAAACATGGTGAAACAGTTTCCCCCTCTAGAGACTTTTCTCTTCTTTCCTCTGACTCATTAAAACTCATAGTGTCTGTGCCAAATGGCACCTTGTTCCATATATAGGAAATAGGATGCCATTTGGGACAAAACCATAAACATCACTATCCATCCACATCCTGTTAGACCTTACTGGACGTTAGCTAGTACACAGCAAGTCCCAGTGAGGGACACTGATTGGCCCCGAGGGAAACAGGCCAACAGACACATGGCGATACAGATAATCAATAAACATGACACATGACTACATAAATCACTTTGTGACAACTGCTGATGTAAACAAAATCAATTTTTATTGATTGAATTTGATTGATTATCAGCTGGAACTGACAAGACCAATGATCAGTTTCAACAACATCATCATGGAGAATGAAAAAAGGTGAATTCATTCAGGACATCAGTTTATGTACAGTGCATTTGGAACATATTCAGACCCCTTGACTTTTCCACATTTTGTTAAGTTACAGCCTTATTCTAAAATTGAATAAATGTTTTTTTTCCTCATCAATCTACACACAATACCCCATAATGACAAAGCAGAAACAAGTTTTTAGAAATTGTTGCAAATTTATAAAAAACAAAAAACTGAAATATCACATTTACTTAAGTATTCAAACCCTTTACTCAGTACTTTGTTGAAGCACCTTTGGCAGCAATTACAGCCTCGAGTCTTCTTGGGTATGACGCTACAAGCTTGGCACACCTGTATTTGGGGAGTTTCTCCCCTTCTTCTCTGCAGATCCTTGCAAGCTCTGTCAGGTTGGATGGGAAGCGTAGCTGCACAGCTATTTTCAGGTCTCTCCAGAGATGTTCAATCGGGTTTAAGTCCAGGCTCTGGCTGGGCCAGTCAAGGACATTCAGAGACTTGTCCCGAAGCCACTCCTGCGTTGTCTTGGCTGTGGGCTTAGGGTTCTTAGGGTCCTGTCCAACATTGTCCTATTGGAAGGTGAACCTTCACCCCCAGTTTGAGGTCCTGAGAGCTCTGGAGCAGGTTTTCATCAAGGATCTCTGTACTTTGCTCCGTTCATCATTCCCTCGATCCTGACTAGTCTCCCAATCCCTGCCACTGAAAATCCTCCCCACAGCATGATGCTGCCACCACCATGCTTCACCATAGGGATGGTGCCAGGTTTCTTCCAGACGTGACGCTTGGCATTCAGGCCAGTTTATTGTATTGTATGAAATGTATTGTGACAAGTAACTTAATTTGGCTGATGTCTGCATCTGTTTATTTGTGCTGGATGAGTGTACGTGGGAAGAGAAGAGGGGTTATGGATAGGAAATTACAGTCTTACAGCCATGGGCTCCAGGAATCCATTAGAAGATTGCACCTCTTGGATCCCTATTTTAAATCATTCCTGTCAGTTTGACGACACGGATAGCTGGGAGACCCACACCCAAACAGCACATTTTCAATTAAATCATCTCTGTACACCTTCCAGCATTTTCACTGTCACCACATTCCACTCGGTATACTATATGTCTCTCTCTCTCTCTCTCTCTCTCTCTCTCTCTCTCTCTCTCTCTCTCTCTCTCTCTCTCTCTCTCTCTCTCCCTCTCTCTCTCTCTCTCTCTCTCTCTCTCTCTCTCTCTCTCTCTCTCTCTCTCTCTCTCTCTCTCTCTCTCTCTCTCTCTCTCTCTCTCTCTCTCTCTCTCTCTCTCTCTCTCTCTCTCTCTCTCTCTCTCTCTCTCTCTCTCTGCTATCCTTTAATATAGGGGAATAGTGTGACATGTGAAAAGAGGCATCAATACTGACTGTTATTCTCCTCTCCCCCTCTCAAACAGAATACCATAACTACTGTACTGGTTATAGGAATGGACAATGGAGTAAGAGTTGAACGTGATATATAAATAAGTGTTTTATAGAATATGATGCTAGGAATGGATTCCAGAACAGAACTTAGTGATGTTAAAGGGCAGAGGATATGGTGTTTGGATGACAATGACAAGGTGTTGTTTTGGCAAAGCATTACCAGGACACGTTGCTGTCTCTGTTCCAACCACCGTCAGTAAAAACGTTCTTGTGTGTGGAAGGCCAAACTTGTTTAATTAACAGGACCCTCTTTGTTAAGTAGAGACTCCTGGGAGTAATATCTATGTGATGTTGTAAGTAACTTGTCCAAGGAGAGATATAGCTTTGAAGTTTTTATGCAAATCATATAGACGTTTCATAAGAGGAGGTAGAGTTATTTAGATGCCATTGTTACTACATCGCTGGAGGCTACAGTGGAGTTCCCATCCAGGACCATAGTACATTTACCGTAACAGGATCTCACGTGACGATTTATACAGGTGTAACTCTTCATAAACATGCATCAAGAACAGACACAATGGCTCCTTGACAATGGTGCTTCTGAACGGTACAATTACAAATGCTTTTACATTACAATTTCACTGCTTACAATGAGGATAGGGTAAATGAGTTGGTTTTCATTTTCATTCTGTTAGAGCTACCATTTAGAGGACAGCTACCATTAATAGGATGGTTGTTCACATCAATATCAGGTCTCTCGCACCTTGCATGCAATGTTGACATCTAAGCCATAGGACTGTTTCTCATGATGAGAAATGACCAACAGCAGCCCAGTGTTCTGGTGTAATATGGTCGTGTGAAATGTCATACTGGGCACAAACTGGTTGAATACACGTTGTTTCATCGTAATATGTCAACGTATTGTGATATGGAATCTACATGGAAAAAACATTGGATTTGAAAAAGTAAACTGTTGTTTTGAGGGTCAAATTTCAACAACAAGATTACAGTGCATTCAGAAAGTATTTAGAACCCTTGACTTTTTCCACATTTTGTTACGTTACAGCCTTATTCTAAAATGTATTTTTAAAAGAATTTCCTCATCAATCTACACACAATAATCCATAATGACAAAGCAAGAACAAGTTAATATAAAAAAAAAAAAATACAATAGTATTCAGACCCTTTAATCAGTACTTTGCTGAAGCACCTTTGGCAGCGATTACAGCCTCGAGTCTTCTTGGGTATGACGCTACAAGCTTGGCACATCTGTATTTGGGGTGTTTCTCCCATTCTTCTTTGGAGATCCTCTCAAGCTCTGTCAAGTTGGATGGGTAGCGTTGCTGCACAGCTATTTTTAGGTCTCTCCAGAGATGTTCGATCAGGTTCAAGTCCGGGCTCTGGCTGGTCTTCTCAAGGACATTCAGAGACTTGTCACGAAGCCACTTCTGCGTTGTCTTGGCTGTGTGCTTAGGGTTGTTGTCCTGTTGGAAGGTGAAGCTTCACCCCAGTCTGAGGTCCTGAGCGCTCTGGAGCAGGTTTTAATCAAGGATCTCTCTGTACTTTGCTCCATTCATCTTTGCCTCGATCCTGACTAGTCTCCCAGTCCTTGCCGCTGAAAAACATCCCCACAGCATGATGCTACCACCACCATGCTTCACTGTATGGATGGTGCCAGGTTTCCTCCAGACGTGACGCTTGACATTCAGGCCAAATAGTTCAATCTTGGCGTCATCAGACCAGAGAATCTAGTTTCTCATGGTCTGAGAGTCCTTTAGGTGCCTTTTGGCAAACTCCAAGCAGACTGTCATGTTCCTTTTACTGAGGAGGGGCTTCCATCTGGCCACTCTACCATAAAAGCCTGATTGGTGGAGGGCTGCAGAGATGGTTGTCCTTCTGGAAGGTTCTCCCATCTCCACAGATGGGAGAGCTCTGTCAGAGTGACCATCAGGTTCTTGGGCACCTCCCTGACCAAGGACCTTCTCCCCCGAAATCCTCAGTTTTGGGCCGGGCAGCCAGCTCTAGGATGAGTTTTGGTGTTTCCAAACTTCTTCTATTTAAGAATGATGGAGGCCACTGTGTTCTTGGGGACCTTCAATGCTGCAGACATTTTTTGGTACCCTAGATCTGTGCCTCAACTCAATCCTGTCTCGGAGCTCTACGGGCAATTCCTTTGACCTCGTGGTTTTTGCTCTGACATGCACTGTCAACTGTGGGACCTTATATAGACAGGTGTGTGCCTTTCCAAATCATGTCCAATCAGTTGAATTTACCACAGGTGGACTCCAATTAAGTTGGAGAAACTTTTCAAGGATGATCAATGGAAACAGGATGCACCTGAGTCTCATAGCAATACGTATGTATACTGAATACTTATGTAAATAAGGTATTTTTATTTTATTTTTAATACATTAGCAAAAAATGATAAAAACCTGTTTTTGCTTTTTTATTATGAGGTATTGTGTGTAGATTGCTGAGGAAATGTTTTTAGTTAATCCATTTTAGAATAAGGCTGTAACATAACAAAATGTGGAATAAGTCAAGGGGTCTGAATACTTTCTGAAGGCACTGTATATCATCGTGGTATCCACATTTCAACACAGACAAACCTTGTATAAAATATGTTGAATTTGTACCTTTAAAACAATAAAGAAAATAGGCTGGGCAGCACCTACTGGAAGTTGATCTATCTACTGCTACCGCACCTTTTGGTTTCCTATTCCTATTTTCAGTGATTATTACCAAGGTGCTATCGCAAGAATGATTGTTGAGAGATCTCCATTTAAAAACGAAATAGATTCATTGTTGCTATCGAAGTCATTCCAACGGATAGATTTAACAGAGCAAATTAAATGTGACCATACTTTATAGCACCTTTCATCAATGATGCTATTTAGGCCTACAGTATATAACATTTGCAAAGTCATCAACAGCTATTGGATGGGAGACCAAGAGTTAGCTGTAGATAGATCAATTCTCCAGTAGGAGGTGCTACCCAGTGTATATATTTTTGTTCTTCTGATAGGGGATATAACGTTGAAATTCTGACATTGTTTTAAAGGTACAAATTCCACATTTTATACAAGGTTTGTATAAAATATGTTGGTTACCATGATGACATATTCCTGTGGTTGATACTTCACCCTTAAAACAACAATTTACGTTGATGACTTCCACGTAATTTCCACATAGATTTCATGTCACAATACGTTGACAAATTACGTTGAAACAATGTTAATTCAACCAGTTTTTGCCCAGTTTTTGCCCATTTGTCTACAAGTTAACATATAAAATAAAAGGTATAGAATGGGATTAAGCCTGTAACTCAGATGGAACTATCCAAGCAGTAGATAGGCCTGCATCTTCTTTAAATGCTTATATTTGGTTGCGTTGTCAACCAAACACAATTCAATATTAATTTTGTAATACAGTAAATAGCCTAAAGTTAACGCTACTTTACAAACTAATGTAACATTCAAACTTAAAATAAGTAACACATCCATGGCCATATTTTGACTGTAACTATAAATGTCTTCTTATGTCATCATTTAAAGTGTGCATGTTCAAGATAGCATGCATAGGTCGCCGCAGGTCTGTGGAGATCTTCACAATTTCTGTGCAGAATCTCGAACGGCATTGATCACTTGCACCATGTACTTGTAATCTCAACTGCAATCCAGGCAATTTGGTTCCACTATTAGAGTAAGCACAGGGATAACACATTCATCTGTTGGATAAATAAATAAATATCTGACATTGTATTCCCATTTCAAATTTGGTTGTGGTTTTATATGGTTGAAAGCATAGGGACAACTGTCACGTTCCTGACCTGTTTTCCCTTGTTTTGTATTTATTTAGTATGGTCAGGGCGTGAGTTGGGGTGGGTTGTCTATGTGTGTTTTTCTATGTTGGTATTTTGTGTTCGGCCTGGTATGATTCTCAATCAGAGGCAGCTGTCAATCGTTGTCCCTGATTGAGAATCATACTTAGGCAGCCGGGGTTTCACGTGTGGTTTGTGGGTGTTTGTTCCTGTGTTAGTGTTTCGCCACACGGGACTGTTACGGTATGTTCGTTTATTGTTGTGTATCGTGTATTGTTTTCGTGTTCATTAAATTACCATGGAAACTTACCACTCTGCAAATTGGTCCTCCGATCCTTCTCGCCTCTCCTCGTCCGATGAGGAGGACGACTTAGACTGCCGTTACAACAACACATTGGAAATTCAAAAAAAATTTGGCTGGATTTTTGAATGGGTGAATATAGGTTGTACTCTAATTTATCAACGCCTCAACCAAATATGACCCAATTATCCATGTTGAAATGACGTGGTGTGCCCAAAGAGAGGTGTTTATTGTTCTAAAGTTATATGATGACAGATGAAGTGCCCTTTCTCTTCCCCATTGCGAAGCAGAGAGTCATGCTGTATGTAGAGTTACACCATGGCTGTAGCCTTAGATTTCCCCTGAGACCTGTGTTTACAGGATAAAAGCAGAGTTAGGTTCTTGATGGGAAACCCTCAATGAATACTAATGGGATATAAAATCACACATTTTCCCATGGCAGAGTTTGACATTGGTTGTATTGGATTTCAAGGCCTGTTATTTATATTGTGTTTGAGCAGTGGAAAATGTGGAAAACATTATGCCATACAAATAGAGTATGAATGTGTCTTCCAAGTAAAATATGATCCTGAATTCATTATATCCTTTATACTTCAAATAATGAGTTATGAAGTTGTATATTCTCTTTAATTTCACATCATCACTAACAGCAGAACATTGCCAGAATATTGCCAAGAAAAAACAGTATGTATGACTCAATCTTTAGAAATTAATGTGGTGCTCCCGAGTGGCGCCGTGGTCTTAAGCACTGCATCTCAGTGCAAGAGGCCTCATTACAGACCCTGGTTCGATTCCTGGCTGTATCAAAACCGGCCATGATTGGGAGTCCCATAGGGCGGACAACAATTGGCCCAGCGTCATCCGGGTTTGGCCCGAGTAGGCCATCATTGTGAATAATAATTTTTCTTATCTCACTTGCCTAGTTAACTAAAGAATAAATAATGTGATCCAATGAAAATGCCATGAACTCTTCAATGAGTTTTCTTGTAAATCACAGATTATATCATTGTGTTCCTAGTACTTGCCCTGTCGTGTATAATACAAATGTATTATTCCACATGTGTGGATCTTAATTCAAATCCTTTTGAATAATGAAAAGGACTGACCTGGCTCCTTATATCTGGCCAGACAGCCCACTCCCAATGAGTGGGCGGGGTTCTGGGAGAGGACAACAGACACAGACCCCATATTTCATTGTGGGCCTACATCCCAAATGGCATTGTTCCCTATAAAGTGCACTACTTTGGCCAGGGCCCATAGGTAAGTGCTCTATATGGACTATGGTGCAACACCCTGGGTCATCTCCTGAAAGGTACAGGAGGTCATGGATGTGATGTGTACATAAATGGGGGTGATATGTGTCTTAAACTGACAGAATGACATTTCACAACTTTTTGCAGATCAACCCAGGTTTACTGTATTGTTGATGGCAAAAGCATTTACAGAAAGAAACCTTACCTTTTGGCATATCAAACAAGCATTAACATGAATGTGCACTGTCATGTCTGTTATGTAGTGTCAGCAGACTGGCTGCTCCTTGTAGATGGATGAATAATAATGCAATGTGTTGACTGTTGAGAAGTGATTTGCTCCTAAAAACCTCTATGGACTGAGGTGAGAGAACTTAGAGGCACACATGGCACTGAATTAAGAAGTGAGAAGGCTGTGGTGTGACAGAGAGAAGGACACACCCCCAGAGAAGCCAGCAGAACAGCCCACCTCAGACCCAGACCACAACGGGACAGACAACACAGGACCCACCAACCCAACAGACCAACCCTCCTAACAGCACCCCTGTCAGCACCTCTGATAGCTGTCTTGACAACCCCCACACATCCACTGAGGACACACAAAAGCCAAAGACTGTGCATTGACTCAAATGGCTAATACATTCAAGAGGATAAACTTTTTCCTAAACACAAAGTGGCTAAGCTCTTGTGCCCAAACACTAGACATGCCCTGGAGCTGTTGTTAGAGGACAGACTAGGGTCCCCCAGCCACATTCACACAGGCACAAGTGACCTGAGTGCCCAGCAGGAAAGGGTGGCCACAGTACTCAAGGGAGTGATTGAAAAAGCTTCTTCCACTTTCCCCAACGCACAAGTGGCTATCTCCACCCTGCTACCACGAAAAGCCACCATACAGCAGGTGAATGCAAGCATTTCGCAAGACTGTGCCTCAAAACCTAATGTCTACCTGGCCCACCACTCCAACCTGGACTTGAACAGCCAAGAGGACCTACACCCAATCCACAGCATCACCAGCCACACCCCAATAGGCCCCCCTATATCAGACCTATGCCCCTTCTACCCACCCCATGTCCCTGCGGCAAGGACCTCAACATGACAGCAGGACATATGCCCAAGCCGTGAACAGAGCAACAGGCCCAACTCTCACTATTACACCTGCCCAAGCCCCATCCTGCGACCTACGAGGTACACTACTGTTCAAAAGTTTGGAGTCACTTAGACATGTCCTTGTTTTCCATGAAAACACATTAAATGAGTTGCAAAATGAATAGGAAATACAGTCAAGATGTTGACAAGGTTATAAATTATGATATTTAATTGAAATAATAATTTTGTCCTCCATTTGCAGCAATTACAGCTTTGAAGACCTTTGGCATTCTTTTTGTCAATTTGTTAAGGTAATCTGAAGAGATTTCATTCAATGCTTCTTGAAGCACCTCCCACAAGTTGGATTGGCTTGATGGGCACTTCTTACGTACCATATAGTCAGGATGATCCCACAACATCTCAATATATAAGGGTACAAGACGAGACCCGGATGCAGACACGGGAGGCAGATGGTTAGAGTCTCTGATATTTATTATAATCGAAGGGGTAGGCAAGAGAAGGGTCGTGGACAGGCAAAAGATCATAACAAGGTCAGAGTTCAGAAGGTACTGAGTGGCAGGCAGGCTCGAGGTCAGGGCAGGCAGTATGGTCAGGCAGGCGAGTTCAGAGTCTAGGCAGGCACGGGTCAAAACCTGGAGGACTAGCAAAAACAGAGAAAAGGAAAAAGCAGGAGCACGGAAAAACACGCTGGTTGACTTGACAAACAAGACGAACTGGCACAGAGAGACAGGAAACACAGGGATAAATACACCGGGGAAAATAAGCAACACCTGGAGGGGGTGGAGACAATCACAAGCACAGGTGAAACAGATCAGGACGTGACAGTACCCCCCCTCTAGGAACGCCACCTGCCGTCCTACCTGGGCGCATACCTGGCTGACCGGGGAGTAGGCGGTGAAAATCGACAATGAGGGCCAGGTCCAGGATGTCATAAGCAGGAATCCAACACCTCTCCTCTGGGCCATAACCCTCCCAGTCAACCAGGTACTGGAAACCACTGCCCCGTGGTCGAACCCTCAGAACCCTCACAGCGGCGGATAAACATCTGGGCTGAAGGTATGTTGACCTCAACTTCTTGTTCTGGGAAGAGCAGAGGCTGATACCCCATAGAACATTCGAAGGGGTAGAGTCCAGTGGGTTTTGCAGGGGAGAGTGTTCCTGGCACATTCCACCCAGACCAGATGCTTACTCCAGGTGGTGAGGTTACTGGCAATGAGACACCGGAGTGCCGTTTCCATGTCTTGATTGACTTGCTCCGACTGGCCGTTGGATTGGGGTTGAAACCTGGAGGACAGGCTGGCCGACGACCCGATAAGGATGCAGAACGCCTTCCAGAATCGGGACGAAAACTGAGGCCCCCGATTCGAAACAATGTCGACCGGGAGTCCATGGATTGGAAGACGTGCTGCACCATGAACGCTCCCTAGGCGATAATCTAACTCTGCCCAGTTGCATTGGTTCCGGTGTATCTGACTCACCCGTCGCCGATGATTCTCGTGGGAAATCGGGTGGCTTTGGGTCTTCTCAGAAAAACAGTCTTCCGGGTCTTCCGGATTCCTTTGGAGGTGAGCAAGCTACAGCGGATAAACGAGTGTGACCTAGGCCAGACCTCCTCTCACTCCTGCGTTCCCATAGACGTCTATCAATCCTAATGGTGAGAGTGATGAGGGAATCGAGGTCAACCGGTAATTCCCGAGCAGCTAGCTCATCTTTTATTACCTCTGATAATCCGTGGGGGAAGGTATCGAAAGGGGACTCCGGATTCCAGGCACTCTCGGCGGCCAACGTGCGAAAGTCTACAGAGTAGTCTGCCACACTACGGGAGTCTTCAAGTAGTTTTCGGGCCGCCTCTCTCGCGGATACCGGAGAATCGAACACCTTCCTCACCTCTGCCAAGAAATCCTCCAGATGACGACAAATGGCAGATTGTTGCTCCCAAACTGCCGTAGCCCAGGAGAGCGCCCTTCCCGACATTAGCGTAATAATATACGCTATCTTCGATTGGTCCGAAGAGAACGAAGATGGCTGTAGCTCAAAAATAAGGGAGCACTGAGAAAGAAATCCCCGGGCAGGTTCCAGGATCCCCAGAATATCGCTCCAGAGGAGGTAAGCGGGGTTCTCGTGGAGCCGGGGTAGGCTGTACAAACTCACCACTAATAGATAAAAGGTTACTGAGTGGTTGGGGGATCTCAGATGTGGCAGGCTGCCAATGAGCTAACTCCCTGATTTGCTCCATGATTGCCTTAAACCCTTGGTCGTGGCGTTCCGTCAGGGAACGAAGCCCTTCCAAAAAGTCCTTTAGTAGCTCTTCATGCCTCCCAATGGTGGCTCTCTGCAGGGAGACAGCGTGGCGGAGCTGGGTCTGTCATGGCCAGTTCGTACCCCCATTACAAGGTGAGACCCAGATGCAGATGCAGACACCTACACCACCCGATGTCACAGGAAGGCCATAAAGATCATCAAGGACAACAACCACCCAAGCCACTGCCTGTTCACCCCGCTATCATCCAGAAGGCGAGGTCAGTACAGGTGCATCAAAGCAGGGACCGAGAGACTGAAAAACAGCTTCTATCTCAAGGCCATCAGACTGTTAAACAGCCACCACTAACATTTAGCGGCCGCTGCCAACATACTGACTCAACTCCAGCCACTTTAATAATGGGAATTGATGGAAATTATGTAAAAATGTACCACTAGCCACTTTAAACAATGCCACTTAATATAATGTTTACATACCCTACATTACTCATCTCATATGTATATGTATATACTGTACTCTATATCATCTACTGCATCTTGCCATCTTTATGTAATACATGTATCACTAGCCACTTTAAACTATGCCACTTTATGTTTACATACCCTACATTACTCATCTCATATGTATATACTGTACTCTATACCATCTACTGCATCTTGCCTATGCCGTTCTGTACCATCACTCATTCATATATCTTTATGTACATATTCTTTATCCCTTACACTTGTGTGTATAAGGTAGTAGTTGTGGAATTGTTAGGTTAGATTACTTGTTGGTTATTACTGCATTGTCGGAACTAGAAGCACAAGCATTTCGCTACACTCGCATTAACATCTGCTAACCATGTGTATGTGACTAATAAAATTTGATTTGATTTGAGAAACGGGAGGCAGATGGTTCGAGTCTCTGATATTTATTATAAAAAAACAACAACACGAAGAGTTATCTAACCAAAATGGAGATGTATGGATGAACCACTTCTCCAATCTTTTTGGCTCTATAACAAAGAACAAACAGCAAAAACATATACATGATCAAATACAATTCTTAGAATCAACTATTAAAGACTACCAGAACCCACTGGATTCTCTAATTACATTGAATAAACTACAGGACAAAATACAAACCCTCCAAGGCCTACGGGGTTTATGGTATCCTGAATTAAATGATAAAATACAGACCACAAATTCCAATTGGCTGTGCTTAAACTCTTTAACATCATCTTCAGCTCTGGCATATTCCCAATATTTGGAACAAAGGACTGATCACCCTAATCCACAAAAGTGTTGAAGAAATTGACTCCAATAACTACCGTGGGATATGCGTCAACAGCAACCTTGGGAAAATCCTCTACATTATCATTAACAGCAGACTCGTACATTTCCTCAGTGAAAACAATGTAATGAGCAAATGTCAAATTTGCTTTTTACCCGCAAAACTGGTCCAGCTCCTTCAAGTTGGGTGGGTTCCACTGGTGTACAGCAATCTGTAAATCATACCACAGATTCTCATTTGGATTGAGGTCTGGGCTTTGACTAGGCCATTCCAAGACATTTAAATGTTTCCCCTTAAACTACTCAAGTGTTGCTTTACCACTATGCTTAGGGTCATTGTCCTGCTGGAAGGTGAACCTCCATCCCAGTCTCAAATCTCTGAAAGACTGAAACAGGTTTCCCTCAAGAATTTCCCTGTATTTAGTGCCATCCACCATTCCTTCAATTCTGACCAGTTTCCCAGTCCCTGCGATGAAAAACATCCCCACAGCATGATGCTGCCACCACCATGCTTCACTGTGGGGTTGGTGTTCTCGGAGTGATGGGAGGTGTTGGGTTTGCGCCAGACGTAGCGTTTTCCTTGATGGTCAAAAAGCTAAATTTTAGTCTCATCTGACCAGAGTACCTTCTTCCATATGTTTGGGGAGTCTCCCACATGCCTTTGGCGAACACCAAACGTGTTTGCTTATTTTTTTCTTTAAGCAAGGCGTTTTTTCTGGTCACTCTTCCATAAAGCCAAGCTCTGTGGAGTGTACGGCTTAAAGTGGTCCTATGGACAGATACTCCAATCTCCGCTGTGGAGCTTTGCAGCTCCTTCAGGATTATCTTTAGTCTCTTTGTTGCCTCTCTGGTTAATGCCCTCCTGACCTGGTCCATGACTTTTGGTGGGCGGCCCTCTCTTGGCAGGTTAGTTGTGGTGCCATATTCTTTCAATTTTTTAATAATGGATTTAATGGTGCTCCGTGGGATGTTCAAAGTTTCTGCTATTTTTTATAACCCAAGCCTGATCTGTACTTCTCCACAACTTTGTCCCTGACCTGTTTGGAGAGCTCCTTGGTCTTCATGGTGCCGCTTGCTTGGTGTTGCCCCTTGCTTAGTGGTGTTGCAGACTCTGGGGCCTTTCAGAACAGGTGTATATATATATTGAGATCATGTGACAGATCATGTGGAACTTAAATAAAGTCCACCTGTGTGCAATCTAACTAATTATGTGACTTCTGAAGGTAATTGGTTGCACCAGATCTTATTTAGGGGCTTCATAGCAAAGGGGGTGAATACATATGCATGCACCACTTTTACGTTTTTTATTTTTTAGAATTTTGACCTATTTTGTGTATGTCCATTACATGGAATCTAAATAAAAATCTATATAAATGACATGTTGTAATGCAACAAAATAGGAAAAACGCCATTGGGGTTGAATATTTTTGCAAGGCACTGTCTATCAACAAATTGGCGAGGGCACTAGAACAGTCTGCAGCACCCGGCCTCACCCTACTAGAATCAAATGTTTACAGCAGCACCTAGATCTTCTGCAAAGATTCTGTCAGACCTGGGCCCTGACAGTAAATCTCAGTATGACAAAAAAAAAGTCAAGTTCCCAGGACCACAAATTCCATCTAGACACCATTGCCCTAGAGCACACAAAAAAACTATACATCAGCGCCACGGGTAACTTCCACAAAGCTGTGAACGATCTGAGAGACAAGGCAAGAAGTGCCTTCTGTGCCATCAAAAGGAACATAAAATTTGACATAACAACTTGAATCAGTTATAGAACCCATTGCCTTTTATGGTTGTAGGGTCTGGGGTCCGCTCACCAACCAAGAATTCACAAAATGGGACAAAAAACTAATTGAGACTCTGCATGCAGAATTCTGCAATAATATCCTCTGTGTACAACGTAAAACACCAAATAATGCATGCAGAGTAGAATTAGGCCGATACCTGCTAATGATCAAAATCCAGAAAAGAGCTGTTAAAAACATATTCACTTGACACATTGGAAAGAATTTACAAAAAAAACTGAGCAAACTGGAATGCTATTTGGCTCTAAACAGAGAGTACACAGGGGCAGAATACCTGACCACGTGACTGACTCAAAATTAAGGAAATCTTTGACTCTGTGTCACACCCTGATCTGTTTCACCTGTCTTTGTGCTTGTCTGCACCCTCCTCCAGGTGTCGTCCATCTTCCCTGTTATCCCCAGTGTATTTATACCTGTCTTCTCTCTTTGTCTGTTGCTAGTACGCTTTGTCAGTCAAGCCTACCAGCGGTTTTCCCCTTGCTCCTGTCATCTAGTTTTCCTGGTTTTGACCATTCTGCCTGCCTTGACCCTGAGACGGCCTGCCGTTCTGTACTTCTTGACTCTGATCTGGATTACTGACCTCTGCCTGCCCTTGACCTGTTGTTTCGTCTGCCCCTGTTCTAGTAATAAACTTTTGTTACCTCGACACTGTCTACATCTGGGTCTTCACTAAAACGTGATTGTCACGGCCGTTGAAAGAACTTGAACAAAGCGCAACGTGGTGAGCGTACATATTTCCTTTTATTAGGTGATGACGCCGACAAAACAATAAACAATACCAAACAACCGTGAAGCTTAAGGCTAAGTGCCACA
Source organism: Salvelinus alpinus (assembly GCF_045679555.1). NCBI lineage: Eukaryota > Metazoa > Chordata > Actinopteri > Salmoniformes > Salmonidae > Salvelinus > Salvelinus alpinus. Next base: position 71,900,334 of record NC_092090.1, on the reverse strand, counting down.
AACAAAGTTAACTTCCCACAAAGACAGTTGGGAAAAAGGGAGACATTAAAACGATCTCTAAGGTCAGGGCGTAACAGTACCCCCCCAAAGGTGCGCACTCCGGCCGCAAAACCTGAACCTATAGGGGAGGGTCTGGGTGGGCATCTATCCGCGGTGGCGGCTCAGATGCGGGACGCAGACCCCGCTCCACCATAGGCTCACCTCACTTTGGTGGCACCTCTGGTGCGGGGACCCTCGCCGCGGGCCCCGGACTGGGCACACTCGTCGCGGGCCCCGGACTGGGCACACTCGTCGCGGGCCCCGGACTGGGCACCCTCGTCGCGGGCCCCGGACTGGGCACCCTCGTCGCGGGCCCCGGACTGGGCACCCTCGTCGCGGGCCCCGGACTGGGCACCCTCGTCGCGGGCACCGGACTGGGCACCGTCGCTGGGGGCCCCGGAATGGAGACCGTCGCTGGGGGCCCCGGAATGGAGACCGTCGCTGGGGGCCCCGGAATGGAGAACGTCGCTGGGGGCCCCGGAATGGAGAACGTCGCTGGAGGCTCCGGACTGGAGAACGTCGCTGGAGGCTCCGGACTGGAGAGCGTCGCTGGAGGCTCCGGAATGGAGACCGTCGCTGGAGGCTCCGGACTGGAGACCGTCGCTGGAGGCTCCGGACTGGAGACCGTCGCTGGAGGCTCCGGACTGGAGACCGTCGCTGGAGGCTTCGTGCCATGACTCCTCACTGGAGGCTTCGTGCCATGGATCATCACTGGAGGCTTCTTGCCATGGATCATCACTGGAGGCTTCTTGCCATGAATCATCACTGGAGGCTTCGTGCCTTGGATCATCACTGGAGGCTTCTTGCCATGGATCATCACTGGAGGCTTCGTGCCATGCATCATCACTGGAGTGAGGAGACGTATGGGCAGTCTGGTACGTGGAGCTGCCACAAGGCTCACCAGGCTGGGGAGACATACAGGAGGATTAGTTCTGGGCGCAGGCACAGGACTCACCAGGCTGGAGAGACATAGCACCGGATATACTGGGCCGTGGAGGCGCACTGGAGGTCTCGAGCTTAGAGCCTGCACAACCTGTCCTGGCTGGGTGGTTATCTTCACCCTGCAAATGCGGGGCGCTGGCACAAGACGCACTGGGCTGTGTAGACGTACCGGAGACACAGTGCGCAGAGCCGGCGCAGGATATATTGGGCCGAGGAGGTGCACTGGAGGTCTGGAGAGCAGGGCTGGCACAACCCGTCCTGGCTGGATGCTCACCCTAGCCCGGCAGATGCGGGGAGCTGGAATGTAGCGCACCGGGCTAAGAACGCGTACTGGAGACACCGTGCGCTCCACCACATAACACGGTGCCTGACCAGTACAACGCTAGCCACGGTAAGCACGGGGAGTTGGCTCAGGTCTCCAACCTGACTCAGCCAAACTCCCCGTGTGCCACCCGTAAAAAAAATTGTGGGCTGCCTCTCGGGCTTCCTTGCTAGCCGTGTTCCCTCGTAACGCTGCCGCTCTGCTTTCGCTGCCTCCAGTTCCTCCCGTGGACGGCGATACTCCCCAGCCTGCCTCCAGGGTCTCTAACCATCCAGTATCTCCTCCCATGTCCATTTCTCCAGATAGCGCTGCTCCCCCTTACCACGCTGCTTGGTCCCTTGGTGGTGGGAAGTTCTATCACGGCCGTTGAAAGAACTTGACCAAAGCGCAGCGTGGTGAGCTTACATATTCCCTTTTATTAGGTGATGACGCCGACAAAACAATAAACAATACCAAACAACCGTGAAGCTTAAGGCTAAGTGCCACAAACAAAGTTAACTTCCCACAAAGACAGGTGGGAAAAAGGGCTACCTAAGTATGGTTCTCAATCAGAGACAACGATAGACAGCTGTCCCTGATTGAGAACCCTACCCGGCCAAAACATAGAAAAACAAATAATAGAATGAAAGAACATAGAATACCCACCCCAAATCACACCCTGACCAAACCAAATAGAGACATAAAAAGGATCTCTAAGGTCAGGGCGTGACAGTGATACTATGTACAGCGTCAGTGAGCATAGCCTTGCTATTGAGAAAGAGCTTTCAAGAGAAAACAGGCTATGTGCACACTGCCCACAAAATGAGATGGAAACTGAGCTGCACTTCCTAACCTCCTGCCAAATGTATGACCATATTATAGACACATATTTCCCTCAGATTACACAAACTCACAAATAATTTGAAAACAAATCCAATTTTGATAAACTCCCATATCTATTGGGTGAAATACCACAGTGTGCAATCACAGCAGCAATATTTGTGACCTGTTGCCACAAGGAAAAACAGTGAAGAACAAACACCATTGTAAATACAACCTATATTTATGTTTATTAATTTTCCCTTTTGTACTTTAACTATTTGCACATCATTACAATACTGTATATAGACATATGACATTTTAAATGTCTTTATTCTTTTTGAATGTTTGTAAGTGTGATGTTTACTGTTTATTTCACTTTTGTTTATTATCTATTTCACTTGGCTTGGAAATGTAAACATATGTTTCCCATGCCAATAAAGGCCTTAAATTGAATAGAAAAATAGAATACACATTTTTGGGGAGAATAAAGGGTCACAGCCATGTCTCTTCCCTTGCCCACTGCGGTGCCAGAGAGTTTCTCAGTCACAGCTCTTAGATTCATACAGTGATGAAAGCAGTAGGGATTAGGTTAGATGGCATTGACTTTCATTAGGCTAGTATGATTCTCAAGCCAACTGCTGTAAACTGTAGAGATTCCATGTTGGAGAATGTTATCACAGTTATATGTTTTTACAAAAACAGAATTAAATGTATGATGTTTTGGTGTATTGCGCTGTTGTGACATTACACAGTAGAAACTAATCTGTCACTCGGGGGGCTCTCGAGTGGCGCAGCGGTCTAATGCACTGCATCTGAAGAATTTGTTCTTAACTGACTTGCCTAGTTAAATAAAGGTTAAATAAAATCACATAAATAAAATAAATAATGTCAAGGTGACCATTACCTGCCCCATATAATTAATTCAAGACAAGAATCATACATAAATACCCATATAATTAATTCAAGACATGAATCATACATGAATACTCAAGGAGAAAGTATTTGTTTTATGGTGTAGGGTGGCCTGTATGGTTTATAATATATGCAATAGAAAAAGTAGTTATTTCAAAACGCACAGTGAAATGCACAGTCACCTCGCCCTTTAGTTGCGTGTATTTTCTGCTGTGTCTCTTTAAATACAGTAGGCAGTGCTATCCGCCTGTGTGGAGCGCAGAGCGCGGTTACCGCTGTGGTGTGCGCGATCCACAGGGCTGTTTGACAGGCGGTCTGGACACGAAGAGAATAGGCAGGTCGTCTCACCGCGACACGCTGGCTGCATCATACCGACATTGACCCAAAATGGTTGACAGCGGTGTACAGAAAGGATAGTCTCCCGCCTACCGTGTTCAGTATAATTTCTTCTCTCATTGTAAATTAACGTGTGGCAGCATCCAATGAACGCTTTATTGAACTGGACCAAGATTGGTTTGTAACGGGATTGAGAAACTCAGAGACAGAGGACCCACGCATGGACGTTATGGCGAATTCATAAATGTGTTACCCTATCTCAACATTTAGACTACCACTGGATCTATTGTGTTGATATTGTGAGGAATTTTCCCCGAGTAAGGACCAAGATTGTGCATGAGAGCTGTTATCAGACCCATTCTTATTTCAGAGTTGCATCTTTCTGTTACCCGCGCATTAGGTTCAACCAAAGATTCCCGAATATGCGGTAATGGATTGTACTCACCTTTGGATGTCTCTCTCATGACTCCTATTTGAGGTAGGTTACAGACCGTATCATATTTTATTCAGTTCAATGAAAGTTGCCAAACATTTATTTATTTATTTTTTATACCAGATATAGAATTTTACTAGGCTGTTATATGCATTTTCTACAGGCAGATTTCTATTGTAGGATTTAACATCTACCAGCAGATTTCTACTGGATAACGTCTGTTTCTATCAGCTGGTTTCTACTGTATAGCATCTGAGACATTGATAAGTGCCCCCATCACAATTGTTTTGACGATCAGACAGTGCAGAGTAATTTCAGCAAACCAGCAAACCCACTCTCCCCTCGGATCTTTATGTATGCTGGGCCACTGACATGAATTTAAGTCATACAAATATATGAATGTAGCCTACAGTAGCCTATAGTTTATTATTTTTCCAAGCCTACTGAAGGTGGTGGTGGTGAGAGACCATTACCACTGATAATGGTGGAGAGAGTCATTGCCATTGAGCTGAAAATTTCAACAGACATTTCAAGATTTCCCTGAGGGCCTATTAATGGGCCTACCATTACCAACACAGACCAGTATGCCTGTTCTATTTATTCCAACAGACTCTCATATACAGTTCCTTCAGAAAGTATTCACACCCCTTGACTTTTTCCACATTTTGTTGTGTTACAGCCTGAATCTACAATAGAATAAATGTAGATTTTGTGTCACTGGCCTTCACACAAAACCCATAATGCTAAAGTGGAATTATGTTGTTAGAATTGTTTACAAATTAATTAAAAATGAAAAGCTGAAATGTCTTGAGTCCGTAAGAATAGAGGCCATTTGTTATGGCAAGTCTAAATAAGTTCAGGCGTAAAAATGTGCTTGACAAGTCAAATAAGTTGCTTGGACTAATAGTGTTTAACATGATTTTTGAATGACTACCTCATCTCTGTACCCCACACATACAATTATCTGTAAGGTCCCTCAGTTGAGCAGCGAATTTCAAACACAGATTCAACCACAAAGACCAGGGAGGTTTTCCAATGCCTCACAAAGAAGTGTGATGGGTAAAAAAAACAGACATTGAATATCCCTTTGAGGATGGTGAAGTTATTAATTACACTTTGGATGGTGTATCAATACACGCAGTCACTACAAAGCACTACAAAGATACAGGCATCCTTCCTAACTCAGTTGCTGGAGAGGAAGGAAACCGCTCAGGGATTTCACCATGAGGCCAATGGTGACTTTAAAACAGTTACAGAGTTTAATGGCTGTGATAGGAGAAACTGACGATGGATCAACAACATTGTAGTTACTCACCAAATACTAACCTAAATGACAGAGTGGAAAGAAGAAAGCCTGTACAGAATAAAAAATATTCCAAAACATGCATCTTGTTTGCAATAAGGCAATAAAGTAAAACTACAAAAAAATGTGCCAAAGAAAGAACTTTATATCCTGAAAACAAAGTGGTACGTTTGGGCCAAATCCATCACAACAGATCACTGAGTACCACTCTTCATATTTTCAAGCATAGTGGTGGCTGCATCATGTTATGGGTATGCTTGTCAATGGCAAGAGTTAGGGAGTTTTTTAGGACTAAAAGAAACGGAATAGAGCTAAGCACACACAAAATCCTAGAGGAAAACCTGGTTCAGTCTGCTTTCCAACAGACACTGGGAGACAAATTCACCTTTCAACAGGGCAATAACCTAGAACACAAGGCCAAATATATACTGGAGTTGCTTACCAAGACGATATTTAATGTTCCTGAGTGGCCTAGTTACAGTTTTGACTTAAATTGGCTTGAAAATCTATGACCAGACATCATCATGGCTGTCTAGCAATGATCAACAACCAACTTGACAGGACATGAAGAATTTGAAAAATAATAATGTTCAAATATTGTACAGTCCATGTGTGCAAATCACTTAGAGACTTACCCAGAAAGACTCACAGCAGGAGGGCACTAATCGCTGCCAAAGGTGATTCTAACATGTATTGACTCAGAGGATTGAATACTTATGAAATCAAGATATGTTCGTTTATTTTTTATATTTTCTTCACAAGTGTTAACATTTTTCTTCCACTTTGACATTACAGAGTATTTTGTGTAAATTGTTGCCAAAAATTACAATTCAATCCATGCGTATATTCCCACAAACCAAGTGGAGCTGTCTATAGTCTGTAATCAATTAGACAAAGTCAAGTCAGGAAGAGGTTGTTTGATTTTCTCTGTGTGTGTGTGTGTGTGTGTGTGTGTGTGCGTGCGTGCGTGCGTGTGTTTGTGTAAAACGATCAGCTCCCCTGAATCTCACCACCTGATACATGCAGGGTTTATTTGGATTAGTTAGATGTGCTAATGGACATGTGAAAGTGTCCTCTGCACCAGTAGCCAACTCATCTCAGTGTGTGTAATCATACCCAGTCAGTGGCTCTGCTAGGCTGCATGTCATTATTTCCCTGCCTGTTCTGGAGGGCTTGCTCTATGTAAATATTGTTTGGCCGTGAGAATCAACACATCGCAACTCTCACTTTAACAGAAGTGTGAGGCAGCTGAACTTTCATTAGAGCCCTCCTGCTAATGTTTAACTAGCAGAATGACTTGCAGATCCACCTCAGATAGCAGAGGAAACCGGCCTGCCTTTCTGCCTTTCTGACTTCCTGCCTTTCTGACTTCCTGCCTTCCCTTTCTTAACCCTCTGTTATTCTGTTACTGAGGCTAATGACATGGTTAGAGATGTGTTAGATGTATTCTTCTTTGTGGCAGCTCAGTAATGGGGAAATGAACTGAATTGATATTCGGTGGTATTCATAATGAAGCATCATCTGTCAGCAGGTGCTCTCCAGAGACACAGTTATTCAGTACTGGAAGTGGTCAAACATTCCCACATTTAACCCTAACCCTAACATTCTTGGGTCAGAATAATATAACAGCAATATGTTAAGTCTTTAAAAATGACCACAAGGCTGCTGAACTACCCAGTTATTAATGCTGGGAATTGTTCAGACTGCTGCCATAGTACAGTACAGTAGGCTATAGTAATTACCTTCTGGAGAAAGTAAGTATAAAACCGGGCACACACTATTAATGACAAGTTGTGTATATATTATATGTGTCAACACCTTGTACTTTTAAAAGAAATTGATGAATTACAAGTCACTCATTTTGACAAATGAAATCATTATCTAGCTTAAGTGTAGCTGGCTGTAGCTGTCCCACCCTGCAGCCATCTACTAGCCTGAGGCTGAGAAAGTAGGGGGACAGGCTAGAGATAAGAATGCACAAGGGGGTTTGGATTCTGAGTGATGCTGTGCCAAACAGCAACAGTATATCTGAATAATGTTCCTCTCGCCCCTTTGCAATTAGATAGGAAAAAGAGACATTCAGGTGCTCTCAATGACTGTTATTGGAATGGTTGTAGTGAAGTAATATTTGATATGCGCATATTATATATACCTCACATGCGACTCATAAGACTAAGCAATTGGCCCATTAAATGAATTATTTGACTCCACAAAGATGATTTAGCAGTATGCAAGTAACTAAAGTTGAGTTACAGTAATAGGCAATCAATAAATGTCTGAAAATGGAATTCTAAATACAAGTGTATTTAATTACTTTGTAAAATGAATGAAATAACATACTGAACAAAACAATTTACCTTTATTTAACTAGGCAAGTCAGTTAAGAACAAATTCTTATTTTACAATGATGGCCTACCACGGCCAAACCCTCCCCTAACCCGGATGACGCTGGGCCAATTGTGCGCCGCTCTATGGGACTCCCGATCACAGACAGTTTTGATACAGCCCGGGATCAAACCAGGGTCTGCAGTGATGCCTCTAGCATTGAGATGCAGTGCCTTAGACCACTGCGCCACTCGGGAGCCTTATGCCATACAAGACATAAAGCTTATGTTACAAAGCATTAACAAGCATTACAAGGCATTATTCTAAGCATGATCGGAGAGGGAGCCCATAGCTCATGGGAGAGGGAGAGAATGAAATAGAAGGAGAGACTGTATCTCACCAGCGCAGATCAGGAACAAAAAAGAGAGCGAGACAATGAATAAGACCTTCTTTAAGCCTCAGTTGTTTGGATTCAAAATCTGAGTTGTTGACCAACAGCATAACTTCACCTCCAATCAGATATAATACCTACAGACCTGTAAAGACAACAGAACCTCTGCTTCTAAGAGGTGTGACAATGGGGGTTGGTGAGATCAACACGGAGAATGTTGAATTCCTAAGACAAAACAGAGGAATCTTTGCAGTGTAAATAGTCACTTCGGGGGCTGGGTCGCTCTACATGGTAACTAACCATGGTAATAACAGATGCATGGTACAGTATTTTCCATTATATATACTCATTCATTCCAATTACTCACCAGGCCAGCTGACACATTCAAACAGTTGTGAGTACTCATTCCTTTCAACCTTCCAATAATCATTTTTTTTTAAGTAATAAAAATATCTAGTATGTAGGTAGTATTTCATTTAGAATTTCAGATTCTAGCAGGCTTAGTACCCAGCCCAATAGAGCACTTTAAAGCCCCTCAGATATGCAGCTCTCTGTAGAGCCATGACTAGATAGCAGGAACAGCAGCATAGTGAAGAAGGCTTTGAATACCTTCAGAGTTTATATGGCTTCCTTCTTTATCCTCTTGGTGAACTCTCAGTGACTCCTCATGGATCAGAACAAGTGGCTCTGGTCTGTGAATATAACCAGAGGAGCTGACATAAAGAGAACATCCATGGCTGAGCTGGTCATAGCAATGAAACCCTCTGAAGCCTGCTGTGTTATGGGAAGGCACTGTACTGTCCTGTACTGTATGTATGTTTGATGATGTGCTCTCTCTCTATTGATATTTCATTATCATGAACGGATGCCAAGATTCTCATTAGGGTGTATACAGAAGTAGCCTGGCTATAGAAACGGAGTTTCAGTGTTTAGTGCTTAAGCTCTGGCATGTGGACAATCGCTCCTCACTGTTCTCTGGGTTTCGTCAGTGCGGTGTCTCAGGGAAGTGGCACATTAGACAGAGGGAGTTGATGGTTTTCTCTGTACTCGTTGTTAAATACTGTTTTGGTGCAGAATAAGCAGTGTTGGAAAAAGAGACCCAATTGTCATACTTGAGTAAAATTACAGATACCTTAATAGAAATGAATCAAGTAAGAGTGAAAGTCATCCAGTAAAATACTACTTGAGTAAAAGTCTAAAAGTATTTGATTTTACATATACTTAAGTATCAAAAGTAAAAGTAAAAGTATAAATAATTTCAAATTCTTTCTATTAAGCAAACCAGACAGCACCATTTTCTTGTTTTTTACATTTACAGATAGCCAGTGTTACGCTCCAACACTCAGACATCATTTACAAACGAAGCATGTGTTTAGTGAATCTGCCAAATCAGAGGCAGTAGGGATGACCAGGGATGTTCTCTTGATAAGTGTGGGAATTAGACCATTTTCCTGTCCTGCTAAGCATTCAAAATGTAACGAGTACTTTTGGGTGTCAGGGAAAATGTATAGAATAAAAAGTACATAATTTTCTTTAGGAATGTAGTGAAGTAAAAGTTGTCAAAAATATGAATAGTAAAGTAAAGTAAACTACTTAAGTAGTACTTTCAAGTATTTTTACTTAAGTACTTTACACCACTGAGAATAAGAATCACAGAAAGACAGAACAGCAGATCTATAGCCTGTCAGTTATAAAGAGGTTAATCAGTGGTTGAAGGAAAGAACAGTGAATAAGACACATCCATCATCTCAATGAAAACAGTTTAATGCCTCCAAATTCTGACAGGTAAATTAGGCATTGTCTCATCTATGATCTCTATAAGTAGAGATGTAGGACTCATATTTTTATTTTATTTTATTTATTTCACCATTATTTAACCAGGTAGGCAAGTTGAGAACAAGTTCTCATTTACAATTGCGACCTGGCCAAGACAAAGCAAAGCAGTTCGACACATACAACAACACAGAGTTACACATGGAGTAAAACAAACATACCGTCAATAATACAGTAGAAAAATAAGTCTATATACAATGTGAGCAAATGAGGTGAGATAAGGGAGGTAAAGGCAAAAAAAAGGCCATGGTGGCGAAGTAAATACAATATAGCAAGTAAAACACTGGAATGGTAGATTTGCAGTGGAAGAATGTGCAAAGTAGAAATAGAAATAATGGGGTGCAAAGGAGCAAAATAAATAAATAAATACAGTAGGGGAAGAGGTAGTTGTTTGGGCTAAATTATAGATGGGCTATGTACAGGTGCAGTAATCTGTGAGCTGCTCTGACAGCTGGTGCTTAAAGCTAATGAGGGAGATAAGTGTTTCCAGTTTCAGAGATTTTTGTAGTTGGTTCCAGTCATTGGCAGCAGAGAACTGGAAGGAGAGGCGGCCAAAGGAGGAATTGGCTTTGGGGGTGTTATATATAGTGATGGCTTAGTCATGTCATGTCTGAGAGAAATGACAGAAACATCTACAGTATGTACAATGACATCACTGTGATTGGTTCTAATATAACCAGTGCTGGCTCCATGCATAAGCGATATAAGTGGGCCCCCACCAAAATCAATATATATTTTTTATTTATTTGGGAAGTCAGTCTTACTGTTGCGAGTTAGAATAGTAGAATACACAATGTGCAATTTCGAAATTTGGTTGTGCATCAGCCGTTTTTCTCTTGTTATGTCAGTCACTGACAGTCACAAAATGACCATGTCAGCTAACAACTTTTACATTGTTAAGTTAGTCTAGCCTCGCCTCTCCTGAGTCCGAAAGGGAGTTGCAGTGATGGGACAAGACTGTAACTACCAATTGGATATCACGAAATTGGGGAGAAAAAGGAGTAAAAGTACAAAAATAAATACAAATATAAAGTTAGTCTAGCCTGCTACTGTATCTAAACTTGTATTAATCATGTCTGAATAGCGACCGTGCACGCTGGGCAGGTGCCCAGTAGCCCTGAACTCCAAGGGAGTTAGTTTTGTTAGTTACTCTCACTCAGATATCATTAACATGACATAAGTTTTGACAAAATGGATAGAATTGCAGGAAATTAGCTGTAAAACTGCAATTGTTTTCTCTCTGCCCCATGGCAAATTAAATACAATTGCAAGGCCCTGGAACAGGGAACAGAAACGAAAAACAGAAAATGGCAACAAAATTTGAGGAACAGAATCAAAACCGGAAACTAAAGTGATCTAAACTGTTCCGGAACAGAACTGTAATTTTAAAAGCATGGGAACCGGTTAATAACATTATTTTAAAATCAAGGCATTTTTTGGAGTCCCAGAAGAAACACAACTAAGCGCCTATGCAAAGCCTTCAATCTGTCACTCAGAAACGTATTTCAGTGTCTGCCTGCAAGCCGTAAATCTTTGCCAGTGGATGTGTGTGTGTGTGTAGGCTACCGTCATTTTAAAAGCATGGGAACCGGTTAATAACTTTATTTTACGTTCCAGGCATTTGTATTCCAGTTCCAGAAGAAACACAACTAACACCCCTCCCCCATATCTTATGCCTGCCCATACCATAACCCACAGTTGAAATTGAGATTCATTTGTGAATAGAACACTTCTCCAGCCTGCCAGTGGCCATCGAATGTGAGCATTTGCTCACTGAAGTTAGGTACGATGCCAAACTGCAGTCAGGTCAAGACCCTGGTGAGGACGACGAACACACAGATGATTATTCAGCTATGCAACCCAGAGTTTCATCAGCTGTCTGGGTGGCTGGTCTCAGACGATCCCCGCAGGTGAAGAAGCCGGATGTGGAGGTCCTGGGCTGGTGTGGTTACACATGGTCTGCAGTTGTGAGGCTGGTTGGATGAACTGCCAAATTCTGTATAACTGTACATTTCTGACGTTGGAGGTGACTTATGGTAGCGAAATGAACATTCAATTATCTGGTATCAGCTCTGGTGGACATGACATTTTTCCAGCATTCATTTTTCCCATGGGGGATTTTAGAAACACTTACAATAAGGGATATGTTTCTTGCAGGCCTACCTTGGCATGGCATTTTGATAACCATGTAAATTTCTCGCGGACAAGGTTACTTTCATCAATATATTCGGCTCTATTTACTCTATTTACTCTCAGATTTGAAAATGCTAATTAGAATCAATGTAGACATCATACAAAACTACAAATCCCTGCAAGCGCTTAAACCTTATCTCTAGCTGACACCTTTGCTAACAGTGTTAACTTGCACAAGACAGTTCACAGAATTGTCAATGTAGCCTATTTATTCATTACTACATTTAGCTAACATTAGATAGTTCATCCAGAGATTCTTACCTTTTCCTCAATATGGCAGTCTCGTCCAGATCATCATGGCATTTGTAGTTCTTTATGATAGCCACATTAGAGACTAATTAGCATTACATTTTTGGGGGGTAAATACAGGCGAATATATCGATAATAGTCACCTTGTCCTAGAGAGATTTACACGGCCATCAAAACGTCACGCCAGGGTCAACCTACACAAAACAGCCCTTTAAGTGTTTCCAAAATCCCCTTTGGGAAAAATGAATGGTGGAAAAACGATTGGAACCATTTCACTGTTTGACCTCTAGGTACTCTATGATCATGCTGTTCAATTAGCTTCTTGATATACCACACCTGTCAGGTTGATGGAATGCTCACTCACAGGGATGTAAACATTTGTGCACAAAATTTGAGCAATAAGCTTTTTGTGTGTATGGAACATGTCTGGAATCTTTCATTTAATTTCAGGTCATGAAACATGGAGCAACACTTTACATATTGTGTTTACATTTTTGTTCAGTTTAGAACTCACCTGCAGCTCACCTCTGCTACAGTCACGCCCCTTTCACCTTCTCCTACGCAACTGACAGTATGCAATTTCGCAATTCATCCTTCCTCGATTCCTCTCCTCACATCCTTCTCAAAACCCATTGGAGAAGAAGGTCAGATGGGAGGGACCTTGTACCTCCTCCTCCAATACAGTTGCGTTACAATACAGGTGAGGAAATAGGATGTGAGTAATCAAGGAAAAACAAAGTGAGACAAAGTCCTAGTAGCCATCGTGAGGAGATGTCACCGGCCCTGAGACCTAAAGTAATGATATCCTAGCCCAATCAAATCATGGTTTTAGAAGGATAATGTACTCTGCTTTGTGGGTATGAAGTCCTGTTGTGGACAGGGGTTGCCTCCTAGGTCAGCCATAAAGGGATTGTTACACCCACACCAATGATCAAGGACATTAACTTCAGCTGCAAATCTGTGCAATATCATCAGACAAAATGAGAGTGAGTGACACCCAAATAAAAGAGACAATCAGGGAATGTTCAATGACCCAGAAAATACACTATACTTTATTCAAAGAATCACTGCTTTATTTCATATCATACAAAGAATGCCTATATAAATGGTAAGTAGATTTAGACATCCATCTTTCTCCATAACAATAGACGATTGAATAGTTAAATGAATTGTGTCTAATAGAAATAATGTCAGGGCTGGGCTTGAACAGAAACTTGCACACCCAGTATTTATTTATTTATATATATATTTTTATTCAACCTTTATTTAACTAGGCAAGTCAGTTAAGAACAAATTCTTAATTACAATGACGGCCTACCAAAAGGCAAAAGGCCTTCTGCGGGGACAGGGGCCTGGGATTAAAAATAAAAAATAAATACAATATAAATATAGGACAAAACAAACATCACAACAAGAGAGACAACACAACACTACATAAAGAGAGACGTAAGACAACAACATAGCATGGCAGCAACACAACATGACAACAACATTGGTAGCAACACATCCAGGTGGCAGCACAAAACATGATACATACATTATTGGGCACAGACACAAAGGGCAAGAAGGTAGAGACAATAATACATCACATAAAGCAGCATGAAGAGATTGAGATAAAACTGTTCAGTTTGAGTGTTTGTTGCAGCTCATTCCAGTCACCAGCTGCAGCGAACTGAAAAGAGGAGCGGCCCAAGGATGTGTGTGCTTTGGGGACCTTTAAAAGAATGTGACTGGCAGAACGGGTGTTGTATGTGGAGGATGGGGGCTGCAGTAGATATCTCAGATAGGGGGAGTGAGGCCTAAGAGGGTTTTATAAATAAGCATCAACCAGTGGGTCTTGCGACGGGTATACAGAGATGACCAGTTTACGGAGGAGTATAGAGTGCAGTGATGTGTCCTATAAGGAGCATTGGTGGCAAATCTGATGGCCGAATGGTAAAGAACATCTAGCCGCTCGAGAGCACCCTTACCTGCCGATCTATAAATTATGTCTCCGTAATCTAGTATGGGTAGGATGGTCATCTGAATCAGGGATAGTTTGGCAGGTGGAGTGAAAGAGGAGCGATTACGATAGAGGAAACCTAGATTTCACTTTAGCCTGCAGCTTTGATATGTGCTGAGAGAAGGACAGTGCACCGTCTAGCCATACTCCCAAGTATTTGTATGAGGTGACTACCTCAAACTCTAAACCTTCAGAGGTTGTAATAACACCTGTGGGAAGAGGGGCATTCTTCTTACCAAACCACATGACCTTTGTTTTGGAGGTGTTCTGAACAAGGTTAAGGGTAGAGAAAGCTTGTTGGACACTAAGAAAGCTTTGTTGTAGAGCATTTAACACAGAATCCTGGGAGGGGCCAGCTGAGTATAAGACTGTATCATCTGCATATAAATGGCTGAGAGAGCTTCCTACTGCCTGAGCTATGTTATTGATGTAAATTGAAAAGAGCGTGGGGCCTAGGCTCGAGCCTTGGGGTACTCCCTTGGTGACAGGCAGTGGCTGAGACAGCAGATTTTCTGACTTTATACACTGCACTCTTTGAGAGAGGTAGTTAGCAAACCAGGCCAAAGACCCCTCAGAGACACCAATACTCCTTAGCCGACCCACAAGAATGGAATGGTCTACCGTATCAAAAGCTTTGGACAAGTCAATAAAAATAGCCACACAATATTGCTTAGAATCAAGAGCAATGGTGACATCATTGAGAACCTTTAAGGTTGCTGTGACACATCCATAACCTGAGCGGAAACCAGATTGCATAACCGAGAGAAAACTATAGACATCAAGAAAGCCAGTCAGTTGATTATTGGCAAGTTTTTCCAACACTTTTGATTAACAGAGCAAAATAGAAATAGGCCTATAACAGTTAGGATCAGCTTGAGCTCCCCCTTTACATAAAGGATGAACCGTGGCTGCCTTCCAAGCAATGGGAACCTCCCCAGAAAGGAGAGACAGGTTAAAAAGGTTGGAGATAGGCTTGGCGATAATAGGGGCAGCAACCTTAATGAAGAAAGGGTCTAAACCACCTGACCTAGATGTTTTTTGGGGTCAAGTTTAAGGAGCTCCTTTAGCACCTCAGACTCAGGGACTGCCTACTGGGCGAAACTTTGTAGTGGGGCAGGGGAAAAAGAGGGAGAAGCATCGGGGATAGTTGCATTAGAAGGGGTGGGAGATTAGGAAATGTTGGATGGGCAAGGAGGCATGGCTGAGTCAAATAGGATTCCTGACTTAATGAAGTGGTGATTAAAGAGCTTAGCCATGTTCTTCTTGTCAGTAACAACCACATCATCAACATTAAGGGACACGGGCAGCTGTGAGGAGGAGGATTTATTCTCCAGGACATTAACCGTTTTCCAGAACTTCTTGGGCTGAGACCCACAGAGAGAGAACTGCTCCTTAAAGTAACTAACTTTGGCCTTCTGGATAGCCTGAGTGCGCTTATTTCTCATTTGCCTGAACGATAGCCAGTCAGCCTGAGTATGCGTGTGCCGAGCCTTTCGCCAAATGCAATTCTTGAGGTGGAGTAACTCTACAAGATCACTGTCGAACCAGGGGCTGAACCTGTTTTTAATTCTCATTTTCTTTATGGGGGCGTGTTTGTTAACAATACCACTGAAAATATCAAAAAAGAAGGTCCAAGCGTCTTCAACAGATCAAGCTGATATTATACTATTTTACAGAGGCCAGTTCATGAAGGAAGGCTTGCTCATTAAAGTTTTTTAGCAAGCGTCTATGACAAATCAGGACAGGTCGTTTCACTGAGCAGCCAACAGTAGCTAGTTGACCTTGTATGTTCTATGCACTGTTACTTTTAACAGTACTTTTGTAGTCCTACAACCAACCAAACAATAAACCAATAGCATACATATGGATATGGCTATCCCCTTCAGTCTCTCCAGGACTTGGGACTTTTTTGGGACCTTCATCCGCGGACAGGGTTTAGCAGCTTTCACAGGTTTCTGTATCTTAGGTTTTGGAAACATAGAAATTAGTCCAGGACTTGGGTATTTATTCTCAAGTGGTAAAACATTTGATATTTCGTTTCAATTCTGTTTTTGTATTGTCATAGATCTATTTTTGGAACTGGAAATCTATTCATTAGCTAGCTAGCTTAGCTACTAGCTTGGTAGCTAACATTGTTGTTTTTAGCAGATCAAGCTTATGTTTATGTCATAAAAAAACAAATATTGGATTGCTGTCTATCCTATTTATGTGTAGCTAGCCAGCTAGCTGACATTACCTAGAATAGATGGTAACTTGACCCTTGTGCTATGCATCATCCTGGTGCCGGCACCTCCTGCTGCTAACGTTTCTATCCATGCCGGCAATGCAGCCCGCTGCGATGCTTCTTTGGGAAATCTATAAAGTTACATTTCTAAAATAAATGAATCGCCGGTCATAATGACCATCCCACCCGTGAATACTATGGTCAACTTGAGAAAACAACTAGACTAAGCTGTTTACAGCCGGGACAGATAGATATTTACAAACACATCCTGAGTTCTTTGGGGTTCCAGGGTTCCCTTCCACGTCTCCTCAAAAAGCCGTTGAAAAGGTCTATATGTTTCTTCTTCTCCTTTGTGGCACATCGGAAAATTATACATTTCCCTGCTAATGTTTCCTCAAATGTCAAGATTATTTTGGAGTGGGGATTATCTGCAAGACTCTTTGATCAGTTACAGGAAGGCCTGAGGAGGGCTAGCCTTGCTGCATACATATTTAGGCAGATTTTTTTGTCTTGACAGGGATAATCCGTAACAGTGGGCTTTTTCAGTAAATAATACTCAAGTAATAGCTGCCTGGACAGGTGATCGGGTAACCTTGAGTGAGGAAAGGCCATTCTGGGTGGTGGGGAAAAACCCCAAGATTTAGGTAACAAGATGATGTCCTAATGAAGTATGACATTGTTCGTATGTGCATATTTATATGTTTCTCCTTTATACATTTCACTCATTTCATCCTCATCAAACGCTTACATTTTTGGGTTATGCTAATGTTGATGCTCTATGAGGAGTTTCAAGAGCCAGTGTGTGGATAGATGTTCCTCTCGCCCCTCTTTGAAGGATGTGAACCCAGACCTGTCCAATCAAAGTAACACATGTTTCTCCGCTGGGCATCCTCCAGCAGACACAGATACAGCAGGGCACTGAGGGAGAGGATGTTGTTTAGCCCACCTGCCCGTGACTATTGTTTGGTTTTAGGAAGGGGGTTGTGGTGGTGGGTGGGGCTGGTGTGTGGTTGGGGGTCCAGTATGCTGGGATATAGACGTCAGGATATAGACGTCAGAAAAACAAGTGTTTTCCCTGCGCGATGGGGACTCTGTCACTCTACTTTGTTAACATCTCTAACTGTGTCTACCTGGCCGAGGAGGAAGGACGATGGATCAGCAGCGTTAGAGGCATCCCATGG
The DNA here is from genome assembly GCF_045679555.1 of Salvelinus alpinus. Taxonomy (NCBI): domain Eukaryota; kingdom Metazoa; phylum Chordata; class Actinopteri; order Salmoniformes; family Salmonidae; genus Salvelinus; species Salvelinus alpinus. Next base: position 71,882,848 of record NC_092090.1, on the reverse strand, counting down.
TGATGGATGACTGCGGAACACCGTAGAAAGGGCAGGGAAACATGCACTGTCACAGAAACAAGGAGATGATTTCTACACCGTGCTTCTACACCTGCATTGCTTGCTGTTTGGGGTTTTAGGCTGGGTTTCTGTACAGCACTTTGAGATATCAGCTGATGTAAGAAGGGCTATATAAATACATTTGATTTGATTTGATGCTTTGTCATCATTACCGTCATTAACCAAGGTCGTTACTCTAACACTGCTAGTCGGTGTGTGGAGATGCAATGAATCCACTCTATAAGGACGGTTGTGTTTACAGGCTTGTTTACAGTATATACTATAATGTGGTTCAGCAGGCTCATACTCTCCGTTCCTTATTGGATCATTGAACTTGAATTGGTATTGTGTTTTGATTATTTAAATTAGTTCATATGGCTTTGTCAGTCATCTATACCCAGCATTCACATCATCCATCAATCAACTGGTTATTTGAGGTTAATGCCAGGTCTTCTCAGTTGGCAGAGTTGAACTAGATAATGAATATGTTATTAAGCTCTTTCCTGACACACACATGCTTATTAACCCAAAATGGTTGATTAGGTCCGACAGTCAGTCAATGTAGAAGGACCTTCCCAAAGCCGCGATTTCAAGCCTTGTCATGTGAAACTTTACACAGTCATAACCATGTCATAATATGTCATAATAGCTGACATAACTTGTCATAACCTGTCATAATATGGTCATAACACTGGCATGACACATGTCGCCTGTGGTGACATATATTGCGTTATGTTATGGCTGGTTACATAAGCGTGTCAAAACTCACATTTATTCAAATTTATTTTTTCCCTTTTTTCCCACCATAATCATATAAGCCAGATAGGCCTATCACGTACATGCCCTTATGTCAGTCATCAGTCTAAAAGAGGGTGTCTTTTCCTGCTCCTGAAATCTGCTCCTGCATTCATCCCATACATCAGCAACAGAGCATTGGGGTAGGTGCGTGTCTGACATCAATTTGTGCGCAATTACAATGATAATTTAATATGGTCAATTTCATAAAATGTTATATCACAAACATACTGTAGACGATGGTGTAATTGAATATTTGGCCTTGTATGGTCGGTTTTGTGGATTTTGACACTCTTATGTAGGTGTCATAACCAACCGTAAAATAATGCAATATATGTTACAGGTCTAAATATTTGTGTCGTGATAGTGTTATGACCATATTATGACAGGTTATGACAAGTTATGTCAACTGTTATCACATATTATGACATGGTTATGACGCTCGGTGTCAAGTAAAGTGTTACCGAGTTTTCAGGGTTGATTAGGAATCAGGTCCCAGACGTGGCGTTTGCACTGGCTCCTTTTAGTCTCGCCAACTCTCTGCTCCATCCTCCAACTCCCTGTCTGTCCTCTAAAGTGTCATTCAGGCTGACTCTCATATCATTGTAAATGACCAACACTAACTGCCAAGGGGAGTTAGAGGGGTCGACATGAAGGAGTGTATGTGTGCGTGTGTGTGACAGAGAGAGACCGGGAAGAAGAAAGAGTGGGGAGACTAGAGAAATAGAGTGAGGGAAAAGAGAGAAAGAATAGTCTATTATGTAGTCAATGAACAGCTGACCTTGAGATGTGGCCAGTCATAGAGATTACAACATCAGCCAATTGTAATTGCTGACCTACAATAACAGACCCTCTTGTTCATTCTTGAACTTGCTGACACACAAACAAGCCTTAGTCTGTGTGAAAGTACTGGAACCTGTTTTTCTACCTGGGTTACCAAGAGGGCGCCACCTGCCAACACCCATCCTCCTAAAACACAGACTTTTAGTTCTCTGGTTCCACTTTCATTGCATCTTGGAGAAGGGAGCCATTTAGCGAGCCATTTATCTTGGGCTAATGCTGAGCCAAAGCCCCATTGATATTTAACACACAACTACCAAAGCCTGGCGATTTCCGCACTTTTATATTACATTCTGCAAATTAATTCACATATTAAAGTAATGAATGCCTCCTTAGGCTGGATCATGTGGGAGGAAAGATAAACACTGCATTTATTAAATTATTTATCTTTTTGTTTTAAGCTACAGTTTCTGCCTAATGAATTTGGGCTCTGTTTGGTAACAAGTTGCAGATATTACCCAGATATTTGTATTTTATTTATTTAACCTTTATTTAACTAGGCAAGTCAGTTAAGAACAAATTCTTATTTACAATGACGGCATACCAAAAGGCAAAAGGCCTCCTGCGGGTACAGGGGCTGGGATTTAAAAAAAGTAATAATTAATAAAAATATAAATATAGGACAAAACACACATCATGACAAGAGAGACAACACAACACCACATAAAGAGAGACCTAAGACAATAACATAGCAAGGCAGCAACACATGACAACACAGCATGGTAGCAACACAACATGACAACAACATGGTAGCAACACAACATGGTAGCAGCACAAAACATGGTACAAACATTATTGGGCACAAACAACAGCACAAAGGGCAAGAAGGTAGAGACAACAATACATCACGCAAAGCAGCCACAACTGTCAGTAAGAGTGTCCGTGATTGAGTCTTTGAATGAAGAGATTGAGATAAAACTGTCCGGTTTGAGTGTTTGTTGCAGCTCGTTCCAGTCGCTAGCTGCAGTGAACTGAAAAGAGGAGCGACTCAGGGATGTGTGTGCTTTGGGGACCTTTAGCAGAATGTGACTGGCCGAACGGGTGTTGTATGTGGAGGATGAGGGCTGCAGTAAATATCTCAGATGGGGGAGTGAGGCCTAAGAGCGTTTTATAAATAAGCATCAACCAGTGGGTCTTGCGACAGTTTACAGATGAGTATAGAGTGCAGTGATGTGTCCTATAAGGAAACTTGGTGGCAAATCTGATGGACGAATGGTAAAGAACATCTAGCCGCTTGAGAGCACCCTTACCTGCCGATCTATAAATTATGTCTCCGTAATCTAGCATGGGTAGGATGATCATCTGAATCAGGGTTAGTTTGGCAGCTGGGGTGAAAGAGGAGCGATTACGATAGAGGAAACCAAGTCTAGATTTAACTGAGAGAAGGACAGTGTACTCTTTAGCCATACTACCAAGTACTTGTATGAGGTGACTACCTCAAGCTCTAAACCCTCAGAGGTAGTAATCACACCTGTGGGGAGAGGGGAATTCTTCTTACCAAACCACATGACCTTTTGGAGGTGTTCAGAACAAGGTTAAGGGTACAGAAAGCTTGTTGGACACTAAGAAAGCTTTGTTGTAGAGCATTTAACACAAAATCCGGGGAGGGGCCAGCTGAGCATAAGACTGATCATTTGCATATAAATGGCTGAGAGAGCTTCCTACTGCCTGAGCTATGTTGTTGCTGTTGCCCCCTTCTGTTAAAAGAATGCAACTATAGTATGGTATGTAGTAAATTTCACATACCTCATCTTCACAATAATATTCATGCCCAATCATCTATTTTACCAATTTAAGGCCTAATTATGTAGAGAATCATGGTGAATCTGCAATTCCACCCATAGATATCTGGACAGTAGGAAACGGACTGGCACAGCAGAGCTAAACCCATGTTCAGAAAGCTCTGTGAAAAATCAGACGTTCTTCACTTAAAAGAAGAAAAGGAAGAGATATTTCTGAGCCCTCTCCTCATAATACTCCCCTCCTCCCTCCAGTACAGCACCAGTGGTTGGTCTGATAAAGGATATAGATTTTAGTCATTTAGCAGACGCTCTTATCCAGAGCGACTTACAGTGGGGAGTGCATAGATTTTCATACTTTTTTTCTCATACTGGTCCCCCGTGGGAATCAAACCCACAACCCTGGCATTGCAAGCGCCATGCTCCACCAACTGAGTCACACAGGAGAAGAGAAGAGATCCCCTGTTGATCTGTCTTTCAGCTTGTACAGGGAGAGGCAGCAGCCTCAGATCTCCTCTCCTCTCTGCTCACTGGGCCCTAATTGGGCTGTCACAGCTTCCATGCAGCTTTGTCCGAATGCTGTGAAGTGAAGCTCCTGGCAAAATCCCGGGGTGCATCCCACTGTTCCTGCTAAGATTCTCTACCTACAGCAGGCCTGTTACCACTGTGTAATTATCATGGGATAAGTAGTTACATGTGTATGCACCGTTGGGAACAAGTACATGAAGGGTGTGGTGAACCTTAAATGTTCTTACAATATGTTTTATGCTCTTCATGACTAAGATTTTGTAATGTAATGTAATGCAGTAGCCAAACTCTGTCTATTTACAATAAGACCTGCCGTTGCTACTGTTCCACATTGTTCTAAAACGAAGAGTTGGCTCCTGCACTAGAAGCATCAAATAGGATAAGGCTCTAAGCATGTCTTAAGTATTAGCCTAGTTTCCGGTCTGGTGGGGATCAGTAAGCACGCTCATGCAGGTTCCATTCACAAGGCCTATATTCATTATCCATCTGTCGGTGAAGTCACACAAGTCTGGTGAGATGTGTGGGAGTGTCACATTATTACACAGTGCCTGGTCGGGCACGTGGCAGCCAGGGCCCAGGCCATGATGGCTCCCATCAGTTCCTGTGTCTACTCTACTATGTGGTGACTGTGCATGTGTCAGTAACAGGTCTCTTATAGATGTGCTCTGAGGATGACTCAGCTCATTCAGGGCCTCACTGATTCCCTGCCGGAAACATTCACCCATTCACACGGACCTCACTGCAAGGTTAGACTGAGGCCAGGGCTGGGAGTGTGATATTGCTATTAGGGTTGCAAAGCTACCGATAATTTACCAAAGTTACCGGAATCTTCAGTAATGTTGGTAATTAACAAAAAATCCATGGCAAATCAAATCAAATTTGATTTGTCACGTGCTGAATACAACAGGTGTAGTAGACCTTACCGTGAAATGCTTACTTACAAGCCCTTAACCAACAATGCAGTTTTAACTAAAGTCAATGTGCGGGGGTACAGGTTAGTCGAGGTAATTTGTACATGTAGGTAGGGGTAAAGTGACTATTCATAGACAATAAACAGTGAGTAGCAGCAGTGTAAAAACAAAGGGCGGGGGTTGTCAATGCAAATAGTCTGGGTAGCCATTTGATTAATTGTTCAGCAGTCTTACGGCTTGGGGGTAGAAGCTGTTAAGGAGCCTTTTGGACCTAGACTTGTCGGTCCGGTACCGCTTGCCGTGCGGTAGCAGAGTTTTTGAAAAAATTTTGGGCCTTCCTCTGACACCGCGTAGTATATACAGTTGAAGTCGGAAGTTTACGTACAGCTTAGCCTAGTAAAAATTCCCTGTCTTAGGTCAGTTAGCATCACCACTTTATTTTAAGAATGTGAAATGTCAGAATAATAGTAGAGGGAATGATTTATTTAAGCTTTTATTTATTTCATCACATTCCCAGTGGGTCAGAAGTTTATTTACACTCAATTAGTATTTGGTAGCATTGCCTATAAATTGTTTAACTTGGGTCAAACGTTTCGGGGAGCCTTCCACAAGCTTCCCACAATAAGTTGGGTGAATTTTGGCCCATTCCTCCTGACAGAGCTGGTGTAACTGAGTCAGGTTTGTAGGCGTCCTTACTCGCACACGCTTTTTCAGATCTGCCCACACATTTCTATAGGATTGTGGTCAGGGCTTTGTGATGGCCACTCCAATACCTTGACTTTGTTGTCCTTAAGCCATTTTGCCACAACTTTCGAAGTATGCTTGGGGTCTTTGTCCATTTGGAAGACCCATTTGCGACCAAGCTTTAACTGCCTGACTGATGTCTTGAGATGTTGCTTCAATATATCCACATAATTTTCTTGCCTCATGATGCCATCTATTTTGTGAAGTGCACCAGTCCCTCCTGCAGCAAATCACCCCCACAACATGATGCTGCCACCCCCGTGCTTCACGGTTGGGATGGTGTTCTTCGGCTTACAAGCCTCCCCCTTTTCCTCCAAACATAACGATGGTCATTATGGCCTAACAGTTCCATTTTTGTTTCATCAGACCGGAAGACATTTCTCCAAAAAGTACGATCTTTGTCCCCATGTGCAGTTGCAAACCGTAGTCTGGCTTTATTATGGTGGTTTTGGAGCAGTGGCTTCTTCCTTGCTGAGCAGCCTTTCAGGTTATGTTGATGGAGGACTTGTTTTACTGTGGATATAGATACTTTTGTACCTGTTTCCTCCAGCATCTTCACAAGGTCCTTTGCTGTTGTTCTGGGATTGATTTGCACTTTTCACATCAAAGTACGTTCATCTCTAGGACGCCTCTCTTTCCTGAGCGGTATGACGGCTGCGTGGTCCCATGGTGTTTATACTTGCGTACTATTGTTTGTACAGATGAACATGGTACCTTCAGGCATTTGGAAATTGCTCTTTGCTGAGGACTTTGCTGATTTCTTTTGATTTTCCCATGATGTCAAGCAAAGAGGCACTGAGTTTGAAGGTAGGCGTTGAAATAAATCCACAGGTACACCTCCAATTGACTCAAATTATGTAAATTAGCCTACCAGAAGCTTCTAAAGCCATGACATCATTTTCTGGAATTTTCCAAGCTGTTTAAAGGCACAGTCAACTTAGTGTATATAAATTATAAGTGAAATAATCTGTCTGTAAACAATTGTTGGAATAATTACTTGTGTCATGCACAAAGTAGATGTCCTAACTGACTTGCCAAAACTATAGTTTGTTTTCAAGAAATTTGTGGAGTGGTTGAAAAATGAGTTTTAATGACTCCAACCTAAGTGTATGTAAACTTCCGACTTCAACTGTAGGTCCTGGATGGCAGGAAGCTTGGCTTCAGTGATGTTCAGGGCTGTACGCACTACCCTCTGTAGCACCTTACGTTCTGCCGTGTTGTTGCCTATTCTCACCACCTGGGGGCTTCCCTTCAGGAAGTCCAGGATTCAGTTGCAGAGGGAGGTGTTCAGTCCCAGGGTCCTTAGCCTAGTCCTAAGCTATGGTGTTGAACACTGAGCTGTAGTCAATGAACAGCATTCTCATGTAGGTGTTCCTTTTGTCCAAGTGGGAAAGGGCAGTGTGGGATGCAATAGAGATTGTGTAATCCTTGGATTTGTTGGGGCGGTATGCGAACTGGTAATCTGAATGTTAACCTGTTTTAAAGGTCTTACCCACATTGGCTACGGAGAGTGTGATCACACAGTCGTTCAGAACAGTTGGTGCGCTCACGCATGGTTCAGTGTTGCTTGCTTCGAAGCGAGCATAGATGGCATTTCATTTGTCTGGTAGGCTCGCATCACTGGGCAGCTCGCGGCTGGGTTTCCCTTTGTAATCCGTGATAGTTTGCAAGCCCTGCCACATCCGACGAGCGTCAGAGCCAGTGTAGTAGGATTTGATCTTAGTCCTGTAGAAATGAGTTTTTCTGCATTAAAATCATCGGCAGTTAGGAGCGCCACCACTGGATGAGCATTTTGTTGTTTGCTTATGGGCCTATACAGCTCGTTGAGTACGGTCTTAATACCAACATCGGTTTGTGGGGGTAAATAGACAGCTACAAAAAATGTAGATTTTTTTTTATTTTTAAATTTTATCCCATTTTATCCCCAATTTTCGTGGTATCCAATCGCTAGTAATTACTATCTTGTCTCATCGCTACAACTCCCGTACGGGCTCGGGAGAGACGAAGGTCGAAAGCCATGCGTCCTCCGAAGCACAACCCAACCAAGCCGCACTGCTTCTTAACACAACGCGCCTCCAACCCGGAAGCCAGCCGCACCAATGTGTCGGAGGAAACACCGTGTACCTGGCCCCCTTGGTTAGCGCGCACTGCGCCCGGCCCGCCACAGGAGTCGCTGGAGCGCGATGAGACAAGGATATCCCTACCGGCCAAACCCTCCCTAACCCGGACGACACTATGCCAATTGTGCGTCACCCCACGGACCTCCCGGTCGCGGCCGGCTGCGACAGAGCCTGGGCGCGAACCCAGAGACTCTGGTGGCGCAGCTAGCACTGCGATGCAGTGCCCTAGACCACTGCGCCACCCGGGAGGCCCCGCCTCTTCATTATTAAGCAACCTGTTAGCGTCTTCCTTCCTGTCTGAGTGACGAGGCAAAAAGAGCTACAACAATAACAATAACAACAGTCTGTCCAGAAATAGAAACAGCAGTGAGCAACAGGGACTCACTCTAACTCATTCTAACTCAGGAGAGCAGAATCTCTAGACTTCCTTAATATTAGAGATTGCAGACCAGCTGCTGTTAACAAAGAGATACACACCACCCCCCTTGAGTTTACCCAATGCTGCCGTTCAGTCCTCCCGATGCATATAAAAACCAGCTACAATATTATCCATGTCATTGTTCTTCAGGTCCCGTTGATAGGATAGTCTCAAAGGGAGTTCATCCAGTTTGATCTCCAGTTATTGTACATTCTTCAACAGAACAAAGGGGAGAGGCAGATTATTTACTATCTGCAGTAGCTTCATCAGGGTACCCGCATTGTCTCTTTCTCTTCCGAGTGTCAGGGATTAGGACCTGGTCCGGGGTGAGCAGTATGTCCTGTGTCGCCTTCTCATTAAATTAGAAATCTTCATCCAAATTGAGGCTAGTTATCCCTGCTATGATGTCCAAAAGCAAAACAATTAAAAAGAATAGCAGAATTGGTCAGGAGTCCCTAAAACGTATTCTATACATTCCAGCTCCATTTTTCATTCTTATTTTCAAGCATGGTGGGGGTTGCATCAAATATACACTGTAGTTGCTTACCAAGAAGACAGTGTATGTTCCTGAGTGGCCAAGTTACAGTTTTGACTTAAAGGGTAGTTAGCATAAACGTAACCAAGTGTAACATATGGATTGGCATTAGTATACACATCAAAAGTCCCAATACAAAGTTACACCTCACATTTCTATTTTTGGAGTTATTACATGAAGCCAATCAGAATTCCAAAGAATACAAAAGTAATGTCCTTATAATGTAAACTCCAACAGAAATAACAGAATTATAACTTAAATCATTTGCACTCATTGACTACTGGTTTCAATGACATTTTCAGCCAACTTACACGCAAATACTTTATTAATGTTTTGTTACAAATCAACTTGCAAGGTTGCTAACCAACTAGCCTGCTAACGTTATCCCTACTAGCCTGCTAACGCTATCCCTACCAGCCTGCTAACATTACATTAGTCAGCGAGTTGCTATCAACACCTAGCTTGCAGCTACCCTAAAGTAAACCAAAGTTTTGGACATACACTACCGGACAAAAGTTTTAGAACACCTACTCATTCAAGGGTTTTTCTTTATTTTTACTATTTTGTACATTGTAGAATAATAGTGAAGATATCAAATCTATGAAATAACACATATGGAATCATGTCGTAACCAAAAAAGTGTTAAACAAATCAAAATATATGTTATATTTGAGATTCCTCAAATAGCCACCCTTTGCCTTCATGACAGCGTTGCACGCTCTTAGAATTATCTCAACCAGCATCATGAGTTAGTCACCTGGAATGTATTTCAATTAACAGGTGTGCCTTTTTCAAAGTTAATTTGTGGTATGTCTATCAATGTTTTTGAGCCAATCAGTTATGTTGTGAGAAGGTAGGGGGGTATACAGAAGATAGCCCTATTTGGTAAAAGACCAAGTCCATATTATGTCAAGAACAGCTCAAATAAGCAAACAGAAACTACAGTCCATCATTACTTTACGACATGAAGGTCAATCAATTTGGAAAATGTGAAGAACTTTGAAAGTTTCTTCAAATGCAGTCGCAAAAACCCTCAAGCGCTATGATGAAACTGGCTCTCATGAGGATCGCCACAGGAATGGAAGACCCAGAGTTATCTCTGCTGCAGAGGATACGTTCGTTAGAGTTACCAGCCTCAGAAATTGCAGCCCAAATAAATGCTTCACAGAGTTCAAGTAACAGACACATCTCAACATCAACTGTTCAGAGGAGACTATCAGGCCTTCATGGTCTAATTGCTGCAAAGAAACCACTACTAAAGGACACCAATAATAAGAAGATACTTGTTTTGGGCCAAGAAACACAAGTAAATTCGTCCTTTGGTCTGATGAGTCCAAATTGGAGATTTTTTGGTTCCAACCGCCGTGTCTTTGTGAGACGGGGTGTGGGTGAACAGATGATCTCCGCATGTGTACTTCCCACCGTAAAGAATGGAGGAGGAGGTGTTATGGTGTTGGGGTGCTTTGCTGGTGACACTGTCTGTGATCTATTTAGAATTCAAGGCACACTTAACCAGTATGGCTACCACAGCATTCTGCAGTGATACGCCATCCCATCTGGTTTGGGTTTAGTGGGACTATCATTTGTTTTTCAGCAGGACAATGACCCAAAACACACCTACTGTCTATATAAGGGCTATTTCACCAAAAAGGAGAGTGATGGAGTGCTGCATCAGATGACCTGGCCTCCACAATACCCCGACCTCAACCAAATGAGATTGGGATGAGTTGGACCGCAGAGTGAAGGAAAGCAGCTAACAAGTGGTCAGCATATGTGGGAACTCCTTCAAGACTGTTGGAAAAGCATTCCAGGTGAATCTGGTTGAGAGAATGCCAAGAGTGTGCAAAACTGTCATCAAGGCAGAGGGTGGCTATTTGAAGAACTATATAAAATACAAATATAAAATAATTTTTTTGGGTTACTACTTGATTCCATATGTGTTATATCATAGCTTTGATGTCGTCACTATTATTCAACAATGTAGAAAATAGTAAAAATAAAGAAAAACCATTGAATGAGAAGGTGTTCTAAAACTTTTGACTGGTAGTGTATATAACGCCATCTAACCAAACATAAAATAATGTTAGCTACATGCATTTAACTTAGCAAGCTAGCCAGCCAGCTAACGTAAGCTATTTATCCAAATAACATTTGCTCTTATCCAAAATAGATAGATTCCAGATGTCAGTCAGCTAGCACGCTAGCAGTAAGCCAAGGTGGAAAAAGTTACAAAATTCCCATAGCCTACTTCACAAAGAACATGCTGAGCAGTTGACAGAACAAAAAGGACACACTTTTTTATTTTGTTTTGAGCCCACGGCAAGAAGGCACCAGAGTCTGCAGTGCTAATGGGTTCCCACTAGATAACACAACCACAAAGTCTGTGAAGAGCATGAGGTGTGGCTAACGTTAGCCAGCTTGAGCTAGCTACCGCGCTGGCATACGAACTCAGTAGCACAGAGTAGATCCTCCATATGATGTTGAGAAAAAGTTAATTGTGGGTAGGTCCGAAGATATCCGGAAATAAGTTACAGTTTTTCCCAATTGTTAACACACGTTTGCTGAAACTACATTTCAGGTACTCTAAACTCTAAACACAAAACTCTAAACCGTTAGCCAATTCCCCTAAACCCCACAGATATCTTGTAAAATGAAACACAGCAATCAAAATCATGGAAGATGGTAGGGTTTTCAATAATCTGTTGTTGACATTATTTTCAACTACCATTTGCACAATGGCAGCCTCCTGTTTGTCTGTAAATAGACGCGTTCTACCACCATGTGGTTACCGTCTTTCAGTTGTACAAAAACAAAATAGCATACAGTACAGTAAACACTGCAGTTGTACAGTATACAAGATTAACATGTTACAAAGTAGTATAGCTCCCAATTTTATACATACAGTAATACATGAAACATTTACTCTGTTTTCCGAAAACTGTGCTTTATGTTGTACTACTGACAAGTAGTAAAAGTAGAGATAGGTTCAATGTCTGCAGTGCATACCTATTCTCATTTTGGAACGTCTGGATGATGGATGCTGCGGTGAAGCGGCTCAGATTGGGCTGCACTCTCTACACAGCATCTCTCAAGGTCAAACCATGGTTGACCATATGGTCCACCACAGTCGCCCGAATTTCATCAGAGATTACTCTCCTTGTTCTTGGTCTTCCTCCACCTCTGCCTCTGCCTCTACCCCCACCTCTACCCCCACCTCCGCCTCTACCAAGTTTGCTTCCATTGTTCTCCAAACACAGGAGTACTCACCTGTGGCCTTTTTATCCATACCAAAGAAAGGTCTGATTGCAAAGTGTACATTTACACAATTGGTGTTTGCACATGTGAAGAGTGAAAGTGATCAATTGTTAATTGAGCTTAGCTTGTTGAACAGTGTTGCTTTTCATTTGCACATAAGACATTTTAGTTGTGAAGGTTGTGCCAAAGGTAGAGAATTGTGTGTTGTGTTTTGCCAAATGTTTGTTATAGAATTGCAACCTGAGTATAAAGCAAAACATGTGCCAGTAGTAAATATGTAAAAAAAAAAAAAAAAACATAACTATGTTTGTAGTTATAGGTAACCAGATTGTGACTACAACTAAGTTTATAAATCTTTCACCACACTGTGTTTTTACTTTGGTGAGAAAAAACCCATGCTACTTACCCTTTAATCTGCTTGAAAATCTATGGCAAGACTTGAAAATTGCTGTCTAGCCATGACCCCCACACCTTAAAATTAAAAGAGCTTGAAGAAATAATGGACAAATATTGTACAATCCAGGTGTGAAAAGCTCTTAGAGACTAACCCAAGAAGACTCACAGCTGTAGTCGCTGCCAAAGCTGTTTCTTACATGTATTGACTCAGGGGGGTGAATACTTATCCAATCAAAGTATGTTAGTGTTACATTTTTCATACAGTTTTAAGACCTGTTATAATTTTTGGGGACATTTTGTATAGATTGTTTACAAAAAATTTAAAATCAATTTTAATCCCACTTTGTAACACAATGAAATGTGAAGAAATCCAAGGGGGGTGGATACTTATGATAACCACTGTATCATAAGTAAAATGCAAAAACTGCAGTTTCTTGACTTCCCTTTTCTCAATCCCATGTCATGTGATATTTTGTTGCATGGCTGGTGCATTTGAGACCTGAAAAGCAATGATAATGATTCTTAAATGATTAGTATAGAGGTGTGCCTTTTCTTTATGTTTCATCAGTTTACTGAGAATCTGGGAATTTAATATCTAAAGGGCAACACCTACACTAAATTAGTGGTGTGTAACAGGAATGCACTTTTTTGGATACTAATTCTTAACTACCCGTATTGGAGTGGAGATTGAGGTTACAGTAGATGTCACGATGTGCCTCTTCATTATTAAGCAACCTGTTAGCGTCTTCCTTCCTGTCTGAGTGAAGAGGCAAAAAGAGCTACAACAATAACAATAACAACAGTCTGTCCAGAAATAGAAACAGCAGTGAGCAACAGGAACTCACTCTAATGATGGCCCCTCTTTAATTAATGTGGCTGTGATGATATCCGGCTGCCGGCACTACTCTGCCTTTTCAGGCAGATTGGCTTGATGAGGAGGCCCATGGTTCAGTGACTGTTCCGCAAGAGGAGGCATGTTCACAGAACCTTCAACCCCAACCCTACCCCCCATCCCCCTCTCTCCTCCCAAACAAGTGCATCCAGCCCAGTGGGTCCTGGCCACTGCCTGACATGACTGCTCACTGTTGCAGAGCTCATATTACAAGCCAAAATAGCCTGAGCCTTTGGAGGTGATCCACTGCAGAGATAAAGCAGTGTTCATCAGGGTGAGAGGCAGGTTTGCAAGCTTCCCATTCTCATCATTTACTATTTTTGTGTGCTAAGGTTTAGGCCATGGCCTCTGCAGTCTGCTCAATTTCTATTGCTCAAAATAGTCATCAGGCTGGTCAGGTTATCCTTGAGGAGATCTTTAGACAGAGTATAGAGTCCATGGACATTGTGAGGATGTGTGCTTTCTATACATTGTGCCTTTCAAGCAGTCCACAATGAAGGACGATTTTGAAAGCTGAAATGTATCTCAGTACATATCTGCTCTTGCAGCTGATTTATGTACAGTTCTGTATGAAATACTCAAGTATTACTGTATTTAGCACACATTGTGCCAAGTAATTTTTTGTCCAAGCGGCCATTTTCTGCTGCAACTTTAAACTTTATATGTGCCATCTTTGTATGTGCCTTTTGGTTTCATTAGACTCCCAGGATGTTAAAATAGGTTGTTCCTTGTTTAAACCGCCTAGAGTCGATGTCCGCGCCCACAGAAATCGAATTAGCATAATAAAAGGAGGAGATGGCTTTGTCAAAGGGGGATAGGGGACGGGGTTGACGGACAGGTTGGGGGTGGAAGGCTGGTTAACGCTTTACACAATCCAGATTCAACTGCTCATGCCTGCTCTTGCTACGTCTTGACATTATCTACACTGTGTGTGTGTGTGTGTGTGTGTGTGTGTGTGTGTGTGTGTGTGTGTGTGTGTGTGTGTGTGTGTGTGTGTGTGTGTGTGTGTGTGTGTGTGTGTGTGTGTGTGCTTCTGCATGCGTGTGCGTGTGCGTGTGTTCGTGCATGTGTGTGTGTGTTTGTGCGTGTCTATGGACAGAACAGAATAGGGGATTTGGTGATTAATTCTGTCCACAAATAAGCAGACTGGTCAGGTGAGCCCAGGTGAGGTAAGATGGCTGCTTGGCTCTTTAGCTCAGTTTGGGCTTTAGAGGATAATTGGCTGCTGTTGAAGTCAAGTTTTAGTTTGACATTCAAGTTTCCAAATTCGAATTTCATTTATAAGTGCATTCTGTCATTGTCTGAAATCTGAAATCTACATTCAAAAGAATATGTCAGAAGAGACAATATAGCCAAACTAAGAAGAAAAAAACACCATATAAGTACAACACAAGCTCTTTTACTCTTTCAAACTATTAAAATTGGTTTGCTTGTGAATGCACCACCATCTCATTCTCTCTCTCTTTCTCTCGCTCAGTGTCTACTCTCTATGCCAAGGCGTATGCCAGCAACATCCAGATAACTTTGCCCATGTTTGTTGGATCATTAAATCCAGACTGTGTTTAAGAACACAGGCCACTGAGCAGTGGTGTGGAGTAATGAGTAACCAGTATATTGGATTTGGACATACACGCGTGGCTTAGATGCAAAGAAAATCCCTGGAAAGGATTCTGAGCTGGTCTTTTACTCAGGCAAAGCGTAGGAAGGCTGATGTAAGATAAGGTGTAACGTAGAAGCTGGGAAAGAGTGGGAGCTGCTTCCTCCTCTCTAGCAAGCTCAGTTAAGTGGCTTCCTGTTCGGTCAACATGGAAAAACTAAGAGCCTTCCTTTCAGTTAATGAATGACTCCAAGTAATTGTGGTGTGTGTGTGTCTGTGCGTGTCAGGTGAATGTGTGTGTTTGTGTGTGTGTGTGTGTGTGTGTGTGTGTGTGTGTGTGTGTGTGTGTGTGTGTGTGTGTGTGTGTGTGTGTGTGTGTGTGTGTGTGTGTGTGTGTGTGTGTGTGTGTGTGTGTGTGTGTGTGTGTGTGTGTGTGTGTGTGTTTATCGGCATGTGATTTGTGTTGATTTAAGCTAGGTTTCTGTCCACCCCTTGTAAATTAAGTAACTACTGTATAGTTAGTAATTTGTTGGGAACCCTGAACTCGTCTTGTATTCAGATATGTAATTAGATGTTCAGACTGTTTTTAAAGGGTGTTTAAATATGAAAGGGTGTCTTAAAAAATGTCTCTCCTTCAACCACAGTGGACTGAATTTCCAGAGAGTAACGTAGGTATGAGATTTATTTCTTAATTAAAGCCAATCAATCCTGCGAGTGGGAAAGCTGGAAGCAAGGGGAAACGCTTCACTCCAGGGGAAAAATACAGATATTCTGTTGGCCCTGAATAAACGCTTTGTTCAGGCTGGTGAGTGGAAGACATCATTTGATCTCCCATTGACAGAGCTTCCCCATTCAGCATCACTGCAAATAAGGACTTCTTTAAGGGAGCCCTCAGAGGGCCAATTCACTCAAGTGATTTTAAAATGTCCGTCTAGGGCCTCCGGGCAGGGTGCTGGGCTGGCTAGGTGGAGAGACAGCGTGGGGGGGGCAGAGGCTCAGACGAGTGGAGGAATCTGAGGTCTTTTCTCAGATTTTAGACTGTAGGGTGACACCCGGGTAAGGAGGACAGGATGAAAGAACCTCCTCAGTTGTGCCCATCAATGGCTCCTTTTGGGATTTAAAGGCTCCTTCTCTGGGTTGGTTAATCAGAATCTGTAACGCTGTAAAGGTTGCTGCACTGTTTTATTCATTCTCACTCAACCACACTCACTCCCTCTCTTCCTCTATCTCTCTCCTTCCTCCCTCCCCCTCCCTCCCTAAATTGAAAAGCTTCATGAATATATTGTGTTTTCACACAGCCTAGTGTCCTGTGGAACAAAATAAAGCTGACTCAGTTTTTGTGGAAATGGTAGGTGGAACCTGCACAGTCCAGTTTTGATTTGCTTATGGGCTGTGCTTTTGGGCATGTTCTATAATCAAAGGAAGCTATTATCACTACCACCCGTTTATTTTAACTATTCCGTTTCCATGGCACCAATAGGCACTGATATGGTGCCATGGAAACAACAGAGTAAAAACAAATGGGTGGAAACAATAGTCTTTCCTTTGATTATGCTCAGAAAATGTTTCTCAACACCGATGTAGTTACTCCATTACACCACACTCAGCTAAGGCTACTACTGTACAGGGCCAGTTGCTACTGTATAGGATAACGTTATTTTTAGAGCCTTTTATTTACCTCTTTCACTGTAAAAAGGACACCAGTGAGCTTAATGGTCCATTGAGTATTATAAGGATTACAATGAGCCTTTTCCCTGCCACCCATGGGCTTAATTTCTCAGCTTTATATGGCTCACCTATAACCCCATCCTGTGATTGGTCGGTTGGATCCTTTTTGTGCCAAATGCATGGGCATTATTGGCATCTGCCACTTCATTGCGTGCCACTGTGTACGAATTCACTTGTTTACAAACATTATAAATGTGCTATTGCACAAAGTACCTCTTTATGTCTTTCTCAACACTGTACTACCATTTCCTCACATCCTTCAGTTTCTTATGTTTCTCCTTTGACATTACTCTTTCCCTTGGTAGCATTAAATATCATTTCTGTGCTAACCTCACCAAGCGAGGTGTTAAATTAGAACAGCACTGTATCTTCCACCCTATCCCAATTAGAACAGCACTGTATCTTCCACCCTACCCCAATTAGAACAGCACTGTATCTTCCACCCAACCCCAATTAGAACAGCACTGTATCTTCCGCCCTATCCCAATTAGAACAGCACTGTATCTTCCACCCTATCCCAATTAGAACAGCA
The DNA here is from genome assembly GCF_045679555.1 of Salvelinus alpinus. Classification (NCBI taxonomy): domain Eukaryota; kingdom Metazoa; phylum Chordata; class Actinopteri; order Salmoniformes; family Salmonidae; genus Salvelinus; species Salvelinus alpinus. The sequence goes on along the minus strand of NC_092090.1, from coordinate 71,865,779 downwards.
CTGTATTTTCCACCCTATCCCAATTAGAACAGCACTGTATCTTCCACCCTACCCCAATTAGAACAGCACTGTATCTTCCACCCTATCCCAATTAGAACAGCACGGTATCTTCCACCCTATCCCAATTAGAACAGCACTGTATCTTCCACCCTTTATCCTAATTAGAACATCACTGTATCTTCCACCCTATCCCAATTAGAACAGCACTGCATCTTCCACCCAATCCCAATTAGAACAGCACTCTTTTCTTCCACCCTATCCCAATTAGAACAGCACTGTATCTTCCACCCTATCCCAATTAGAACAGCACTGTATCTTCCACCCTATCCCAATTAGAACAGCACTGTATCTTCCACCCTATCCCAATTAGAACAGCACTGTATCTTCCACCCTATCCCAATTAGAACAGCACTGTATCTTCCACCCTATCCCAATTAGAACAGCACTGTATCTTCCACCCTATCCCAATTAGAACAGCACTGTATCTTCCACCCTATCCCAATTAGAACAGCACTGTATCTTCCACCCTATCTTCCACAGCTAGTGTTAGATACTGTACCCAACTACAGCTAGTGTTAGATACTGTACCCAACTACAGCTAGTGTTAGACACTGTACCCAACTACAGCTAGTGTTAGATACTGTACCCAACTACAGCTAGTGTTAGATACTGTACCCTACTACAGCTAGTGTTAGATACCGTACCCAACTACAGCTAGTGTTAGATACCGTACCCTACTACAGCTAGTGTTAGATACCGTACCCAACTACAGCTAGTGTTAGATACCGTACCCAACTACAGCTAGTGTTAGATACTGTACCCTACTACAGCTAGTGTTAGATACTGTACCCAACTACAGCTAGTGTTAGATAGTGTACCCAACTACAGCTAGTGTTAGATACTGTACCCAACTACAGCTAGTGTTAGACACTGTACCCAACTACAGCTAGTGTTAGATACCGTACCCTACTACAGCTAGTGTTAGATACTGTACCCAACTACAGCTAGTGTTAGATACTGTACCCTACTACAGCTAGTGTTAGATACTGTACCCAACTACAGCTAGTGTTAGACACTGTACCCAACTACAGCTAGTGTTAGATACTGTACCCAACTACAGCTAGTGTTAGATACTGTACCCAACTACAGCTAGTGTTAGAGACTGTACCCAACTACAGCTAGTGTTAGATACTGTACCCAACTACAGCTAGTGTTAGACACTGTACCCTACTACAGCTAGTGTTAGATACTGTACCCAACTACAGCTAGTGTTAGATACTGTACCCAACTACAGCTAGTGTTAGACACTGTACCCAACTACAGCTAGTGTTAGATACTGTACCCAACTACAGCTAGTGTTAGATACTGTACCCAACTACAGCTAGTGTTAGACACTGTACCCAACTACAGCTAGTGTTAGATACTGTACCCAACTACAGCTAGTGTTAGACACTGTACCCAACTACAGCTAGTGTTAGATACTGTACCCAACTACAGCTAGTGTTAGATACTGTACCCAACTACAGCTAGTGTTAGACACTGTACCCAACTACAGCTAGTGTTAGATACTGTACCCTACTACAGCTAGTGTTAGATACTGTACCCAACTACAGCTAGTGTTAGATACTGTACCCCACTACAGCTAGTGTTAGATACTGTACCCAACTACAGCTAGTGTTAGACACTGTACCCAACTACAGCTAGTGTTAGATACTGTACCCAACTACAGCTAGTGTTAGATACTGTTCCCAACTACAGCTAGTGTTAGATACTGTACCCTACTACAGCTAGTGTTAGATACTGTACCCAACTACAGCTAGTGTTAGACACTGTACCCAACTACAGCTAGTGTTAGATACTGTACCCAACTACAGCTAGTGTTAGACACTGTACCCAACTACAGCTAGTGTTAGATACTGTACCCTACTACAGCTAGTGTTAGATACTGTACCCAACTACAGCTAGTGTTAGATACTGTACCCCACTACAGCTAGTGTTAGATACTGTACCCAACTACAGCTAGTGTTAGACACTGTACCCAACTACAGCTAGTGTTAGATACTGTACCCAACTACAGCTAGTGTTAGATACTGTTCCCAACTACAGCTAGTGTTAGATACTGTACCCTACTACAGCTAGTGTTAGATACTGTACCCAACTACAGCTAGTGTTAGACACTGTACCCAACTACAGCTAGTGTTAGATACTGTACCCAACTACAGCTAGTGTTAGATACTGTACCCAACTACAGCTAGTGTTAGATACTGTACCCAACTACAGCTAGTGTTAGATACCGTACCCAACTGCAGCTAGTGTTAGATTCTGTACCCTACTACAGCTAGTGTTAGATACCGTACCCAACTACAGCTAGTGTTAGATACTGTACCCAACTACAGCTAGTGTTAGACACTGTACCCAACTACAGCTAGTGTTAGACTACAGCTAGTGTTAGATACTGTACCCAACTACAGCTAGTGTTAGACACTGTACCCAACTACAGCTAGTGTTAGATACTGTACCCAACTACAGCTAGTGTTAGATACTGTACCCAACTACAGCTAGTGTTAGATACTGTACCCAACTACAGCTAGTGTTAGACACTGTACCCAACTACAGCTAGTGTTAGATACTGTACCCAACTACAGCTAGTGTTAGACACTGTACCCAACTACAGCTAGTGTTAGATACTGTACCCAACTACAGCTAGTGTTAGATACTGTACCCAACTACAGCTAGTGTTAGACACTGTACCCAACTACAGCTAGTGTTAGATACTGTACCCAACTACAGCTAGTGTTAGATACTGTACCCTACTACAGCTAGTGTTAGATACCGTACCCAACTACAGCTAGTGTTAGATACCGTACCCTACTACAGCTAGTGTTAGATACCGTACCCAACTACAGCTAGTGTTAGATACCGTACCCAACTACAGCTAGTGTTAGATACTGTACCCTACTACAGCTAGTGTTAGATACTGTACCCAACTACAGCTAGTGTTAGATAGTGTACCCAACTACAGCTAGTGTTAGATACTGTACCCAACTACAGCTAGTGTTAGACACTGTACCCAACTACAGCTAGTGTTAGATACCGTACCCTACTACAGCTAGTGTTAGATACTGTACCCAACTACAGCTAGTGTTAGATACTGTACCCTACTACAGCTAGTGTTAGATACTGTACCCAACTACAGCTAGTGTTAGACACTGTACCCAACTACAGCTAGTGTTAGATACTGTACCCAACTACAGCTAGTGTTAGATACTGTACCCAACTACAGCTAGTGTTAGAGACTGTACCCAACTACAGCTAGTGTTAGATACTGTACCCAACTACAGCTAGTGTTAGACACTGTACCCTACTACAGCTAGTGTTAGATACTGTACCCAACTACAGCTAGTGTTAGATACTGTACCCAACTACAGCTAGTGTTAGATACTGTACCCAACTACAGCTAGTGTTAGATACTGTACCCAACTACAGCTAGTGTTAGATACTGTACCCAACTACAGCTAGTGTTAGATACTGTACCCAACTACAGCTAGTGTTAGATACCGTACCCAACTGCAGCTAGTGTTAGATTCTGTACCCTACTACAGCTAGTGTTAGATACCGTACCCAACTACAGCTAGTGTTAGATACCGTACCCAACTACAGCTAGTGTTAGATACTGTACCCTACTACAGCTAGTGTTAGATACTGTACCCAACTACAGCTAGTGTTAGATAGTGTACCCAACTACAGCTAGTGTTAGATACTGTACCCAACTACAGCTAGTGTTAGACACTGTACCCAACTACAGCTAGTGTTAGATACCGTACCCTACTACAGCTAGTGTTAGATACTGTACCCAACTACAGCTAGTGTTAGATACTGTACCCTACTACAGCTAGTGTTAGATACTGTACCCAACTACAGCTAGTGTTAGACACTGTACCCAACTACAGCTAGTGTTAGATACTGTACCCAACTACAGCTAGTGTTAGATACTGTACCCAACTACAGCTAGTGTTAGATACCGTACCCAACTGCAGCTAGTGTTAGATTCTGTACCCTACTACAGCTAGTGTTAGATACCGTACCCAACTACAGCTAGTGTTAGATACTGTACCCAACTACAGCTAGTGTTAGACACTGTACCCAACTACAGCTAGTGTTAGACTACAGCTAGTGTTAGATACTGTACCCAACTACAGCTAGTGTTAGACACTGTACCCAACTACAGCTAGTGTTAGATACTGTACCCAACTACAGCTAGTGTTAGATACTGTACCCAACTACAGCTAGTGTTAGATACTGTACCCAACTACAGCTAGTGTTAGACACTGTACCCAACTACAGCTAGTGTTAGATACTGTACCCAACTACAGCTAGTGTTAGACACTGTACCCAACTACAGCTAGTGTTAGATACTGTACCCAACTACAGCTAGTGTTAGATACTGTACCCAACTACAGCTAGTGTTAGATACTGTACCCAACTACAGCTAGTGTTAGATACTGTACCCAACTACAGCTAGTGTTAGACACTGTACCCAACTACAGCTAGTGTTAGATACTGTACCCTACTACAGCTAGTGTTAGATACTGTACCCAACTACAGCTAGTGTTAGATAGTGTACCCAACTACAGCTAGTGTTAGATACTGTACCCAACTACAGCTAGTGTTAGACACTGTACCCAACTACAGCTAGTGTTAGATACCGTACCCTACTACAGCTAGTGTTAGATACTGTACCCAACTACAGCTAGTGTTAGATACTGTACCCTACTACAGCTAGTGTTAGATACTGTACCCAACTACAGCTAGTGTTAGACACTGTACCCAACTACAGCTAGTGTTAGATACTGTACCCAACTACAGCTAGTGTTAGATACTGTACCCAACTACAGCTAGTGTTAGAGACTGTACCCAACTACAGCTAGTGTTAGATACTGTACCCAACTACAGCTAGTGTTAGACACTGTACCCTACTACAGCTAGTGTTAGATACTGTACCCAACTACAGCTAGTGTTAGATACTGTACCCAACTACAGCTAGTGTTAGACACTGTACCCAACTACAGCTAGTGTTAGATACTGTACCCAACTACAGCTAGTGTTAGATACTGTACCCAACTACAGCTAGTGTTAGACACTGTACCCAACTACAGCTAGTGTTAGATACTGTACCCAACTACAGCTAGTGTTAGACACTGTACCCAACTACAGCTAGTGTTAGATACTGTACCCAACTACAGCTAGTGTTAGATACTGTACCCAACTACAGCTAGTGTTAGACACTGTACCCAACTACAGCTAGTGTTAGATACTGTACCCTACTACAGCTAGTGTTAGATACTGTACCCAACTACAGCTAGTGTTAGATACTGTACCCCACTACAGCTAGTGTTAGATACTGTACCCAACTACAGCTAGTGTTAGACACTGTACCCAACTACAGCTAGTGTTAGATACTGTACCCAACTACAGCTAGTGTTAGATACTGTTCCCAACTACAGCTAGTGTTAGATACTGTACCCTACTACAGCTAGTGTTAGATACTGTACCCAACTACAGCTAGTGTTAGACACTGTACCCAACTACAGCTAGTGTTAGATACTGTACCCAACTACAGCTAGTGTTAGACACTGTACCCAACTACAGCTAGTGTTAGATACTGTACCCTACTACAGCTAGTGTTAGATACTGTACCCAACTACAGCTAGTGTTAGATACTGTACCCCACTACAGCTAGTGTTAGATACTGTACCCAACTACAGCTAGTGTTAGACACTGTACCCAACTACAGCTAGTGTTAGATACTGTACCCAACTACAGCTAGTGTTAGATACTGTTCCCAACTACAGCTAGTGTTAGATACTGTACCCTACTACAGCTAGTGTTAGATACTGTACCCAACTACAGCTAGTGTTAGACACTGTACCCAACTACAGCTAGTGTTAGATACTGTACCCAACTACAGCTAGTGTTAGATACTGTACCCAACTACAGCTAGTGTTAGATACTGTACCCAACTACAGCTAGTGTTAGATACCGTACCCAACTGCAGCTAGTGTTAGATTCTGTACCCTACTACAGCTAGTGTTAGATACCGTACCCAACTACAGCTAGTGTTAGATACTGTACCCAACTACAGCTAGTGTTAGACACTGTACCCAACTACAGCTAGTGTTAGACTACAGCTAGTGTTAGATACTGTACCCAACTACAGCTAGTGTTAGACACTGTACCCAACTACAGCTAGTGTTAGATACTGTACCCAACTACAGCTAGTGTTAGATACTGTACCCAACTACAGCTAGTGTTAGATACTGTACCCAACTACAGCTAGTGTTAGATACTGTACCCAACTACAGCTAGTGTTAGATACTGTACCCAACTACAGCTAGTGTTAGACACTGTACCCAACTACAGCTAGTGTTAGATACTGTACCCAACTACAGCTAGTGTTAGATACTGTACCCAACTACAGCTAGTGTTAGATACTGTACCCAACTACAGCTAGTGTTAGATACTGTACCCAACTACAGCTAGTGTTAGATACTGTACCCAACTACAGCTAGTGTTAGACACTGTACCCAACTACAGCTAGTGTTAGATACTGTACCCAACTACAGCTAGTGTTAGATACTGTACCCAACTACAGCTAGTGTTAGATACTGTACCCAACTACAGCTAGTGTTAGATACTGTACCCAACTACAGCTAGTGTTAGATACTGTACCCAACTACAGCTAGTGTTAGATACTGTACCCAACTACAGCTAGTGTTAGACACTGTACCCAACTACAGCTAGTGTTAGATACTGTACCCAACTACAGCTAGTGTTAGATACTGTACCCAACTACAGCTAGTGTTAGACACTGTACCCAACTACAGCTAGTGTTAGATACTGTACCCAACTACAGCTAGTGTTAGATACTGTACCCAACTACAGCTAGTGTTAGATACTGTACCCAACTACAGCTAGTGTTAGATACTGTACCCAACTACAGCTAGTGTTAGACACTGTACCCAACTACAGCTAGTGTTAGATACTGTACCCAACTACAGCTAGTGTTAGACACTGTACCCAACTACAGCTAGTGTTAGATACTGTACCCAACTACAGCTAGTGTTAGACACTGTACCCTACTACAGCTAGTGTTAGATACTGTACCCAACTACAGCTAGTGTTAGACACTGTACCCAACTACAGCTAGTGTTAGATACTGTACCCAACTGCAGCTAGTGTTAGATACTGTACCCAACTACAGCTAGTGTTAGATACTGTACCCAACTACAGCTAGTGTTAGATACTGTACCCTACTACAGCTAGTGTTAGACACTGTACCCAACTACAGCTAGTGTTAATACTGTACCCAACTACAGCTAGTGTTAGATACTGTACCCAACTACAGCTAGTGTTAGATACTGTACCCTACTACAGCTAGTGTTAGACACTGTACCCAACTACAGCTAGTGTTAGATACTGTACCCAACTACAGCTAGTGTTAGATACTGTACCCAACTACAGCTAGTGTTAGATACTGTACCCAACTACAGCTAGTGTTAGATACTGTACCCAACTACAGCTAGTGTTAGATACTGTACCCAACTACAGCTAGTGTTAGATACTGTACCCAACTACAGCTAGTGTTAGATACTGTACCCAACTACAGCTAGTGTTAGATACTGTACCCAACTACAGCTAGTGTTAGATACTGTACCCAACTACAGCTAGTGTTAGACACTGTACCCAACTACAGCTAGTGTTAGATACTGTACCCTACTACAGCTAGTGTTAGATACTGTACCCAACTACAGCTAGTGTTAGATACTGTACCCTACTACAGCTAGTGTTAGATACTGTACCCAACTACAGCTAGTGTTAGACACTGTACCCAACTACAGCTAGTGTTAGATACTGTACCCAACTACAGCTAGTGTTAGATACTGTACCCAACTACAGCTAGTGTTAGATACTGTACCCAACTACAGCTAGTGTTAGATACTGTACCCAACTACAGCTAGTGTTAGATACTGTACCCAACTACAGCTAGTGTTAGATACTGTACCCAACTACAGCTAGTGTTAGATACTGTACCCAACTACAGCTAGTGTTAGACACTGTACCCAACTACAGCTAGTGTTAGATACTGTACCCAACTACAGCTAGTGTTAGATACTGTACCCAACTACAGCTAGTGTTAGATACTGTACCCAACTACAGCTAGTGTTAGATACTGTACCCAACTACAGCTAGTGTTAGATACTGTACCCAACTACAGCTAGTGTTAGATACTGTACCCAACTACAGCTAGTGTTAGATACTGTACCCAACTACAGCTAGTGTTAGACACTGTACCCAACTACAGCTAGTGTTAGATACTGTACCCAACTACAGCTAGTGTTAGATACTGTACCCAACTACAACTAGTGTTAGATACTGTACCCAACTACAGCTAGTGTTTGATACTGTACCCAACTACAGCTAGTGTTAGACACTGTACCCAACTACAGCTAGTGTTAGACACTGTACCCAACTACAGCTAGTGTTAGACACTGCACCCAACTACAGCTAGTGTTAGATACTGTACCCAACTACAGCTAGTGTTAGATACTGTACCCAACTACATCTAGTGTAAGATACTGTACCCAACTACAGCTAGTGTTAGATACTGTACCCAACTACAGCTAGTGTTAGATACTGTACCCAACTACAGCTAGTGTTAGATACTGTACCCAACTACAGCTAGTGTTAGACACTGTACCCAACTACAGCTAGTGTTAGATACTGTACCCAACTACAGCTAGTGTTAGATACTGTACCCAACTACAGCTAGTGTTAGACACTGTACCCAACTACAGCTAGTGTTAGACACTGTACCCAACTACAGCTAGTGTTAGATACTGTACCCAACTACAGCTAGTGTTAGATACTGTACCCAACTACAGCTAGTGTTAGACACTGTACCCAACTACAGCTAGTGTTAGACACTGTACCCAACTACAGCTAGTGTTAGATACTGTACCCAACTACAGCTAGTGTTAGATACTGTACCCAACTACAGCTAGTGTTAGATACTGTACCCAACTACAGCTAGTGTTAGATACTGTACCCTACTACAGCTAGTGTTAGATACTGTACCCTACTACAGCTAGTGTTAGACACTGTACCCAACTACAGCTAGTGTTAGATACTGTACCCAACTACAGCTAGTGTTAGATACTGTACCCAACTACAGCTAGTGTTAGATACTGTACCCAACTACAGCTAGTGTTAGACACTGTACCCAACTACAGCTAGTGTTAGACACTGTACCCAACTACAGCTAGTGTTAGATACTGTACCCAACTACAGCTAGTGTTAGATACTGTACCCAACTACAGCTAGTGTTAGATACTGTACCCAACTACAGCTAGTGTTAGATACTGTACCCAACTACAGCTAGTGTTAGATACTGTACCCAACTACAGCTAGTGTTAGATACTGTACCCTACTACAGCTAGTGTTAGATACTGTACCCAACTACAGCTAGTGTTAGACACTGTACCCAACTACAGCTAGTGTTAGATACTGTACCCAACTACAGCTAGTGTTAGATACTGTACCCAACTACAGCTAGTGTTAGATACTGTACCCAACTACAGCTAGTGTTAGATACTGTACCCAACTACAGCTAGTGTTAGATACTGTACCCAACTACATTTAGTGTTAGATACTGTACCCAACTACAGCTAGTGTTAGATACTGTACCCAACTACAGCTAGTGTTAGATACTGTACCCTACTACAGCTAGTGTTAGATACTGTACCCAACTACAGCTAGTGTTAGACACTGTACCCAACTACAGGTAGTGTTAGATACTGTACCCAACTACAGCTAGTGTTAGATACTGTACCCAACTACAGCTAGTGTTAGATACTGTACCCAACTACAGCTAGTGTTAGATACTGTACCCAACTACAGCTAGTGTTAGATACTGTACCCAACTACATTTAGTGTTAGATACTGTACCCAACTACAGCTAGTGTTAGATACTGTACCCAACTACAGCTAGTGTTAGACACTGTACCCAACTACAGCTAGTGTTAGATACTGTACCCAACTACAGCTAGTGTTAGATACTGTACCCAACTACAGCTAGTGTTAGATACTGTACCCAACTACAGCTAGTGTTAGATACTGTACCCAACTACAGCTAGTGTTAGATACTGTACCCAACTACAGCTAGTGTTAGATACTGTACCCAACTACAGCTAGTGTTAGACACTGTACCCAACTACAGCTAGTGTTAGACACTGTACCCAACTACAGCTAGTGTTAGATACTGTACCCAACTACAGCTAGTGTTAGATACTGTACCCAACTACAGCTAGTGTTAGATACTGTACCCAACTACAGCTAGTGTTTGATACTGTACCCAACTACAGCTAGTGTTAGACACTGTACCCAACTACAGCTAGTGTTAGACACTGTACCAAACTACATCTAGTGTTAGATACTGTACCCAACTACAGCTAGTGTTAGATACTGTACCCAACTACATCTAGTGTAAGATACTGTACCCAACTACAGCTAGTGTTAGATACTGTACCCAACTACAGCTAGTGTTAGATACTGTACCCAACTACAGCTAGTGTTAGATACTGTACCCAACTACAGCTAGTGTTAGACACTGTACCCAACTACAGCTAGTGTTAGATACTGTACCCAACTACAGCTAGTGTTAGATACTGTACCCAACTACAGCTAGTGTTAGACACTGTACCCAACTACAGCTAGTGTTAGACACTGTACCCAACTACAGCTAGTGTTAGATACTGTACCCAACTACAGCTAGTGTTAGATACTGTACCCAACTACAGCTAGTGTTAGACACTGTACCCAACTACAGCTAGTGTTAGACACTGTACCCAACTACAGCTAGTGTTAGATACTGTACCCAACTACAGCTAGTGTTAGATACTGTACCCAACTACAGCTAGTGTTAGATACTGTACCCAACTACAGCTAGTGTTAGATACTGTACCCAACTACAGCTAGTGTTTGATACTGTACCCAACTACAGCTAGTGTTAGACACTGTACCCAACTACAGCTAGTGTTAGACACTGTACCAAACTACATCTAGTGTTAGATACTGTACCCAACTACAGCTAGTGTTAGATACTGTACCCAACTACATCTAGTGTAAGATACTGTACCCAACTACAGCTAGTGTTAGATACTGTACCCAACTACAGCTAGTGTTAGATACTGTACCCAACTACAGCTAGTGTTAGATACTGTACCCAACTACAGCTAGTGTTAGACACTGTACCCAACTACAGCTAGTGTTAGATACTGTACCCAACTACAGCTAGTGTTAGATACTGTACCCAACTACAGCTAGTGTTAGACACTGTACCCAACTACAGCTAGTGTTAGACACTGTACCCAACTACAGCTAGTGTTAGATACTGTACCCAACTACAGCTAGTGTTAGATACTGTACCCAACTACAGCTAGTGTTAGACACTGTACCCAACTACAGCTAGTGTTAGACACTGTACCCAACTACAGCTAGTGTTAGATACTGTACCCAACTACAGCTAGTGTTAGATACTGTACCCAACTACAGCTAGTGTTAGATACTGTACCCAACTACAGCTAGTGTTAGATACTGTACCCTACTACAGCTAGTGTTAGATACTGTACCCTACTACAGCTAGTGTTAGATACTGTACCCAACTACAGCTAGTGTTAGACACTGTACCCAACTACAGCTAGTGTTAGATACTGTACCCAACTACAGCTAGTGTTAGATACTGTACCCAACTACATCTAGTGTAAGATACTGTACCCAACTACATCTAGTGTAAGATACTGTACCCAACTACAGCTAGTGTTAGATACTGTACCCAACTACAGCTAGTGTTAGATACTGTACCCAACTACAGCTAGTGTTAGATACTGTACCCAACTACAGCTAGTGTTAGACACTGTACCCAACTACAGCTAGTGTTAGATACTGTACCCAACTACAGCTAGTGTTAGATACTGTACCCAACTACAGCTAGTGTTAGACACTGTACCCAACTACAGCTAGTGTTAGACACTGTACCCAACTACAGCTAGTGTTAGATACTGTACCCAACTACAGCTAGTGTTAGATACTGTACCCAACTACAGCTAGTGTTAGACACTGTACCCAACTACAGCTAGTGTTAGACACTGTACCCAACTACAGCTAGTGTTAGATACTGTACCCAACTACAGCTAGTGTTAGATACTGTACCCAACTACAGCTAGTGTTAGATACTGTACCCAACTACAGCTAGTGTTAGATACTGTACCCTACTACAGCTAGTGTTAGATACTGTACCCTACTACAGCTAGTGTTAGACACTGTACCCAACTACAGCTAGTGTTAGATACTGTACCCAACTACAGCTAGTGTTAGATACTGTACCCAACTACAGCTAGTGTTAGATACTGTACCCAACTACAGCTAGTGTTAGACACTGTACCCAACTACAGCTAGTGTTAGACACTGTACCCAACTACAGCTAGTGTTAGATACTGTACCCAACTACAGCTAGTGTTAGATACTGTACCCAACTACAGCTAGTGTTAGATACTTTACCCAACTACAGCTAGTGTTAGATACTGTACCCAACTACAGCTAGTGTTAGATACTGTACCCAACTACAGCTAGTGTTAGATACTGTACCCTACTACAGCTAGTGTTAGATACTGTACCCAACTACAGCTAGTGTTAGACACTGTACCCAACTACAGCTAGTGTTAGATACTGTACCCAACTACAGCTAGTGTTAGATACTGTACCCAACTACAGCTAGTGTTAGATACTGTACCCAACTACAGCTAGTGTTAGATACTGTACCCAACTACAGCTAGTGTTAGATACTGTACCCAACTACATTTAGTGTTAGATACTGTACCCAACTACAGCTAGTGTTAGATACTGTACCCAACTACAGCTAGTGTTAGATACTGTACCCTACTACAGCTAGTGTTAGATACTGTACCCAACTACAGCTAGTGTTAGACACTGTACCCAACTACAGCTAGTGTTAGATACTGTACCCAACTACAGCTAGTGTTAGATACTGTACCCAACTACAGCTAGTGTTAGATACTGTACCCAACTACAGCTAGTGTTAGATACTGTACCCAACTACAGCTAGTGTTAGATACTGTACCCAACTACATTTAGTGTTAGATACTGTACCCAACTACAGCTAGTGTTAGATACTGTACCCAACTACAGCTAGTGTTAGACACTGTACCCAACTACAGCTAGTGTTAGATACTGTACCCAACTACAGCTAGTGTTAGATACTGTACCCAACTACAGCTAGTGTTAGATACTGTACCCAACTACAGCTAGTGTTAGATACTGTACCCAACTACAGCTAGTGTTAGATACTGTACCCAACTACAGCTAGTGTTAGATACTGTACCCAACTACAGCTAGTGTTAGACACTGTACCCAACTACAGCTAGTGTTAGACACTGTACCCAACTACAGCTAGTGTTAGATACTGTACCCAACTACAGCTAGTGTTAGATACTGTACCCAACTACAGCTAGTGTTAGATACTGTACCCAACTACAGCTAGTGTTTGATACTGTACCCAACTACAGCTAGTGTTAGACACTGTACCCAACTACAGCTAGTGTTAGACACTGTACCAAACTACATCTAGTGTTAGATACTGTACCCAACTACAGCTAGTGTTAGATACTGTACCCAACTACATCTAGTGTAAGATACTGTACCCAACTACAGCTAGTGTTAGATACTGTACCCAACTACAGCTAGTGTTAGATACTGTACCCAACTACAGCTAGTGTTAGATACTGTACCCAACTACAGCTAGTGTTAGACACTGTACCCAACTACAGCTAGTGTTAGATACTGTACCCAACTACAGCTAGTGTTAGATACTGTACCCAACTACAGCTAGTGTTAGACACTGTACCCAACTACAGCTAGTGTTAGACACTGTACCCAACTACAGCTAGTGTTAGATACTGTACCCAACTACAGCTAGTGTTAGATACTGTACCCAACTACAGCTAGTGTTAGACACTGTACCCAACTACAGCTAGTGTTAGACACTGTACCCAACTACAGCTAGTGTTAGATACTGTACCCAACTACAGCTAGTGTTAGATACTGTACCCAACTACAGCTAGTGTTAGATACTGTACCCAACTACAGCTAGTGTTAGATACTGTACCCTACTACAGCTAGTGTTAGATACTGTACCCTACTACAGCTAGTGTTAGATACTGTACCCAACTACAGCTAGTGTTAGATACTGTACCCTACTACAGCTAGTGTTAGATACTGTACCCTACTACAGCTAGTGTTAGATACTGTACCCAACTACAGCTAGTGTTAGATACTGTACCCTACTACAGCTAGTGTTAGATACTGTACCCTACTACAGCTAGTGTTAGATACTGTACCCTACTACAGCTAGTGTTAGATACTGTACCCAACTACAGCTAGTGTTAGATACTGTTCCCAACTACAGCTAGTGTTAGACACTGTACCCAACTACAGCTAGTGTTAGACACTGTACCCAACTACAGCTAGTGTTAGATACTGTTCCCAACTACAGCTAGTGTTAGATACTGTACCCAACTACAGCTAGTGTTAGATACTGTACCCAACTACATCTAGTGTTAGATACTGTACCCAACTACAGCTAGTGTTAGATACTGTACCCAACTACAGCTAGTGTTAGATACTGTACCCTACTACAGCTAGTGTTAGATACTGTACCCTACTACAGCTAGTGTTAGATACTGTACCCAACTACAGCTAGTGTTAGATACTGTACCCAACTACAGCTAGTGTTAGATACTGTACCCAACTACAGCTAGTGTTAGACACTGTACCCAACTACAGCTAGTGTTAGATACTGTACCCAACTACAGCTAGTGTTAGATACTGTACCCAACTACAGCTAGTGTTAGATACTGTACCCAACTACAGCTAGTGTTAGATACTGTACCCAACTACATCTAGTGTTAGATACTGTACCCTACTACAGCTAGTGTTAGACACTGTACCCTACTACAGCTAGTGTTAGATACTGTACCCAACTACAGCTAGTGTTAGATACTGTACCCAACTACATCTAGTGTTAGATACTGTACCCAACTACAGCTAGTGTTAGATACTGTACCCAACTACAGCTAGTGTTAGACACTGTACCCAACTACAGCTAGTGTTAGATACTGTACCCTACTACAGCTAGTGTTAGACACTGTACCCTACTACAGCTAGTGTTAGATACTGTACCCAACTACAGCTAGTGTTAGACACTGTACCCAACTACAGCTAGTGTTAGATACTGTACCCTACTACATCTAGTGTTAGACACTGTCCCCAACTACAGCTAGTGTTAGATACTGTACCCTACTACAGCTAGTGTTAGACACTGTACCCAACTACAGCTAGTGTTAGATACTGTACCCAACTACAGCTAGTGTTAGATACTGTACCCAACTACATCTAGTGTTAGATACTGTACCCAACTACAGCTAGTGTTAGATACTGTACCCAACTACAGCTAGTGTTAGACACTGTACCCAACTACAGCTAGTGTTAGATACTGTACCCAACTACAGCTAGTGTTAGACACTGTACCCTACTACAGCTAGTGTTAGATACTGTACCCAACTACAGCTAGTGTTAGACACTGTACCCAACTACAGCTAGTGTTAGATACTGTACCCAACTACAGCTAGTGTTAGATACTGTACCCAACTACAGCTAGTGTTAGATACTGTACCCAACTACAGCTAGTGTTAGATACTGTACCCAACTACAGCTAGTGTTAGATACTGTACCCAACTACAGCTAGTGTTAGATACTGTACCCAACTACAGCTAGTGTTAGACACTGTACCCAACTACAGCTAGTGTTAGACACTGTACCCAACTACAGCTAGTGTTAGATACTGTACCCAACTACAGCTAGTGTTAGATACTGTACCCAACTACAGCTAGTGTTAGATACTGTACCCAACTACAGCTAGTGTTAGATACTGTACCCAACTACATCTAGTGTTAGATACTGTACCCTACTACAGCTAGTGTTAGACACTGTACCCTACTACAGCTAGTGTTAGATACTGTACCCAACTACAGCTAGTGTTAGATACTGTACCCAACTACATCTAGTGTTAGATACTGTACCCAACTACAGCTAGTGTTAGATACTGTACCCAACTACAGCTAGTGTTAGATACTGTACCCAACTACAGCTAGTGTTAGATACTGTACCCAACTACATCTAGTGTTAGATACTGTACCCTACTACAGCTAGTGTTAGACACTGTACCCTACTACAGCTAGTGTTAGATACTGTACCCAACTACAGCTAGTGTTAGATACTGTACCCAACTACATCTAGTGTTAGATACTGTACCCAACTACAGCTAGTGTTAGATACCGTACCCAACTACAGCTAGTGTTAGATACCGTACCCAACTACAGCTAGTGTTAGACACTGTACCCAACTACAGCTAGTGTTAGATACTGTACCCAACTACAGCTAGTGTTAGACACTGTACCCTACTACAGCTAGTGTTAGATACTGTACCCAACTACGGCTAGTGTTAGACACTGTACCCAACTACAGCTAGTGTTAGATACTGTACCCTACTACATCTAGTGTTAGACACTGTACCCAACTACAGCTAGTGTTAGATACTGTACCCTACTACAGCTAGTGTTAGGCACTGTACCCAACTACAGCTAGTGTTAGATACTGTACCCAACTACAGCTAGTGTTAGATACTGTACCCAACTACATCTAGTGTTAGATACTGTACCCAACTACAGCTAGTGTTAGATACTGTACCCAACTACAGCTAGTGTTAGATACTGTACCCAACTACAGCTAGTGTTAGACACTGTACCCAACTACAGCTAGTGTTAGATACTGTACCCAACTACAGCTAGTGTTAGACACTGTACCCTACTACAGCTAGTGTTAGATACTGTACCCAACTACAGCTAGTGTTAGACACTGTACCCAACTACAGCTAGTGTTAGATACTGTACCCAACTGCAGCTAGTGTTAGATACTGTACCCAACTACAGCTAGTGTTAGATACTGTACCCAACTACAGCTAGTGTTAGATACTGTACCCTACTACAGCTAGTGTTAGACACTGTACCCAACTACAGCTAGTGTTAGATACTGTACCCAACTACAGCTAGTGTTAGATACTGTACCCAACTACAGCTAGTGTTAGATACTGTACCCAACTACAGCTAGTGTTAGATAATGTACCCAACTACAGCTAGTGTTAGATACTGTACCCAACTACAGCTAGTGTTAGATACTGTACCCAACTACAGCTAGTGTTAGATACTGTACCCAACTACATCTAGTGTTAGATACTGTACCCAACTACAGCTAGTGTTAGATACTGTACCCAACTACAGCTAGTGTTAGATACTGTACCCAACTACAGCTAGTGTTAGATACTGTACCCAACTACATCTAGTGTTAGATACTGTACCCTACTACAGCTAGTGTTAGACACTGTACCCTACTACAGCTAGTGTTAGATACTGTACCCAACTACAGCTAGTGTTAGATACTGTACCCAACTACATCTAGTGTTAGATACTGTACCCAACTACAGCTAGTGTTAGATACCGTACCCAACTACAGCTAGTGTTAGATACCGTACCCAACTACAGCTAGTGTTAGACACTGTACCCAACTACAGCTAGTGTTAGATACTGTACCCAACTACAGCTAGTGTTAGACACTGTACCCTACTACAGCTAGTGTTAGATACTGTACCCAACTACGGCTAGTGTTAGACACTGTACCCAACTACAGCTAGTGTTAGATACTGTACCCTACTACATCTAGTGTTAGACACTGTACCCAACTACAGCTAGTGTTAGATACTGTACCCTACTACAGCTAGTGTTAGGCACTGTACCCAACTACAGCTAGTGTTAGATACTGTACCCAACTACAGCTAGTGTTAGATACTGTACCCAACTACATCTAGTGTTAGATACTGTACCCAACTACAGCTAGTGTTAGATACTGTACCCAACTACAGCTAGTGTTAGATACTGTACCCAACTACAGCTAGTGTTAGACACTGTACCCAACTACAGCTAGTGTTAGATACTGTACCCAACTACAGCTAGTGTTAGACACTGTACCCTACTACAGCTAGTGTTAGATACTGTACCCAACTACAGCTAGTGTTAGACACTGTACCCAACTACAGCTAGTGTTAGATACTGTACCCAACTGCAGCTAGTGTTAGATACTGTACCCAACTACAGCTAGTGTTAGATACTGTACCCAACTACAGCTAGTGTTAGATACTGTACCCTACTACAGCTAGTGTTAGACACTGTACCCAACTACAGCTAGTGTTAGATACTGTACCCAACTACAGCTAGTGTTAGATACTGTACCCAACTACAGCTAGTGTTAGATACTGTACCCAACTACAGCTAGTGTTAGATAATGTACCCAACTACAGCTAGTGTTAGATACTGTACCCAACTACAGCTAGTGTTAGACACTGTACCCAACTACAGCTAGTGTTAGATAATGTACCCAACTACAGCTAGTGTTAGATACTGTACCCAACTACAGCTAGTGTTAGATACTGTACCCTACTACAGCTAGTGTTAGATACTGTACCCAACTACAGCTAGTGTTAGATACTGTACCCAACTACAGCTAGTGTTAGATACTGTACCCAACTACAGCTAGTGTTAGATACTGTACCCAACTACAGCTAGTGTTAGACACTGTACCCAACTACAGCTAGTGTTAGATACTGTACCCTACTACAGCTAGTGTTAGATACTGTACCCAACTACAGCTAGTGTTAGATACTGTACCCAACTACAGCTAGTGTTAGATACTGTACCCAACTACAGCTAGTGTTAGATACTGTACCCAACTACAGCTAGTGTTAGATACTGTACCCAACTACAGCTAGTGTTAGACACTGTACCCAACTACAGCTAGTGTTAGATACTGTACCCTACTACAGCTAGTGTTAGATACTGTACCCAACTACAGCTAGTGTTAGATACTGTACCCAACTACAGCTAGTGTTAGACACTGTACCCTACTACAGCTAGTGTTAGATACTGTACCCAACTACAGCTAGTGTTAGATACTGTACCCAACTACAGCTAGTGTTAGATACTGTACCCAACTACAGCTAGTGTTAGATACTGTACCCAACTACAGCTAGTGTTAGATACTGTACCCAACTACAGCTAGTGTTAGATACTGTACCCAACTACAGCTAGTGTTAGATACTGTACCCAACTACAGCTAGTGTTAGATACTGTACCCAACTACAGCTAGTGTTAGATACTGTACCCTACTACAGCTAGTGTTAGATACTGTACCCAACTACAGCTAGTGTTAGACACTGTACCCAACTACAGCTAGTGTTAGATACTGTACCCAACTACATCTAGTGTTAGATACTGTACCCAACTACAGCTAGTGTTAGATACTGTACCCAACTACAGCTAGTGTTAGACACTGTACCCAACTACAGCTAGTGTTAGATACTGTACCCAACTACATCTAGTGTTAGATACTGTACCCTACTACAGCTAGTGTTAGACACTGTACCCTACTACAGCTAGTGTTAGATACTGTACCCAACTACAGCTAGTGTTAGATACTGTACCCAACTACATCTAGTGTTAGATACTGTACCCAACTACAGCTAGTGTTAGATACTGTACCCAACTACAGCTAGTGTTAGATACCGTACCCAACTACAGCTAGTGTTAGACACTGTACCCAACTACAGCTAGTGTTAGATACTGTACCCAACTACAGCTAGTGTTAGACACTGTACCCTACTACAGCTAGTGTTAGATACTGTACCCAACTACGGCTAGTGTTAGACACTGTACCCAACTACAGCTAGTGTTAGATACTGTACCCTACTACATCTAGTGTTAGACACTGTACCCAACTACAGCTAGTGTTAGATACTGTACCCTACTACAGCTAGTGTTAGGCACTGTACCCAACTACAGCTAGTGTTAGATACTGTACCCAACTACAGCTAGTGTTAGATACTGTACCCAACTACATCTAGTGTTAGATACTGTACCCAACTACAGCTAGTGTTAGATACTGTACCCAACTACAGCTAGTGTTAGATACTGTACCCAACTACAGCTAGTGTTAGACACTGTACCCAACTACAGCTAGTGTTAGATACTGTACCCAACTACAGCTAGTGTTAGACACTGTACCCTACTACAGCTAGTGTTAGATACTGTACCCAACTACAGCTAGTGTTAGACACTGTACCCAACTACAGCTAGTGTTAGATACTGTACCCAACTACAGCTAGTGTTAGATACTGTACCCAACTACAGCTAGTGTTAGATACTGTACCCAACTACAGCTAGTGTTAGATACTGTACCCAACTACAGCTAGTGTTAGATACTGTACCCAACTACAGCTAGTGTTAGACACTGTACCCAACTACAGCTAGTGTTAGACACTGTACCCTACTACAGCTAGTGTTAGACACTGTACCCAACTACAGCTAGTGTTAGATACTGTACCCAACTACAGCTAGTGTTAGATACTGTACCCAACTACAGCTAGTGTTAGATACTGTACCCAACTACAGCTAGTGTTAGATAATGTACCCAACTACAGCTAGTGTTAGATACTGTACCCAACTACAGCTAGTGTTAGACACTGTACCCAACTACAGCTAGTGTTAGATACTGTACCCAACTACAGCTAGTGTTAGATACTGTACCCTACTACAGCTAGTGTTAGATACTGTACCCAACTACAGCTAGTGTTAGATACTGTACCCAACTACAGCTAATGTTAGATACTGTACCCAACTACAGCTAGTGTTAGATACTGTACCCAACTACAGCTAGTGTTAGACACTGTACCCAACTACAGCTAGTGTTAGATACTGTACCCTACTACAGCTAGTGTTAGATACTGTACCCAACTACAGCTAGTGTTAGATACTGTACCCAACTACAGCTAGTGTTAGATACTGTACCCAACTACAGCTAGTGTTAGATACTGTACCCAACTACAGCTAGTGTTAGATACTGTACCCAACTACAGCTAGTGTTAGATACTGTACCCAACTACAGCTAGTGTTAGATACTGTACCCAACTACAGCTAGTGTTAGATACTGTACCCAACTACAGCTAGTGTTAGATACTGTACCCAACTACAGCTAGTGTTAGATACTGTACACAACTACAGCTAGTGTTAGATACTGTACCCTACTACAGCTAGTGTTAGACACTGTACCCAACTACAGCTAGTGTTAGATACTGTACCCAACTACAGCTAGTGTTAGATACTGTACCCTACTACAGCTAGTGTTAGATACTGTACCCAACTACAGCTAGTGTTAGATACTGTACCCTACTACAGCTAGTGTTAGATACTGTACCCTACTACAGCTAGTGTTAGATACTGTACCCAACTACAGCTAGTGTTAGACACTGTACCCAACTACAGCTAGTGTTAGATACTGTACCCAACTACAGCTAGTGTTAGATACTGTACCCAACTACAGCTAGTGTTAGACACTGTACCCTACTACAGCTAGTGTTAGATACTGTACCCAACTACGGCTAGTGTTAGACACTGTACCCAACTACAGCTAGTGTTAGATACTGTACCCTACTACATCTAGTGTTAGACACTGTACCCAACTACAGCTAGTGTTAGATACTGTACCCTACTACAGCTAGTGTTAGGCACTGTACCCAACTACAGCTAGTGTTAGATACTGTACCCAACTACAGCTAGTGTTAGATACTGTACCCAACTACATCTAGTGTTAGATACTGTACCCAACTACAGCTAGTGTTAGATACTGTACCCAACTACAGCTAGTGTTAGATACTGTACCCAACTACAGCTAGTGTTAGACACTGTACCCAACTACAGCTAGTGTTAGATACTGTACCCAACTACAGCTAGTGTTAGATACTGTACCCAACTACATCTAGTGTTAGATACTGTACCCTACTACAGCTAGTGTTAGACACTGTACCCTACTACAGCTAGTGTTAGATACTGTACCCAACTACAGCTAGTGTTAGATACTGTACCCAACTACATCTAGTGTTAGATACTGTACCCAACTACAGCTAGTGTTAGATACCGTACCCAACTACAGCTAGTGTTAGATACCGTACCCAACTACAGCTAGTGTTAGACACTGTACCCAACTACAGCTAGTGTTAGATACTGTACCCAACTACAGCTAGTGTTAGACACTGTACCCTACTACAGCTAGTGTTAGATACTGTACCCAACTACGGCTAGTGTTAGACACTGTACCCAACTACAGCTAGTGTTAGATACTGTACCCTACTACATCTAGTGTTAGACACTGTACCCAACTACAGCTAGTGTTAGATACTGTACCCTACTACAGCTAGTGTTAGGCACTGTACCCAACTACAGCTAGTGTTAGATACTGTACCCAACTACAGCTAGTGTTAGATACTGTACCCAACTACATCTAGTGTTAGATACTGTACCCAACTACATCTAGTGTTAGATACTGTACCCAACTACAGCTAGTGTTAGATACTGTACCCAACTACAGCTAGTGTTAGACACTGTACCCAACTACAGCTAGTGTTAGATACTGTACCCAACTACAGCTAGTGTTAGACACTGTACCCTACTACAGCTAGTGTTAGATACTGTACCCAACTACAGCTAGTGTTAGACACTGTACCCAACTACAGCTAGTGTTAGATACTGTACCCAACTGCAGCTAGTGTTAGATACTGTACCCAACTACAGCTAGTGTTAGATACTGTACCCAACTACAGCTAGTGTTAGATACTGTACCCTACTACAGCTAGTGTTAGACACTGTACCCAACTACAGCTAGTGTTAGATACTGTACCCAACTACAGCTAGTGTTAGATACTGTACCCAACTACAGCTAGTGTTAGATACTGTACCCAACTACAGCTAGTGTTAGATAATGTACCCAACTACAGCTAGTGTTAGATACTGTACCCAACTACAGCTAGTGTTAGACACTGTACCCAACTACAGCTAGTGTTAGATAATGTACCCAACTACAGCTAGTGTTAGATACTGTACCCAACTACAGCTAGTGTTAGATACTGTACCCTACTACAGCTAGTGTTAGATACTGTACCCAACTACAGCTAGTGTTAGATACTGTACCCAACTACAGCTAGTGTTAGATACTGTACCCAACTACAGCTAGTGTTAGATACTGTACCCAACTACAGCTAGTGTTAGACACTGTACCCAACTACAGCTAGTGTTAGATACTGTACCCTACTACAGCTAGTGTTAGATACTGTACCCAACTACAGCTAGTGTTAGATACTGTACCCAACTACAGCTAGTGTTAGATACTGTACCCAACTACAGCTAGTGTTAGATACTGTACCCAACTACAGCTAGTGTTAGATACTGTACCCAACTACAGCTAGTGTTAGACACTGTACCCAACTACAGCTAGTGTTAGATACTGTACCCTACTACAGCTAGTGTTAGATACTGTACCCAACTACAGCTAGTGTTAGATACTGTACCCAACTACAGCTAGTGTTAGACACTGTACCCTACTACAGCTAGTGTTAGATACTGTACCCAACTACAGCTAGTGTTAGATACTGTACCCAACTACAGCTAGTGTTAGATACTGTACCCAACTACAGCTAGTGTTAGATACTGTACCCAACTACAGCTAGTGTTAGATACTGTACCCAACTACAGCTAGTGTTAGATACTGTACCCAACTACAGCTAGTGTTAGATACTGTACCCAACTACAGCTAGTGTTAGATACTGTACCCAACTACATCTAGTGTAAGATACTGTACCCAACTACAGCTAGTGTTAGATACTGTACCCAACTACAGCTAGTGTTAGATACTGTACCCAACTACAGCTAGTGTTAGATACTGTACCCAACTACAGCTAGTGTTAGACACTGTACCCAACTACAGCTAGTGTTAGATACTGTACCCAACTACAGCTAGTGTTAGATACTGTACCCAACTACAGCTAGTGTTAGACACTGTACCCAACTACAGCTAGTGTTAGACACTGTACCCAACTACAGCTAGTGTTAGATACTGTACCCAACTACAGCTAGTGTTAGATACTGTACCCAACTACAGCTAGTGTTAGACACTGTACCCAACTACAGCTAGTGTTAGACACTGTACCCAACTACAGCTAGTGTTAGATACTGTACCCAACTACAGCTAGTGTTAGATACTGTACCCAACTACAGCTAGTGTTAGATACTGTACCCAACTACAGCTAGTGTTAGATACTGTACCCTACTACAGCTAGTGTTAGATACTGTACCCTACTACAGCTAGTGTTAGACACTGTACCCAACTACAGCTAGTGTTAGATACTGTACCCAACTACAGCTAGTGTTAGATACTGTACCCAACTACAGCTAGTGTTAGATACTGTACCCAACTACAGCTAGTGTTAGACACTGTACCCAACTACAGCTAGTGTTAGACACTGTACCCAACTACAGCTAGTGTTAGATACTGTACCCAACTACAGCTAGTGTTAGATACTGTACCCAACTACAGCTAGTGTTAGATACTTTACCCAACTACAGCTAGTGTTAGATACTGTACCCAACTACAGCTAGTGTTAGATACTGTACCCAACTACAGCTAGTGTTAGATACTGTACCCTACTACAGCTAGTGTTAGATACTGTACCCAACTACAGCTAGTGTTAGACACTGTACCCAACTACAGCTAGTGTTAGATACTGTACCCAACTACAGCTAGTGTTAGATACTGTACCCAACTACAGCTAGTGTTAGATACTGTACCCAACTACAGCTAGTGTTAGATACTGTACCCAACTACAGCTAGTGTTAGATACTGTACCCAACTACATTTAGTGTTAGATACTGTACCCAACTACAGCTAGTGTTAGATACTGTACCCAACTACAGCTAGTGTTAGATACTGTACCCTACTACAGCTAGTGTTAGATACTGTACCCAACTACAGCTAGTGTTAGACACTGTACCCAACTACAGCTAGTGTTAGATACTGTACCCAACTACAGCTAGTGTTAGATACTGTACCCAACTACAGCTAGTGTTAGATACTGTACCCAACTACAGCTAGTGTTAGATACTGTACCCAACTACAGCTAGTGTTAGATACTGTACCCAACTACAGCTAGTGTTAGACACTGTACCCAACTACAGCTAGTGTTAGATACTGTACCCAACTACAGCTAGTGTTAGATACTGTACCCAACTACAGCTAGTGTTAGACACTGTACCCAACTACAGCTAGTGTTAGACACTGTACCCAACTACAGCTAGTGTTAGATACTGTACCCAACTACAGCTAGTGTTAGATACTGTACCCAACTACAGCTAGTGTTAGACACTGTACCCAACTACAGCTAGTGTTAGACACTGTACCCAACTACAGCTAGTGTTAGATACTGTACCCAACTACAGCTAGTGTTAGATACTGTACCCAACTACAGCTAGTGTTAGATACTGTACCCAACTACAGCTAGTGTTAGATACTGTACCCTACTACAGCTAGTGTTAGATACTGTACCCTACTACAGCTAGTGTTAGATACTGTACCCAACTACAGCTAGTGTTAGATACTGTACCCTACTACAGCTAGTGTTAGATACTGTACCCTACTACAGCTAGTGTTAGATACTGTACCCAACTACAGCTAGTGTTAGATACTGTACCCTACTACAGCTAGTGTTAGATACTGTACCCTACTACAGCTAGTGTTAGATACTGTACCCTACTACAGCTAGTGTTAGATACTGTACCCAACTACAGCTAGTGTTAGATACTGTTCCCAACTACAGCTAGTGTTAGACACTGTACCCAACTACAGCTAGTGTTAGACACTGTACCCAACTACAGCTAGTGTTAGATACTGTTCCCAACTACAGCTAGTGTTAGATACTGTACCCAACTACAGCTAGTGTTAGATACTGTACCCAACTACATCTAGTGTTAGATACTGTACCCAACTACAGCTAGTGTTAGATACTGTACCCAACTACAGCTAGTGTTAGATACTGTACCCTACTACAGCTAGTGTTAGATACTGTACCCCACTACAGCTAGTGTTAGATACTGTACCCAACTACAGCTAGTGTTAGATACTGTACCCAACTACAGCTAGTGTTAGATACTGTACCCAACTACAGCTAGTGTTAGACACTGTACCCAACTACAGCTAGTGTTAGATACTGTACCCAACTACAGCTAGTGTTAGATACTGTACCCAACTACAGCTAGTGTTAGATACTGTACCCAACTACAGCTAGTGTTAGATACTGTACCCTACTACATCTAGTGTTAGACACTGTCCCCAACTACAGCTAGTGTTAGATACTGTACCCTACTACAGCTAGTGTTAGACACTGTACCCAACTACAGCTAGTGTTAGATACTGTACCCAACTACAGCTAGTGTTAGATACTGTACCCAACTACATCTAGTGTTAGATACTGTACCCAACTACAGCTAGTGTTAGATACTGTACCCAACTACAGCTAGTGTTAGACACTGTACCCAACTACAGCTAGTGTTAGATACTGTACCCAACTACAGCTAGTGTTAGACACTGTACCCTACTACAGCTAGTGTTAGATACTGTACCCAACTACAGCTAGTGTTAGACACTGTACCCAACTACAGCTAGTGTTAGATACTGTACCCAACTACAGCTAGTGTTAGATACTGTACCCAACTACAGCTAGTGTTAGATACTGTACCCAACTACAGCTAGTGTTAGATACTGTACCCAACTACAGCTAGTGTTAGATACTGTACCCAACTACAGCTAGTGTTAGATACTGTACCCAACTACAGCTAGTGTTAGACACTGTACCCAACTACAGCTAGTGTTAGACACTGTACCCAACTACAGCTAGTGTTAGATACTGTACCCAACTACAGCTAGTGTTAGATACTGTACCCAACTACAGCTAGTGTTAGATACTGTACCCAACTACAGCTAGTGTTAGATACTGTACCCAACTACATCTAGTGTTAGATACTGTACCCTACTACAGCTAGTGTTAGACACTGTACCCTACTACAGCTAGTGTTAGATACTGTACCCAACTACAGCTAGTGTTAGATACTGTACCCAACTACATCTAGTGTTAGATACTGTACCCAACTACAGCTAGTGTTAGATACTGTACCCAACTACAGCTAGTGTTAGATACTGTACCCAACTACAGCTAGTGTTAGATACTGTACCCAACTACATCTAGTGTTAGATACTGTACCCTACTACAGCTAGTGTTAGACACTGTACCCTACTACAGCTAGTGTTAGATACTGTACCCAACTACAGCTAGTGTTAGATACTGTACCCAACTACATCTAGTGTTAGATACTGTACCCAACTACAGCTAGTGTTAGATACCGTACCCAACTACAGCTAGTGTTAGATACCGTACCCAACTACAGCTAGTGTTAGACACTGTACCCAACTACAGCTAGTGTTAGATACTGTACCCAACTACAGCTAGTGTTAGACACTGTACCCTACTACAGCTAGTGTTAGATACTGTACCCAACTACGGCTAGTGTTAGACACTGTACCCAACTACAGCTAGTGTTAGATACTGTACCCTACTACATCTAGTGTTAGACACTGTACCCAACTACAGCTAGTGTTAGATACTGTACCCTACTACAGCTAGTGTTAGGCACTGTACCCAACTACAGCTAGTGTTAGATACTGTACCCAACTACAGCTAGTGTTAGATACTGTACCCAACTACATCTAGTGTTAGATACTGTACCCAACTACAGCTAGTGTTAGATACTGTACCCAACTACAGCTAGTGTTAGATACTGTACCCAACTACAGCTAGTGTTAGACACTGTACCCAACTACAGCTAGTGTTAGATACTGTACCCAACTACAGCTAGTGTTAGACACTGTACCCTACTACAGCTAGTGTTAGATACTGTACCCAACTACAGCTAGTGTTAGACACTGTACCCAACTACAGCTAGTGTTAGATACTGTACCCAACTGCAGCTAGTGTTAGATACTGTACCCAACTACAGCTAGTGTTAGATACTGTACCCAACTACAGCTAGTGTTAGATACTGTACCCTACTACAGCTAGTGTTAGACACTGTACCCAACTACAGCTAGTGTTAGATACTGTACCCAACTACAGCTAGTGTTAGATACTGTACCCAACTACAGCTAGTGTTAGATACTGTACCCAACTACAGCTAGTGTTAGATAATGTACCCAACTACAGCTAGTGTTAGATACTGTACCCAACTACAGCTAGTGTTAGATACTGTACCCAACTACAGCTAGTGTTAGATACTGTACCCAACTACATCTAGTGTTAGATACTGTACCCAACTACAGCTAGTGTTAGATACTGTACCCAACTACAGCTAGTGTTAGATACTGTACCCAACTACAGCTAGTGTTAGATACTGTACCCAACTACATCTAGTGTTAGATACTGTACCCTACTACAGCTAGTGTTAGACACTGTACCCTACTACAGCTAGTGTTAGATACTGTACCCAACTACAGCTAGTGTTAGATACTGTACCCAACTACATCTAGTGTTAGATACTGTACCCAACTACAGCTAGTGTTAGATACCGTACCCAACTACAGCTAGTGTTAGATAC
The DNA here is from genome assembly GCF_045679555.1 of Salvelinus alpinus. Lineage (NCBI taxonomy): Eukaryota > Metazoa > Chordata > Actinopteri > Salmoniformes > Salmonidae > Salvelinus > Salvelinus alpinus. The sequence continues at coordinate 71,837,016 of NC_092090.1, read as the reverse complement.
CGTACCCAACTACAGCTAGTGTTAGACACTGTACCCAACTACAGCTAGTGTTAGATACTGTACCCAACTACAGCTAGTGTTAGACACTGTACCCTACTACAGCTAGTGTTAGATACTGTACCCAACTACGGCTAGTGTTAGACACTGTACCCAACTACAGCTAGTGTTAGATACTGTACCCTACTACATCTAGTGTTAGACACTGTACCCAACTACAGCTAGTGTTAGATACTGTACCCTACTACAGCTAGTGTTAGGCACTGTACCCAACTACAGCTAGTGTTAGATACTGTACCCAACTACAGCTAGTGTTAGATACTGTACCCAACTACATCTAGTGTTAGATACTGTACCCAACTACAGCTAGTGTTAGATACTGTACCCAACTACAGCTAGTGTTAGATACTGTACCCAACTACAGCTAGTGTTAGACACTGTACCCAACTACAGCTAGTGTTAGATACTGTACCCAACTACAGCTAGTGTTAGACACTGTACCCTACTACAGCTAGTGTTAGATACTGTACCCAACTACAGCTAGTGTTAGACACTGTACCCAACTACAGCTAGTGTTAGATACTGTACCCAACTGCAGCTAGTGTTAGATACTGTACCCAACTACAGCTAGTGTTAGATACTGTACCCAACTACAGCTAGTGTTAGATACTGTACCCTACTACAGCTAGTGTTAGACACTGTACCCAACTACAGCTAGTGTTAGATACTGTACCCAACTACAGCTAGTGTTAGATACTGTACCCAACTACAGCTAGTGTTAGATACTGTACCCAACTACAGCTAGTGTTAGATAATGTACCCAACTACAGCTAGTGTTAGATACTGTACCCAACTACAGCTAGTGTTAGACACTGTACCCAACTACAGCTAGTGTTAGATAATGTACCCAACTACAGCTAGTGTTAGATACTGTACCCAACTACAGCTAGTGTTAGATACTGTACCCTACTACAGCTAGTGTTAGATACTGTACCCAACTACAGCTAGTGTTAGATACTGTACCCAACTACAGCTAGTGTTAGATACTGTACCCAACTACAGCTAGTGTTAGATACTGTACCCAACTACAGCTAGTGTTAGACACTGTACCCAACTACAGCTAGTGTTAGATACTGTACCCTACTACAGCTAGTGTTAGATACTGTACCCAACTACAGCTAGTGTTAGATACTGTACCCAACTACAGCTAGTGTTAGATACTGTACCCAACTACAGCTAGTGTTAGATACTGTACCCAACTACAGCTAGTGTTAGATACTGTACCCAACTACAGCTAGTGTTAGACACTGTACCCAACTACAGCTAGTGTTAGATACTGTACCCTACTACAGCTAGTGTTAGATACTGTACCCAACTACAGCTAGTGTTAGATACTGTACCCAACTACAGCTAGTGTTAGACACTGTACCCTAACTACAGCTAGTGTTAGATACTGTACCCAACTACAGCTAGTGTTAGATACTGTACCCAACTACAGCTAGTGTTAGATACTGTACCCAACTACAGCTAGTGTTAGATACTGTACCCAACTACAGCTAGTGTTAGATACTGTACCCAACTACAGCTAGTGTTAGATACTGTACCCAACTACAGCTAGTGTTAGATACTGTACCCAACTACAGCTAGTGTTAGATACTGTACCCTACTACAGCTAGTGTTAGATACTGTACCCAACTACAGCTAGTGTTAGACACTGTACCCAACTACAGCTAGTGTTAGATACTGTACCCAACTACATCTAGTGTTAGATACTGTACCCAACTACAGCTAGTGTTAGATACTGTACCCAACTACAGCTAGTGTTAGACACTGTACCCAACTACAGCTAGTGTTAGATACTGTACCCAACTACATCTAGTGTTAGATACTGTACCCTACTACAGCTAGTGTTAGACACTGTACCCTACTACAGCTAGTGTTAGATACTGTACCCAACTACAGCTAGTGTTAGATACTGTACCCAACTACATCTAGTGTTAGATACTGTACCCAACTACAGCTAGTGTTAGATACTGTACCCAACTACAGCTAGTGTTAGATACCGTACCCAACTACAGCTAGTGTTAGACACTGTACCCAACTACAGCTAGTGTTAGATACTGTACCCAACTACAGCTAGTGTTAGACACTGTACCCTACTACAGCTAGTGTTAGATACTGTACCCAACTACGGCTAGTGTTAGACACTGTACCCAACTACAGCTAGTGTTAGATACTGTACCCTACTACATCTAGTGTTAGACACTGTACCCAACTACAGCTAGTGTTAGATACTGTACCCTACTACAGCTAGTGTTAGGCACTGTACCCAACTACAGCTAGTGTTAGATACTGTACCCAACTACAGCTAGTGTTAGATACTGTACCCAACTACATCTAGTGTTAGATACTGTACCCAACTACAGCTAGTGTTAGATACTGTACCCAACTACAGCTAGTGTTAGATACTGTACCCAACTACAGCTAGTGTTAGACACTGTACCCAACTACAGCTAGTGTTAGATACTGTACCCAACTACAGCTAGTGTTAGACACTGTACCCTACTACAGCTAGTGTTAGATACTGTACCCAACTACAGCTAGTGTTAGACACTGTACCCAACTACAGCTAGTGTTAGATACTGTACCCAACTACAGCTAGTGTTAGATACTGTACCCAACTACAGCTAGTGTTAGATACTGTACCCAACTACAGCTAGTGTTAGATACTGTACCCAACTACAGCTAGTGTTAGATACTGTACCCAACTACAGCTAGTGTTAGACACTGTACCCAACTACAGCTAGTGTTAGACACTGTACCCTACTACAGCTAGTGTTAGACACTGTACCCAACTACAGCTAGTGTTAGATACTGTACCCAACTACAGCTAGTGTTAGATACTGTACCCAACTACAGCTAGTGTTAGATACTGTACCCAACTACAGCTAGTGTTAGATAATGTACCCAACTACAGCTAGTGTTAGATACTGTACCCAACTACAGCTAGTGTTAGACACTGTACCCAACTACAGCTAGTGTTAGATACTGTACCCAACTACAGCTAGTGTTAGATACTGTACCCTACTACAGCTAGTGTTAGATACTGTACCCAACTACAGCTAGTGTTAGATACTGTACCCAACTACAGCTAATGTTAGATACTGTACCCAACTACAGCTAGTGTTAGATACTGTACCCAACTACAGCTAGTGTTAGACACTGTACCCAACTACAGCTAGTGTTAGATACTGTACCCTACTACAGCTAGTGTTAGATACTGTACCCAACTACAGCTAGTGTTAGATACTGTACCCAACTACAGCTAGTGTTAGATACTGTACCCAACTACAGCTAGTGTTAGATACTGTACCCAACTACAGCTAGTGTTAGATACTGTACCCAACTACAGCTAGTGTTAGATACTGTACCCAACTACAGCTAGTGTTAGATACTGTACCCAACTACAGCTAGTGTTAGATACTGTACCCAACTACAGCTAGTGTTAGATACTGTACCCAACTACAGCTAGTGTTAGATACTGTACACAACTACAGCTAGTGTTAGATACTGTACCCTACTACAGCTAGTGTTAGACACTGTACCCAACTACAGCTAGTGTTAGATACTGTACCCAACTACAGCTAGTGTTAGATACTGTACCCTACTACAGCTAGTGTTAGATACTGTACCCAACTACAGCTAGTGTTAGATACTGTACCCTACTACAGCTAGTGTTAGATACTGTACCCTACTACAGCTAGTGTTAGATACTGTACCCAACTACAGCTAGTGTTAGACACTGTACCCAACTACAGCTAGTGTTAGATACTGTACCCAACTACAGCTAGTGTTAGATACTGTACCCAACTACAGCTAGTGTTAGACACTGTACCCTACTACAGCTAGTGTTAGATACTGTACCCAACTACGGCTAGTGTTAGACACTGTACCCAACTACAGCTAGTGTTAGATACTGTACCCTACTACATCTAGTGTTAGACACTGTACCCAACTACAGCTAGTGTTAGATACTGTACCCTACTACAGCTAGTGTTAGGCACTGTACCCAACTACAGCTAGTGTTAGATACTGTACCCAACTACAGCTAGTGTTAGATACTGTACCCAACTACATCTAGTGTTAGATACTGTACCCAACTACAGCTAGTGTTAGATACTGTACCCAACTACAGCTAGTGTTAGATACTGTACCCAACTACAGCTAGTGTTAGACACTGTACCCAACTACAGCTAGTGTTAGATACTGTACCCAACTACAGCTAGTGTTAGATACTGTACCCAACTACATCTAGTGTTAGATACTGTACCCTACTACAGCTAGTGTTAGACACTGTACCCTACTACAGCTAGTGTTAGATACTGTACCCAACTACAGCTAGTGTTAGATACTGTACCCAACTACATCTAGTGTTAGATACTGTACCCAACTACAGCTAGTGTTAGATACCGTACCCAACTACAGCTAGTGTTAGATACCGTACCCAACTACAGCTAGTGTTAGACACTGTACCCAACTACAGCTAGTGTTAGATACTGTACCCAACTACAGCTAGTGTTAGACACTGTACCCTACTACAGCTAGTGTTAGATACTGTACCCAACTACGGCTAGTGTTAGACACTGTACCCAACTACAGCTAGTGTTAGATACTGTACCCTACTACATCTAGTGTTAGACACTGTACCCAACTACAGCTAGTGTTAGATACTGTACCCTACTACAGCTAGTGTTAGGCACTGTACCCAACTACAGCTAGTGTTAGATACTGTACCCAACTACAGCTAGTGTTAGATACTGTACCCAACTACATCTAGTGTTAGATACTGTACCCAACTACATCTAGTGTTAGATACTGTACCCAACTACAGCTAGTGTTAGATACTGTACCCAACTACAGCTAGTGTTAGACACTGTACCCAACTACAGCTAGTGTTAGATACTGTACCCAACTACAGCTAGTGTTAGACACTGTACCCTACTACAGCTAGTGTTAGATACTGTACCCAACTACAGCTAGTGTTAGACACTGTACCCAACTACAGCTAGTGTTAGATACTGTACCCAACTGCAGCTAGTGTTAGATACTGTACCCAACTACAGCTAGTGTTAGATACTGTACCCAACTACAGCTAGTGTTAGATACTGTACCCTACTACAGCTAGTGTTAGACACTGTACCCAACTACAGCTAGTGTTAGATACTGTACCCAACTACAGCTAGTGTTAGATACTGTACCCAACTACAGCTAGTGTTAGATACTGTACCCAACTACAGCTAGTGTTAGATAATGTACCCAACTACAGCTAGTGTTAGATACTGTACCCAACTACAGCTAGTGTTAGACACTGTACCCAACTACAGCTAGTGTTAGATAATGTACCCAACTACAGCTAGTGTTAGATACTGTACCCAACTACAGCTAGTGTTAGATACTGTACCCTACTACAGCTAGTGTTAGATACTGTACCCAACTACAGCTAGTGTTAGATACTGTACCCAACTACAGCTAGTGTTAGATACTGTACCCAACTACAGCTAGTGTTAGATACTGTACCCAACTACAGCTAGTGTTAGACACTGTACCCAACTACAGCTAGTGTTAGATACTGTACCCTACTACAGCTAGTGTTAGATACTGTACCCAACTACAGCTAGTGTTAGATACTGTACCCAACTACAGCTAGTGTTAGATACTGTACCCAACTACAGCTAGTGTTAGATACTGTACCCAACTACAGCTAGTGTTAGATACTGTACCCAACTACAGCTAGTGTTAGACACTGTACCCAACTACAGCTAGTGTTAGATACTGTACCCTACTACAGCTAGTGTTAGATACTGTACCCAACTACAGCTAGTGTTAGATACTGTACCCAACTACAGCTAGTGTTAGACACTGTACCCTACTACAGCTAGTGTTAGATACTGTACCCAACTACAGCTAGTGTTAGATACTGTACCCAACTACAGCTAGTGTTAGATACTGTACCCAACTACAGCTAGTGTTAGATACTGTACCCAACTACAGCTAGTGTTAGATACTGTACCCAACTACAGCTAGTGTTAGATACTGTACCCAACTACAGCTAGTGTTAGATACTGTACCCAACTACAGCTAGTGTTAGATACTGTACCCAACTACAGCTAGTGTTAGATACTGTACCCTACTACAGCTAGTGTTAGATACTGTACCCAACTACAGCTAGTGTTAGACACTGTACCCAACTACAGCTAGTGTTAGATACTGTACCCAACTACATCTAGTGTTAGATACTGTACCCAACTACAGCTAGTGTTAGATACTGTACCCAACTACAGCTAGTGTTAGACACTGTACCCAACTACAGCTAGTGTTAGATACTGTACCCAACTACATCTAGTGTTAGATACTGTACCCTACTACAGCTAGTGTTAGACACTGTACCCTACTACAGCTAGTGTTAGATACTGTACCCAACTACAGCTAGTGTTAGATACTGTACCCAACTACATCTAGTGTTAGATACTGTACCCAACTACAGCTAGTGTTAGATACTGTACCCAACTACAGCTAGTGTTAGATACCGTACCCAACTACAGCTAGTGTTAGACACTGTACCCAACTACAGCTAGTGTTAGATACTGTACCCAACTACAGCTAGTGTTAGACACTGTACCCTACTACAGCTAGTGTTAGATACTGTACCCAACTACGGCTAGTGTTAGACACTGTACCCAACTACAGCTAGTGTTAGATACTGTACCCTACTACATCTAGTGTTAGACACTGTACCCAACTACAGCTAGTGTTAGATACTGTACCCTACTACAGCTAGTGTTAGGCACTGTACCCAACTACAGCTAGTGTTAGATACTGTACCCAACTACAGCTAGTGTTAGATACTGTACCCAACTACATCTAGTGTTAGATACTGTACCCAACTACAGCTAGTGTTAGATACTGTACCCAACTACAGCTAGTGTTAGATACTGTACCCAACTACAGCTAGTGTTAGACACTGTACCCAACTACAGCTAGTGTTAGATACTGTACCCAACTACAGCTAGTGTTAGACACTGTACCCTACTACAGCTAGTGTTAGATACTGTACCCAACTACAGCTAGTGTTAGACACTGTACCCAACTACAGCTAGTGTTAGATACTGTACCCAACTACAGCTAGTGTTAGATACTGTACCCAACTACAGCTAGTGTTAGATACTGTACCCAACTACAGCTAGTGTTAGATACTGTACCCAACTACAGCTAGTGTTAGATACTGTACCCAACTACAGCTAGTGTTAGACACTGTACCCAACTACAGCTAGTGTTAGACACTGTACCCTACTACAGCTAGTGTTAGACACTGTACCCAACTACAGCTAGTGTTAGATACTGTACCCAACTACAGCTAGTGTTAGATACTGTACCCAACTACAGCTAGTGTTAGATACTGTACCCAACTACAGCTAGTGTTAGATAATGTACCCAACTACAGCTAGTGTTAGATACTGTACCCAACTACAGCTAGTGTTAGACACTGTACCCAACTACAGCTAGTGTTAGATACTGTACCCAACTACAGCTAGTGTTAGATACTGTACCCTACTACAGCTAGTGTTAGATACTGTACCCAACTACAGCTAGTGTTAGATACTGTACCCAACTACAGCTAATGTTAGATACTGTACCCAACTACAGCTAGTGTTAGATACTGTACCCAACTACAGCTAGTGTTAGACACTGTACCCAACTACAGCTAGTGTTAGATACTGTACCCTACTACAGCTAGTGTTAGATACTGTACCCAACTACAGCTAGTGTTAGATACTGTACCCAACTACAGCTAGTGTTAGATACTGTACCCAACTACAGCTAGTGTTAGATACTGTACCCAACTACAGCTAGTGTTAGATACTGTACCCAACTACAGCTAGTGTTAGATACTGTACCCAACTACAGCTAGTGTTAGATACTGTACCCAACTACAGCTAGTGTTAGATACTGTACCCAACTACAGCTAGTGTTAGATACTGTACCCAACTACAGCTAGTGTTAGATACTGTACACAACTACAGCTAGTGTTAGATACTGTACCCTACTACAGCTAGTGTTAGACACTGTACCCAACTACAGCTAGTGTTAGATACTGTACCCAACTACAGCTAGTGTTAGATACTGTACCCTACTACAGCTAGTGTTAGATACTGTACCCAACTACAGCTAGTGTTAGATACTGTACCCTACTACAGCTAGTGTTAGATACTGTACCCTACTACAGCTAGTGTTAGATACTGTACCCAACTACAGCTAGTGTTAGACACTGTACCCAACTACAGCTAGTGTTAGATACTGTACCCAACTACAGCTAGTGTTAGATACTGTACCCTACTACAGCTAGTGTTAGATACTGTACCCAACTACAGCTAGTGTTAGATACTGTACCCAACTACAGCTAGTGTTAGATACTGTACCCAACTACAGCTAGTGTTAGATACTGTACCCAACTACAGCTAGTGTTAGATACTGTACCCAACTACAGCTAGTTTTAGACACTGTACCCTACTACAGCTAGTGTTAGATACTGTACCCAACTACAGCTAGTGTTAGATACTGTACCCAACTACAGCTAGTGTTAGATACTGTACCCTACTACAGCTAGTGTTAGATACTGTACCCAACTACAGCTAGTGTTAGACACTGTACCCAACTACAGCTAGTGTTAGATACTGTACCCAACTACACCTAGTGTTAGATACTGTACCCTACTACAGCTAGTGTTAGATACTGTACCCAACTACAGCTAGTGTTAGATACCGTACCCAACTACAGCTAGTGTTAGATACTGTATCCTACTACAGCTAGTGTTAGATACTTTACCCAACTAGAGCTAGTGTTAGATACTGTACCCTACTACAGCTAGTGTTACTAACTGTATGTCCCTAACTGTAGTAAACAGTGTCTAACCAGCAGTGTTGGGGAAGCATCTCTGAAAATATAGTTTACCAAGCTACCAATTACACTGAAAGAAGTTAAGCTACATGAAAGCTACCCTTAAAAAGGCATTCACTACATCCAAACTACTAAATCTGAAATGTCATAGATAAGAAATTGCAAGAACTTATCACTTTGGAGTCAGATTGACAGAATTACAGAATGTGTAAGTTAGTCTATTAAACACAAAAACTGAATTTCAAGTGAGAATCAGGTAGGTCTGATGCAGAAAAATAAAGGAAATTCTTACCGACTTCTCCCATATTTTATTTTATTTTATTATTGCAAATAAAGTAGTGTGTAGTTCTAGTAGTTAGCTACACCGCTACATGGCAGAAAAGTAATTAACTACTGAAAACACTACCAAGATTATAATTTAGTTCAACTACTACCAAGCTACTGCAAAATGGAGTTAAATTACAAGTTAAACTACATGTACTCCCCAGCACTGTTCACCGGTGATAACAGTCTATTTTGGGCACCCAGTGAAGGGCTATGCCAGCTGTTTTCAAAGTGCTATTTTAGCTTCAGAGGACGATCGAACGAAAGACAGGATATATCTGGGAAGTTTCCCACACAGCCCCACTGACGAGCTTCCACAGCCTCTGAGTGGCTACCAATAATTCATTGAATTGGGAATTGAGCCAATCACTGATACCAGCTGGCACACTCTAGGATCAAACATGGGTCTAATCAAAATGGTTGGCATGAAGATGTGAAACCCCTGCACTGTGTGGCTGGCTACTACTGTACACTGCCAGACACAGAGCAAACAGAGCTGCTCCTGTGCTCTGTACCCACTGCCCCTCAATACTTATTGCCAGGACCTCCTGGGCACCACCGTTTTCAAGGCTCCAGCAACACTCACAGGCACCATCTGTGCTAATCTTATAAAGAGCTGTGTCACTTAGGAGTTACGCCTGGAATAGGTCTTAAAGCTGGAATCTGTAGCGTTGAAACTGCCACGTCCGTTTGCGATATTACAACAACAAAGACTTTACTTCAAACAACGAACACAGATTTTTTCCCCTCAGACATCATTACATGTGCATAGAACTGCAGAGCATGTACTACTACTTATTTGACCAAGATGTTGGATGCTTCTTTCCTTCCTTCATAAACAAATCAAAAACAATTACAAATGCGTCTGAGGGCCAACAGTTGCGCTGTTTCATCTTTCGTGGATTTTAGCTTCAATTCTCAGACCTCAGTTAAAGCATTGCCTTGGGATTAGGGTTGCAAAATTCCTGAGACTTTCAATAAATTCCCTGGTTTTCCCGAAATCCCAGTTGGAGGCTTACCGGAACCATGAGGGAATATGCAGGAAATCCGGAATCCTTCAACCAGGATTTCAGGAAAACCACACACTCCTTTCTCCGGCCCCACACTGGCCCCTCATCAGCCCCACACACTCCTCTCTCCGGCCCCACACTGGCCCCTCATCAGCCCCACACACTCCTCTCTCCGGCCCCACACTGGCCCCTCATCAGCCCCACACACTCCTCTCTCCGGCCCCACATTGGCCCCTCATCAGCCCCACACACTCCTCTCTCCGGCCCCACATTGGCCCCTCATCAGCCCCACACACTCCTCTCTCCGGCCCCACACTGGCCTCTCATCAGCCCCACACACTCCTCTCTCCGGCCCCACACTGGCCTCTCATCAGTCCCACACAATCTCTCTCTCTCTCTCTCTCTCTCTCTCTCTCTCTCTCTCTCTCTCTCTCTCTCTCTCTCTCTCTCTCTCTCTCTCTCTCTCTCTCTCTCTCTCTCTCTCTCTCTCTCTCTCTCTCTCTCTCTCTCTCTCTCTCGCCCCACACTGGCCCCTGTTCAGCCATGTTGTGATGCTGTTATCACTGTTGTAGAATGAAATCTCATCAGAGAGAAAGCCAGTCACAGCCAAGCCCAACACAAACCAGAGGAGAGGATTGATTAAAATAAAATTTAAACCAGCTGTGGTCAACTCTGTTTCAGAGCTCTTCGTCGCCCTGTTTCCCAATAATTCAGGAGTGGAATAGGGTTCATTTGGCAAATAAAATACAAAATAACAGAAATTGGATACATACAGTATGTAAGGGCCAAGCCAAACCACAAACTGTATGTTTTATATCTTAGTTATTTGACCATTGGAAAATATTATTTTCTGGGACTGATTTGTTTTCATTTATTGATGTTCTGCACAACATAGTTCTCCTGTTTGCTCTCTCAACAGAATGTCATTACCATGACATTTCTACCCAATTTCTTTTCTTGGCATTAGAACATAAAAATGTTAGACATTTATGGAAACAATTTGAGATTGTCCCATTCATGACAATAATATCTAGAGAAAGGTTTATTTTTATGTGGTGTGGCAGACGGCAGGGAGAGGTAAGGCGAGTTGTAATTGAGGGGAGATATCTTGCAGGTCGCTGGCTCCACCGCCGAGCCTTATATGGACTTCCTGCCCCAACGAGGGGCTACTGTAGGTGGTTAAGCCAAGGAGTTCTTGGGGATAAAGGAGGCAGCAGCCTGCACAAAGGGGCAGAGGAGGAGCGATAGCTGTAAGAGCGATAGCTGTGATTACCTGTGGTGACCTGGACTGTCGGATTACCCCCCTTGTGTACCGGACCGGATTGGCTGATGACCCCAGTGTGAGGAGTACCCCTGGAAAATGGAACGGACAATGAGAACGGCTTGTGAACTGTGAGGTGATTGGTGCATTTCCCCAGTGTACCAAGTCCCCTAATAAACTTCCCATTTGCATTCTAATTGTGCTAATTGTGCCTGTTTGTTATTGAACTTGGTGACGTGGAAACCTGCTATAGTTGAGCCTGCTATAGTGGTTTATACAAGGGAATCCAATAACATCACAAGCACAATGACAATAATGAATGAAAACAGATAAGTAGATAATTATATTTAATCTAATCATCTGTTTTTTATTCAATGTTACAAAAGTGGTCTGTATTATCCTCATCTGGGGCCAAACACAAGGCATATAAACACGACTAACTCAGCCACCCTTCCAAAAGACATAAACACTTTTTAGACTGCTACTGACTTTCTCTCACCCTCACCTCCTTTAACAGCGTTTACCACTAATACTGTACACTCCACTCCTCTACAAATAATGCTCACATTGCCACTCATGGGAACTGTCTCTGAAATTGAATACTTTCTCTAAAACCCAGTGGAAAGGAGCTGAATCCATCCATTCAATCCGATCCATTGTGCATCTGCAATGTAGTGAAACTATATGAAATTGGTAACTGAGTGTCATATGGGGAAGCTACACTGAGTGTACTAAAAAGTAAAAACACCTTCCTAATACCCCTTGCCCTTTACCATCAGAACAGTTCATCAGGGCGTGGACTCTACAAGATGCTGGCCCGTGTTGACTCCAATGCTTCCCACAGTAGTGTCAAGTTGGCTGGATGTCCTTTGGGTGGTGGACCATTCTTGATACACACGGGAAACTGTTGAGCGTGAAAAACCCATACCCTGTTCAAAAGCACTTAAATAGTTTGTCTTGTCCAGTCACCCTCTGAATGGCACACATACACAATCCATGTCTCAATTGTCTCAAGGCTTAACAATCCTTCTTTAACCTGTCTCCTCCCATTCATCTACACTGATTGAAGTGGATTTAACAAGTGACATCAATATGGGATCATAGACTGGCCAGGTGAATCCAGTTGAAAGCTGTGTCATGGATATGTCATGTTCTTAATGTTTTGTACACTCAGTGTATATAAGAAGGCTGTGAGTGACAGAGGCTGTGACAACTGTCAGAGAGCCTACAAGGTAGGACCGGGTAGGACAGGGTAGGACAGAAAGGCTGATTGTCACATAAGGTGGTCTCAGTAGACCTGTTCCCTGAGCTAGGTGGGATAGAAACAGTTTTTAAACGAAGACGTTTTCCCACCAACTTTGTGCCGACTTTTCTTTATATATAAAAGATATTGCCAGCAACAAATACCTATACTTTTATTTCCACCAACCGACTTACGCCTCGATCACACAGACAGCGTCATTGCATTTTGGTACACCAGAAGTCCATTCATTTCCAATGGAGCGCTACGTTTGCCTTGCAGCATGGTGTTGGAGGCAGTTGCAGTGCGTTCTATAGTATATGGTGCATACATTGGATTTATCTAACATTATGCGTCAAACTGTATACGTAAACAGCTTGACAGAAATGGTAGCAGGAGGGGAATGTTGAACTTTTGTTGCACACATATCCAGATGATTCTGCATACCATTTTGCGCGTTGACGCTGTCTGTGTGATCAAGGTGTTAGTCATGATTGCGTAAAGTTCTGCCTACAGCTTAGTATGAAATGGAGCCGTAATGCTGAGGTGCATTGGCACACACTATGCTCTAGCACCTTGAACATGCCTACATCTTCATTGCGCATAATGGTATGCAGCTTCATCTGGATATACAGTGCCTTCGGAAAGTATTCAGACACCTTGACTTTTTGCACATTTTATTAGGTTACAGCCTTATTTTAAAATTGATTAAATAATTTTTTCCCCTCATCAATCTACACACAACACCCCATAATGTCAAAGCAGGTTTTTAGACATGTTTGCTAATTTATATAAAAAGAAAAATGAAATATGACATTTACATAAGTATTCAGATCCTTTATTCAGTACTTTGCTGAAGCACCTTTGGCAGCAATTACAGCCTCGAGTCTTTTTGGGTATGACGATACAAGCTTGGCACACCTGTATTTGAGGAGCTTCACCCATTCTTCTCTGCAGATCCACTCAAGATCTTTCAGGTTGAGTTCAAGTCCGGGTTCTGGCTGGGCCACTCAAGGGCATCCAGAGACTTGTGCTGAAGCCACTCCTGTGTTGTTTTGGCTGTGTGCGTAGGGTAGTTGTCCTGTTGGAAGGTGAACCTTCACCCCAGTCTGAGGTCCTGAGCGCTCTGGAGCAGGTTTTCACCAAGGACCTCTCTGTACTTTGCTCCATTAATCTTTGCCTTGATCCTGACTAATCTCCCAGTCCCTGCCGCTGAAAAACACTCCCTCACCATGATGCTGCCACCACCATGCTTCACCATAGGGATAGTGCCAGGTTCAAACTTGGTTTCTTCAGACCAGAGAATCTTGTTTCTCATGGTCTGAGTGTCTTTAAGTGCCTTTTGGCAAACTCGAAGCGGGCTGTCATGTGCCTTTTAATAAGAACTGGCTTCCATCTGACCACTCTACCATAAAGGCCTGATTGGTAATAATGTAAGTAGGGTGGTTGGTCGGGGTGGATTGGTGGGCGTATAACGCAAGGTTGCTAGTTCGAATCTCATCGTGGACAACTTTAGCATTTTAGCTAATTAGCAACTTTTCAACTACTTACTACTTTTTAGCTGCTTTGCAACTACTTAGCATGTAAGCTAACTCTTCCCTTAACCCTAACCTTAACCCTTTAACCTAACTCCTAAACCTAACCATAACCTTAACCCTAACCCCTAACCCCTAGCCTAGCTAACGTTAGTCAGCTAGCTAATATTAGCCACCTAGCTAGTTTTTGTAACATATCATACGTTTTACAAATTCGCAACACATTATACGTTTTGCAAATTCGTAACATATTGTACGTTTTGCAATTTGTACTTATAATCATACGAAATGGGTGATGGACATCCACAAATTAATTAATAACGTATCATACTAAATGGAGTGTCTTGTATTTACATACAGAATAATATGAAATGCTCTGAGACCAGGTTGTGATTTCATGCACATGCTGCAGACTTTTGGCTGCACAGACCAGTAACATAATTAAACAAAAATATGGCATTCTATTTGTTAAAAAAACAAACATTTTATTTGTCTTAAAATGTTTCTTAGTGTCACGTTTCTGACCTTAGTTACTTTGTTTTGTCTTTATTTTGTTGGTCAGGGCGTGAGTTGGGTGGGTATATTCTATGTTGTCTGTTTCTATGTTGGGTTTTCTAGTTTGGCCTGATATGGTTCTCAATCAGAGGCAGTTGTCATTCATTGTCTCTGATTGGGAACCATATTTAGGTAGCCTGTTTTCACTGTTGGTTTGTGGGTGTTTGTTTCCTGTGTCAGTGTTTGTGCCACACGGGACTGTTTTCGGTTAGATTCTCTTTGTTATTTTGTATTGTGTCATGTTCAGTTGTTTCTATTAAAACATGGACACTTACCACGCTACGTTTTGGTCCGATCCCTGCTACACCTCCTCTTCAGACGAAGAAAAATTAATAATGGATTCCTTTATAATGGTGTATATTCAATAGATTTATTCAAATAGACGTCCACCCACATCGATCCACATCTACTCCCACACTTGCCAGCATGTGCACGGGAGATATAAATGGCTTATCCTGGCAAGAATGTGGTTAAAATGGGACTCTATGAATTGGGCTCTAAAAAACATTGCCTGATTTTTTTTTTACAGTAAAGGCTTTCTGTAAAGGGTATGAGTGAGGTGACAGCATCCACTCTGCAGGAGAGCCCTGTGCCTAGTGCTCAGTAAGTCCCAGGGCAGATATGAAGTATATTTATGGAGTGTCCTGCAGAGCCATGGCCCACAGCACGCACTGAGCTGCACGACTGCCCAGTAACGATTAACTCTGACATTTCTCCGGCCAGAATCCACTGGGATTAAATATTTGCTGGCTCATTTAATATGAATGTGAATTAATGGTCAATCATGCCACGTCTAGACTTGACAGTTCATGCAGCTTTTGTATTCTGATCATGGAGATCATGGAATTTCGAACACGTCATGCGTATACCCCTACATTTAAATGTGTCTTCCATGTCCATGTTGTGTCTGGATTCCCTTTTTAATGTATTGAAATGCCAGTATGCATTCTGCCAACGGTGGAACAGGATAAATCTGATAAGAACACAAGAACAACTTGATGGCAGGAGCCATTTACTGTAGCTATCTAGCCAGTGAAACCCTGTAGCTAGCCAGCAAGTTAGCTAGCAAAGCTAAAGGGATTGCAAACAGGTTAGCATAACTCTAGCCAAACAAAAATCATTTTTTGTAAATAAGCTAGCTGGCTAGCCGTTTTGAAGCCAGTAAACACGTTCCTCACACACTAGGAACATATTTCCTCTAACGTTTAATGAAAAAAGGTGCCTCACTTCCAAAACACAAATTTTCTGGAGACTTGTGGGCAGAGTGCTGATGACGTCATCCCAAAAATGTGCTTTTGGTAGCCTGATTGCATCCAGACTGAGGATACATTTTTCCCTGACCACCTTCTGAAGTGGCCAGCCAGATATGAACACAATCCAACCACAATACTCGAGGAGGTTCTCACTTCAAGGGCCTCTTATAGCTCATATAAACATTGTAAACTCACGGCAAGTCATAGAACCCCAACTGGCAATTAGAGAATGTAAGGACACCTGTCACTCTCTGCCCCCCTACATACAAAACCTGTCTGTGTGACCTCTGCATCCACTCTTATTACGGTCATTTGAACCTGCAAATTAGAAATGCTCTTCTCAGGTGGAGTTTGTAGTTCAATTTCATTTTTTCCATTGTGTGCTTATAAATAATTAATAGGGCGATTGCAAGCGTGTGTGTGCATGTGTGCGTATGCATGTGTGTATACTGTAACATTCTGCCATCTGCCACCAGTTATGTGCCCTTTATCTTTCTCCCCAACCATCCCCAAAATATGCCCATGAGTTTTTTGCCCCTGGCCTACATGCCAATTCCAGTATGTAGAAAAATGCTAGGCAGATGGTTAGAAAGTGAAAATAAGGAGGAAGTGCATGAGGGGAAGTACTTTGAGTACCTTTATATGTACTGTAGTACCTTTTATGAAGGTCTGCCTCTAAGTCAAGGTTACCCCCCCTCCCCTCTGAATGCTCTGACCTCAACACCTTAATCGCTCAAGGCATCGGGTGTAAACACAAGCCGTATAATGGCCATAGCGTGACTCAGAGAACAGATAGGGACACTCTTTTTTCACCACCCACTAAGGTGGTGCTCTGAAAGAGTGACAGAGTTTTTCCTATTCCATCAAATCGATATTGGCTTTTTTGTACGTTTTACAAAAGTACAGACTCAGAGCTTCAAAATGGTATACGATACATTGCAGTTGGGGGAAACATGGGAAAGTAATGCTTATTTGAAATGTGCTAACTTGTTATTCCAACTTATAGACAAGTTCCAGAAGGTTTTACACATTTGCTGAAAAGGTATTTTTTTGTATGCTCATTCAGCATAGTTCATGTGATGTCCAGAGATGCCTGAGTATATTTTCAAACAAAAATATACATTTTTGGCTAAGTATAGTCACTTGAAAGTTTGTTGCATTTGCATGCATTTTTTGTAAACCAACATTTTTGTATTTTTTTTCTTCAGAAATATGTTATTTGGGGTCTCCTTGAGCAGTCCTATCACTACTGATGTTTTTATGCAAGGAAAACTGGGCCTGGGTTTCTAATGGTTAAGTAAAAGGTTCTCTGTCATTTGCTTTTCGTCTGCTCAGCATTCTTGTTATGTTGTGTCATGTCGCTCCAGTTCACATTGACAGTGTTCAATATTCCAAGAATCATCTTTGTTTGTCTCTGTCATGGATGCTGTGTTTGCCCTTTGCTTAAAGATTTACCGCAGTGAGAGTTGTTTTATACAAGAGCCTTCTGAGTTCTTTTTTCGACTCTCTCCTTATTTGCAATCGAATTTCAGAGTTTTGTTCATCTCCTCATGCTCTGCTTCTACTGGACATTCCACTGAGTTCAAAACTTGGTCCACTTCTTCCGTGACAACAACACTGTTGATCTCCGTTTCTTCCTCATCACTGTCATCAGAAATCATCAGAAATGACAATGTTGTTTTTACCCAAGTCAACGATTTCCTCGTCATCTGATTCACTTTCAGAGTCAGAGTCAAGAGCGAGTCACCCTGTCGTCCTCCAGAGAGTAGTCCATCACAACATTCTCCTACTGAGCTTTGTCAATAGCGCCAGTTAAATTCAGGGCAGTGATGTTGTTGAGAGCTGTAGCAACACGTTTGCAGTTGTCCATTGCTATTATCTTTAAAAAAAAATCTGCGGTAGACTACTGATCAGGAAACCCCCATTATGTCTGTGGCATTGCAGACCAATCAGTAATCATCTCTCAGCATGACCAGACCCTCCATTATCTCAGCCAATCAAGGCTAGCCAGGAAGAAACCTTTTTTTCTCTGTAAGAAATAAACTAGGCTCGTAATTTAAAATGTTTACAGATCACCAAAGAGTTTGCTATTAGGCCCATATATTTCTATGTCTTCTATGATGTACAGTGGGGAGAACAAGTATTTGATACACTGCCGATTTTGCAGGTTTTCCTACTTACAAAGCATGTAGAGGTCTGTAATTTTTATCATAGGTACACTTCAACTGTGAGAGACGGAATCTAAAACAAAAATCCAGAAAATCACATTGTATGATTTTTAAGTAATTAATTTGCATTTTATTGCATGACATAAGTATTTGATCACCTACCAACCAGTAAGAATTCCGGCTCTCACAGACCTGTTAGTTTTTCTTTAAGAAGCCCTCCTGTTCTCCACTCATTACCTGTATTAACTGCACCTGTTTGAACTCGTTACCTGTATAAAAGACACCTGTCCACAACCTCAATCAAACAGACTCCAACCTCTCCACAATGGCCAAGACCAGAGAGCTGTGTAAGGACATCAGGGATAAAATTGTAAACCTGCACAAGGCTGGGATGGGCTACAGGACAATAGGCAAGCAGCTTGGTGAGAAGGCAACAACTGTTGGCGCAATTATTAGAAAATGGAAGAAGTTCAAGATGATGGTCAATCACCCTCGGTCTGGGGCTCCATGCAAGATCTCACCTCGTGGGGCATCAATGATCATGAGGAAGGTGAGGGATCAGCCAGAACTACACGGCAGGACCTGGTCAATGACCTGAAGAGAGCTGGGACCACAGTCTCAAAGAAAACCATTAGTAACACACTACGCCGTCATGGATTAAAATCCTGCAGCGCACGCAAGGTCCCCCTGCTCAAGCCAGCGCATGTCCAGGCCCGTCTGAAGTTTGCCAATGACCATCTGGATGATCCAGAGGAGGAATGGGAGAAGGTCATGTGGTCTGTTGAGACAAAAATAGAGCTTTTTGGTCTAAACTTCACTCGCCGTGTTTGGAGGAAGAAGAAGGATGAGTACAACCCCAAGATCACCATCCCAACCGTGAAGCATGGAGGTGGAAACATCATTCTTTTGGGATGCTTTTCTGCAAAGGGGACAGGACGACTGCACCGTATTGAGGGGAAGATGGATGGGGCCATGTATCGCGAGATCTTGGCCAACAACCTCCTTCCCTCAGTAAGAGCATTGAAGATGGGTCGTGGCTGGGTCTTCCAGCATGACAACGACCCGAAACACACAGCCAGGGCAACTAAGGAGTGGCTCCGTAAGAAGCATCTCAAGGTCCTGGAGTGGCCTAGCCAGTCTCCAGACCTGAACCCAATAGAAAATCTTTGGAGGGAGCTGAAAGTCCATATTGCCCAGCGACAGCCCCGAAACCTGAAGGATCTGGAGAAGGTCTGTATGGAGGAGTGGGCCAAAATCCCTGCTGCAGTGTGTGCAAACCTGGTCAAGAACTACAGGAAACGTATGATCTCTGTAATTGCAAACAAAGGTTTCTGTACCAAATATTAAGTTCTGCTTTTCTGATGTATCAAATACTTATGTCATGCAATAAAATGCAAATTAATTACTTAAAAATCATACAATGTGATTTTCTGGATTTTTGTTTTAGATTCCGTCTCTCACAGTTGAAGTGTACCTATGATAAAAATTACAGACCTCTACATGCTTTGTAAGTAGGAAAACCTGCAAAATCGGCAGTGTATCAAATACTTGTTCTCCCCACTGTATATAAAGTGTAATATTGGGATGCAAATGCTAAACTGAATACATTTCAACTCTATATCTGACATGGTATATAGGTGTCTTCTTTTTTTAAGCTCATAGCCATGTGTGTGAGGTGTATACTTTTGTTTCAAAGTAGATTTGTTTAATACTACCAAGAAACACTCTGTGTGACCCTGATTTATCCAACTGCAGTAAAAGGTTAACTAGACTGCTGCGGGGTGGAACTCCTATGTTTCCCCTCCCCATCCAGTGTTTCCATTCCAATCTCATTTAGAAGATATAATGAAGCCTGTAGAGCTCAGAGCTGGTTGGAACAGAGAGGACCACCCACAGTTGGATTTAGAATGAACTGAAGGCAACAACCACCACAGCCCAAAGCTTTTCATCCACTCTAATCAGAGATGTATTAGAAAGATGTATTTCAATTACTTTTGAGCATTTTGTAATTTTGTATTTCACCGGCCTTAACTACAATCCAATGTATTTCGTAACAAGATACTTTCGAGACCTGTAATTAGTATTTTCAAAATACAAAATACTTTTTTATAACTTTATTTAAGCGGTTCACAATTTCACCTTGCATTGGTATCAGAAGTCTAAGGGCATTATGATGTGATAAGAGTGTCTTCTAAATTACCAATACGTAAATGAAAATGTAAAAACTAACATTAAAGCATGCTGGGTATTGTGTTAATGAGCTCCGCCCCGAAACAAGGTCAATAATATTACCCAGTGTGCTTTCTAATTGTTTATTATTTTGGTAATTTAGTAGACACTCTTATCCAGAGCGACTTACAGTCAGTGCATTCAACTGAGGTAGATAAACAACCACATTTCACAGCCCTAGCAAGTAAAACACTTTTAGTTAGAGCTACTGAGAATGCTGTTGTAGTGAAGCCGTGTACTTGCAAGTGTATTTATGTAAATACTCTGCTTTGCAAAAGTATTTTGTATTTTAGTTTGATGCATTTGTCTTAATAATAGTGTCTTGTATTTATTTGTGAGATTCATTTTGATGTATCTTTTGGCCATATCTGACCCTAATGTGCTGCTTGCCACTGCTTCTGCTTTTATTGGGTTAGGTTGTTGGTTTATTTGTGTTAGTTCACTTGTTTGCAAGCTGGTGCATGACGGTTGAGTGTTGCCGAAGAGGTGGGGAGATGGTGTGTGTGGTGGGCACTACCCCCAAGCTATAAGACTGGTAAAATAGTTAGTTAAATAGTTAACCAATAGCTACACGGAATGTCTGCATTGATCCTTTTTGCACTAATCTCTTTTGACTCATCAAATACTCTGCTGTTACTATTTATTATCTATTCCGTTGCCTAGTCACTTTATCCCTACCTATATGTACATACGGTATCTACCTCAACTACCTTGTACCCCTTGACTCGATATTGGTACCCCGTGTACATAGCCATGTTATCGTGTGTTATAATTTTTTCTATTTATTCTTTGTGTAATTATTTTTCAATTTTTTTCTTCTATTTCAATGTTTTTTCTCTGCATTGTTGGGAAGGGCCCGAATGGAAGCATTTCACTGTTAGACTACACATGTTGTTCATGAAGCATGTTACAAATAAATTCGATTTTGATTTGATTTAATGCGGCTTATTTTACTTTCAGATGGCGAGCCACAACCTCCTTCACAGACTGTCACGGTAAATGGCTGGAGTGAATAAAAACGTCTTCCATCTGCGTGGCGGTGGAAAGGGCCTCTGTGGAGCTGTGGAGGCGTCAGCCGCAGGTCGATAGCAGGAAAGAAAGCAGTGCTGCTGCAGTGATCGTCTTTCAGTCTCAGCAAATCACCTTTCCTGCCATGGCTCCACCATCAGCTCTCTGCCCTCCTGATGCTTTCTCAGAGGGAATGTAGAGAGACACACACTGGAGACACACTCTCCAGCACTACACACACACCCCTTCATGGGGACAGACCTCATGCAGAGATCCCATACACACACACTCCTTAGCACAAGATACCTTTGTTGTGTGTGTTTTTTTACCTGGTAGGCAATTATTTTTCCCCAACCAGAATTGGATTTGGACTCTCTGTCCTGTGTGATTGAACCTCTTAGTAGCTTTTAGGGGGGTGTTGTCCTGCTCTGCTGCTTTATGGTTGGGTGTCCCTGGGACGTTGTGACTGAGCAGGGGGAGCCAGCATGGCCAGGCCTCTGCTGAAAATCCAACGCTACTTTCGCAGGAAACCTGTGCGCTTCTTCTCCTTCATCCTCCTCTACCTGACAGCTGGGAGCCTGGTGTTCCTGCACTCTGGCTTCGTAGGGGACAGCTCCACGGGGGGAAATGGGGGCCGGGACCCCCTGGTGGCATCTGGGATAGGGAACAGGGTGGCCTCCTCAGACGGCCGGGGGGTAGGAATGATGGGGAGGGTGTTGAAAGATACACGCAGACCCACCCCGCGGAGGTACGGCCCTCCCTGGATGAAAGGGGCTGGTGGGAAGAACTGGGAGGGTAGGGGAGTAGACTACACCAGCAGCTGGAACCGCGCCCTCAAGGGACGCAACGCCAAAGATCTGGACGACGGACGGGGTGAGTCAAAAGTTTATGTTGAGACATTGCTAGTTGTACAGTACCTACAGTACATGGTTGGTATACACTATATACACAAAAGTATGTGGATTTGGCTATTTCAGACACACCCGTTGCTGACAGGTGTATAAAATTGAGCACACATCCATGCAATCTCCATAGACAAACATTGGCAGTAGAATGGCCTTACTGAAGAGCTCAGTGACCTTCAATATGGCACCATCATAGGATGCCACCTTTCCAACAAGTCATTTCTTAAAGTTTCTGCACTACTAGAGCTGCCCCTTTCAACTGTAAGTGTTGTTATTGTGAAGTGGAAACAGAACGGGACCGCCAAGTGTTGAAGCGCATAGCACGTTAAAATCGTCTGTCCTCGGTTGCAGCACTCACTACCGAGTTCCAAACTGCCTCTGGAAGCAACGTCAGCACAAGAACTGTTCGCCTGGAGCTTCATGAAATGGGTTTCCATGGCCGAGCAGCCACGTACAAGCCTAAGATCACCATGCGCAATGCCAAGCATCGGCTGGAGTAGTGTAAAGCTCGCCCCCATTGGACTCTGGAACAGTGGAAACTATTCTCTGGAGTGATTCTCTGGAGTGATTAATCATGCTTCACCATTTGGCATGCCGATGGACTAATCTGAGTTTGGCGGATGCCAGGAAAACACTACCTGCCCGAATGCATAGTGCCAACTGTAAAGTCTGCTGGAGGAAACATTATGGTTGTTTTTCATGGTTCGATCTAGGCCCCTTAGTGCCAGTGAAGGGAAATCTTAACACTACATCATATAATGACATTCTGTGCTTCCAATTTTGTGGCAACATGACAACGCCCCCGTGCACAAAGCGAGGTCCACACAGAAATGGTTTGTCGAGATCGGTGTGGAAGAACTTTACTGGCCTGAACAGAACCCTGACCTCAACCCCATCGAGACCTTTGGGATGAATTGGAACGCCGACTGCGAGCCAGGCCTAATCGCCCAACGTCACTAATACTATTGTGGCTGAATGGAAGCAAGTCCCCGCAGCAATGTTCCAACATCTAGTGGAAAGCCTTCCCAGAAGAGTGGAGGCTGTTACAGCAGAAAGTGGGGGACCAACTCCATATTTATGCCCATGATTTTGGAATTAGATGTTTGACGATCAGGTGTCCACATACTTCTGGTCCTGTAGTGTATTTAACTAGACACCCTCAGCTTGGTTTTATACATAAGAATCATTGTCTCATAAAGTCACCTCTGACTTACAGATTTATGATCTTAATTTGATCACCCTGTTGCAGGAGACCTTTCCTGCAATGCAGTAAATGTAAAACTTGTAGTGTATTCGAGGTTTAAAAGGCTTCTGAAGTTTAACATTTCCACTTTGAAATTTCAGACTTGAATTTCCCTTACGAATAATGTTTCCCCTACAAAAATGTCCATTAATTTTAGTCCACATCATTCACATGGCCTGTTGCTGGCTCAAATTATGATCCTACATCTGTAGCTCCAGTTGACAGGTTTATAGACAATACAGTAATTTATTATTTCACTGCGACAGCCTGAAGAAATACACTATCCGTTTAAGTGACTATCAAACTTAAATGGCCCCTTGAGTGTTCACTGTTCATTATGAAATACACAGTATTCCACATGTACAGACACACAGGCATTTGTGGATAGGCAAATACACATTCACACTCAGAGTGTTGCTCAAGGTTAATGTGGGTATTATTGTGCTGGAGGCCTTGGCAAAACAGCAGCCATTTAAATGTGCTGCAACATTTAAGTGACTGGATATTTAACAAGTAATTATCCCTTTAGGTGATGCCTCTTCAGGACAGGCAGGTCACCAGTAATACAAGTCAGTATTTGACGTTCATCCATGTCTGAGGACGTTGGGAGATGATGTGGAAACTGTCTATTAGGAGCAACAGTGAGCACTGTTACCTTCAAGTAGATTTTGGATTTGCAAGGACATTGTGGATGGGCTTAAGCTCCTACATCTGATTCCGAAGGATGCGTGTTTGAATCCAGCGAAAGAAAGTTGTTTTTGATATTTTTATTTTAAACCTATCCCAAACCTTAACCCTTACCTTAACCATTCAGAGTTCATGTCTAAACTTAACCCTTACAAATGTGGAGTTAATTCCTAAACTTAACCTTTAACACTTAAAAATGTGATGTTTGGAATAACTTAAAAATGTGACGATTAAGACTGTGAGAGCTTGTAGCTCCAGGGAGATGAAGACCTCTCTCCCAGGGAGATCTAGAACCAGGGGCTCAATTAGCTCAGTGATGCCACCCACCCTGGTCCTCCTTGCCCACAGTCAGTCAACACCCATTGAGGGGGATATTCAGAACGTACTGATTTACAGCGATGGCAGGTTTTCCCTATATTTTATTATGTATGTTCACCTACATAATGGAGCTATCCTTAGCAACATCTGGTGTGACATTGTAAATGTGACCTATTTATTGAGATGCCACAGACAAATGACTTGGAATCAAACCACAAAATATCATTTTAAAAAATAAGCTAATTTAAGTATTGTCTCTATCTCTGAAAGTCTCACACTCATAAGCATAGATCTCCAATCTTGGGTAAAATCATGCACTGCTCATTTTCATGGGCCATATGTAGCATGTCCATGGCAATTAACCTTTCCGAAAAAGAGCTAGATTGAGCTCCTGTAAAGTGATGTAGATTAATTTAGAATGGGACTCCACAAAGCTGGCTGCTGTGAGCAGCTGGTAGCAGACTGGGAGTGCCAGAAGTGCACCGCCCAAATCATGTTATCCTTTTCAATGATCTTTACACTCTCCATACTGGACTTTAAAGTATATAGTAGGATTTGTACCAGATGACAGCAGTATAATAATAGAGATAGAATATCTCTATGGTTATTACCTTCGTAGTACAAGGATACCTACATATAGTAAGCCTTTGAATTAGAGAAATAGGTATTACAAGCACAGGCAGTTCCTGAGTGGAATTGATTTGCACAGGGATTGTTTTTGTTACATTCATGTGGTATTCATATGGTACATGATTGTTTTCCATCTTTCTGATTGAGAGAAACACAAACAGGCTTTATATAGTACATGTATTATTGCTACGGATTATCAGATCATACGAGAGGACCTCAGTTTGTCTCCATGTAGTATGTCCTCTCTGTCTAGGAGGTCCTTGCTCTCTCTCTCTCTCTCTCTCTCTCTCTCTCTCTCTCTCTCTCTCTCTCTCTCTCTCTCTCTCTCTCTCTCTCTCTCTCTCTCTCTCTCTCTCTCTCTCTCTCTCTCTCTCTCTCTCTCTCTCTCTCTCTCTCTCTCTCTCTCTCTCTCTCTCTCTCTCTCTCTCTCTTCCTGTCTTCCTCTCCCTCTGTTCTTTCTCTGTGAAGTGGTAACCCCCACAGGACCACAGCAGAGCGCTAGCTGAAAGAGTAATTAGTGCTTTCAAAGCGACGATGCTCCACTTCATCCACAACTCCTATGTGCCACAGTACTCCACCACCCCCACCGCCACCTCATCACATTCCAGGCCCCTGTCATGTTCTCGTCAAGAGCAGCCACACCCAACCCGCTCCCCACCATTCACACAAGGGTACGCACACGTGTGCACATGCAAGCACACGCACGCAAGCACACACACTGTCTGAAAGAAACATTAACCAAATACTGTCTTCCCCTGTATCCAACCACCTCATCTACCCTGTTTCAAGGAGTAATCCAGCAAGGGTATCGTTGTTATCCAGTACAGATTCATTTTATCTGTTGACATCCCTCATGAGGCGAGAACATTACTGTATAGTATATAATAAGATTATATGATACGATAATAACATGATACGAGAGGGGAGACAATAAGCTCATACTATGGTGACAAACTCAGAGAGGCACATTGTTTCTGACATGTCTGTTATTTGTTTGGGAAATCGAGAGTAAAAAACAAAGCTGTTTGAAATGGAACCACTATCCATCACCTGTCAGCACCAGATCTTCTGAATTAGAGAGATGCCTACTGTAACTATCATCACAGCCCTGAATAAAACTCTATACAGGTGGATGAGTGGTCTCCCTACACTCCCTACACTCCTGCCATACATCTGTGTACACACAGTATTTGTTTGTACAGTATAGAATTCACATTTGTGTCTGTTGCTAATCTTCTTGCCACATGACTGTGCTTACATCACAACTTGCAGATAGATATAGTATCTCTGCTTCCTTGTATGGCTGCTGATCGGATTATTTAATTTGATAAACTCAGCACAAAAACGGAAGGTGGAAGGGCAGCCCCATTTGAAGTGCAGTTCAGTTGAGCTAAATCACTGCTTCCCTTTATCATAAAGCAGATTAGTGATCAGTCCACTCTGCTGCTATGTCTGGGAGGAAGATTACTGCAAGGTCCTTACAGAGCACCACATGCTGCCGCTCTACTGCCTTTTAGACCATTACAATTACAGTAATGTGGTGGGTTAGGATGTGCATTGTTCAACGCCCCCAGGGGACAGATGGTGTGGGTTTTGGATTGGTCTATCCAGCATGCTACCTCACAGACAGAGCAGGAAGGAAGTGTGGAAGGATGAACCAGTCCCACTGCAGAAGGACATAACCAGCCTTCCCTCCCTCCCTCCTTACTCACTTCAAATAAGTCAGGGAGGAAGTGTACTGAGTGCCATTGCAGTAGCAGGCCACTAGAAGGAGTTGTGTGTCTTTATAAATAAATCAACATGCTAGTCTGGTGTTGATTCCTTGAGCAGCAACATTGCCCTTCAATATGTCTTCACTGTATGGATCAAATTGATGATTTGGGATTTTACTTGAAAGTTGTTTTACTGATTTACAGAATGTCTCTACAGAATTGACCATGGCTGTAATAATAACAATTACCTTTGGAAATGTACTAAATGTGCATGTTTTACTCACATAAACTATGGAATTCCATGCTAAACAAAACATGTGCTATCCAAAACGGTATTATTGCCTCTCTTCCTTGTCTCCTATAATATTCATTGGTCTGCTTGAATTGTGCATATTTTATTTATTATGAGAAATGTTATCTTTTTTCTCTTACAGCGAAGTACATCGGCTGCTATATCGACGACACAGCGAAAAGAGCACTTAGGGGAGTGTCCTTTTTTGACTACAAGAAAATGACGGTCTTCCGTTGCCAGGACAACTGTGCTGAAAGGTAGGCCTGGGAATATAAAAACTCACAAACACGACGATTCAGTACAAAGACATAACAAGCAATCAAATGTCCTCTGGTGTGCTTACTGTCCTTGCTACTTCTAAATTCATTGGTGGTTACTACTGTAACTGTTTGGCTGAGGAATGACAGGATATAAAATGCTTATGTTACAAACACACATACTCACGCAGGCACGCATATACACATATACAAACACACACAGTCACAGGGTGGGAGTGAGGAGTAATCAGTGTACCTGATCAGTGTAGATTAACATGTCTGGCAGAATGAAATGAGTCCTGTCTAATGGATATAGGGCCTTGTGCCAGCTATCATACTCTCTCACCCTCTCCCTCTCTCTCTTCCTCTCCTTCACATTAGCTCTCTATCCCTGTAGTCTCTATACTTTTTTCACATTATTTCTCCCTCTCTCTCTCTCCCTCTCTTTCTCTCTCTCTTTCTTTCTCCCTTTCTCTATTTCTCTCTCTCTTTCTCTCATTCTCTCTTTCTCACTCTCTTTCTTTCTCTATTTCTCTCTCTCTTTGCCTACCTCTGTCCTCTTATGATCTCTTCTTCAAATCATCTATTTCTCCCGGTCCACCTTGCCTTCTACTGTCCCTCTCTTTCTCCCAATGGCTCAGCCCAATGCATTCCATTACTAGAGAAAGAGAGGAGGACAACGAGAGGAGGACAGCGAGAGAAGAGAGAGAGGAGAAGTAGAGAGCATGTTTTCATCTTCCTCTTCTGCTCCTCTCTCTTTCTCTGTACTCCAACCCCTCCCAGAGCAGGATGCTCATATGCAGACAAATCCATAGCTGTGGGAAGTAGAGGTGCTAAGGGTGCTGCGGCACCCCCTGAAAAATCTGAATTAAAATATATATATTATTTACACTGAAAAAATATATAAACACAACATGTAACAATTTCAAAGATTTTACTGAGTTACAGTTCATATGAGGAAATCAGTCAATTGAAATAAATTCATTAGGCCCTAACCTATGGATTTCACATGACTCGGAATACAGATATGCATCTTTTGGTCACAGATACCTTAAAAAGAAAGGTAGGGGCGTGGGTCAGAAAACCAGTCGGTCTCTGGTGTGACCACCATTCCTGTCGTGCGACACATATCCTTCGCATACAGTTGATCAGGCTGTTGATTGTGGCCTGTGGAATGTTGTCCCACTCCTCTTCAATGGCGGTGCGAAGTTGCTAGTTATTGGTGGGAACTGGAACATGCTGTTATACAATCCAGAGCATCCCAAACATGCTCAATTGGTGACATGTCTGTTGAGTATGCAGGCCATGGAAGAACTGGGACATTTTCAGTTCCAGGAATTGTGTACAGATCCTTGCGACATGGGGCCGTGCATTATTATGCTGAAACATAATGTCACGTTCCTGACCTTATTTTTCCTTTGTTTAACTTTGTTTAGTTGGTCAGGACGTGAGCTGGGTGGGTAGTCTATGTTTTGTGTTTCTATGTTGGGGTTAATGTGTTGCCTGATATGGTTCTCAATTAGAGGCAGGTGTTTGACGTTTCCTCTGATTGAGAACCATATTAAGGTAGAGTGTTCTCACTGTTTGTTTGTGGGTGGTTGTCTCCTGTGTCCGTATATGTCTACCACACGGGACTGTTTCGTTTTGTCGTTCGTGTATGTAGTCTGTTCCTGTTCGTGCGTTCTTCGTTATATGTAAGTTCTCAAGTCCAGGTCTGTCTACGTCGTTTATTGTTTTTGTAATTCTCTAGTGTTCTTCGTGTTTTCGGTTTCGTTTAATAAATCATTATGTCTACCTTCACCACTGCATTTTGGTCCGACCCTTACTCCTCTTCCTCATCCGAGGAGGAGGAATTAGACGATCGTTACACATAAGGTGATGGCGGTGGATGAATGGCACAACAATGGACCTTAGGATCTCACCTTGGTATCTCTGTACATTCAAATTGCCATCAGTAAAATGTAATTGCGTTCGTTGGCCGTAGCTTATGCCAGCCCATACCATAACCCCACCTTCACCATGGGGCACTCTGTTCACAATGTTGACATCAGCAAACCACTTGCCCACACGACACCATACACGCTGACTGCGATCTGCCCGATACAATTGAAACCGGGATTAATCCGTGAAGACCACACTTCTCCAGCGTGCCAATGGCCATCGAAGGTGAGCATTTGCCCACTGAAGTTGGTTACGATGCCCAACTACAGTCAGGGCAAGACCCTGGTGAGGACAACGAGCACGCAGATGAGCTTCCCTAAGATGGTTTCTGACAGTTTGTGCAGAAATTCTTCGGTTGCGCTGGTCTCAGACGATCCCACAGGTGAAGATGCCAGATGTGGAGGTCCTGGGCTGGCATGGTTACACGTGCATGGTTACACATGGTCTGCGTTTGGGAGGCCAGTTGGACGTATTGCCAAATTCCAAATTGTTTTGTGTGACAAAACTGCACATTTTAGAGTGGCCTTTTATTATCCCCAGCATAAGGTGCACATGTGTAATGATCATGTTGTTTAATCAGCTCCTTGATATGCCACACCTGTCAGGTGGATGGATTATCTTGGCAAAGGAGAAACGCTCACTAACAGTGTCGTGTCTTTACTATGGATTAAGTGATATATGACATGCTATTTTATCAAATCAATTCTCTGTAATTAATATTACCTGATTAAACTAATCATGTACATGTAATTAACTAGGAAGTCAGGGCACCACGGAAGAAGGTTTATAGAGCTGTTGTCTTCCGAATAAACTCTTAAAGACCTGGTAATCTTTTATATCAATACCAGTCAATTATCAATCGTCACCTTATTCAGTCTCATCTGAACGTCGTAAAATTCTTGGTTATCTTCACAAACCCTGGCTAACCAGTTGAATCAGCAATACAAAATTTGATTTAACTATTTATTTACTAAATAGCTAAATAATCACACATAATTACATATATTGTACACAGGATGGATCATACATTGATTACTAATTATGTCTTACAAGAAAACGTCCCTAGTGGACTGAACCGATATGACAGCTGGTTACACAAAGAAAGGGGGTTGGGTTTGAATGAAAGCGCGGGAAGACTGAGGAACAAAATGATTGGGTCTCTATTGGACCTTATGAAGCTATGCTATCGTAAATACAGAATCTTATGCATTCTAAATAACCGCCCATTTGGAAATGGAAATGCAAGAAATATTTACTCTGATCTGCGCTTCGATAGATTGGTCGAAGATGGAAGGCTGGGTTGCCCAGCAGAAATCTCCCTTGTACTTTGAAGAATATGTCTTGTGGTAGAACGGATAAGTTGTAGTACCGTCGTCGTGTGGTAGAACGTATACATTGCAGTACCCTGTCTTTCTGAAGAGATTGTCCGTCCTTTCCTAGCCCACATTTACAGCTGCTGCTGATAACTCGACATCTAGGATGTATCACTTCTTTAGTGAATAAGAGTTCAAAGTTCAAACCAAGTTGCCATACTATAAGCTCATGCTATATTCTGGCTGGTATAGTGGAAGGTCATGCTTCCAGCGTGTCGATCGTCACCTCCACGTTGAAATTAGCCCTTTTAAACGTATGGACAGCTGTCCTCACGTCATCGGGAACACAATGTTAATTTCGTTAGGTTGTAGTCGTTCAACCATTCGCAACCAGAGCTAATGCTGAGGTTGGCTTAGTTCTGTAGTTGATATTAGCCCTTTTAAATGTATAGACAGCAGTCCTCACGTCATCGGGAACACTAGGTTGACTTTCGTCAATGGGCTTTTGTAGTGGGGGAGAGAAGGTGTAACGCTCGTCGTTGGAATGAGAAGAGGATGACCAATGCGCAGCGTGGTAAGTGTCCATAATGATATATTTAATATATCAAAACGAACACTGAACGAAAATAACAAAAGTACAAACAACCCGAAACAGTCCCGTATGGTGAAAACACTAACACAGGATACAACCACCCACAAAACACAAAGAAAAACAGGCTACCTAAATATGGCTCCCAATCAGAGACAACGACTGACACCTGCCTCTGATTGGGAACCATACTAGGCCAAACACAGAAATAGACAACCTAGACATACAACATAGAATGCCCACCCACATCACACCCTGACCAAACAAAACATAGAAATATACAAAGCAATCTATGGTCAGGGCGTGACAGAAGGGTGTGTTTCATAGTTCACAACCAATGCCTGTTCACTTGGGCGGGGACACTGAGTGAGCATAGTTCACTTATGAAAACAATTCTCTCATTTAGAAGCTAGAATTACATTGAATCTTTTCACAAATAGTTTCATATTTAAACATTTAAATTGCACAACAATTCCATGTGAATCTGACTTTCCAAGATACAGTTTATGTCGTCCTATCATCAGTAATAATGTCTCCGACGACAACTGATCTGACATCATACTCTTTAAGTACCAACGAATATTTTCATCTGGTTGGATTACTGAAATATGGTTCCGTTCCCAACCTTTTGATGTTACCAGACTCTCTCTATGTTAACAAAGGGCTTTCCAAGAGTCCAATCTGTAGAGTAGAGAGAGAACAGAGCAATGTCATGACAACAGGGATGTAAACAAATTTGTTAACAAAATCTGAGATAAATAAGCTTTGTGTGCATTTGGAAAATTTCTGTGATCTT
Organism: Salvelinus alpinus; assembly: GCF_045679555.1. Lineage (NCBI taxonomy): Eukaryota > Metazoa > Chordata > Actinopteri > Salmoniformes > Salmonidae > Salvelinus > Salvelinus alpinus. The sequence goes on along the minus strand of NC_092090.1, from coordinate 71,804,798 downwards.
TTATTTTAGCTCATGAAACAAGGGACCAACACTTTGCATGTTGCATTTATGTTTTTGTTCAGGGTATTACTGTATACCAAAAATATATATTTTTCTCCTCACACAAAATTAATGCACTGGGCCTTTAATAGTGCTTTATTAGCGAACCGCTAAAGTGTTTGCAACACAGGCAAAAATATTTTTTCAGCACCCCCCGTGAATAACCCAACATAGTGTGTTGTGTGTATTACCCAAACATGGGTTATTAATTTAACCATAAATTGGATTTGTATTCATTTTCATGCTGGGTTGACCGAGCAGCTGGGTCTTTTTTATGTAATCCATAGGTTATTTTCAGGAGTCATGTACTATCAGGGTCCGTGGCTTTTATATAGTTATTTTTGGCCTCCAGTGAGCGTATATGTCATCATGTTAAGTTTGTACAGTGCAAATTTTTGTTTTTGTTTAATATTTTTTCACATGACATATTCCAATATAACATTGTTTTTTTACATATTGTAACAAAGTGGTAACTATCCCAACACTGGGAAATGCATAGGCTCTTGAGGAACTCATACACGTGTGTAAGCTTCATTAAAGCTACAAACGTTTCAGTGTTCAACCTTAACATGTGATAACAATACAATAGAACAGATTATCCAGAATTACATTTACTCTCACTGATGGCCAAAAATAACTATCTGAAAGCCACGCCCCTACTAAGCCACGCCTCCGGTCTTCTGATCTAACCCGCTGGGCCATATCTCAATATCTCAGTAACAATACTCCAGCATCCACAACCCAACTTTGCTGATTTAAATTAAAACAACCAAATTAAGTTACCCAATGTCTGCAACCCAGCAGTTGGGTCATCCTAACAAACCCAGCATTTTTTGTGTAAAGGCTGTGTAGTGTTGGCTATCTATTGGCATTCTAAAGAGCTCAGAGGAATCAAGTATGCATCTCTCATGTGCCACTGCCAGGTTACTGTACCCCAAGGAGTATACAGGCCATGTGTGTTTGATGGATAGAGCCTTCCAGAATATTGTACTCTGCATGGACTTCGTTATCAGCATCACCCTGGAAAATGTATTTCTTTAAAAAGCTCTGGTGTCTTGGTGCAGTATTAATGCATGCAATCTCTCTCTGGTCCCACCCTTGTCCAACCAGAGGGCTCTCTTCATCTTGAAGAGGGCGAGTGAGGTTACTGCTAGTTACCCAGCTGACTGTCTATGAGTCAATCACCGTATTACTGGACTGATTGCAGAGAGAGCTGCTGAGAGAGAGCTGCTGAGAGAGAGCTGCTGAGAGAGAGCTGCTGAGAGAGAGGCTGACGTGCGTCTTGCTACTGCATGCATAATCGAGTTCTGAAATACAAGACTACTTACCTCTGGTCAGACATTGCAGACTGCAGTTGGTGAGACAAGATCCTTACAGATTGTCAGGCAGTACTAGAAGCCTTGAGAGTATTGCTGCTGTAGGGACATTTTTATTTCTTATCATGTTGCAACCAATGCAGAATATTATTGTGTGAGACAGAGCCTCTCTGTTATTATTGATGATATAGTTTTATTAACTTTTACTTGGTACTCATCCCGGATCCGGGAGCACCCCCCACAGTAAAAAAGCTGACTAGCATAGCCTAGCATAGCGTCACAAGTAAATACTAGCATCTAAATATCATTAAATCACAAGTCCAAGACACCAGATGAAAGATACAGATCTTGTGAATCCAGCCATCATTTCTGATTTTTAAAATGTTTTACAGGGAAGACACAATATGTAAATCTATTAGCTAACCACGTTAGCAAAAGACACCACTTTTTTTACTCCACCAGTTTTTTACTCCATCAGTAGCTATCACTAATTCGACTAAATAAAGATATATATAGCCACTAACCAAGAAACAACTTCATAAGATGACAGTCTGATAACATATTTATGGTATAGCATATGTTTTTTTAGAAAAATGTGCATTTTTCAGGTATAAATCACAGTTCTACATTGCAGCTGCAATCTGAAATAGCGTTGGAAGCAGCCGGAAAAATTACAGAGACCGACGTCAATTACCAAAATACTCATCCTAAAACATTTCTGAAAAATACACAGCCTACAGCAATTGAAAGACACAGATCTTGTGAATCCAGACAATATTTCAGATTTTCTTAGTGTTTTACAGCGAAAACACAATATATCGTTATATTAGCATACCACATGAGCTAACATCACCCCAGCATTGAATCAAGGCAAAAGGGGCGATAACGTTATCGCCACCAAAATATATTAATTTTTTCACTAACCTTCTCAGAATTCTTCAGATGACAGTCCTGTAACATCATATTACACAATGCATATAGAGTTTGTTCGAAAATGTGCATATTTAGCATCACAAATCGTGGTTATGCAATGTAATCTGTCAAAACATGGCATGCATTCTGGCCGGCGCCATCTTGGAAAGGCACCTAAGTTTACGATTATTTATCGATTAGATTGACTAAAAAAATACAGGTTGGACAGCTAATGAAAGATGCATTGGTTATTAATGCAACCGCTGATTTAGATTTTTAAAATTTACGTTACTAGACATACATTGTGAGTTACAGCCAGATTAGTGCCTCAAAAAATGGCCGACAACTGCGTTTACATTTTTCCACATAAATACGGAATAAAATCATAAATAGCTCTTACTTTTGGACGAGCTTCCATCAGTATCTTGGGCAATGTGTCCTTTGTCCAAAATAATCGTTGCTTTGTTGTAAAACGACCTCTTCAACTTCGGAACTAGCAGCTAACGATAGCTACACGGCACACACATGTCCAAATCCTCAAACGCAATACTAAGGAAATTCCGAAAAATAGCAATATACTCGCATAAACTGATATAAATCGGTTTCAAATAACTTCGTTATGATGTTTCTAACACCTATATCGAATTAAATCACAGACGGATATATCTTTGGTCAATAACGAGAGCTTTTGAGCATGCCATTCTGATGTCCTCTCTTGCGCCTTGGCGAGCGTCGAAAAGAAGGGACATCTCACTCCATTGCCTTTTATAAACTCTGAGAAACACGTAGAGACACCATTCCACTTCTCATTGGTTACTGACATCCAGGGGAAGGCGGGTGCAGTTCATTTCGATCCATAGGGCACACACAGAGTTTTAAACTGATCCGAGATCAGAGACTATTTTTCAGACCTTCGCATGTCCTGTCATGACTTTCGCTGTAGAAAGAGTTCTGGTTCACCCACAGACATAATTCAAACGGTTTTAGAAACTAGAGATTGTTTTCTATCCAATAGTAATAATAATATGCATATTGTACGAGCAAGAATTGAGTACGAGGCAGTTTAATTTGGAAATGTAAAAAAAAAAATAGTGCTAACAGCTCCCCCTATTGACAAAAGGTTAAGTTTTCTTTTTTTTCAATCAACAAACAAAACACATTCCACATATGTGGCAGACATAAATATTTTTTTACTTAACCCTTTCACACGTACCATCACACGGGTGTGATCGTTCTACAGTGGTCCCTGAAGCGTACGATCACACCCGTGTGATTAGAACACTCATTTAGAACGCTCGTTTAGAACGGCCAGTTTCGAATGACGCAACAATCAGCGTTTGAGCTGGCCACACTTTTTTCAGAAACTATTTACACAAACAGTCCTTACAAAGTTATGTCCAGAATGTGAACAGTTTATTTTTGGATTCAATGTTCAGATATTCACAGAAGAATATATAGCATAACACAATCATCCTAACCGGCAAAATGTAGGCTACATTTGTCCTAGCGCTGAGGAAAGATTGACCCAACACAAGCAGTCATATTTTCTAACTCTCGGCTGACATAAACTACAAAATAGCAATTACTATGTATAATTAATCACATCACGGGTGAGCACACCATTGATCGAAATAATTAGGTAAAGCACTTTTTAGAAATCGAAAGTAATCCGACGATTAGTTTCAGCGCGCAGCCATGCATTTTTTTCCTCACAGAAACCGAAGATAATAAGAGAAGACGAGATGAGTTTGGTCTGTTTATAGTACGCATGTTGAAGGGGTGTGTCGTCTACCGTCGTTCACATCCCACCATTCATTTCCGGAAGTCCTCAAAAAACGAGTGAACTCTTACTCACCTCATTTTGTTATAACATCTTTGGTCAAACAGACGATTACGTGAACCCAGAATGCATTGAATGTCAACAAACATGACTACACAGCTGGAATTAGCTTAGCTCATCATAATCAGTACAACCTTCAAAAAAGTATTTTACACACATAATATGTGCCCATTACAATCTGTGCAAGAATCGGAATGCATGATTTGTCACCTAGATTTGAAAACATGTGAATAAAACCGTAAATACACAAATAATTGCCACACAAAACATTTTCTGATAGTGATTTATTGATACAAGTGGCGCGTGCCGGCAGTCAACCACGTACCCTCTCACTCTAAACCATTCAGTGTTGTTGTTTATGTATGTAGCTAGTGAGATGAGCTGAAGCATTAGCAATGTCTTTCAAAAGGAGACAACAAACAAATGTGGAAATTCTGGAGATTTTTTTTAAATTCTGACAATGAGTCTGAGTATGAAAGTCAGGAATCAGATTCTGACAGTGACAGTGAGGAGCTGCCCCCCAACCTTGTAGCCATTGAGAACCCTGAATCTGAATTTCCCTTGTCCACTGACAAAGTCCCAGTTCCCTTTGAAGATGCTGGTGGTGATGGAGGCATACCAACAGTGGATGAAGTACAGGAGTTCTGTGGTAGCTGGAAGGCCACCAGTCATTTCACCCCTCCTGGCCCTGCTGTTTCACCCCTCCTGGCCCTGGTGTTTGCTTTGATGAGTCCCAGTCTGGAGTGCAACGCCCCTTGCCATTTCCAACTGAGGCAGAGTGCTTCAAGTTGTTTCTGACAGAGGAGCTGGTGGGAGACATAGTAGAGACCAATCGCTATGCCTTGGAGCTACAGGATAAGAGAGAGCCAGGAGTGGGGGACAACCACAATTAGTGAAATGTATACATTCCTGGTGACAGTAAAGACTGCTTTCTAGTTCTGCTGCTATGACTGCATTTCATCAACGCTACTACCATCCTAAATGACCCGTTATACAAAATAAGAAATGTTAACAGCTGGCAGTAAAGTGGCATGACAAACGAGACGTCCATGTCCTCTCCACTGTCCATACAGCAACCATGTCGGCCACAGGGAAGGTGGACCACCTGACGGGAGAGAGAAACAAACCAGACAGAGAAACATGAAACCAGACTGCGTGCTTGACTATTACCTCAAAATGGGGGCAGTGGATGATAAACAGCTTTGTGGAATGCACTCAGAAAACGACCAAGTGGTATAAGATATTTTTCAATTTTTCCAAGGTAGCGTCAAAATACAACATGCCAATACTTCTGACGCATTTAGCATTGTTTTACAGAACTCATAGAATAATGTAACTAGCTACATAAGCACGATTGAATATAACACCATAAAAGGTGAGTAACATGAGTAACGTTACCTCGCGTGTCCGCGGTTATAAGGAATATATACAAATATATTATGCTCCATTCACACAGTGAGCTATAGTAGAAACGGTATAACACGACACAATAAAGTAATTAGGCACTTACTTTGATAGAAACGCAGTCTTGATTTGAAGATGGGTGTCTGGAGTGACGCCTCTAGCACTGTGCCACTTGGGAGTCATAAGGCCAGGGTAGCTTCAAAATACAACACATGCTAATACTTCCCTGACGCAATTAGCATTGTTTTCCAGAGCTAATAGGAGAATGTAGCTAGCTACCTAAGCATCGAGTATAACACCATAAATGTTATGAAATGAGTAACGTTACATCGCGTGTCCGCGGTTATAAGGAATATACACAAAAACATGATGCTACAGTAGAAACGACATAACACGACATGCAGAAACTATTATAACGTAATAAGGCACTTTGATAGAAACGCACACATTTCCAAAGGTATTATTGGTAACGAAAACAACGTTGATTTCGATGCAGGCGACAGGTGGAATAATATGAACACGTGTATGCAGGACGGCAGATGAGTAAATGTCCTGCACAAACAATTGAGAAGTGTTTGGGGAATTTTGTCCGTGTCAGAAATGTCAAAAAAATGAATTGGTCCGCAAAAGTAAAAATGACTACTTTTATGTGAATGAATGAGGCGGAACACACCTCATTTCAAACTGTTATTAGAAAATAAAAAACTTGTTAGAAAATAATTTAAAATTGACAAATAAAAACAGGCTGCGTGCTTTTGTTTGAGGGCAGCGCGGATGAAATGTACTGTTACATAACAAACACATTCTGGAATGGAGAGAACTTTCTAATATCACGTGCATAAAAAAACTCACGCTGGGGCGACCGTTAGAGATATTTGGAACTCACGCATGAAAGGGTTAAAAAAAAAAAATACACATTTGCAGCAACACTATCTGTGATCATGTTAGTGTTAGGAGAATTAAGTTCTCATGTTCTTTAACCAATTAAATTAAATTACTCAGTCTGCTATATCAGGATTTGTAGGATACTGATAGAAATAAAAACAGACAGCGGCCCAGTCTACAAAAGTCAAATGTTTATTTACGGGAACGTTCTGCCTATCATTTCCTGTACATTGGTCTATATACCTCACATCTCGTCATAAATGTCCCTCCTCCTCTCAGAAACAATGACAATATAGTTCACAAGTCTTCCTGTCATACATTGTCTGCCACCTGTTATACAATCTACTACAAGCCCAAGGTCTCTCCCCTCCCTGGGTGGGGAACAATGTCCTGTGAGGAACACAGTAGTAGAGCTTGTCTGTCGATATCACCTCTTATCTCATACATTGTCTCACACTTGCACCCTGCTTTCATACTAAAAAGGAACAAAAAGTCCTTGTCCTAATTCTGACTAAAACTACACACATCAGATTTATAGAGGTATGATTCTAATACATTTCATACAATCATACAATGACAGGGTAGTTTTAGTTATAGTTCTACGTTAAATGTATAGATCATTTAGTCATTATTCATAAAATCCCTAACAGTTAGCTATTTTCAGCTTTTCCTGAGACAACAAGTGTAACGGATGTGAAATGGCTAGCTAGTTAGCGGGTACGCGCTAATAGCGTTCCAATCAGTTAAGTCACTTGCTCTGAAACCTAGAAGTAGTGGTTCCCCTTGCTCTGCAAGGGCTGCGGCTTTTGTGGAGCGATGGGTAACGACGCTTCGTGGGTGTCAGTTGTTGATGTGTGCAGAAGGTCCCTGGTTCGCGCCCGTGTCGGGGCGAGGGGACGGTTTGAAGTTATACTGTTACATTGATGCTGTTGACCCGGATCACTGGTTGCTACGGAAAAGGAGGAGGTTGAAAGGGGGGTGAGTGTAACAGATGTGAAATGGCTAGCTAGTTAGTGGGTACGCGCTTTCCTTAATCACCCCATTCACTCTGTCCAGTTTGAAATATAGTTGAATAGTGGAGACCAGAGTCCATTAGACCTGGGCTGTCTCTTGCAGAGGTCATAAGTGAGCTTTTAAAGAGGAAGAAAGTCAACAGTCTGGTCAATCCACATTTTAAATGTAGGAGAGGAATTAGAAGCTCACAGTAGATAATACATTTTTTAGCAAAGTATGTGATAGTCTTAAACACCTTTTCTATGTCTGGATCAAGAAAAAATTCCTGCTGAGCATTCTGAAGATAGAGACACAGGGTCATATCAAACTGTACATCTAATATTTTGTGTGCAGAAGTACAGTACAGTATGTATAGATTGCAAAAATCTCTCTACAACTCCAAAACACATGCATATACATTACACTACCATTCAAAGGTTTGTCGTCACTTCGAAATGCCCTGGTTTTTTAAAAGAAAGCACGTTTTTTGTCCATTAAAATAACATCAAGTTGATCAGAAATACAGTGTAGACATTGTTAATGTAAATGTAAATGACTGTTGTAGCTGGAAGCGGCAGATGTTTTATGGAATATCTACATAGGCGTACAGAGGCCCATTACCAGCAACCATCACACCTGTGTTCCAATGGCACTTTGTGTTAGCTAATCCAAGTTCATCATTTTAAAAGGCTAATTGATCATTAGAAAACCATTTTGCAATTATGTTAGCACAGCTGAAAACGGTTGTCCTGATTAAAGAATCAGAACAACAGTCGCCTCTTCACTGTTGACGTTGAGACTGGTGTTTTGCAGGTACTATTTAATGAAGCTGCCAGTTGAGGACTTGGGAGGCGTCTGTTTCTCAAACTAGACACTCTGATGTACTTGTCCTCTTAATTTCTCAGGATGTGGAATATGTAGAGCAAGACATCTTCCGCGTGGAGTGAAATCTTGTACTGAAGGCCGCCTGCATAAACACCCATAATACTTGGATTGCTCCTTATCAACTCCACCAAAGGCTCTGCCCCCAATAAGTAGAGCAGAGGGGACAGCGAGCATCCATTTAATAAAGTTTGGGTCCATATTGAACTTTTCTAAGACTGAGAACAGAAAGCTCCACTCCATCCTGTTGAACGCCTTCTCAGCATCCAGTGAAGCCAGCAGGACAGGGGTCTTCTGTGCGTTTACTTGATCTATAATATCAAAAAGACGGCGAAAGTAATCAGAAGAGTACCTGTCTCTAGTAAATCTAGTTTGGTACGTTTTTGTTATTTTGGAAAGAGGAGTGTTTAGTCTTTGGCGAGCAATTTGGTAATTATGTTGTAGTCGAAATCCAGCAAGCTTATGGGCCGGAAGGACGAGCAACACTGTTAGGTTGACTTTGGCTGTTTTAGGTTGACTCCAGGTGGCACTGTCTGGGGATTGTTTATGTACTTTTTCGCAACGTTCCAGCTCCCTCTCAAGATCTAACCTGTGTGCTTCCATTGCTTTTTCTAAGAGGAAACATATGCAATTAGATGACCTCTTAATGTGGCTTTGGCAGCATCCCACATTGTGGCCGGAGAAACAGGAGAGTCTTTCTTGTCTTGTGAGTACAGTAGTTGTCTATCCATTTAGTGACCAATGAATGGAATGCTTTGTTTCATAACATGGAGGTGTTGAATTTCCAGGTCTTTGACCTCGGGATGTTTTTACAGAGGTCAAAGTGAAGGCGGACAAAGGCGTGATCTGAAAGTTTTATTTTTTATTTTTTTATTATACCTTTATTTAACTAGGCAAGTCAGCTAAGAAAAACTTCTTATTTACAACGATGGCCTTCCAAAAGGCAAAAGGCCTCCTGCGGGGACGGGTGATTAAAAAAAAAAAAAAATATAGGACAAAAATATAGGATAAAACACACATCACTACATAAAGAGAGACCTAAGACAACAACATAGCATGGCAGCAACACATGAAAACACAGCATGGTAGTAACACAACATGACAACAACATGGTAGCAACACAACATGGCAGCAGCACAACATGGTAGCAGCACAAAACATGGTACAAACATTATTGGGCACAGACAACAGCACAAAGGGCAAGAGGGTAGAGATAGCAATACATCACACAAAGCAGTCACAACAGTCAGTAAGAGTGTCCATGATTGAGTCTTTGCATGAAGAGATGTGGATAAAACGGTCCAGTTTGAGTGTTTTTTGCAGATTGTTCCAGTCGCTAGCTGCAGCGAACTGAAAAGAGGAGCGACCCAGGGATGTGAGTGCTTTGGGGACCTTTAAAAGAATGTGACTGGCAGAACGGGTGTTGTATGTGGAGGATGAGGGCTGCAGTAGGTATCTCAGATAGGGGGGAGTGAGGCCTATGAGGGTTTAAAAAATAAAACTTGCGATGGGTATACCCTTGCGATGGGTATACAGAGATGACCAGTTTAGAGAGGAGTATAGAGTGTAGTTTGCCCCCCGTGTTGCGTTGTGCAGACCTCACTACCCTCTGGAGAGCCGTACGGTTGTGGGCGGAGCAGTTGCTGTAACAGGCGGTGATACAGCCCGACAGGATGCTCTTGATTGTGCATCTGTAAAAGTTTGTGAGTGTTTTTGGTGACAAGCCGAATTTCTTCAGACTCCTGAGGTTGAAGAGGCGGTGTTGCGCCTTCTTCACCACGCTGTCTGTGTGGGTGAACTAATTCAGTTTGTCCGTGATGTATACGCCGAGGAACTTAAAACTTTCCACCTTCTCCACTACAGTCCTCGGACGAGGAGAGGCGAGAAGTATCGGACCAATACGCAGAGTGGTTAGTTTCCATAGTGATTTAATATACACTGCTCAAAAAAATAAAGGGAACACTTAAACAACACAATGTAACTCCAAGTCAATCACACTTCTGTGAAATCAAACTGTCCACTTAGGAAGCAACACTGATTGACAATAAATTTCACATGCTGTTGTGCAAATGGAATAGACAAATGGTGGAAATTATAGGCAATTAGCCAGACACCCCCAATAAAGGAGTGATTCTGCAGGTGGTGACCACAGACCACTTCTTAGTTCCTATGCTTCCTGGCTGATGTTTTGGTCACTTTTGAATGCTGGCGGTGCTCTCACTCTAGTGGTAGCACGAGACAGAGTCTGCAACCCACACAAGTGGCTCAGGTACTGCAGCTCATCCAGGATGGCACATCAATGCGAGCTGTGGCAAGAAGGTTTGCTGTGTCTGTCAGCGTAGTGTCCAGAGCATGGAGACGCTACCAGGAGACAGGCCAGTACATCAGGAGACGTGGAGGAGGCCGTAGAAGGGCAACAACCCAGCAGCAGGACCGCTACCTCCGCCTTTGAGCAGGAGGAGCACTGCCAGAGCCCTGCAAAATGACCTCCAGCAGGCCACAAATGTGCATGTGTCTGCTCAAACTGTCAGAAACAGACTCCATGAGGGCGCGGGACGTGGACCCCACTTAAACAATGTTTTTTCCCGCCTCCTTAATCGCCCCCGTGGCTTCCTAACCACAACCACCCTCCATATCAACCCCACTGAACCAAGGGGTAGCACCGGACTGAGGGGCAGATCCTGGCTGGCGGGCGGCTCTGGCAGATTCTGGCTGGCTGGCGGCTCTGGCAGCTCCTGGCTGGCTGGCGGCTCTGGCAGCTCCTGGCTGGCTGGCGGCTCTGGCAGCTCCTGGCTGGCTGGCGGCTCTGGCAGCTCCATGCTGGCTGGCTCTGGCAGCTCCATGCTGGCTGGCTCTGGCAGCTCCATGCTGGCTGGCTCTGGCAGCTCCTGGCTGGCTGACGGCTCTGGCTGGTCATGGCTGGCTGACGGCTCTGGCTGGTCATGGCTGGCGGACGGCTCTGGCTGGTCATGTCTAGCGGACGGCTCTGGCTGATCCTGTCTGGCGGACGGCTCTCGCTGCTCCTGTCTGGCGGACGGCTCTTGCTGCTCCTGTCTGGCGGACGGCTCTGGCTGCTCCTGTCTGGCGGACGGCTCTGGCTGCTCCTGTCTGGCGGACGGCTCTGGCTGCTCCTGTCTGGCGGACGGCTCTGGCTGCTCCTGTCTGGCGGACGGCTCTGGCTGCTCCTGTCTGGCGGACGGCTCTGGCTGCTCCTGTCTGGCGGACGGCTCTAGCGGCTCGGGACAGACGGGCGGCTCTGACGGCTCGGGACAGACGGGCAGCTCTGACGGCTCGGGACAGACGGGCAGCTCAGACAGCGCTGGGCAGGCAGGCAGCTCAGACAGTGCTGGGCAGGCAGGCAGTTCAGACAGCGCTGGGCAGGCAGGCAGCTCAGACAGCGCTGGGCAGGCAGGCAGCTCAGACAGCGCTGGGCAGGCAGGCAGCTCAGACTCTGGCTGCGCTGGAGAGGAGGAAGGCTCTGACAGCGCTGGACAGGTGGGAGCAACTGGAGAGAGAAGACGGAGAGACAGCCTGGTGCGGGGGGCTGCCACCGGAGGACTGGTACGTGGAGGTGGAACCGGATATACCGGACCGTGAAGGAGTACACGCGCTCTTGAGCACCGAGCCTGCCCAACCTTACCAGGTTGAATGGTCCCCGTAGCCCTGCCAGTGCGGCGAGGTGGAATAGCCCGCAGTGGGCTATGCTGGCGAACCGGGGACACCATTTGTAAGGCTGGTGCCATGTACGCCGGCCCGAGGAGACGCACTGGAGACCAGATGCGTTGGGCCGGCTTCATGACACCCGGCTCGATGCCCAACCTAGCCCTACCAGTGCGGCGAGGTGGAATAGCCCGCACTGGGCTAAGCACGCATACTGGGGACACCGTGCGCTCCACCGCATAACACGGTGTCTGACCAGTACGACGCCCTCTCACTCCACGGTAAGCACGGGGAGTTGGCTCAGGTCTCCTACCTGGCTTTGCCACACTCCGCGTGTGCCCCCCCCCCAAGAAATTTTTGGGTCTGACTCTCGGGCTCCCAACCGCGTCGCCGCGCTGCCTCCTCATAACAGCACCTCTCTGCCTTCGCTGCCTCCAACTCCGCCTTGGGACGGCGATATTCCCCTGGCTGAGCCCAGGGTCCCTTGCCATCCAGGATCTCCTCCCAAGTCCAGGAGTCCTGTGTCTGTTTCTGCTGCTGCTGTCGCTGCCCTTTTCCACTCCGCTTAGTCCTTTGGCGGTGGGTGTTTCTGTAACGATAGTCATTTTCTTCCTCCTCCTCGGACGAGGAGAGGCGAGGCGAGAAGGATCGGACCAATACGCAGAGTGGTTAGTTTCCATGGTGATTTAATATATAACATAACAATATGCGATACAAAATAACAAAATAACTACCGTGACAGTCCCGTGTGGCGAAACACTGACACAAGAACAAACACCCACAAAAACCACGTGAAACCCCGGCTGCCTAATTCTCAATCAGGGACAACGATTGACAGCTGCCTCTGATTGAGAATCATACCAGGCCGAACACACAAAATCCCAACATAAAAATCACACATCGACAACCCACCCAACTCACGCCCTGACCATACTAAATAAATACAAAAACAAGGGAAAACAGGTCAGGAACGTGACAGGGGTGCTCCCTCTGCTGTTTCCTGAAGTCCACGATCATCTCCTTTGTTTTGTTGACGTTGAGTGTGTGGTTATTTTCCTGACACCATACTCCGAGGGCCCTCACCTCCTCCCTGTAGGCCGTCTCGTCGTTGTCGGTAATCAAGCCTACCACTGTAGTGTCGTCTGCAAACTTGATGAGTGAGTTGGAGGCGTGCATGGCCACGCAGTCTTGGGTGAACAGGGAGTACAGGAGAGGGCTGAGAACACACCCTTGTGGGGCCCCAGTGTTGAGGATCAGCGGGGTGGAGTTGTTGTTTCCCACCCTCACCACCTGGGGGCGGCCCGTCAGGAAGTCCAGGACCCAGTTGCACAGGGCGGGGTCAAGACCCAGGGTCTCAAGCTTAATGACGAGTTTGGAGGGTACTATGGTGTTAAATGATGAGCTGTAATCGATGAACAGCATTCTCACATAGGTATTCCTCTTGTCCAGATGGGTTAGGGCGGTGTGCAGTGTGGTTGCGATTGCGTCGTCTGTGAACCTATTGGGGTGGTAAGCAAGTTGGAGCCGGTCTAGGGTGTCAGATAGGGTGGAGGTGATATGATCCTTGACTAGTCTCTCAAAGCACTTCATGATGACGGAAGTGAGTGCTACGGGGCGGTAGTCGTTTAGCTCAGTTACCTTAGCTTTCTTGGGAACATGAACAATGGTGGCCATCTTGAAGCATGTGGGAACAGCAGACTGGGATAGGGATTGTTTGAATATGTCCGTAAACACACCAGCCAACTGGTCTGCGCATGCTTTGAGGACGAGGCTAGGAATGCCTTCTGGGCTGGCAGCCTTGCGAGGTGAAAATTCTGAATAAAAATGTAAAAGTAAGCTATAGGCCTGATATTGAATTGACACAGTGTCTGATCACTTTGTCTGCCAAATAGCCTATATGTTCTACAAACAAGATAACAGCCTGTAAATGGTGAATTTTCTCACTTGACATAAAAGGGGAAGTAAGTCACCTCCCGAGAGGCGCAGCTGTATCACAACTGGCCTTGATCGGGAATCCCATAGGGTGGCGCACAACTGGCACAGCGTCGTCCGGGTTAGGGGATGGTTTGGCCGGGAGGGCTTTACTTGGCTCATCGCTCTCTAGCGACTCCTTGTGGCGGGCCGGGTGCCTGCAGGCTGACCTCGTCGTCAGTTGAACGGTGTTTCCGCCGACACATTGGTGCGGCTGGCTTCCTGGTTAAGCGGGCGGGTGTTAAGAAGCGCGGCTTGGCGGGTCATGTTTTGGAGGACGCATGACTCGACCTTCGCCTCCTGAGCTCTTTGGGGAGTTGCAGTGATGAGACAAGATCAAAAAAGGGGCAAAAAATGTGGAAATAAAAGTAGGCAAAATCTTTAGCAGGCCTAGGTTAGGCTATAGGACCAATCCCTTATGCAGCCCCCAAAAATAATAAATAGACGGCTATAATTACATTTCGCGGGGTGGCTGGGTTATTGGATGGCAGATATGTTGTCTTACCTCCAATAGTAATAACAGTAATCGCTTTTAGTCATTGGTCCGTTTCTCAGTGGCCAGGATTGTCCTTCAAAAACCTATTTGCCTCTTCGGGAGTTTTGAAGTGTGACAGGGCTCATTGGTGAAGAATCCTGAATGCGTTTGGGTATTTGAATCCCCTGAAGATGCCTCGGGTTAATGAAGTGTTTCTTCACCTCGTCAAACTCTCGGCGCTTTCGACGTATTCCAGCTGACAGGTCTTGGTGCAAGGTGAGTTTAGCGTTTTACACTGGAATGGTGTTGATTTTCACCGCCTGTAGCACTCGTTCCTTGTCAGTGAAATCTCAGGAAACGTATGGCGATTGGGCGCGGTGGTTGTCTGGCTGCTGGTGGGGGCCTCAGTGCTCGGTGAGCTCTCTCCAGTTCTATGGGCCTATCGGTGGACAGGTGGAGCCACTCTGGGGGGTTGTATTGTAGGTAGCGCATCAGTGACATGTTTCCCTCTTCTTTTTTGGACAGGGTTAATAGAACACAGTTATTCCTTCACCCCCTATTTTCCAGGTCCTTTGTTTTCTCTTCCAGATGCTCTGTTTCCTTTTCAGCATATGCTATTGTTTTCACTGCACCTGCCATTGAGTTTTCCAATGATTGTATTCCCCACTCTGGCTCATCCAGGCGCCCTACGTTGATGGCTATCTTGTTGTTGATGTCAGGCAAGGCATTTTCCAGGGTCGTCACTTTGTCCCCTATCACACTGAGCTGAGTTTGATGTTGAGTTCTGTATGTTTGGATCTCAGCTCAGAAAGGATGTCTGCGACAGAGGATGAGGTTGGCAGTTGTTGGGCCTCGGGAAGGGACGGTCCTCATGCTCCTGGCTAATGGCGCTAGCTTTTTCTGAAGCTAGTTGTTTCTCTGAGGCTTTTTCCACTGCTATTGCTCGAGTCAGCGCAAAAATGTCACTTTTGTAACCACCATGGATTTTTTGACTAAAGCTAATGGGGTTTAACTTGAAGTGAAGGTAAGAATAAGAATTGGAAATTACTTGTGCGGAGCTGTCAGTTCATGTGGCCACCTCGTTCAAGGGTCACGTGATCCCCCCCATTATTGATGATATTAACATGTTAACCCGCTCTGTTTTCCTTTCACCAGGGGATACCTGTATTCAGGCCTAGAGTTTGGGGCGGAGTGCTACTGTGGCCACAAGATCCAGGCCCCCAACGCCTCTGAGAGTGAATGCATCATGCAGTGTAAGGGCGACAAGGGCAACCTGTGTGGAGGGGCCAATCGCCTGTCCATCTACAGACTGGAGCTGAGCCAGGAGTCAGCGCGCCACTGTGAGCTTTAACCACCTATCACCACACTCCACCTGGGCATGGGTACTCCACTAAGGGGGCATGGTGCACCCCACACAATGACAAACAGAGGGGTACTGATAGGAGCAGCCAGGCAATCATACCACAGTGCTGTTCTTTTTCAACATGACTGACTTCTACCTCATATTATAGGCTAATTATTTATTTTTTAATTATAGGTTAACTAACTGCAAACTAGATACTTGAAAGGATTCTACACAGTCCCTGGCACTGTTTTGCAATCAATGCTAATAAATATAAAAAAAATAAAAATATTTATTTATTATAATTTATTGTTTATTTATTTATAATTTATTTGCGTTTATTTATTTTATTTTTACAGGGACAGTGCACATTAATCAACGTTTCAGTAAAAGTGCCGGTTTTAGCCAGCCGGCTAATTTTCAACCGCAGTCCCTGGGCAGGTTATTAAAAACAATTATACCAAAGACAATCTATAGACAATTACACTATAGTTTTTGGTGGTTTGACGGTGAATTCTTTTGCCAGGGTCGGGTGCAACCCGGTTTAGTTGTTTACTTTTCCCCCAAAGAGCTGAGCTACCTAGCCCAGCGAGCCGTGTTTTTCACTTTAACACGGCTCTTGTTTTGTGAGAACAAAAACCCTGGTGTGCCCTAGAAAGCCTACGATCGCCAAAGGGCTAAATAAAAAAAATCGAGACAGCCGTGTTGGACTCGAGACAGCCGTGTTGGATTATCAAGTTTGATCCCCACAGTGAATTATTTTAAAGTTCAATACAAATCTAGATATTTCATGAAATACTACTACATTTATCGTCACACAGGACCACGTGCTGACATAGACCAATCACGGGCCGGCAGGCTACAAGGAGGCTTCTGGTTGACTCTCTCATGCAGGATGAAAACGACCACATGAGCAATTTTTTGGTGCCGTTCAGGCCCATTCAGCAAAATGGCAAACTTCAAATTCAAATACTTCCGGCTTCATACGCCATCAGGAGTTTTCCACAGGAATACATGGATGACGTCCGCGTTATCGCTATGTACTGATATTAATGTCTATGGGTGGGACGGGTAGTTAAGTGTGATAGGATGTTCAGAGGCAACAGGGTAGGGTGCACCTCCTCCCTCTCCTTTTACTCCCTCTCAAACCCTTCCTCCTCCACCACTTCTACTATCTCCTAGGTCTCTTAAACGATATGCACATAGACACCAATCCACAATCTATGGTAGTATATCTATTGGAAGAGGCTCCAAGCTTGTTTATATTCGGGGTTAAAATAACAACACTGTTCTGTAATTGTTGTTATTTCTCCTTTTTTCCTGTTTGCTGAAGCATGCATATTCCAGATGGCTGAGCGTTGCTCTTTTTCAAATGTGTTTGAGCATGCTCTGACACCTCTGACCCTGATCGCAGTAATCATGTGACAAGAACCCCGCTGCATGCTTCAAAAGAGGAAATGAACGGGAGGATGTTTTGCCCTCTGTTGTCCTCTGCACTGCAGACTGTTATCATCAGGTTGCCTGGGAAACAGTGCAGCCTCCCATTTTCCCCTCTGATCAGCAGCAGAATGTTTGTAGAGACATAAGACCCAATTCTCTGAGTAAAAACTCCTACCTCTCTTTCACCCTTTCCTTTCCCGTTATCATGTCCCTTTCCCCTATCTCTATATACCTATTTGTAATACTGAATCAGAAAGATCATGTGTAGTCTCCCCACACATTAGACCTAGGCTAACATACATGCACTTCATGCAGCTTAATATTTGCATCTATGATATGTTACCATGATGAGTAAGACACACAGACCTAATAGAGTTAGAATGGTGCTCTAGTTCTCGGGGCCCTGGACTGATAATTTATATAGTTAAGTGACACGCTAGCCGAGGAAGCTCCAATTAAGCATTTCATTACCAAAAAAGGAAAGGGTGTCTTTTTTGAGACGGCAGGCGGAGGAGATAGAGGAAGATGGACTTATTGACAGAGAATAGCTGAACTGAGAGACAGAGAGAGCGAGCGAAAGTGTCAATGTGCCTGTTATTTGCTGTTCTACAGTATGGTTGGCCTGTTATTTACTGTTCTACAGTGTGGTTGGGCCTGTTATTTGCTGTTCTACAGTGTGGTTGGGCCTGTTATTTACTGTTCTACAGCATGGCTGGGCCTGTTATTTGCTGTTCTACAGTATGGCTGGGCCTGTTATTTGCTGTTCTACAGTATGGCTGGGCCTGTTATTTGCTGTTCTACAGTATGGTTGGGCCTGTTATTTGCTGTTCTACAGTATGGCTGGGCCTGTTATTTGCTGTTCTACAGTATGGTTGGGCCTGTTATTTGCTGTTCTACAGTATGGTTGGGCCTGTTATTTGCTGTTCTACAGTATGGCTGGGCCTGTTATTTGCTGTTCTACAGTATGGTTGGGCCTGTTATTTGCTGTTCTACAGTATGGCTGGGCCTGTTATTTGCTGTTCTACAGTATGGCTGGGCCTGTTATTTGCTGTTCTACAGTATGGGTGGGCCTGTTATTTGCTGTTCTACAGTATGGTTGGGCCTGTTATTTGCTGTTCGACAGTATGGCTGGGCCTGTTATTTGCTGTTCTACAGTATGGTTGGGCCTGTTATTTGCTGTTCTACAGTGTGTGCACTGTGGTAGCCCATAGGGACAGCTTGAGGCTAAAGGGTGTTGAGACAGCCAGTGCAGGAGAGCCAGGCAGTCCCTGATGTGATGGTAACTGCTCAGTGCAGGCCACTGCTGGGTCAGGGCCTCATGCTTTGTGTTAGGTTCCTAGTGAGGCCAAGGGAGGGGTCAGTGGATACTATAGGGGTCAAACTGAAAGCTTTGTTCAGTCAGAACACACATGAAAATGTGTTAGTGATTGATACTAATCTAGTATGTTGTGTTTGTCCTTGGTTCAGATGGGAGTGCCATCTTTAAGGGGTGCTTCCACAGGCCTGACAATGTCACCCTGGCCCTGCCCATCAGCGCTGTCATCCAGAACATGTCAGTGGAGAAGTGTGTGGACATGTGTACGGAGAAGGTGAGGGAAATGTACATATTGTGATGTGTGAGATTGTGATGTCTGTTTGCTTGGTATTGTTTGAGTGAGAGCAGGTGTATTTGTGTTATGTGCATGTGTGCGTACATGTCATGTGTATGTGTGCCTGCACATGCTTCCACTGTAAAAAAAAATCTAGTTGTTTCAACTATTTATTATTAAGTAACTGCTGATGTAAGACGTCAATGTGATGTCAATGTGTGTCGAATATGTAACTTAACATTGTATGTTAAAAACACTGTGTGTGTGTGTGTGTGTGTGTGTGTGCGTGTATCAGTGTGTGTATCATATGCCTATACATCATCTTTCTCTCTCTGATGTTCCTGTGCTCCCTCCTTCCTGTCCTCCAGGAGCTGTCCCTAGCAGTCCTGGCTGGAGACAGGTGTCTCTGTGGGTTCCCCACCCCCCACTTCTCCCTCCATGAGATGGAGGATGAGGACATGTGCCTGCACCGCTGCCATGGCGAGGAGTTTGAGAGCTGTGGGAATGACGAGTACTTTGTGGTGTACCAGACACAGGTCCAAGGTAAACAAGCCACTATCTGTCACTGACCTCATCCTTCTAAGCCCTCTCTAGTTGTAGTGACTGGATATAACTACATCAATTACCATTACCAATGTTATTCATATTAAAGGATGGATTTCCATGTATTTGTTTTGATGCTTGGCCTCATGCATGTCAACATCAGAAGCCTCCTCCCTAAGTTTGCCTTACTCACCGCTTTAGCACACTCTGCCAACCCTGATGTCCTTGCCGTGTCCGAATCCTGGCTTAGGAAGGCCACCAAAAATTCTGGGATTTCCATACCCAACTATAACACTTTCCGTCAAGATAGAACTGCCAAAGGGGGAGGAGTTGCAATCTAAGTTCTGTCATACTTTCCAGGTCTATGCCCAAACAGTTCGAACTTCTAATTTTAAAAATTAATCTCTCCAAAAATAAGTCTCTCACTGTTGCCGCCTGCTACCGACCCCCCTCAGCTCCCAGCTGTGCCCTGGACACCATCTGTGAATTGATCGCTCCCCATCTAGCTTCAGAGTTTGTTCTGTTAGGTGACCTAAACTGGGATATGCTTAACACCCCGGCAGTCCTACAATCCAAGCTTGATGCCCTCAATCTCACACAAATCATCAAGGAACCCACCAGGTACAACCCTAAATCCGTAAACATGGGCACCCTAATAGACATTATCCTGACCAACCTGCCCTCCAAATACACCTCTGCTGTCTTCAATCAAGATCTCAGCGATCACTGCCTCATTGCCTGTATCCGCCACGGGTCCGCGGTCAAACGACCACCCCTCATCACTGTCAAACGCTCCCTAAAACACTTCTGCGAGCAGGCCTTTCTAATCGACCTGGCCCGGGTACCCTGGAAGGATATTGACCTCATCCCGTCAGTTGAGGATGCCTGGTCATTCTTTAAAAGTTACTTCCTCACCATATTAGACAAGCATGCTCCGTTCAAAAAATGCAGAACCAAGAACAGATATAGCCCTTGGTTCACTCCAGACCTGACTGCCCTCGACCAGCACAAAAACATCCTGTGGCGAACTGCAATAGCATCGAAGAGCCCCCGCGATATGCAACTGTTCAGGGAAGTCAGGAACCAATACACGCAGTCAGTCAGGAAAGCAAAGGCCAGCTTTTTCAAGCAGAAATTTGCATCCTGTAGCTCTAACTCCAAAAAGTTCTGGGATACTGTAAAGTCCATGGAGAACAAGAGCACCTCCTCCCAGCTGCCCACTGCACTGAGGCTAGGTAACACGGTCACCACCGATAAATCCGTGATAATCGAAGACTTCAACAAGCATTTCTCAATGGCTGGCCATGCCTTCCTCCTGGCGACTCCAACCTTGGCCAACAGCCCCGCCCCCCCCCCGCTGCTACTCGCCCAAGCCTCCCCAGCTTCTCCTTTACCCATATCCAGATAGCAGATGTTCTGAAAGAGCTGGAAAACCTGGACCCATACAAATCAGCTGGGCTTGACAATCTGGACCCCCTATTTCTGAAACTGTCCGCCGCCATTGTCGCACCCCCTATTACCAGCCTGTTCAACCTCTCCTTCGTATCATCTGAGATCCCCAAGGATTGGAAAGCTGCCGCGGTCATCCCCCTCTTCAAAGGGGGAGACACCCTGGACCCAAACTGTTACAGACCTATATCCATCCTGCCCTGCCTATCTAAGGTCTTCGAAAGCCAAGTCAACGAACAGATCACTGACCATCTCGAATCCCACCGTACCTTCTCCGCTGTGCAATCCGGTTTCCGAGCCGGTCACGGGTGCACCTCAGCCACGCTCAAGGTACTAAACGATATCATAACCGCCATCGATAAAAGACATTACTGTGCAGCCGTCTTCATCGACCTGGCCAAGGCTTTCGACTCTGTCAATCACCATATTCTTATCGGCAGACTCAGTAGCCTCGGTTTTTCTAATGACTGCCTTGCCTGGTTCACCAACTACTTTGCAGACAGAGTTCAGTGTGTCAAATCGGAGGGCATGTTGTCCGGTCCTCTGGCAGTCTCTATGGGGGTACCACAGGGTTCAATTCTCGGGCCGACTCTTTTCTCTGTATACATCAATGATGTTGCTCTTGCTGCGGGCGATTCCCTGATCCACCTCTACGCAGACGACACCATTCTATATACTTCCGGCCCTTCCTTGGACACTGTGCTATCTAACCTCCAAACGAGCTTCAATGCCATACAACACTCCTTCCGTGGCCTCCAACTGCTCTTAAACGCTAGTAAAACCAAATGCATGCTTTTCAACCGTTCGCTGTCTGCACCCGCACGCCCGACTAGCATCACCACCCTGGACGGTTCCGACCTAGAATATGTGGACATCTATAAGTACCTAGGTGTCTGGCTAGACTGCAAACTCTCCTTCCAGACTCATATCAAACATCTCCAATCCAAAATCAAATCAAGAATCGGCTTTCTATTCCGCAACAAAGCCTCCTTCACTCACGCCGCCAAACTTACCCTAGTAAAACTGACTATCCTACCGATCCTCGACTTCGGCGATGTCATCTACAAAATAGCTTCCAATACTCTACTCAGCAAACTGGATGCAGTTTATCACAGTGCCATTCGTTTTGTTACTAAAGCACCTTATACGACCCACCACTTCCAGTTCTCTGCTGCCTGCGACTGGAACGAATTGCAAAAATCTCTGAAGTTGGAGACTTTTATCTCCCTCAACAACTTTAAAAATCTGCTATCCGAGCAGCTAACCGATCGCTGCAGCTGTACATAGTCCATCTGTAAACTACCCACCCAATTTACCTACCTCACCCCCCATACTGCTTTTATTTATTTACTTTTCTGCTCTTTTGCACACCAGTATCTCTTCTTGCACATGATCATCTGATGATTTATCACTCCAGTGTTAATCTGCTAAATTGTAATTATTCGATTTATTGCCTACCTCATGCCTTTTGCACACATTGTATATAGATTCTCTTTTTTTTCTACCATGTTATTGACTTGTTTATTGTTTACTCCATGTGTAACTCTGTGTTGTCTGTTCACACTGCTATGCTTTATCTTGGCCAGGTCGCAGTTGCAAATGAGAACTTGTTCTCAACTAGCCTACCTGGTTAAATAAAGGTGAAATAAAATAAATAAAAAAATAAAAAAATAAAAAATGCTCTTTAAGTAGAAGAGAATGGCAGAGTGCTGGAAGTGGTACAGCAAACCATTTGTGTACAGTGTTTCTGAGCATGGGTGAGAGTGTTCTTGTGAAACAGCTAGCCCACTGCTTTCACACCATCACCAGTTGATTTGATTTATTATGATTCCCATTAGCCGACACCAATGGTGACAGCTAGTCTTACTGGGGTCCGACAAATAACGAAAAATACATTGCAGATAAAATACATTACAATTTACATTTAAAAACATTAACATGTAGTGTGTGTGTGCATCTATAAGTACATACACACAACAAGTAGGTCACATGGGGGAGAGGTGTTGCTTTATTTGTTTTTTGAAACCAGGTTTGCTGTTCCCTTGCGCTATATAACATGGAAGGGAGTTCTATGCACTCATGGCTCTGTATAATACTGTACATTTCCTTGAATTTGTTCTGGACCTGGGAACTGTGAAAAGACCCCTGGTGACATGTCTGGTGGGGTAAGTGTGTGTGTCAGTGCTGTGTGTAAATTAACTATGCAAACAATTTGGAATTTCCTCAACTCTTAGCCAAGAGTGACTGGAATGCATAGTATTAATATTAGCCCTCGGATTACAATGAAGAGCAAGATGTGCCGCTCTGTTCTGTGCCAGCTGCAGCTTAACTAGGTCTTTCTTTGCAACACTTGACCATATGACTGGACAATAATCAAGATGAGATAAAACTAGAGCCTGCAGGACTTGCTTTGGGGAGTGTGGTGTCAAAAAAGCAGAGGAACTATTTATTACGGACAGATATCTCCTCATCTTTACAATCATTGAATCTATATGTTTTGACCATGACTGTTTACAATCTAAGGTAACACTAAGTTATTTAATCTCCTCAACTTGTTCAACAGTCACACCATTCATCACCAGATTTAGCTGCGGTTTTGAATTTAAGGAATGATTTGTACCAAATACAATGCTCTTAGTTTTAGAGATTTTCAGGGCTAGTTTATTACTATCCACCCATTCCAAAACTGACTGCAACTCTTTGTTAAGGGTTTCAGTGACTCATTAGCTGTGGTTGCTGATGCACATTAGCTGACTCATTAGCTGTGGTTAAATCATCAGCATACATGGACATACATGGCAGGTCATTGGTAAAAGTTAAAAAGAGTAGAGGGCCTAGAGAGCTGCCCTGTGATACACCACACTTTACACTACACTTTACCATCACCATGGATGCTGCTGCTGCTTTTTTCTCTCACCTCAGTGGATGGATGCCCAGAGAGGCTGTGAGCAATGCTGCCCTACTGCTGCAGCAGCTCTTCTTACATTCAGAACTGGAAATAGAGGCTCTAATAAGCAATGTACAACAACATACTGTTCTGGACCAGTCATATTATATAAGGATACAATAAAAAAACAGTCAAATACATTTTAAAACGTAAACATTCTGTAGTATACACATTGGCTATATAAATTGCACAATTCTTTGTTTCTTAATCACTGGCCATGTTTCATGTGACCTTTATTTTCTGCTCCAGTATGACGAAAGCCTGTGCATCAACAGCTGTCCCAGAACACAAACTGACGTATTGTATCATCTCTTGCTTCCTTAAAACAGTCTCCAGAGTTGCAACATTATAACCACCACAGGGCTGCTCTCACACCAACCAAGTCCTGCAGTCACACAGTGGTGGAAAAAGTACTCAATTGTCATACATGAGTAAAAGTAAAGATACCTTAATAGAAAATGACTCAAGTAAAAGTGAGTCATCCAGTAAAATACTACTTGAGTAAAAGTCTTACTTAAGTATTACTTAAGTATTGCAAGTAAATGTAATTGCTAAAATATACTTAAGTATCAACAGTAAAAGTAAAAGTATAAATAATGTAAAATTCTTTATATTAAGCAAACCAGACAGCACCCAAGTGTGTGAATTTGGAGAAAAAAATCCTGTCCTGCTAAGCATTGAAAATTAGTATTTTTGAGAAAAATTTAGTATTTTTGGGTGTTAGGGAAAATAGTAATGTAGTGACGTAAAAGTAAAAGTTGTCAAAAAATAAGAATAGTGAAGTAAAGTCCAACAAACTACTTAAGTAGTACTTTAATATATTTTTACTTAAGTACTTTACACCACTGCAGTGATGTTACTCACAGGCCTTTGCCTTGTAGTACATCACATTACACTGTTGCTAAGCAGGAACTTGTATCAAGGGTGACTTAGCTTACACATATATGAAGCAATCTCTAGTTCAAGAGTGTCACCGTATTTGTATTTGTTAGGGATCCCCATTAACCAAGGCAGCAGTGACTCTTCCTGAGGTCCAAATACATTAAGGCACTTACATTACATATAAAACAAAATATAAAACATTACATCATATTATATTATTACACCACTACATACAGTGCATTCGGAAAGTTTTCAGACCCCTTGACCTTTTCTACATATTGTTACGTTACAACCCTTATTCTGAAGTGGATAAAATATTTGTTCCCCCTCTTAAATCTACATACAATACCCCATAATGACAAAGCAAAAACAGTTTTTTTTTTTTTAAAGAGGTGAATCCTGTTTCCATTGATCATCCTTGAGATGTTTCTACAACTTGATTGGAATCCACCTGTGGTAAATTAAATTGATTGGACATGATTTGGAAGGGCACAGACACCTGTCTATATAAGGTCCTTCAGTTGACAGTGCATGTTAGAGCAAAAACCAAGCCTAGAAGTCGAAGGAATTGTACGTAGAGCTCTGAGACAGGATTGTGTCGAGGCACAAATCTGGGGAAGGGTACCAAAACATGTCTGCAGCAATGAAGGTCCCCAAGAACACATTGGCCTCCATCAATCTTAAATGGAAGAAGTTTGGAACCACCAAGACTCTTCCTAGAGCTGGCCAAACTGAGCAATCGGGGCAGAAGGGCCTTGGTCAGGGAGGGGGGCAAGGACCCGATGGTCACTCTGACAGAGGTCCAGAGTTCCTCTGTGGGGATGGGAGAACCTTCCAGAAGGACAACCATCTCTGCAGCACTCCACCAATCAGGCCTTTATAGTAGAGTGGCCAGACGGAAGCCACTCCTCAGTAAAAAGCGCATGACAGCACGCTTGGAGTTTGCCAAACAGCACCTAAAGGACTTTCAGACCATGAGTGAGAAACAAGATTCTCTGGTTTTATGAAACCAAGATTGAACTTTTTGGCCTGAATGCCAAGCGTCACATCTGGAGGAAATTTTGCACCATCCCTACAGTGAAGCATGGTGGTGGCAGCATCATGCTTTGGGGCAGTTTTTCAGCAGCAGGGATTGGGAGACTAGTCAGGCTCGAGTGAAAGAAGAATGGAGCAAAGTACAGAGAGAGGTCCTTGATGAAAACCTGCTCCAGACCGCTCAGGACCTCATACTCGGGTGAAGGTTCACCTTCCAACAAGACAACGGCCCTAAGAGCACAGCCAAGACAACGCAGTAGTGGCTTCGAGACAAGTCTCTGAATGTCCTTGAGTGGCCCAGCCAGAGCCTGGATCGAACATATCTGGAGAGACCTGAAAATAGCTAGGCAGCGACGCTCCCCCTCCAACCTGACAGAGCTTGAGAGGATCTGCAGAGAAGAATGGGAGAAACTCCCCAAATAGTGTGTGTGAAGAATGGGAGAAACTCCCCAAATACAGGTGTGCCAAGCTTGTAACGTCATAAGCAAGAAGACTCAAGGCTGTAATCGCTGCCAAAGGTGCTTCAACAAAGTACTGAGTAAAGGGTCTGAATACTTATGTAAATGTCATATTTCAGTTTTTATTTTTAATACATTTGCAAAAATAAAATAAAAACTGTTTTTGCTTTGTCATTATGGGGAATTGTGTGTAGATGGGTCTGAATAACAAATGCACTGTATCTACAATACAAAATATATAATACCACCATACAACAATAGTACAATGTATGTGTGTAGAGTGCGTATGCTAGCACTTGTGTGTGTATGCATGTGTCTGTACCTTTGTGTGTGTCTCTTCACAGTCCCTGCTCCCCGCTGTTCCATAAGGTATACTTTTACTCATTCTTAAAATCTGATTCTACTGCTTGTATCAGTTACCTTATGTGGAATAGAGTTCCATGTAGTCATGGCTCTATGTAGTACTGTGCGCCTCCCATAGTCTGTTCTGGACTTGGGGATTGTGAAGAGACCTCTGGTGGCATGTCTTGTGGGGTATGCATGGGTGTCACTACTTCTTAACAAAATAACAAAACAAGTAGCGATGAGGTCAATCTCTCCTCTACTTTGAGCCATGAGAGATTGACATGCATATTATTAATGTTACCTCTACGTGCACATTTAAGGGCCAGGCGTGCTGCACTGTTCTGAGCCAGTTGTAATTTTCCCAAGTCCCTCTTTGTGGCACCTGACCACGCGGCTGAACAGTAGTCCAGGTGCGACAAAACTAAGGCCTGTAGGACCTGCCTTGTTGATACTGTTGTTAAGAAGGCAGAGCAGCACTTTATTATGGACAGACTTCTCCCCATCTTAGCTACAGTTGTATCAATATGTTTTCACCATGTCAGTTTACAGTCCAGGGTTACTCCAAGCAGTTTAGTCACGTCAACTTGCAAAATTTTCACATTATTCATTATAAGATTTAGTTGAGGTTTAGCGTTTAGTGAATGATTTGTCCCAATACAATGATTTTAGTTTTTGAAATATTTAGGACTAACATATTCCTTGCCACCCATTCTGAAACTAACTGCAGTCATTTCAGTCGCTGTAGT
Organism: Salvelinus alpinus; assembly: GCF_045679555.1. Lineage (NCBI taxonomy): Eukaryota > Metazoa > Chordata > Actinopteri > Salmoniformes > Salmonidae > Salvelinus > Salvelinus alpinus. The sequence continues at coordinate 71,777,645 of NC_092090.1, read as the reverse complement.
AGCTGACATGTATAGTGTTGAGTCATCCCCATACATAGACACACTGGCTTTACTCAAACCAGTGGCATGTCGTTAGGAAAGATTGAATAAAGTTAGTGGCCTAAACAGCTGCCTTGGGGAATTCCTGATTCTACCTGGATTATGTTGGTGAGGCTTCCATTAAAGAACACCGTCTGTGTTCTGTTAGATAGCTAATTCTTTATCCAAAATATGGCACGGGGTGTAAAGCTATAACACATACGTTTTTCCAGCAGCAGACTATGATTGATAATGTCAAAAGCCACACTGAAGTTGAAAAGAATTGCCACCACAATCTTTTTATCATCAATTTCTCCCAGCCAGTCATTTGTGTAAGTGCTGTTGAATGTCCTTCCCTATAAGCATGCTGAAAGTCTGTTGTCAATTTGTTTACTGTAAAATAGCATTGTATCTGGTCAAACACAACTTTTCCAAAAGTTTATTAAGGGTTGGTAACAGGCTGATTGGTTGGCTATTTGAGCCAGTAAAGGAGGCTTTACTATTCTTGGGTAGTGGAATTACTTTTGCTTCCCTCCAGGCCTGAGGGCACACACTTTCTAGTAGGCTTAAATTGAAGATATGGCAATATTGTCCGCTATTATTATCCAGATTGTCAAACCCTGGTGGCTTGTCATTGTTGATAGACAACAATACTTTTTTCACATCTTCCACACTCACTTTACGGAATTCAAAAATACAATGTTTGTCTTTCATAATTTGGTCAGATATACTTGGATGTGCAGTGTCAGCGTTTGTTGCTGGCATGTCATGCCTAAGTTTGCTAATCTTGCCAATTAAAAAAATCATTAAAGTAGTTGGTAATATCAGTGGGTTTTGTGATGAATGAGCCATTTGATTCAATGAATGATGGAGCCGGGCTTGCCTTTTTGGCAAAAAAATCATTTAAGGTGCTCCAAAGCTTTTTACCATCATTCTTTATATCATTTCTTTTTCATAGTACAGTTTATTTTTTATGTTTTATTTAGCTGAGTCACATGATTTCTCAATTTGCGGTACATTTTCCAATCGGTTGTGCTGCCAGACCTATTTGCCATATCTTTTACCTTATCCGTCTCAACCATAAAACATTTAAATTCCTCATCAATCCAAGAGGATTTAACTGTTTTTCAGTAATTTTCTTCATGGGGGCATGCTTATTAGTAACTGAAATAAGTAATTTCATAAATGCGTCAAGTGCAGCGTCTGGTTGCTCCTCATTACACACCACAGACCAGAAAATATTAATTACATCATCAACATAAGAATAATTTCAATACTTATTGTATGACCTCTTATACACTATATTATGCCCAGCCTTTGGAACTTTGGTTTTCCTAGATATGGCTACTATATTGTTATCAATACATCCTATGGATTTGTATACTGCTTTAAAGCACATTTCTGCAGCATTGGTAAAGATGTGATCAATACATGTTGAGGATTTCATTCCTGTGCTGTTTGTAACTACCCTGGTAGGTTGACTGTAACCTGAACCAGGTTGCAGGCACTGGTTACAGTTTTTTCTTGACTAAAGCCAGTCAATATTTAAATCACCCAGAAAATATACCTCTCTGTTGAAATCACATACATTATCAAGCATTTCACACATATTATCCAGATACTGACTATTAGCACTTGGTGGTCTATAGCAGCTTCACACAAGAATGTTATTTAGGTGAGGCAGATAAACCTGTAGCCATATTACAGTATTTAACATGAGATCCTCTCTAAGCTATACAGGAACTGTTTTGAATATAGACCGCAACACGACCCCATTGGCATTTCTGTCTTTACGGTAGATGTTATAACCATGTATTGCTACCACTGAATCATCAAAGGTATTATCCAAGTGAGTTTCATAGATAGTCAGAATGTGAATGTCATCTGTTACAAGCAAGTTATTGATTTGTCTTTACAGTGCAGGACATTTGAAGCAATGACTGGATTTCAAAGGCATTACATATTTTTTCCTCTATAGTAGAAACACATGTCTGCTCTAGGTCTAGGATGTATGACCCTGCAAGAGCTGTCTATGTTCACCAGTCCTTCAGGGGCTTACAGAAGCCGTTTGAGATTCCTACTGTCAAGCTAAAGTACAGAGACCCTTTGACATTCTCACTCACTGTCCAGCTATTTCAATTCTGTGGCAGGTTAATAAGACTATTTTTAGTAAGGAACACAAATAAGTCTGTGTATTTAATTTTCTCATTCATTATTGTGTATCACGTGTGTGACCTGTGTTCTATCCTGTGTTCCCTCAGATAACCGCTGCATGGACCGGCGCTTCCTGCCCACGCGTTCCAAGCAGCTGATTGCCCTGGCCAGCTTCCCCGGGGCTGGCAACACATGGGCCCGCCACCTCATAGAGCTGGCCACCGGCTTCTACACAGGCAGCTACTACTTTGATGGCTCCCTCTACAACAAAGGTACTGTAGGCCTCACCTAGACGTAAAATATGACATGGGTACTGGCTAGTCATACATCGGGAAGTCATGCAGTCACTTACACAGTAAAAATACACTTTATGCATTTCCATATATATATATATACACTACCGGTCCAAAGTTTTAGAACTGCTACTCATTCAAGGATTTTTCTTTATTTGTACTATTTTCTACATTGTGGAATAATAGTGAAGACATCAAAACTATGAAATAACACATATGGAATCATGTAGTAACCAAAAAAGTGTTAAATTAGGTTGAGGTTGGGTGATTGTGGAGGCCAGGTCATCTGATGCAACACTCCTTCTTGGTCAAATAGCCCATACACAGCCTGGAGTTGTGTTGGGTCATTGTCAAGTTGAAAAACAAATTATAGTCCCACGAAGGGCAAACCAGATGAGATGGTGTATCGCTACAGAATGCTGTGGTAGCCATGCTGGGTAAGTGTGCCTTGAATTCTAAATAAATCACAGACAGTGTCACCAGCAAAGCACCCCCACACCATCACACCTCCTCCTCCATGCTTCACGGAGGGAACCACATATGCAGAGATCATCTGTTCACCTACTCTGCGTCTCACAAAGACACGCCGGTTGAAACCGATATGGACTCATCAGACCAAAGGACAGATTTCCACCGGTCTAATGTCCATTGCTCGTTCCTTGGCCCAAGCAAGTCTCTTCTTCTTATTGTTGTCCTTTAGTAGTGGTTTCTTTGCAGCAATTTAACCATGAAGGCCTGATTCAAGTCTTCTCTGAACAGTTGATGTTGAGATGTGTCTGTTACTTGAACTCCGTGAAGCATTTATTTTAGTTGCAATTTCTGAGGCTGGTAACTCTAATGAACTTATCCTCTGCAACAGAGGTAACTCTAGGTCTTCCTTTCCTGTGGCGGTCCTCATGAGGCTCTCAGTTTCATCATAGCGCTTGATGGTTTTTGCGACTGAACATGAAGAAACTTTCAAAGTTCTTGAAATTTTCTGCATTGACTGACCTTCATGTCCTAAAGTAACGATGGACTGTCGTTTCACTTTGCTTATTTGAGCTGTTCTTGCCCTAATATGGACTTGGACTTTTACCAAATAGGGCTATCATCTGTATACCACCCCTACCTTGTCACAACACAACTGATTGGCTCAAACGCATTAAGAAGGAAATAAATTATTTTAACTTTCAACAAGGCACAGCTGTTAATTGAAATGAATTCCAGGTGACTACCTAATGAAGCTGGTTGAGAGAATGCCAAGAGTGTGCAAAGCTGTCATTAAGGCAAAGGGTGGCTACTTTGAAGAATCTCAAATCTAAATATATTTTGATTTGTTTAACACTTTTTTTGTTACTACATGATTCCATATGTGTTATTTCATAGTTTTGATGTCTTCACTATTATTCTACAATGTAGAAAATAGTACAAATAAAGAAAAACCCTTGAATGAGTAGGTGTGTCCAAACTTTTGACTGGTACTGTATATATATACTTTTTTCTAAGGCTTCAAAGGTGAGCGAGACCATTGGCGGAGTGGTAGGACCATCTGCATTAAAACACATGAGAGTGGCAAGAAGGAGATTGAAGCCTTTGACGCCAGCATCGTCATGATCCGCAACCCTTACAAAGCCCTCATGGCTGAGTTCAACCGCAAGTATGGAGGCCATATTGGATTCGCCTCGCAGGCCCACTGGAGAGGGAAAGGTGAGACTTTAGCCAATGATGACAACATGTTGTCACTGTGTCCACAAAAAGTATCTCGTCCTCAGCGAATGCCAAAGCTTATTTTTTAAACTTTTTTCGACCTACTGTATTTGTGCATTGTGTCCTTCCTCTGTCTTGCAATGAAAATGATTCATCTAATCAACTGTCAGTTACACTTTATATTACAGTGCTCTTTAATAAACTGTACTTATACTGTACTTAGGGTTAGGGTTGGGGTTGAGCCGAGGTGTGGACATGAAGCTAGAGTTTGGGTTAGAGCTAAGATTAATAGGGTTACTGCTGTAACTACAGTGTAAGTACAATCATTAGTAATTACAATACTTGTAACAGTAATTACATTAGTATAATTACACAGTAATAAGGGTATGTGATGTAAATTATTGATGAGTCATGACTAGGTGAAATCAACAGATATGAACAGGCTTGGCATACTGTGGATATGCCTTTTCCCCATCATGCTACTGCATGCCCATTTTCAGTGGCTCTCTCTTTATTAAAACCCCCTAGAGTTTACTGATGCACCAGTGCTTTAATTTAAGTAACATAATAAAATATTCCCCATCAAAACCCAGTCACATGACTCATACAAATGAATGGAAGTAGTTTTGTGCCAACCAAAATAAGGGGTTAAATGTGTGTAAAAACAAAACAAATATATTTCCTGAGCTTTCTTATAACTTTTAGATTTAGGACAGACACTTCAAAACCTTATTCCTTATAATGGAGTTTTTATTAAGTAATGTGGTCAACCACAGAGGCTTTCAATATCAGAATGATATAATGGGGTTTTGGCCTCATGTTGTAAGATGGGCAGAATTGTTTTTGGTATGTTGTCATATTATAAATGTTTCCCTCCACACATTTCAGAGTGTGTCAGTAACCATGGCAACCAGCTCCTATCTGAAATCCCTTGTAAGTTTGGGAACATATTTTCTAAATAAAAATTACTTTGAGCTGATTTCCTGGTGATTTTACAGTCTTTTATGTCTAACAACTTGGGGGCCCAAATAAAATTACCCACGGGACACATTTGGCCCGTTAGCTGTCTATTGGGGAACCCTGCCATATTCTCTATACTGTATATTGCACAAAATAGGGAATATGGTGCCATTCGAGATGGAACCTCTGACTCAGCAGGACATTGTGTAAGAGTCGGCCCCAGCTGTGTAATCACCGGCCCCAGGCCTTAAAGGGGGGCTGTACTGTAGGTTGTTATGATGACGTTAGAGTTACTGTTAGAGTTACTGATGCCTTTTAATGCACTGCAGCCTCACAATTACCTTGAATGCAAAACAAATTATTTTGGCGGTAGTGTTTGAATGTTACACATGCATAAGTATCGGTAGGCTATGTGTCATATTCGGAAGTGGTCTCTGGATGATTACGTCAAATTATTGAATTTGTCAAAAAGATTATCTTACAATCCCTAAACCAACAATTATCCCTGACCTACATAATTAAGTTATTCACACAGCTCCTTTCAGTGTACTGTATTAGCTTTTTGCCTCCCTTATAGACTAACATTCTGTACTTCCTGATGTCCAGAGGGGCTCAACAACCTTGGTCCATGGCCACTGTAACTGAACTCCAACTGACTGACAAACAAACAAATCTCTATCTATTCACATACTACATTAAAATAGTTGAATTGTACTCTCCTACTCGGATTAGGACTGCCTACTGTATTTACCAATGCTTCATGGCATACAATGCATGAGGTTTGTCAAGAGGGATTCAATAGCTGTGGTGTTTTGGCTCTCCAGATTTGGTTTCGCTATCTGATAAGGGAACTGTGGCAGACTGTTTCTCTGCTTCACTGCTGCACTTTAACATGCAATGTTCTTCTGCAGTTCACTATGGCAGTATAACTTCCACTCTCATATCATATGAATCCCCAAGCCTGCACTGCTAACTCAGCAGACTTACACTTTAACAACCATCCCTCTCCTCCTAATAAAGATACATGCTAAAGCAGCCCTGGTTTCGCCTGCCAACTCCTTTATGGACTGTGGCCTATAAAAGATTGAAAGGTTTCTGCAGTAAAGTATTCCAAAAAGGTACGGTGCACTGAACTGTCTTAGCAGTCAACTGAAGGACAGTGTATACTGTAGGGTGCTGGTAGACCTACTGGTGCCACAACAGTAGATCCCTATCCTAGCTGTCACCTGCTCTACAGTATGTCCCGCCCCTGCAGCTCTCCATTGACCCTGGTGGTAAATCCTGAGCCTCCCAGACTGCAGCAGGTCTGTCTGTTAAAAGGACAAAAACTTGCTTTGTTCTGTGTCATTAATTTAATCCCCCCAAGGAATCCCGGGTCTCAGAGAAGGCATTATGTGCTGTGATTACACTTGGTGAATTGCACCAGACCTCTTAAATGAAATAATATCAGTGTATTCTAAAATTACATTCAAATTAAAAAAATTCCTGCTGTTCGCTGGGCTGCTCATACAGCCAATAGTGCCTGTTTTATAGGTGTTTTCTTCCAATTTTGGATTAGAATTATTTACTTTGGATATAACTGATATATGCTAGAGATCAATTGTGTACCCTTAACTAAGATTTTAGGCCTTCTCACACAACTCAATCATTTTTCATCTGCTTCTGGTGTTCTGTGTTGTTTTGCAGAGTGGCCTGAGTTTGTGAAGAACTATGCTCCTTGGTGGGCGTCCCACACACGGGATTGGCTGCGTTATGGGAGGAACGTCCATGTGGTCCACTTTGAGGAGCTGAAGAGGGATCTGTTCTCCAAGCTCAAGGACATGGTCCTGTTTCTGGACCTGGAGGTGGCCGAGGACCGCCTGCTCTGTGTAGAGGGACAGAAGGACGGTAAATTCAAGCGCTCCGGCCTGCGTAAACTGGATTATGACCCGTACACACCTGAGATGCGCACTAGCATTGACGAACTTGTCATGACTGTAGACGCTTCCCTAAAGAAGAGGAACATGGCCGGGGTGCCGAAGGAGTACCGACCGACTCCGAGATAATATCTCCTCTCCTTTCCCTCTCTCTCTCTCTCTCTCTCTCTCTCTCCATTTCTCACTCTGTTCTTCTATCCCTTTCCTTCATTCTAGGATTAATTAATGGCATCCATGTCCAAATGGCGTCAAATATAAAAGTCACATGAACTGAAAATCAATGTGTAGGAAATACGTTTTTATTTAATATACTTCTCTGTTCCCCTCCACTTCTCTGTCTCCTTCTTTCTCACATCCCTTTCCTTTATTTGTTTGACTGACAGGCACACAACCGTATTGATTAGGACAACAGCATCATACTGTATACTGCTTTAAAAAGGACATTTAGCTACTTGGCTGATGAACATACATTCAGCACAGCACTCTGAACATTGATTTTGATTTGACCTTTGACATTAGGAAACTCAAATACACACCAATGAAAAGCACTTCTCCCTCTATGCACGTGTGTGCGTTATGACTTAACGTGAAGGTACAGTAGCTGTGTTGGAAGCCCATCCAAGTAAATACTGTCTGGATTACTGTCAGCCGACCACAAAATAAAATCCCTGTTCATCGGGAAAGTGATGAAAAAGCACTGTAAGAAGTCTATTTATATGCATAATGTGAATTACGAATAGGATCTGCTGCTATCACAGATTAGGAGAACAAATACTCTTTCGTGAAATGGTTTGAAATGTCACAAAACCTTTTAACGTTCTGTCATTTGCAACTAAATGTTTTGTTTTGTTAGAGATGAAAAATCTATACCTCCACTTGCTGAATACAGTATGTTTGAGAGCTACTAGATTTAAAATTAGGAGGTGGTCAAAACCGTACTATTGGACTTGGATTTGGTTGGCGAAAACCCCTGTGTCCATCTAAAAGAGGTAATGAATGGGACTGAACACTCATCTCTCCATCTACCCCTGTGGACCCACCATGAGGCTAGATCTTCACTCTTCTCCTCATACTTCAGCAGTTATTCTAACGAGAAGAGGTAATACAGCACCATCAAACAGCTGCTCTGCTTCTCTGAAGCAGTGGCCTCACTTAAAACGGTGCTGTATCAGTCTTACTGAGTCATTACATCTGTCCTTTTGGTTACTGGCAACAGCTCTGGAACACTAAATAATTAACCCTCCATGGTTTATTTTGACCATCAGGCTCTATGGAACACTCCTGACTCTTGTCAAGACAGCCTTTTCAATAACTAGCCTCGACTCATCGACAGCTTGTTCATCCTTGGTCTCCTCAGATGTGGTCAGCCAGACACACTGCGCATGATACATTTATTGTGGATTTATTGAATGTAGTTTTCTGCAAACAGCGCTATTTTGAAACGACCACTTCTGCTAAATGACTCTGCGGAACTTGTTGTGGTGCCTTTTCTGTCAGCTGACTGTTGGCTTTAAGTTGAAATGTAGGGAAAATAAAATGATTACTAATATCAAATATTATTGGTAATGTGAATATATTATTGATGATATTTGATATTAAACTGTCCGCTTAATGCATCATCTGACACACTAGTGTCGAGAGTGTTCTAGCTTATGAAACAAAATACCAAGGATGTTGTTATGCAATTATTGCAAATATTGTGCCAGTGCAATGCACTGATCGAACGTTTGAGATTTCCATTTGGCTCATAGATCTCAATACAGACAGGGAAGAGGCAGGGTTAACAATCAATAATAGTATGCCACCTCACTGTGTGGCTGAGGCACGTTAGATCAAGACTGTGGAGTTATCAAGCATACCCTGATAGTTTAACACTTCAAATTATACCTTTTTATGGGGGGACAGTCAAATTTGCCTGCCTATAATGACTCAAACACACCAAAATCAATCAAAATTCATATTTTGTCTCTGTTTGAGCTAAGAGATAATGAAGGTTCATTATTTAAATATTTGTCTTCATTTATTTAACTTGAATATGATCCAAAAAGTGTTTCACTGTAAGGTTAATACAGCTGTAGCATGTACTGTAGCTGAATGCTTACTACCCTAAAGGCCCAAAAGGCATTTATTCAAGTTATAGATGATTTGAGATTAGAGTTTTCCCCTCAATGCTTTTTTTTCTTGATATACGACCCCTGATCATTTTTGTTGAAGGTGAGTAATGCTGAAAGTGACACACCCCATATTCTAGATTGCTTTGGTTTCGCAAAACAAGCTATATAATAGTCCCAGCCATAGGTAAAGTGCAACAGAGAATAGAAAGCTAAAATACATCAAAATAATCTGTAAGTGAAACATTTGATTTTGTACACCCACCACTTTATGTTGACTGATGTATAATGTGTCTCTATTGGTCACATGTAGAAAGAGTGCAATGAAAGAAAAAATTCCTTCCAAAATATACACATATATTTTTATAGTACGTGCCACAAAATTACCAATATATTTATAATGCAACAAGTAAATGGGAGCTATCTCTTCTATTTTTGACATAGGACTTTTTTTTGCTTTCATTGACAGGCTAGCACTATCTCGAAAGGGGTGTCACATTTGAATGTATTTTGTATGGAATGAATGTAATGTGATTATAAATAAGGTAATAGAATGGAAGTGAAGGACTGCGATTCCAAATAAACATGCAATCTGAAATAAATGTTGTATGGTAGTAAAAGTACACCAGACGCTGGTTAGTATGTATTTAGTCCATCATATCTTCAGACCTTCAGGAATAACAGTTAGATAAACTTAATCCCTGGCTCCGGATTGCAGTATAATGAAGACATGGCAGGGGAGCCAGCCGATGAGGAACATGGCTATCAGGGCAGTCATGACTCTAAAGGACTTGGAGGACCTGGTCATCCTGTTGGTCCTCAGTTGCAGTGGGATGACAGAGTAGCAGAAGATGATTAGGAGGAGCGGGAGCACAAAGCCGCTGACAAATCGACTCACAACTACAATTAGGTGGCTATTTTGGGATGGGTAGTTGTTAAAGCATGTTGTTGTGTAGTCTGTGGTGACATGACAAAACATTATGGAGGCAATGCTGAGTGCAACAGAGATGACCCAGGCAAGGACCAAAACTGCAGAGGCTATCCTCACGGTACACTGGTTTTGGGCCCAAACTGGATATATGACCAGTACATAACGGTCAACACTCATGATGACCAGGAGGAAGATGCTGCTGAACATGTTAAGGAACATCGTGAAAGAGGTGAACATGCACATGAACAGCCCAAAGATCCATTCCTTTGTTACCATGTAGATGATGTTGAAGGGGAGACAGGCACAGAATATGAAGTCGGAGACGGCCAGGCTGAGGTACCATGTGGTGTTGACTGTCTTCTTCATCTTGAGACCAGCAATCGAGATGACCACCCCATTCCTACAAACCCCCAGCAGGAAGATAACTACCAGGAGGGAGGCGCATGAAACCTCTGTGAAGCATGTCTTGTGGGTTCTGAAATCTACATACTTGGGAGGAGTAAATTCATGAACTGACGTTGACATTTAATTTGAAATGTATAATGAAGGGAAAATAAACCTACACCTACACCTAAACCTGGTCAGGTACAGCATCCAATACAAAACATTGACTTTGGCCCTTTGGACATTACAGAGGCAGCAGGCTCATATATGATGCATGCTGTTTTGCAACTGCTGGGTAACTAATGTTACTACATGCACTTTTTTAATAAACTGTTCATGGCATACACATAAAGATGGTTGGACACAGCAGTTTGTTTCTGTCACATGACTTTTAATTATTAAATACATTAAAACAATGTACATTAAACAAAAACAGTATTGTGATTGTAAGCTAACATAAAGCCTAACAAGTGTACATCAATTAACTTTCTATTTCTCAAAACATTGGATTTAATCAGAAAAAGGCAGAAACAGTCTGCTGCAGAATTATAAATGTAATTCAGTTAGAATGTGACAATGCTCTTTCTGCTTCCCAGTTAAGTTCCTTTTAACAAGCAGCTTTTCTTTCTGTGGTTTACCATAAATAATTACAAACATGGTCCAATATACAAACAACAGGGGTAGGCAGCCCGGTTCCTGGAGTACCACACATATAACAGGATGTTGTTACAACTAGTCACCACACCCGACCTACTGAGCTAATTGATCAGTTCAGTGATTGCCTAAATTCAACACACATGGTCTTCCAGGTCGGTTAAATCAAACATATGAAGTGCCTGCGGCACTCCAGGACCAGGGTTGCCTTCCTCTGCAATACAAGATCCTAGCCTATTCATCTTATTCATCAGATAAACAAATTAAAGAGGTAGATTGAACAGAACAATGGTTGTGTTTTTACAAATACATTAACAATGAGTTCACATTAATCAAGTCACACAATGGTTGTGTGAAATGTGTTGTCCATGTGTTGTTCACCCTGGAGAGTAAACACAGGACTCTCCAATATGATTCTCAGCTTGGGTATGTAATTACACTTGACTTTCAGTGTCACAGCAGATGATCTGACAGTTGGTGAGGTGGGCTGAATTACATGTCATGGTACAAATCTGATTACATAGAAACCTGTCCACAACAAGATGGGTGATGTATGGCAGGAAATATAAATGAAGAGTTTTGTTCCAAAACGCAATATCCAGCAATCCAGACGACCACAAATTATTTGTTTTGGATAGGGCTGGACGATATGTTGTGTATGGATGTTTGCAATAGCTGAGGCAGATGTATACAGTGCATTCGGAAAGTATTCAGACCCCTTGACTGAAAGTATTCAGACCCCTTGACTTTTTCCACATTTTGTTACGTTACAGCATTACACTAAAATTCATAAATACATTTTTAAAAGCAAAATCCTGTTTTTAGAATTGTTTGCTAATGTATTTTTTTTTAAGTAAAACTTATTTACATAAGTATTCAGACCCTTTGCTATGAGACTCAAAATTGAGCTCAGGCACATCCTGTTTCCATTGATCAACATCCTTGAGATGTTTCTACAACTTGATTGGAGTCCACCTGTGGTAAATTCAATGGATTGGACATTATTTGGAAAGGCATACACCTGTATATATAAGGTCCCAAAGTTGACAGTGCATGTCAGAGCAAAAACAAAGCCATGAGGTCGAAGGAATTGTCCGTACAGCTCCGAGACAGGATTGTGTCAAGGCACAGATCTGGGGAAGGGTACCAAAACATTTCTGCTGCATTGAAGGTCCCCAAGAACACAGTGGCCACCATCATTCTTAAATGGAAGAAGTTTGTAACCACCAAGACTCTTCCTAGAGCTGGTCGCCCGGCCAACTGAGCAATTGGGGAAGAAGGGTCTTGGTCAGGGAGGTGCCCAAGAACCTGATGGTCACAAAGTTCCTCTGTGGAGATGGGAGAACCTTCCAGAAGGACAATCATTTCTGCAGCACTCCACCAATCAGGCCTTTATAGTAGAGTGGCCAGACGGAAGTTATTCCTTAGTAAAAGGCACATGACAGCCCACATGGAGTTTGCCAAAAGGGACCTAAAGGACTCTCAGACCATGAGAAACAAGATTCTCTGGTCTGATGAAATCAAGATTGAACTCCTTGGCCTGAATGCCAAGCGTCACGGCTGTTGGAAACCTGGCACTATCCCTACGGTGAAGCATGGTGGTGGCAGCATCATGCTGTGGGGATGTTTTTCAGCGGCAGGGACTGGGAGACAAGTCAGGATCGAGAGAAAGATGAACGGAGCAAAGCACAGAGAGATCCTTTATGAAATCCTGCTCCAGAGCGCTCGGAACCTCAGACTGGTGTGAAGGTTACCCTTCCAACAGGACAATGACCCTAGGCACACAGCCAAGACAACTTAGTAGTGACTTCGGCACAAGTCTCTGAATATCCTTGAATAGCACAGCCAGAGCCCGGACATGAACCCGATCAAACATCTCTGGAGAGACCTGAAAATAGTTGTGCAGTGATGCTCCCATGCTCCCCAAAATATATGCAATCCATTTTAGAATAAGCCTGTAATGTCACAACATGTGGAAAAAGCCAAGAGGTCTGAATACTTTTCTGAATGCATTGTATATACACTGAGCGCAAAAAAACATTATGAACACTTGCTCTTTCCATGACATAGATTGACCAGGTGAATCCAGTTGAAAGCTATCCTCCCTTATTGATGTCACTTGTTAAATCCACTTCAATCAGTGTAGATAAAAGGTTAAAGAAGTATTTTTAAGCCTTGAGACAATGTTAGGTGAGAATGATCTGTTAATTGAACGATTAGAATATTCCGCCCTGAAACATATAATTGTATGGAAGTGATTAGAATGTATAAAATCATAATCTATAAATGTGTAGTCCTAGTCAGAATTAGGGTAAAGACAATATGTCTTTATGGTATTATAAACACAGACTGTCTGATCTTGGTGCCGACCTGACTAGAGATTTGGGAGAGAACAGAGAACTAATCTCTGTCTGCTGGGTAGCAGGACATGTGTGTGCGTCTGTTAGTGTGTATGTGTGTGCGTCTGTTTGTGTGTATGTGTGTGCGTCTGTGTGTATGGGTGTGTGTATGGTTGTGTGAATGTGTGGGCGTGAGAAGTCAGTATAAAATGAATTGTTTTGTATTCTTGACTTTAGAACGTTCCCGTGAATAAACCTTTTTGACTATCTATTTTAGCTGGGCCTCCGTCTGTTTCATTCGACCAGGATCTTACAAATTCTGGTTTGCAGACTGAGTAATATAATTAAATTGGGTTATACACCTGGAGAACATAATTCTCTTATCAGACAATTAAGACATGGATTGTGTGTGTGTGCCAGTCAGAGGGTGAATGGGCAAGACAAAATATTTAAGTGCCTTTGAACAGGGTATGGTAGTAGGTGCCAGGTGCACTGGTTTGTGTCAAGAACTGCAATGCTGCTGTGTTTTTCACGCTCAACAATTTCCCATGTGTATCAAGAATGGTCCACCACCCAAAGGACATCCAGCCAACTTGACACAACTGTGGGAAGCATTGGTCAACATAGGCCAGCATCCACGTGGAATGCTTTCGACACCTTCTGGAGTCCATGCCCAGATGAATTGAGGATGTTCTGAAGGCAAATATTAGGAAGGTGTTCTTATTGTTATGTACACTCAGTGTACACTTCAAAGTGTGTGAATAGTCTTTCTGCTCTTCGATCTGTAAGCAGTGTGATGTTCATTTCCTTTTAGAAGGTAGCTTTTTTTTTCAGTGGTAGGGATATGTTTCAGCTTAATTTACACAAATTACCACAAAGAGGTCACAACGATTTCCACTCAAAAAACATTTCCCATCAAGAGACATGGCTGTCAAAAAGGAGGATTTCCTGTTTTCACTGATGTCGTTGAACTATGAGCTTGGTCACTCACTGGAACAAATGGACTTCTGCTTATAAGATTAACATTTTACGATCTACAGGGACACACATTATGCAGAGGTTATTATTATTAGGTTATTAGGTTGTTATTTCAATATGTATAGTAAATAGGTTATAAGCCTATGTTAGGTCACATCACTACAAAAGGTCACTCCACAGCAAGGCCTCCATCGCATTCTGTATGTGAGATAATGACATTCAAATTGGTTGGAAAAAGTTATGGTAGGAAAATATATTGGAGCTCATGGGAGAAACAAATCAAACAGATATACGTTTTAACATGAGACAAAGAGCACTACTTGTGATGATACAAATATATGACAAATATAACTAGTCCATAAGACCATAAAGTGAAAACACACCTTACATGACATTTCTACAAGACAAATCGTTGCTGAACAAAATTGTGTTCTTAGTCTCTGCAGCCACTGAGGCCTTACCATCATCGTAGAGATTTAGATGTGTGTGGAGGTTCTGCGGCTGCCCTCCATGGAGCTGGACCTGGAGAGGTAGCGGCTGGTGGTGCGGCCCTCCTCTCCGATGGCATTCGCCATCTTAGACAGTATGGAGCTCTTGAATTTCTGCAGGAAGTCATTGCCCATGAAAACATACAGCACTGGGTTGAGGAAACTGTTAGCTATGGCTACAGTAGTGCCCACCATAAGCCCAAATCTTATAACCTCCAGGTCGTAGCTTTGGTGGTTCAGCTCAAGCAGTACAAAGACATGGTAGGGCAGCCAGCAGATGAAGAATGTGGCTATCAGGGCAGTCATAACTTTGAAGGGCTTGGAGGACTTGCTCATCATTCGGTTGGTTCTCAGTCGCAGGATGATGACAGAGTAACAAAAGATGATGATAAAGAATGGCAGCACAAACCCACCAATGAACCGACTCACTGCGATCATCTTGTGGCTGTGTTGGTCTCTGTAGTTATTGAAACACTTTCTCGTCCCTAAATATGTTTTGACGTCTCTGAACACCATGGAGGGGATGCTGAGGGCGACAGAGGCAACCCAGGCCAGAACCACCACTACAGAGGCCTTGCCCATGGTGCGGTAGTTCTGAGCCCACACTGGAAACATCACTGACACACAGCGGTCAACACTGATGACGACCAGGAGGAAGATGCTGCAGAACATGTTGAGGAACATCACGAAAGAGGTGAACTTACACATAAAGACCCCAAAGATCCAGTCCTTTGTCACCGTGTTGATGATGTTGAAGGGGAGACAGGCACAGAATATGAAGTCGGAGACGGCCAGGCTGAGGTACCAGGTGGTGTTGACTGTCTTCTTCATCTTGAGACCAGCGATCCAGATGACCACCCCATTCCCACAAACCCCCAGCAGGAAGATAACTACATTGACCACCAGGAGGGAGACGCATGAAACTTCTGTGAAGCATGTCTTCTGGGTTTTGAAATCTACATCCTCGGGAGGAGTATCATTGTCATAGGTGTAATTGCTAAAATCATATTCATATGTATAATCCTCCATTGTGTTGCAGTTATTTGGCTTGCAATCCCTGTGAAGATAAGATATTGTCGTTAGGAAACTGTTTTGATCACCCCCTTGTTCTCAACCCTTTACTTCAGAGTGTCTTCTAGCCATGGGTAATTTACTTGTCTGTTTCTGAACATGTCCACTTCAAACAAATCTGAGGTGGTCTATTTGGTAAAGAGCACCGCCTTATACCGACCGTTAGGTCCAAAATTATTGGCACCCTGGATAAAGATGAGAAAATAAGACTGTATAAAATAAATAATACAAATACTGAGCTATATTGCATGCTCAATACAATTTCTCAGAGAAGGAGGATTTTGTTTAGAAGTAACAAAAAAAATCTAAATATGGTAGGGGACAAAATTATTGGCATCCTTGTTTTCAGTACTCCAGCACCCTTCCTTGCAAGGATAACGACACTGAGCCATTTTCTAAAGTCTTTTATGAGATTGGAGAACACATTGGGAGGGATCTTAGACCATTCCTCCATAAATAATATTTTTAGATCCTCGATATCCTTTGTCTGCACTTATGGACTGCCCTCTTCAATTTAAACCAAAGGTTTTCAAAGGGGTTCAAGTCCGATTGAGATGGCCATTGCAAAATTTTGATTTTGTGGTTAATTAACCATTTCTTGTGGCCTGGCAGAGGCAACCAAGTTTTTGGCTAAAATGTCCTGGTACACTTCCGTTTTTTGACGCCAAAGAGCTCTATCTTCATGGCATCTGACCATAGCACCGGTTCCAATGCCGTTTATCAAACTCCAGGCGGTGCTATGGTCAGATGACATGAAGATAGAGCTCTTTGGCCACACACACCAGTGGTGGGTTTGGTATTTAAAATAACAGAAGCATTTGCAGAAAGTACCTCATACCTACTGTAAAATATGGTGGTGGATCTTGGATGTTATGGGGCAATTTAGTTTCCACTGGTCCTCTTTTTATTATTTGGTATTTTTTTACTTGTCTTTTCCTACTACCACTGACTTTGCTGATAAATACTTTGAGGGCAAATGTACTTGCTATGATTGTGATATTTTGTTGTCTCACCTAGCTATCTTAAGATTAAGACATGAATTGTATAAGTCACTCTGGTTACGAGTGTCTACTAAATTACTAAAATGTAAAATCTAAATGTAAAATGAGCAAATGTATAAGTGTAAAATAATGTAATTTTCTACAAAAAAATGTAGCATACAAAATAGCTCAGTTTTTGCATCATTTTGCCTATCTTTATCTTTATCAAGGGTGCCAATAATTTTGGACCTGACTGTATGTGCTCGTGGTCACTGTGGGTTGGAGTTCCAGGCCCATCGCTACTTTGTCACAAACTCTCTCCTCACGGTTCTTTTCTCCGACTACCGTGTCCTCCCTCTCTTCAATCAAAATTGAAAAGGAAAAGGCTCAACGCTCGCTCACCATTAAAAACGTCTCTTAAGGATCCGCCCCTTTTTTTGAAATGTTCTTCTAAAACGACATACCCAAATCTTAACTGCCTGTAGCTCAGTCCCTGAAGCAGGGATATGCATATTCTTGATACCATTTGAAAGGAAACACTTTGAAGTTTGTGTAAATGTGAAAGGAATGCAGGAGAATATAACGTATTAGATCTGGTAAGAGATAATACAAAGATTTTTTTTGTACCATCATTTTTGAAGTACAAGAGAAAGGGCATAATTAATTATTCTAGCCCAGGCGCAATTTAGACTTTGGCTACTAGATGGCAGCACTACGTGCAAAGTTTTAGAGTGATCCAGTGAAATCTTGCATGTCTATTCAGAATGTTGTATCAAGACCGCCCAAATGTGCCTAATTGGTTTATTCATACATTTGTGCACTCTCCTCAAACAATAGCAATGGTATTCTTTCACTCTAATAGCTACTGTAAATTGGACAGTGCAGTTAGATTAACAAGAATTTAAGCTTTCTGCCCATATCAGATACAGTATGTCTATGTCCTGGGAATTGTATTTGTTTCTTACAACCTCATGCTAATCATATTAGCCTACATTAGCTCAACCGTTCCACGGACGGGTCACCGATCCTGAAGAAGTTTTAATGTAATTTTAGCAAAGTTAAAAGCTTCACATTTTGGCTTTCGTCAATGGCCTTCATCAATTTCTCCCTCTCTTCAATAAAATACTGATATCTATAGGCCTATGTGAAAATGTAAGATATGTTTTGCAAGTGTTGAAAACATCCTCAAATATAGATGTATTAGATATTGCCTATATTCATTAAATCAGTACTTGCAATTATCCAATCAATTAACTTAATATGTAATCTATAGCACAAACATAACATTAGATGATCTGAAACAATGATTTTGAAATGAAGGAAAAGACAATAGCCTACCTTACAGACCAATTGATGGTGGTGACATGTCACTGTCCAGTGGTGCTTGTAGATTGACTGTCACTTGTGATGTCCTACCACTCCTCTCCGTTTTTGACCAATACAACAGCACTAGCTGACTGTGCAGTTTCCCAAACATGTCCATTCCACTCCACTACTTTCAGTACTCTATTTTGGCTTGGTAGCCCCTTGTAAGTATGGTGTCACACTATGCCACACAGTTGGTGTCACATTTTTACTCTGGAAAATTGTCAAATTGAATTGAAAAGAGGTATTTTCAGAAATGTTAATGGTTATGTGTTTCATCAAATCTTTATTCGACAAGCATTTGAATTGAAAATAAACAGGTTAAAAACAAGAAGTAATGTATGACCTCAAGAGGTCTTTATATACAATGTGTAATTAATTATACATACAGTGAGTTGTTAACAAGACAATTTTATAAAGTATTTATTACAATTCATAAAAATATATTTTAGATTTTGCGTGATATCACTATTTATAACTACATTTCAAGCTGTTCATAAATTGCAAATTGTGTTTACAGTATGTTGTTTTCCCATTACTGCTCAAGGATATTATCCTCCTTATGGTTAGCGTGTCAGAGATGTCATCTCCTCATCCTTGTCTCTGTTGTCCTCCATCTGAGGGGGTCCTCTCAGCCTCTGTTCCTTCTTCTCCTGCCATATGCAGATGATAGGAGAGATGCAGCTGTTTAAGACTGACAGGGCAGTGGCCGGGGGCAATGCGTATGTGAACAACCTGCTGCCTGTCCCCATTGTGGCTTGCAGCACAGAGAGACTAATGACAGGAGTCCAGCATAGGAAATGGGCAATAGTCACAGGTCGAATAACCCGTGACCTTAGTTGGTTGTTTCCCATGCTGTTCATGCAGCAACAGCTGACACATCTCACACCCAAAGGGAGCAGCAGGCCGAAAATGAAGCGACAGATCAACACTGCCATCAATCTCTCCCTTCCCTCTTTAGACATCTGGGAGCTTCCAGTATAGCCATAGTTGTCAAGGCAGACGTGTCCATCGGCAGTGTACTGAACCTCCCTGGACAGTAGAGAGGGGGTACTCAGTATGGCCCCAATGAACCAGGACAGCAGGACTATGTTGGTGGACATGCGGTGTTCAAAGCATCCAGGGACACTCCAGCACACATTCCAGAAGGTGATCATCAGTGAGACAGAAAACATGTTCATAAACATCACGTAGTACCCCAGCTTGCAGACAACCTTCCCAAATGTCCAGGAGAAGTAGTTCCAGGCAGTGATCAGGTAAAGTGGGGCGAAGAGGCAGAAGACGAGGTGGGTGACAGCCAAGCCAAGGATTATCATGTGTTGACTCAGTTTCTTCTTGGACCTGCATTTTACAGTCATGAAGATGACAGCAGAGTTGAGCAGTAGACCCAGCAGAATGTTGGCTGAGTACACTGACACATACATGTATCTAAAGCCAGCCTTCATCTGATACATCTCATAGATGACTGGGGACTGGGAAGGTATTGCCACTGAATCATCGTAGTCATCATAGCCTGTTGTGTTGAGTGAGGCAACCATGATTTCTGTTGTTTTTTTACCCTAAGAAAAGGAATGCAATGATTCAGTCAGAATAGGTCCGGTCTGTAATGACTGTATCTGCATGCTAACTAAAATAACATGACATGCTATGTCCTTCCAGTTATCCAGTAAATCATTTTTAATAAAATAAAAACATGCATCTTGCACTGTAGGTAGGCCCATACTACAACTTGTTCAAGTTGTACTTGACCACTACAACCTTTTCTTAAGACTGGATGTATTCAATGCGGCAACACATACAGTGCCTTCAAAAAGTATTCACACCCCTTGACTTTTTCCACATTTACGACCCGTTTCAGGAAGCTAGGTGTATGAGCTAGGCATATGTTGGATGTCCCTACTTCACAGGAGAGGCATTTGAACGTAAAAACATGAATATTTTCAAAATACGTTTTTTGGCTGAAATGCCTTCTGGAACATGTGAAATTTCATGTGCCTTATTCTGCCCTTGAGTTGCGTTCCCATGCAAAACTAGACAGATAGCTAACAACTAAGTCTTCAATAAAACTCCCAAGGCGTGACTTTTCTTGAATGAATATATTGAAAACGTTTACCTTCCTCTAACCTTGCGGCAGGTGACACACTTGTGAATGATACCAGAGACCAGACGTTTGCTCCCAATAATCCAGAAGCCTGCTGCTGGAATAGCTCCATCTGAAAAATGACGGCCCTGGTGAGCCACTTGCTCGTGATAATGTCTTACCAGCAGGGTGGCGACATGATGTGTCCGTGGGATGATGAGAGGATGTTTTTCGTCTTGTGACATGTCGGCGGAGGATAAGCGGCCTCCCACCCTCAGCAACCCATCCTCATCAATCACTGGGTTCAGCTTTTTGAGTGTACTTTGTTTAGGGAACTCTTTTCCTTTTTCAAGGCATTTGAATTCCTCTTTGAAGGCTTCATGTTGCACACAGTGAATGATTGCTGTTTTGGCTTGTGACAACTCACTTGTACTACATGGTTTATTACAGTCATGCCAGCTTCTGCAGCTGGTGTTGTCTGCACCTTCATGGAAGGATCTGGCAACATGAATGAGTCGTGCTGTGGCTCGATTGAGAGCTTTCCAGCTTGAGAACCTCTCAAAGCGATGAGAGCCGAGTTGAGCTCCAGAAACCTTAGAGGTGAAGACAGTGACGTCTGGTCGAATCTCTGCGTCTGCGTGAGGCTCTACAAGGTCAAAATGTATGTTCTCAGGCTCACTTGAGTTTGTTTGGGTCAGGAAAGGTGGGCCTGAGAAGCAACTGGTGTACTTTAAGAGCGCAGCAAGTATAGCCCTGGTTGCATGGTCTGCTGGATTGCTGTCAGTGTTTACATAACACCACTGATCTGGATGGGTAGACTTCCTGATGCGAGTTACCCTATTGGCAACATACACATAGAATCTTTTGGTGACATTGTGGATGTAACCGAGAACTATCTTACTGTCTGTGTAGAACTTGGCCGCATTTACATCAATGTCAATTTCGTCAATTTCGTCTATCTCCCGGGTGGCGCAGTGGTCTAGGGCACTGCATCGCAGTGCTAGCTGCGCCACCAGAGTCTCTGGGTTCACGCCCAGGCTCTGTCGCAGCCGGCCGCAACCGGGAGGTCCGTGGGGCGACGCACAATTGGTATAGCGTCGTCCGGGTTAGGGAGGGTTTGGCCGGTAGGGATATCCTTGTCTCAGTATGTAAAATGTAATAAAATGTATGCACTCTACTGTAAGTCGCTCTGGATAAGAGCGTCTGCTAAAATGTCTCTGATCAGTTCATACATCTCAACAGCTAGCAAAGCCGCACACAGTTCTAGGCGTGGGATAGTGTGGGCCGGACGAGGGGCCAATTTTGATTTCCCCATGACAAATCCAACATGGCATTGACCTTCCGAGTCAATAACTCTCAGGTAGGTTACCGCTCCTATGGCTACTGTAGAGGCACCCGAGAAGATGTGCAGCTCTCTTCTTCGAGTGGTAGACAAGGAGACTGGGATGTAGGTCTGCTGAATATACATATGTTCCAACTCCATCAAAGATTCCTTCCACATTTTCCATTTATCTTCTTTTTCTGGGGGAAGAGGGGCATCCCACTCACTCTGATCAGAAGAGAGTTCTCTGATTAAGGCTTTACCTTGCATTGTTATTGGAGCCACGAACCCAAGGGGGTCATAAAGACTATTCACTGTGGACAGGATGCCTCTCCGCGTAAAAGGCTTCTCATTGTGGGACACCTGGAATGAGAAGCTGTCTGTTTCCAGGTTCCAGGAAAGTCCCAGACTCCGTTGAAAGGGGAGAGGATCCACTCCTAGGTCCAGATCTTTTAAGTCTTTTGCACGGTCCTCCATAGGGAAGGCTTCCATAACTGTTTTGCTATTGGATGCAATCTTGTGTAGTTTCATGTTGGACTCCGCCAACATTGCTTGTGTTTTTCTTAGAATGTCGATAGCTTCTTCTGTAGTAGCTACTGATGTCAGCCCATCATCGACGTAGAAGTTCCTCACTACATATTGCTTGGGTTCTGATCCGTGTTCCTTCTCAACCTGTAGCGCTGCTCGTCTCATGCAGTAGATGGCTACGGCTGGTGAAGGGCTGTTCCCAAATACATGGACTTTCATCTTGTACTCAGTTATGTTTCTATCTGGATTGTTGTCTTCATACCAGAGAAACCTTAAGTAATCTCTGTGATCCTCACGTACACCAAAACAGTAAAACATTTGTTGCACATCTGCTGTTAGTGCAATGCAATCCTTGCGGAAGAGCATTAGGACACCCAAGAGTGTGTTGTTTAAGTCTGGACCACTGAGCAGAACATCGTTAAGTGACACGCCTTGACACTTAGCACTGGTTGACGGCTCTCCTGCCTGAAGTCTCTGTTACCCCAGAACAGGTCTTCATGGTGTATGGAGCAGAGTTGTCATTGATGTTGAAGAGATTGAAAAACTCTGTCTTGGCCAGAGATTTGTTACTCTGTTCATCAAGCACTACATACATTTTGACAGCTTTCTCTCTTTTCCCAGCCGGATAAGCTTTAACTAGGCATATTTTTGAACATGATCTTGGATTAACTGCCTCACCACAGATCTCTGTACACTTTGAGGTGACAGATAGAAGAGCATTGTCACCTTGCTCCCCGCCATGCTCTTTCTCTGCTGTAGCAGTGTCTGTATTTGAAGGGGCTGGGCCTGGATGCAGAGCAGCAAGATGTCTGTCGCTGTCGCACTCAGAGCACTTGATTGACACCTTACAGTCTTTAGCTCTGTGCTGAGTTGACCCACAACACCGGAAACAAATTCCATTCTCTTTGAGATATGATTTGCGCTCATCTAGAGTTTTGTATCTAAACCCACTACACTTTTTAAGAGGATGAAGTTTGTTATGTATCGGGCAATGATGGTCAGGGTTTTCAATCTTTGTCTTACTGGGTTTGGTTTGGTGGTCTGAGGGCTCAGATGACACATCGGTTTTGTATACAGTCACAGGTGTCTTGCTGCTGTACCTGGCAGGTTTCTCACTTTTCATAGACACCTGGTTAGTTGAGGTGTAGAGGGTGAAACTGGGGTCGTTTCTAGTTTTCGCCTGGTTCCTGATGAATCTCGAGAAGAACGAGAATGGTGGGAATGCTACCCGACAGTCCTCCTTGTATTTGGATCCCTGTACAATCCATTTTTCTTGTAAACTGAATGGAAGTTTCTCTACTATAGGGTTTACCCCCCGAGATGTGTCCAGATAAGCGAGGCCTGGAAGATACCCTTCTACTTTAGCACACTCCAGTTCGAGAAGAATGTCACCTAGTTCTCTTAGTTTGTGATTGTCTTTGTTAGCCAGTTTTGGAAAATCATCAATTTTCTTCAACAGTGCATTCTCGATCACTTCGGGTGTACCATAGCACTCTTCTAGTCGTTGCCAGACCATGTTAAGCCCTGCTGTTGCGTTGAAAATATGGACAGATCTAATTCTGTTTGCTTGCTCAGACAACTCTGCCCCTAGCCACTTGGTAAGTAGATCTAACTCTTCCCTGGCTGATAAATTCAAGTCTCTGGTCGCATTGAGAAAGGATGCTTTCCATGTCTAATAATTTTCAGGGCGATCATCAAACTTCAGGAGTCTCGAACTCACCATCTCACGGCGTAGGAGGTACTTGATGAGATCTGGTGCCACTTGTGACTCAGGGATGCTTTGTGTGTGTGACTGGAAGTGGGCTTGTTTTCCATTTACACCATGCTGCTGTTCATTTCTTTTGAACGGAGAGTCTCTGCTCATGCTCTGTTGTTTGCTACTTTCTGGATTATGGCATGTAACACTAAGCTCTTGTTTCTCCACTTCAAATGGAAGTTCAGCAAAGTAGGGCTTAGCATGTTGTTGCGCATACTCACAAGTACGCTGGACTGGACTTAAGGGCTGTGTCCCTATGTCTAGTTCTTTGTGAAGTTCTCTGTGTTCTGATTCTACAGCTTCTTCAAAGGCTGCAGCTTCAGCCAATGCAGCAGCAGCTGTTCTCTCAAATTGGAGAACATACAGTGGGGAGAACAAGTATTTGATACACTGCCGATTTTGCAGGTTTTCCTACTTACAAAGCATGTAGAGGTCTGTAATTTCTATCATGGGTACACTTCAACTATGAGAGACGGAATCTAAAACAAAAATCCAGAAAATCACATTGTATGATTTTTAAGTAATTCATTTGCATTTTATTGCATGACATAAGTATTTGATACATCAGAAAAGCAGATCTTAATATTTGGTACAGAAACCTTTGTTTGCAATTACAGAGATCATACGTTTCCTGTAGTTCTTGACCAGGTTTGCACACACTGCAGCAGGGATTTTGGCCCACTCCTCCATACAGATCTTCTCCAGATCCTTCAGGTTTCGGGGCTGTCGCTGGGCAATACGGACTTTCAGCTCCCTCCAAAGATTTTCTATTGGGTTCAGGTCTGGAGACTGGCTAGGCCACTCCAGGACCTTGAGATGCTTCTTACGGCGCCACTCCTTAGTTGCCCTGGCTGTG
This sequence comes from Salvelinus alpinus, assembly GCF_045679555.1. Lineage (NCBI taxonomy): Eukaryota > Metazoa > Chordata > Actinopteri > Salmoniformes > Salmonidae > Salvelinus > Salvelinus alpinus. Next base: position 71,752,776 of record NC_092090.1, on the reverse strand, counting down.
TGTTTCGGGTCGTTGTCATGCTGGAAGACCCAGCCACGACCCATCTTCAATGCTCTTACTGAGGGAAGGAGGTTGTTGGCCAAGATCTCGCGATACATGGCCCCATCCATCCTCCCCTCAATACGGTGCAGTCATCCTGTACCCTTTGCAGAAAAGCATCCCCAAAGAATGATGTTTCCACCTCCATGCTTCACGGTTGGGATGGTGTTCTTGGGGTTGTACTCATCCTTCTTCTTCCTCCAAACACGGCGAGTGGAGTTTAGACCAAAAAGCTCTATTTTTGTCTCATCAGACCACATGACCTTCTCCCATTCCTCCTCTGGATCATCCAGATGGTCATTGGCAAACTTCAGACGGGCCTGGACATGCGCTGGCTTGAGCAGGTGGACCTTGCGTGCGCTGCAGGATTTTAATCCATGACGGTGTAGTGTGTTACTAATGGTTTTCTTTGAGACTGTGGTCCCAGCTCTCTCCAGGTCATTGACCAGGTCCTGCCGTGTAGTTCTGGGCTGATAACTCACCTTCCTCATGATCATTGATGCCCCACGAGGTGAGATCTTGCATGGAGCCCCAGACCGAGGGTGATTGACCGTCATCTTGAACTTCTTCCATTTTCTAATAATTGCGCCAACAGTTGTTGCCTTCTCACCAAGCTGCTTGCCTATTGTCCTGTAGCCCATCCCAGCCTGTTGCATGTCTACAATTTTATCCCTGATGTCCTTATACAGCTCTCTGGTCTTGGCCATTGTGGAGAGGTTGGAGTCTGTTTGATTGAGTGTGTGGACAGGTGTCTTTTATACAGGTAACGAGTTCAAACAGGTGCAGTTAATACAGGTAATGAGTGGAGAACAGGAGGGCTTCTTAAAGAAAAACTAACAGGTCTGTGAGAGCCGGAATTCTTACTGGTTGGTAGGTGATCAAATACTTATGTCATGCAATAAAATGCAAATTAATTACTTAAAAATCATACAATGTGATTTTCTGGATTTTTGTTTTAGATTCCGTCTCTCACAGTTGAAGTGTACCTATGATAAAAATTACAGACCTCTACATGCTTTGTAAGTAGGAAAACCTGCAAAATCGGCAGTGTATCAAATACGTGCTTCTACACCTGCATTACTAGCTGTTTGGGGTTTTAGGCTGGGTGTCTGTACAGCACTTCGAGATATTAGCTGATGTACGAAGGGCTATATAAAATAAAATTGAATTGAATTGAATTGTTCTCCCCACTGTATAAACGTGCCTCGAGGTCAGCTTTTTGCTTCATCACAGAAGCTTCCTTCTCAGCATAGGAGACTTGTGCACGCGCTGCGTCTGCCTTGGCGCGTGCTTTGATGGCTGCAGAACTCACCGTTGAAGATCTGCATGACTGTTTTGATGACCTTGATCTTGTAGATTGAGACTTGGTCCCAATGTGCTGAAGAGGCTCCTCCATCTCTCTCTGTCGAACTCTTGGCTCTGGTTGTTGTACCGTAGACTGCTGGTCTTCCATAGGAACAGAGGCTTTGTTGGCTGATGAATGTAGAAACAAACCACCGTGTGTGGTTATTCTTGAGCTTGAGCCCGCCGTGATGATGTTTTTTTTACTATTCTGCCCTTGAGTTGCGTTCCCATGCAAAACTAGACAGATAGCTAACAACTAAGTCTTCAATAAAACTCCCAAGGCGTGACTTTTCTTGAATGAATATATTGAAAACGTTTATGTTGTAAAACTGCAAAATACAGAAAAGAATATACTTTAGTATTCAATTCATACCGACATACTGTAGCTGTACATTATACATTTGAAGTTGCATGAATACAAAGCACGTGCTAAGGTACCATGCATCTGGCATGATGCCAAACCATATAGCTAATTGTTACTCATATGGTAATTGACTAACTCCTTTCATTACTCTAATAATGTACAACCATCTATGTAGAATAACAAAGCATATTACACTAGAAACAGTAACAAAACTACAGTATTGTATATTTTACAATTCGTTTGCATGACGCACGAGCAAAGTAATACAGCTAACGGCATACATGAAAGGCATTGCAATTTGTGTGAGTAAATGCAACCAACCAACATTGATATGTAAGCAACTCTATCAATAACAAAATTATCATCATTAGCTAAATGCTTGAATCGAACTTACAAACAAATATTTTCCAAGGCTGAAGCGTGACAAGAAATAACTACACTGAAAGACCTGCACCGTAGCGTTGTTTTTAGCTGCTTCTATGCGTGCAGAACGAATTCTCTACCAGTACCAGAAAGCTCCACTAGGGGGCAAATAACACCATGGAACACAATGAAAATCCATTTTAACCATTGTAATAAAATAATCTGTTACCTTCTAACAGGATGGCAGCACATGCCTTAATAACAAATGTGTATGCCATCTGTAAATACAAATACTATTGTTAAATGATGAGTGTAACAGGGTTATATTGGTGATTCCCCTTGCCACTTTATTGTTCTCAATAGGGGGTGCTGTTTACACTTTGAAGATTTTTTGTTCCCAGATTAAACTGCCTCGTACTCAATTCTTGCTCGTACAATATGCATATTATTATTACTATTGGATAGAAAACACTCTCTAGTTTCTAAAACCGTTTGAATTATTTCTCTGAGTGAAACAGAACTCATTCTACAGCACACTTCCTGTCAAGAAGTGAGATTTCTGAAATTGAGGTCTCTGTTCCAGGGTCGGTTTATAAATTCCCTTATAAGCTATGGGGCTACATGCACTGCATACGCCTTCCCCTAGATGTCAGTAAGCGGTGAGACTTTGAATGGAGCGGATAGCACCATCTGGGGGAGTATAAAACCTCTTGGAACGGAAGTACCGACCTTTTCGACGAGGCGCCTGACGCATGAGGGAGACCGGCATGGCTTCTTCAAAAGCTTTCGGTTTAGCAGTTTTATATCTCCGGCTCTGATTTCATTTGTTTTTTGTCTTAAAAACTTCATAAGGTAGTTAATTTAAACCGACTTATAGCAGTTTATAGTAGTTTATTGCGATTTTCTGGAGTTTCTTTGTCAGGCGTTATCACGAGTTGGGCACCTCTCCGGTACATCGGCGTTAGCAGCTAATTTCTACAGGAGTAGAGGACATCTTTCAACCAAAAGACGATTGTTCTGGACAAAGGACCACTTGCCCAAGATTCTGATGGAAGATCATCCAAAAGTAAGAGCTATTTATGATGTTAATTCGTATATCTGTGGAAAGATGTAAAATTATTAGTCCGCCATTGATTTAGGCATGGTCTCGCTGTAACGCACGCTGAATGTCGAGTAACGTTAATTTTAAAAATCTAACACAGCGGTTGCATTAAGAACTAATGTGTCTTTCATTTGCTGTCCAACCTGTATTTTTTAGTCAAGTTTACGATTAGTTATCGATTAGATTAGGTGCCTCTCCAAGATGGCGCCGGCCAGATTGCCTGAAATGTTGCTACTAATCACATTGTATAACCACGATTTGTGCTGCTAAATATGCACATTTTCGAACAAAACCTATATGCATTGTGTAATATGATGTTACAGGACTGTCATCTGATGAAGTATATCAAGGTTAGTCAAAAATTATATATTTTTGCTGGATTGTTACGATCGCTAACTTTTGCTACTGGTAAACGGCTTGTGTTTCCGGCTACTGTGGTAAGCTAATATAATGCTAAATTGTGTTTTCGCTGTAAAACACTTAAAAAATCTGAAATATTGGCTGGATTCACAAGATGTTGGTCTTTCATTTGCTGTACGCTGTGTATTTTCCAGAAATGTTTTATGATGAGTATTTCGGTATTTGACGTTGGTCTCTGTAATTATTCTGGCTGCTTCGGCACTATTTCAGATTGCAGCTGCAATGTAGAACTGTGATTTATACCTGAAATATGCACATTTTTCTAAAAAAACATATGCTATACAATAAATATGTTATCAGACTGTCATCTGATGAAGTTGTTTCTTGGTTAGTGGCTATATATATCTTTATTTGGTCGAAATTGTGATAGCTACCTATGCAGGAAAAAAATGGTGGGAAAAAAAAGTTGTGTCTTTTGCTATTGTGGTTAGCTAATAGATTTACATATTGTGTCTTCCCTGTAAAACATTTAAAAAAATCAGAAATGATGGCTGGATTCACAAGATGTGTATCTTTCATCTGGTGTCTTGGACTTGTGATTTAATGATATTTAGATGCTAGTATTTACTTGTGACGCTATGCTAGGCTATGCTAGTCAGCTTTTTTACTGTGGGGGGTGCTCCCGGATCCGGGATTGGGACCAATTAGAAGTTAAGCCAATGAGTTTTTGGTTTTAGTTTTGTCTTGCCTTCACCTACTCAACATGGCATCTTATTGGCTGGTTTGCGTAGCTTGCTTACGAGGGAGGATGTTTCGGTTAGAATCGTCCCAGTGAACAAGCACCAAACCAGCGGTAAGTTGTTGGTTGCAAAGCACTGTACGTCAAAAGTGATTTTTATACTCCCAAGTGATGATTTAAATGTACAATTTATATCAATTTGTTTGTAAATGTTATTCAAACATCACACATAAGATGCAGCGTTTTTTGGTGAATATTTGTTGCGCATTTTGTTGTAGAGAATTCCAGCTAATACTAGCTAGCAACTTACTGTGTCTGGTGGGGGGGTTCGTATATTTTGTACAGTGTGTGAGTGCAGAGTTGGATGGTGAGCCGTGCATTGCATGACGTGCAATTTTGTGCTGTTCCTATCAGGTACATTGTTAAAGATATTATATTGTATATTGTAATTGTATTATTTTGGTAACTACATCCCCAGTGAACAAGCACCAAACCAGCGTGCGTGAGTGCAGAGTTGGATGGTGAGCCGTGCATTGCATGATGTGCAATTTTGTGCTGTTTCTATCAGACTAAAGCTCCATGACTGGTGCTACAAGTTGGAGTTCGTGTCGATGATTAATTATACACAACGCAAGAAGAGTACTGTTACACGAGCCTAAATGGTTTAGCCACGGAAAAAGACAGGAACCTTCCTGCTAGCCATGATTGGCTGAGATAATGGATGGGCACGCCGAGAGATTAGTTCGGATTGGTCTGCCATGTAGCATGCTTCTGTCTATAACATGAGCTGCTCAGTATGTGTAGATAATCCTTGCTACCACAGCTTTTTAGAAAGATATAACGTTTGCCATGGAGAACTGCAAAAGTGTTGCTACTACTCTCAATAACATTGCTGCCCTGCTAAATCCACCATGCTATAGACAAAGATCAGTGTGAAGAATTACTTGACACAACGCGGGCCAAACAAGTTGTACAAACAAAAGGGAGTTAAAGGAGTTCCAGTCTGCCGTGAAGTATTCATCCATGTATACAGGTAAGAGTCTAGGTACATTTTCAGATATTATACATTTTTTATTTAGTCAGAAAGTTGTTTCATTGCAAATTAAAGTGTACTGTTAGCTAGCTAGCGAACATTAGCTTGCTGACTCGTTAGATAACCTTACGTGTATAATATGTGTAGTAATATTATTCATATCTCAGAAAACCATTTGCATTGCTAGTTATAGCCTAATGTTAGCTAGCTAGCTAACATTGAACCTAGTTGGGTAGCTTTAGCTACCTGCAGATGCATACTACAGCATTTCAGGGATGGTGGCTAGCTATGACAGTCTGTTTGTATTGCTAGTAGTATGGGTTGGGATTATGGTTAATTGTTTAGTTAGCTAGCTACATGTTTAAACCAAAGTCCACTTTTACAGATGATTACATGACCCCTCAAGTTAGCCAGGTGTGTCTGGGGGTGATTACGGCCATCTATTGTATTTCATGAGCATGTTTTTTTGTGTTACAGCCTGAATTTAAAATTGAATAAATGTAGATTTTGTATCACCTACACACAATACCCCATTATGTCAAAGTGGAATTATGTTCATGGACATTTTTACAGATTAATTGCAAATGAAAAGCTGAAATATCTTGAGTCAATAAGTATTCAACCACTTTGTTATGGCAAGCCTAAATAAGTTCAGGAGTAAAAATGTGCTTAACATGTCACATACTGTAATAAGTTGCATGGACTCACCCTGTGTGCAATAATAGTGTTTAACATTTTTTTTAATGTATGACTACCTCGTATCTATACCCCAGTGGAGGCTGCTGAGGGGAAGACGGTTCATAATAATGGCTGGAATGGCTGGCTGGCTAATGGAATGGCATCAAACACATGGAAACCATGTGTTTGATGTATTTGATACCATTCCACTTATTCCGCTCCAACCATTATCACGAGCCCGTCCTCCCCAATTAAGGTGCCACCAATCTCCTGTGCTGGACCCCACACATATAATTATCTGTAAGGTCCCTCAGTTGAGCAGTGAATTTCAAACACATATTCAACCATTAAAGACCAGGCAGGTTTTCCAGTGACTCGCAATAAAGGTCACCTAATGGTAGATGGGTAAAAATAAAATAAAAAATAGACAATGAATATCCCTTTACCATGAGGCCCATGGTGACTTTAAAACAGTTATAGAGTTTAATGGCTGTGATAGGAGAAAACTGAAGATGGATCAACAATCCATTGATCCATCCTCAGAGTGAAAAGAAGGATGTCTGTAGAGAATAACATTATTCCAAAACATGCATCCTGTTTGCAATAAGGCACTAAAGAAAAACTGCAAAAAATGTGGCAAAGAAATTAACTGAGTACCAAGGGGCTGAGTACTTCTCTAATCAATATATATTAGTGTTTTAGTTGTATCTATTTTTTTTTACTAATGTTTGAATTTTTCTCCCACTTTGGCATTACAGAGTATTTTGTGTAGATCGTTTCCCCCCCAAATGTACAATGAAATCCATTTGAATCCCACCTTATAACACAACAACATTTGGGAAAAGTCAAGGGGTGTGAATACTTTCTGAAGGCACTGTACATCAATTTAACTTCACCTACTAAATTCATAACATAGAACCAAACAATGAGTTTAAGAAAATGTTATACTAACTAAAAAGCCATTCCATGAAACAAGTTGTTTGTAGCATAAGAGTGGCAATAGCAATGGTCCTAACGTCTGGAAGCAAACGGCTGACAGTACAGACATGTGGCTAATACCTTAAGAGAAAGATAAGAGTTAAAAGGAATACACCAGAAAATGGTTGCATTTTACTGGACATTGACAAACACATGCTGTTGGTGTAAAGATTCCCACTGAAGTTAACCTTACCTTATGAAAAAGAATTTGGAATATTCCGTTGAGAAAAAGTGCAGCTTCCAAATAGCATAGCAATGTGTTGTTATCATTGAGCTCCTTCAGAAATGATTAACAAACATGAAGAGACTCGTCGACATTTCAGGAATGAAAGAAGACGAGTTTATTAAGAACCCAGTAGCATGACGAATGGGGACTTTTCATCAAATCAAATCAAATTTTATTGGTCACATACACATGGTTAGCAGATGTTATTGCGAGTGTAGTGAAATGCTTGTGCTTCTAGTTCTGACAGTGCAGCAATATCTAACATGTCATCTAACAATTCCACAACTACCTAATACACACAAATCTAAGTAAAGGAATGGAATAAGAATATATACATATAAAGATATGGATGAGCAATGACAGAGCGGCATAGGCAAGATGCAATAGATGGTATAAAATACAGTATATACATATGAGATGAGTAATGCAAGATATGTAAACCTTATTAAAGTGGCATTATTAAAGTGACTAGTGATCCATTTATTAAACTGGCCAATGATTTCAAGTCTGTATGGAGGCAGCAGCTTCTCTGTGTTAGTGGTGGCTGTTTAACAGTCTGATTGCCTTGAGATAGACACTGTTTTTCAGTCTCTCGGCCCCAGCTTTGATGCACCTGTACTGAACTCGCCATCTGGATGGTAGCGGGGTGAACAGGCAGTGGCTCGGGTGGTTGTTGTCCTTGATGATCTTTTTGGCCTTCCTTTTTGGCCTTCCAAAGCCATGAGGTCGAAGGAATTATCCATACAGCTCCGAGACAGGATTGTGTCAAGGCACAGATCTGGGGAAGGGTGCCAAAACATTTCTGCAACATTGAAGGTCCCCAAGAACACAGTGGCCTCCATCATTCCTAAATGAAAGAAGTTTGGAAAAAGTTTGGAAACTCTTCCTAGAGCTTGCCGCCAGGTCAAACGGAGCAATCGGGGGAGAAGGGCCTGGTCAGGGAGGTGACCAAGAACCTGATGGTCACTCTGACAGAGCTCTGGTGTTCCTCTGTGGAGATGGGAGAACCTTCCAGAAGGACAACCATCTCTGCAGCATTCCATCAATCAGGCCTTTATAGTAGAGTGGCCAGACGGAAGCCACTCCTCAGTAAAAGGCACAAGACAGACCACATGGAGTTTGCCAAAAGTCACCTAAAGACTCATAAACCATGAGAAACAAGATTATCTGGTCTGATGAAGCCAAGATTGAACTATTTGGCCTGAATGCCAAGCGTCACGTCTGTTGGAAACATGGCACCCTCCCTACAGTGAAGCATGGTGGTGGCAGCATCATGCTGTGGGGATGTTTTTCAGTGGCAGGGACTGGGAGACTAGTCAGTATCGAGGGAAAGATGAACGGAGCAAAGTACAGAGAGATCCTTGATGAAAACCTGCTCCAGACCGCTCAGGACCTCAGACTGGGGTGAAGGTTCACCTTCCAACATGACAATGACCCTAAGCACACAGCCAAGACAATGCAGGAGTGGCTTCGGGATGAGTCTCTGAATGTCCTTGATGGGCCCAACCAGAGCCCGGACTTGAATCTGATCGAACATCTCTGATAGAGCCTAGAAAATAGCTGTGCAGCAACGCTCCCCATCCAACCTGACAGAGCTTGAGAGGATCTGCAGAGAAGAATTGGAGAAACTCCCCAAATACAGGTGTGGCAAGCTTGTAGTGTCATACCCAAGAAGACTGGAGGCTATAATCGCTGCCAAAGGTACTTCAACAAAGTACTGAGTAAAGGGTCTGAACATTTCTAAAAACCTGATTTTGCTTTGTCATTATAGGGTATTGTGTGTAGATTGATGAGGAGGGGAAAACAATTGAATCCACTTTAGAATAAGGCTGTAACGTAACAAAATGTGGAAAAATTCAAGGGAGTCTGAATACTTTCCAAATGCACTGTAAGTGAACTATTGGTATTTATTGGTAATTTATTAGCATCCCCCATCAGCTGTTGCGAAAGCAGCAGCTACTCTTCCTGGGGTCCACACAAAACATTAAACATGATAAAATACAGAACAAATTTGTTTACATCCCTGGTAGTGAGCATTTCTCCATTGCCAAGATAATTCATCCACCTGACAGGTGTGGCATATCAAGAAGCTGATTAAAAAGCATAATCATTACACAGGTGCATCTTGTGCTGGGGACAATAAAAGGCCACTCTAAAATGTGAAGTTGTGTCACAACACTATGCCACAGATGTCTCAAGTTTTGAGGGAGTGTACAATTGGCATGCTGACGCCAGGAATGTCCACCAGAGCTGTTGCCAGATAATAGAATTTTAATTTCTCTACCATAAGCCGTCTACAACATCGTCGAGGAGAATTTGTCAGCACGTCCAACTGGCCTCACATCCTCAGACCATGTGTATGGCGTTGTGTGGGCGAGCAGTTTGCTGATGTCAACGCTGTGAACAGAGTGTCCAACGATGGCAGTGGGGTTATGGTGTGGGCAGGCATAAGCTACGGACAACGAACACAATTGCATTTTATCGATGGCAGTTTAAATGCATAGAAATACCGTGACGAAATCCTGAGTCCCATTGTCGTACCATTCATCCGCCACCATAACCTCATATTTCAGGATGATAATGCATGGCCCCATGTCGCAAGGACCTGTACACAATTCCTGGAGGCTGAATTGTGGCCTGCATACTCACCAGACATGTCACCCACTGAGCTCTGGATCAACGTGTACAACAGCGTGTTCCAGTTCGCGCCAATATCCAGCAACTTCGAACAGCCATTGAAGAGAAGTGGGACAACATTCCACAGGCCACAATCCACAGCCTGATCAACTCAATGAGATGAGATGTGTCGCGCTGCATGAGGCAATTGGTGGTCACACCAGATACTGACTGTCTTTCTGATTCATGGCGTTACCTTTTTTTTAAGGCATCTGTGACCGGATGCATATCTGTATTCCAAGTCATCTGAAATCCATAGATTAGGGCCTAATACATTTATTTCAATTGACTGATTTCCTTATATGAATTGTAACTCATTACAATTGTTGCATGTGTGTTTATATTTTTCAGTATATATTAAAACAGTTGAAGTTGGAAGTTTACATACACCTTAGCCAAATACATTTAAATTCACAATTCCTGACATTCAATCCTAGTAAATATTCCCTGTTTTAGGTCAGTTAGGATCACCACTTTATTTTAAGAATGTGAAATGTCAGAATAATAGTAGAGAGAATGATTTATTCCAGCTTTTATTTCTTTCATCACATTCCCAGTGGGTCAGAAGTATACATACACTCAAATAGTATTTGGTAGCATTGCCTTTAAATTGTTTAACTTGGGTCAAACGTTTCGGGTAGCCTTCCACAAGCTTCCCACAATAAGTTGGGTGAATTTTGGCCCATTCCTCCTGACAGAGCTGGTGTAACTGAGTCAGGTTTGTAGGCCTCCTTGCTCGCACACGCTTTTCAGTTCTGCCCACATATTTTCTATAGGGGTGAGGTCAGGGCTTTCTGATGGCCACTCCAATACCTTGACTTTGTTGTCCTTAAGCCATTTTGCCACAACTTTGGAAGTATGCTTGGGGTCATTGTCCATTTGGAAGACCCATTTGCGACCAAGCTTTAACTTCCTGACTGATGTCTTGAGATGTTGCTTCAATATATCCACATAATTTTCCTTCCTCAAGACGCCATCTATTTTGTGAAGTGCACCAGTCCCTCTTGCAGCAAAGCACCCCCACAACATGATGCAGCCACCCCCGTGCTTCACGGTTGAGATGGTGTTCTTCGGCTTGCAAGCCTCCTCCTTTTTCCTCCAAACATAACGATGGTCATTATGGCCAAACGGTTCTATTTTTGTTTCATCAGACAGAGGACATGTCTCCAAAAAGTACGATCTTTGTCCCCATGTGCAGTTGCAAACCGTAGTCTGGCTTTTGTATGGCGGTTTTGGAGCAGTGGCTTCTTCCTTGCTGAGCGGCCTTTCAGGTTATGTCGATGCAGTATTCGTTTTACTGTGGATATAGATACTTTTGTATCTGTTTCCTCCAGCATCTTCACAAGTTCCTTTGCTGTTGTTCTGGGATTGATTTGCACTTTTCACACCAAAGTACGTTCATCTCTAGGAGACAGAACGCATCTCCTTCCTGAGCGGTATGACGGCTGCGTGGTCCCATGGTGTTTATACTTGAGTACTATTGTTTGTACAGATGAACGTGGTACCTTCAGGCGTTTGGAAATTGCTCCCAAGGATGAACCAGACTTGTGGAGGTCGACCATTTTTTTTTCTGAGGTCTTGGATGATTTATTTTGATTTTCCCATGATGTTAAGCAAAGAGGCACTGAGTTTGAAGGTAGGTCTTGAAATACATCCACAGGTACACCTCCAATTGTCTCAAATGATGTCAATTAGCCTATCAGAAGCTTCTAAAGCCATGACATCATTTTACGGAATTTTCCAAGCTGTTTAAAGGCACAGTCAACTTAGTGTATGTAAACTTCTTACTCACTGGAATTGTGATACAGTGAATTATATGTGAAATAATCTGTCAGTTGGAATAATTACTTGTGTCATGCACAAAGTAGATGTCCTAACCGCCTTGAAAAAACGATAGTTTGTTAACAAGAAATTTGTGGAGTGAAAAACGAGTTTTAATGATTCCAACCTAAGTGTATGTAAACTTCCGACTTCAACTGTACAGTCGTGGCCAAAGGTTTTGAGAATGACACAAATATTAATTTTCACAAAGTCTGCTGCCTCAGTTTGTATGATGGCAATTTGCATATACTCCAGAATGTTATGAAGAGTGATCAGATGTATTGCAATGAATTGCAAAGTCCATCTTTGCCATGCAAATGAACACTGCATTTCAGCCCTGCCACAAAAGGACCAGCTGACAGCATATCAGTGATTCTCTCATTAACACAGGTGTGAGTGTTGACGAGGACTGGAGAAGGCTGGAGATCACTCTGTCATGCTGATTGAGTTCGAATAACAGACTGGAAGCTTCAAAAGGAGGGTGGTGCTTGGAATCATTGTTCTTCCTCTGTCAAACATGGTTACCTGCAAGGAAACACATGCCGTCATTATTGCTTTTCACAAAAAGGGCTTCACAGGCAAGGATATTGCTGCCAGTAAGATTGCACCTAAATCAACCATTTATCGGATCATCAAGAACTTCAAGCAGAGCGGTTCAATTGTTGTGAATAAGGTTTCAGGGCGCCCAAGAAAGTCCAGCAAGCACCAGGACCGTCTCCTAAAGTTGATTCAGCTGCGCGATCGAGGCACCACCAGTACAGAGCTTGCTCAGGAATGGCAGCAGGCAGGTGTGAGTGCATCTGCACGCACAGTGAGGCGAAGACTTTTGGAGGATGGCCTGGTGTCAAGAAGGGCAGCTGAGAAGCCACTTTTCCCCAGGAAAAACATCAGGGACAGACTGATATTCTGCAAAAGGTACAGGGATTGGACTGCTGAGGACTGGGGTAAAGTCATTTTCTCTGATGAAACCCCTTTCCGATTGTTTGGGGCATCCGGAAAAAAGCTTGTCCGGAGAAGACAAGGTGAACGCTACCATCAGTCCTGTGTCATGCCAACAGTAAAGCATCCTGAGTCCATTCATGTGTGGGGTTCATGTGTGGGCTCACTCACAATTTTGCCTAAGAACACAGCCATGAATAAAGAATGGTACCAACACATCCTCCGAGAGCAACTTCTCCCAACCATCCAGGAACAGTTTGGTGACGAACAATGCCTTTTCCACCATGATAGAGCACCTTGCCATAAGGCAAAAGTGATAACTAAGTGGCTCGGGGAACAAAACATAGATATTTTGTGTCCTTGACCAGGAAACTCCCCAGACCTTAATCCCATTGAGAACTTGTGGTCAATCCTCAAGAGGCGGGTGGACAAACAAAACCACACAAATTCTGACAAACTCCAAGCATTGATTATGCAAGAATGGGCTGCCATCAGTCAGGATGTGGTCCAGAAGTTAATTGACAGCATGCCAGGGCGGATTGCAGAGGTCTTGAAAAAGAAGGGTCAACACTGCAAATATTGACTTTTGCATCAACTTAAAAGCCTTTGACACTTATGAAATGCTTGTAATTATACTTCAGTATTCCATAGTAACATCTGCCAAAAATATCTGAAGACACTTAAGCAGCAAACTCTGTGGAAATTAATGTGTGTGTCATTCTCAAAACTTTTGGCCACAACTGTATGTGCTACTTTCAGCCCTTTCCTGGGTATACTGTACAGACGTGGGTTCAAAATACTATTTCGGGCATTTGAATTCATTTCAAAGACATTTGGAAGTAAGTATTTAGTCATTTTTATTTGAAAAGACAAGTAGTTAAAATATTGGAATGATTTTGGAAATACTCAAATTATAACATCAACTTCCGGCGCCGACAGAGATGGCCACCTCGCTTCGCGTTCCTAGGAAACTATGCAGTATTTTGTTTTTTTACCTGTTATTTCTTACATTGGTACCCCAAGTAATCTTAGGTTTTATTACATACATTCGGGAGGAACTACTGGATATAAGAGCAATGTCAACTCACCATCATTACGACCAGGAATACGACTTTCCCGAAGCGGATCCTCTGTTTTGCCCACCACCCAGGACAATGGATCGGATCCCAGCCGGTTAACCAAAACAACGTTGCCGTAAAAGGGGCAGACGAATCGGTCTTCTGGTCAGGCTCGGGAGTGGTGCGCGATGTGCCCGTCTCCGTCTCAGGCTCCGGAGACGGGCACATCGCGCACCACTCCCGAGCATACTACTCGCCAATGTTCAGTCTCTTGACAACAAGGTTGATGAAATCCGAGCAAGTGTAGCATTCCAGAGAGACATAAGAGACTGTAACGTTCTTTGCTTCACGGAAACATGGCTCACTCGAGACACGCTATCGGAGTCGGTACAGCCAGCTGGTTATCGCGCCGACTGAAACAAGCATCTTTCTGGCAAGAAGAGGGGCGGGGGGGTATGCCTTATGATTAACGAGACGTGGTGTGATCATAACAACATACAGGAACTCAAGTCGTTCTGTTCACCTGACTTAGAATTCCTCACAATCCCATTATCTACCAAGAGAATTCTCCTCGATTTTAATCACAGCCGCATATATTCCCCCCCAAGCAGACACATCGACGGCCCTGAACAAACTTTATTTGACTCTATGTAAACTGGAAACCACATATCCTGAGGCTGCATTCATTGTAGCTGGGGATTTTAACAAGGCTAATCTGAAAACAAGACTCCCTAAATTCTATCAGCATATCGATTGTGCTACCATGGCTGGTATAACCCGAGATCATTGTTATTCTAACTTCCGCGACGCATATAAGGCCCTCCCCCGCCCTCCTTTAGGAAAAGCTGACCGCGACTCCATTTTGTTGCTCCCAGCCTATAGACAGAGACAAAAACAGGAAGCTCCCGCGCTCAGGTCTGTTCACCGCTGGTCCGACCAATCTGATTCCACGCTTCAAGATTGCTTCGATCACGTGGATTGGGATATGTTCCGCACGGCGTCAAACAACAACATTTACGAATACGCTGATTTGGTGAGCGAGTTTATTAGCAAGTGCATCGGCGATGTCGTACCCACAGCAACTATTAAAATATTCCCCAACCAGAAACCGTGGATTGATGGCAGCATTCGTGCGAAACTGAAAGCGCGAACCACTGCTTTTAACCAGAGCAAGGTGACCGGAAACATGACCGAATACAAACAGTGTAGCTATTCCCTCCGCAAGGCAATCAAACAAGCTAAGCGTCAGTATAGAGACAAAGTAGAGTCGCAATTCAACGGCTCAGACACAAGAGGTATGTGGCAGGGTCTACAGTCAATCACGGATTACAAAAAGAAAACCAGCCCCGTCGCGGACCAGGATGTCTTGCTCCCAGACAGACTAAACAACTTATCGCTTTGAGGACAATACAGTGCCACTGACACGGCCCGCTACCAAAACCTGTGGACTCTCCTTCACTGCAGCCGACGTGAGTAAAACATTTAAACGTGTTAACCCTCGCAAGGCTGCAGGCCCAGACGGCATCCCCAGCCGCGTCCTCAGAGCATGCGCAGACCAGCTGGCTGGTGTGTTTACAGACATATTCAATCAATCCTTATCCCAGTCTGCTGTTCCCACATGCTTCAAGAGGGCCACCATTGTTCCTGTTCCCAAGAAAGCTAAGGTAACTGAGCTAAATGACTACCGCCCCGTAGCACTCACTTCCGTCATCATGAAGTGCTTTGAGAGTCAAGGACCATATCACCTCCACCCTACCTGACACCCTAGACCCACTCCAATTTGCTTACCGCCCCAATAGGTCCACAGACGACGTAATTGCAACCACACTGCACACTGCCCTAACCTATCTGAACAAGAGGAATACCTATGTGAGAATGCTGTTCATCGACTACAGCTCCGCATATAACACCATAGTACCCTCCAAACTCGTCATCAAGCTCGAGACCCTGGGTCTCGACCCCGCACTGTGCAACTGGGTACTGGACTTCCTGACGGTCCGCCCCCAGCTGGTGAGGGTAGGTATCAACATCTCCACCCCGCTGATCCTCAACACTGGAGCCCCACAAGGGTGCGTTCTGAGCCCTCTCCTGTACTCCCTGTTCACCCACGACTGCGTGGCCATGCACGCCTCCAACTCAATCATCAAGTTTGCAGACGACACTACAGTGGTAGGCTTGATTACCATCAACGACGAGACAGCCTACAGGGAGGAGGTGAGGGCCCTCGGAGTGTGGTGTCAGGAAAATAACCTCACACTCAACATCAACAAAACAAAGGAGATGATCGTGGACTTCAGGAAATAGCAGAGGGAGCACCCCCCTATCCACATCGACGGGACAGTAGTGGAGAGGGTAGTAAGTTTTAAGTTCCTCGGCGTACACATCACGGACAAACTAAATTGGTCCACCCACACAGACAGCGTGGTGAAGAAGGCGCAGCAGCGCCTCTTCAACCTCAGGAGGCTGAAGAAATTCGGCTTGTCACCAAAAGCACTCACAAACCTTTACAGATGCACATTCGAGAGCATCCTGTCGGGCTGTATCACCGCCTGGTACGGCAACTGCTACGCCCACAACCGTAAGGCTCTCCAGAGGGTAGTGAGGTCTGCACAATGCATCAAACTACCTGCCCTCCAGGACACCGACACCACCCGATGTCACAGGAAGGCCATAAACATCAAGGACAACAACCACCCGAGCCACTACCTGTTCACCCCGCTATCATCCAGATGGCAAGGTCAGTACAGGTGCATCAAAGCAGGGGCCGAGAGACTGAAAAACAGCTTCTATCTCAAGGCCACCAGACTGTTAAACAGCCACCACTAACATTGAGTGGCTGCTGCCAACATACTGACTCAACTCCAGCCACTTTAATAATGGAAAAATGTATGTAAAGAATGTATCACTTGCCACTTTAAACAATGCCACTTAATATAATGTTTACATACCCTACATTACTCATCTCATATGTATATACTGTACTCTATACCATCTACTGCATCTTGCCATCTTTATGTAATACATGTATCACTAGCCACTTTAAACAATGCCACTTTTATATGTTTACATACCCCACATTACTCATCTCATATGTATATTCTGTACTCTATACCATCTACTGCATCTTGCCTATGCCGTTCTGTACCATCACTCATTCATATATTTTTATGTACATATTCTTCATCCCTTTACACTTGTGTGTATAAGGTAGTTGTTGTGAAATTGTTAGGTTCGATTACTCGTTGGTTATTACTGCATTGTCGGAACTAGAAGCACAAGCATTTCGCTAAACTCGCATTAACATCTGCTAACCATGTGTATGTGACAAATAAAATTAGATTTGATATAAGGGCTCAGGGCCAGACCCAGATGCAGACACGGGAGGTAGATGGTTTGAGTATTATATTTATTATATTATATTGTGTATTATATTTATTAATTCCAAAAAGGGTAGGCAAGAGAATGGTCCCGTGTGGCTCAGTTGGTAGAGCATGGCGCTTGCAACGCCAGGGTTGTGGGTTCATTCCCCACGGGGGGACCAGGATGAATATGTATGAACTTTCCAATTTGTAAGTCGCTCTGGATAAGAGCGTCTGCTAAATGACTTAAATGTAAATGTAAATGTCGTGGACAGGCAAAAGGTCAAAACCAGATCAGAGTCCAGGAGGTACAGAGTGGCAGGCAGGCTCGAGGTCAGGGCAGGCGTCCAGAAAACAGGCAAGGGTCAAAACCGGAAGGACATTCAAAAGAGAGATTAGCAAAAGCAGGAGCACGGGAAAAACACACTGGTTGACTTGAAACAGACAAGACGAACTGGCACAGAGAGACAGGAAACACAAGGATAAATACACTGGGTAAAATAATCGACACCTGGAGGGGGTGGAGACAATCACAAAGACAGGTGAAACAGATCAGGGTGTGACACAAATTCACTGACTCAAATACACTCCTATGCATTTAACCCAGGTATTTGAAAATAGTATTTGAAATAAGTATTTGACAATACTTTCAAATAGTAGGATAATTATAAGAATTAATTTGAAATTATTTTGAAAAGTTTTATTTACAGTGATCTTCCAAGCCCTTCCCCATTTCACACCTCACACTCGTACAGGTGACCCACTTGTACATGCCGTGAAACAGGACAAATATAAGCACCCGTTATTTGACCTTTGACCTTTTGTACACCCCTACAGGAGCACGGAGAACAGTTCTGTAGGGCCTTCCGGTTGAGAGTGATGCAGTTGCCATACCAGACGGTGATACAACCAGTCAGGATGCTCTCGTTGGCGCAGCTGTAAGAATTCCTGAGGATCTGGGGGCCCATTTCAGACTCCTGAGGGAGAGGAGGCGCTGCTGTGCCTTCTTCATGACTGTTCTGGTGTGAGAGGACCTTGAATCTCTTGACCCTCTCCACTGCGGCCCCCTTTGTTGACGTTGAGGGATAGGTTATTTTCCTGGCACCAGGGTTCTCACCAGGTAATCAGTCCTACCACTGTTGCGTCGTCTGCAAACTTGATGACTGAGTTGGAGACTTGTGTGGCCATGCGGTCATGGGCAATGTTCCCTCTAATTTTCTTCGGGAATGAGAAAATTTCATGTCTGCTGAGAGCAAACTTGTTTGTTAAAATTCTGTGCAACTTCCAGCACTCGTTTACTGTGAACACTGAGGCTGTACCCACTTTAAATTACAGTTTCAGACAGTGGTCAAGCAGGCTGTGGCTATTGAATCATAATGTAGGCTTACCAGAATGGCCTATTATCAAACATAATGGAGAAAATATATTCCATAACATTTATACATGGCAATAGCTGTTCTATCATTTAGCCTACAGCAGCAGCCAATGTGTGGTGTTCAATGTAGGCCTGCAGAGACACGCAGGGCTTGACATTAACCTGTTTATCCACTTGTCCTTCAGATAAGGTGGTGACTGAACATGTTTGGTTTGTTTTATGCAGGAAACCATTATACTGAATAAAATTCATTATTATTCCAATATCATTATAATCGAGAATCAGACAACAGTTGTTTGTATTAGTATATATTATGGATCCCCATTAACTGCTGCCTTACTCTTCCCGGGGTCCAGCAAAATGAAGGCAATTATGCCATTTGAAAAACATTACAATACATTTCACAACAGATTTCACAACACATGAAGTGTGTGCCCTTAGGCCACCACTCTATTACTGCATATCTAGAACACAAAAACCATGTGTGCATGTGTGTATACTGCGTTTGTTATCATGGTTGTGTGTGTATGCATGTGTATTTTGATTCGGGCCTCAGTACTTGAAAATACTCAAATACACAGAAAATATGTATTTAAATGACAACTATAGTGAAATCATACTGTACTATATAATAGACTGAGCACAATATGCAATGGCTAGTTACATTTTCAGGTGGTTGGTTGATCAGACCTCAGAAATAGGGATCTATTTACTGTACATTGTGTGAATGCATGATTTTATCCTCAAACCCTGGATAAAGACATAGCAGCCCTTTATACAATGGGAATGAAAAATATTCGGAATAATTTTGCATGAACTTGACTCACGTCGTGATACAGAATGAACATGTTTCAACAGAACGTGGGTACTGGCTCTAATGTTCAACATGTCTCATAGACAATCATCTCAATGACAATGCAATCATTTGGGCATATCTGAAAGGTACATATTCACAATGACCCAATTATCTACATGTTTTCATTGCTAAAACCTTCCTTTATTGTATGCAGTATTTCTATAGAGATAAAGAGAGCTACTGCTCTCTGAAGGTCTGCAGAGCCTGGGAACAGAATAAAAACACAGTTAGCTAAAATCACAGATCTCTTTCAGAAGATTTCCCTGTTGACACTGTGTTATTAAGTAATAGAGTCGACCACACGTATGTCAAAGCCATATCTGCAATTGATGTAATGCCGGCCTAAGAATATTACCTAATTGTGTAATATTAATACAATGTTCTTTTTTTCTTTAGAAAACTTTCACATCTCTTTCCCTCTACACTATGTTGTTATCAGATGTTTCATGGGAACAGTCTCTCCAATGCATTTAAATCATTGACCTAAACCTGGGGCAGTATCTGTGTGCTTGCCAAGTATGTCAATATTTCAGTACAGCAGCAGCACTGCCCCCCGCATGGAACAGCCTATCTGACCCACTTTGATGCACTTCAGCAAAGTCCCTTTCACCTCGGAGTACATGGAGGCCCGCTCATGTACCTTGCAGATTAGATTTCCTAATGAAGGTCTAGCTATAAATAATGAAACAGTGCACACAGACACACAACAATGGCTTGGTTTTCTCATAGAGAAAATGCGGTCTCTCCCAACACCTGCCTAATATTGAGTTGCAACCCCTTTCGCCCTCAGAGCAGTCTCAATTTGTCGGGCATGAACTCTACAAGGTGTCAAAAGCATTCCACAAGGATGTTGACTCCAATCTGTCCCATAGTTGTGTCAAGTTGGCTGAAAGTCCTTTGGATGTTGGACCATTCTTGATGCACACGGGAAACTGTTGAGTGTGAAAAACCCAGCAGCATTGCAGTTCTTGGCACACTCAGTTCTTGACACAGATGCGCCTGGCACCTACTACCATACCCCATTCAAAGGAACTTAATTATTTTGTCTTGTCCATTCACCCTTTGAATGGCAGACATACATAATCCGTGTCTTAATTGTTTCAAGGTTTAAAAATCCTTCTTTAACCTGTCTCCTCCCCTCACTGATTTAAGTGAATTTAACAGGTGACATCAATAAGGGATCATAGCTTTCACCTGGAAAGAACAGGTGTTCCTAATGTTTTGTACACTCAGTGTATATATCTACCCATTTGTTTTGTTTTTCTACAGACGCTTTTATACAATTTTCATGAACTTCCGCCATAAATTCTAAAGCCAATCTTTTTCAATCCAAATGAAACGAAAGGCATGGATGCCAACAACGCCAATTCACACACTCAATGCTGAATACCCTCTATAGTTAGCTAGCTAGCTAGCTAGCGTATTGAAGTTCTAGCTAATGCACAAATGAATTGTCATAATATCTGTTCTTCTGTCGTGATTAGTGCGCCGAGTTCCATAGCAAAGCTGACTGCGCTCTGTGACGTTATCGCTTTGGATAAATGTTATGAAGTAGCAGGACACAGTGCCAGCTGTCAGAGTCAGATACATGCTGATTTCTGAGAACAGTCCCATAACTTTGGTGCCGTACAACTTCATCAGAAAGCGGACAAACTAGCTGCTGTATGGCCATTCAAACAAGCTTGCACTAGGCTGCTAGCTGAAGCATGGTTTGCGATAGTAGCCAGTGTGTCATAGCTACAGAGAGCGGAGTGATTTTTGAGTTAGGAATTAGTGTTAAGCGGATTAGAAAAATTGTCACACTATGCCACATTTTTTTTATGTCACATTTTTACTCTGGAAAATTGTCAAATTGAATTGAAAAGAGGTATTTTCAGAAATGTTAATGGTTATGTGTTTCATCAAATCTTTATTCGACAAGCATTTGAATTGAAAATAAACACAGGTTAAAAACAAGAAGTAATGTATGACCTCAAGAGGTCTTTATATGCAACGTGTAATTAATTATACATACAGTGAGTTGTTAACAAGACAATTTTATAAAGTATTTATTACAATTCATAAAAATATATCTTAGATTTTGCATGATATCACTATTTATAACTACATTTCAAGCTGTTCATAAATTGCAAATTGTGTTTACAGTATGTTGTTTTCCCATTACTGCTCAGGGATATTATCCTCCTTATGGTTAGCGTGTCAGAGATGTCATCTCCTCATCCTTGTCTCTGTTGTCCTCCATCTGAGGGGGTCCTCTCAGGCTCTGTTCCTTCTTCTCCTGCCATATGCAGATGATAGGAGAGATGCAGCTGTTTAAGACTGACAGGGCAGTGGCCGGGGGCAATGCGTATGTGAACAACCTGCTGCCTGTCCCCATTGTGGCTTGCAGCACAGAGAGACTAATGACAGGAGTCCAGCATAGGAAATGGGCAATAGTCACTGGGCGAATAACCCGTGACCTTAGTTGGTTGTTTCCCATGCTGTTCATGCAGCAACAGCTGACACATCTCACACCCAAAGGGAGCAGCAGCCCGAAAATGAAGCGACAGATCAACACTGCCATCAATCTCTCCCTTCCCTCTTTAGACATCTGGGAGCTTCCAGTATAGCCATAGTTGTCAAGGCAGACGTGTCCATCGGCAGTGTACTGAACCTCCCTGGACAGTAGAGAGGGGGTACTCAGTATGGCCCCAATGAACCAGGACAGCAGGACCATGTTGGTGGACATGCGGTGTTCAAAGCATCCAGGGACACTCCAGCACACATTCCAGAAGGTGATCATCAGTGAGACAGAAAACATGTTCATAAACATCACGTAGGACCCCAGCTTGCAGACAACCTTCCCAAATGTCCAGGAGAAGTAGTTCCAGGCAGTGATCAGGTAAAGTGGGGCGAAGAGGCAGAAGACGAGGTGGGTGACAGCCAAGCCAAGGATTATCATGTGTTGACTCAGTTTCTTCTTGGACCTGCATTTTACAGTCATGAAGATGACAGCAGAGTTGAGCAGTAGACCCAGCAGAATGTTGGCTGAGTACACTGACACATACATGTATCTAAAGCCAGCCTTCATCTGATACATATCATAGATGACTGGGGACTGGGAAGGTATTCCCACTGAATCATCGTAGTCATCATAGCCTGTTGTGTTGCGTGAGGCAACCATGATTTCTGTTGTTTTTTTACCCTAAGAAAAGGAATGCAATGATTCAGTCAGAATAGGTCCGGTCTGTAATGACTGCATCTGCATGCTAACTAAAATAACATGACATGCTATGTCCTTCCAGTTATCCAGTAAATCATTTTTAATAAAATAAAAACATGCATCTTGCACTGTAGGTAGGCCTATACTACAACTTGTTCAAGTTGTACTTGACCACTACAACCTTTTCTTAAGACTGGATGTATTCAATGCGGCAACACATACAGTGCCTTCAAAAAGTATTCACACCCCTTGACTTTTTCCACATTTACGACCCGTTTCAGGAAGCTAGGTGTATGAGCTAGGCATATGTTGGATGTCCCTACTTCACAGGAGAGGCATTTGAACGTAAAAACATGAATATTTTCTAAATACGTTTTTTGGCTGAAATGCCTTCTGGAACATGTGAAATTTCATGTGCCTTAATAACAAATGTGTATGCCATCTGTAAATACAATACTATTGTTAAATGACGAGTGTAACAGGGTTATATTGGTGATTCCCCTTGCCACTATTGTTAAGCCAATGGGTTTTTGGTTTTAGTTTTGTCTTGCCTTCACCTACTCAACATGGCATCTTATTGGCTGGTTTGCGTAGCTTGCTTACGAGGGAGGATGTTTCGGTTAGAATCGTCCCAGTGAACAAGCACCAAACCAGCGGTAAGTTGTTGGTTGCAAAGCAGTGTACGTCAAAAGTGATTTTTATACTCCCAAGTGATGATTTAAATGTACAATTTATATCAATTTGTTTGTAAATGTTATTCGAACATCACACATAAGATGCAGGGTTTTTGGTGAATATTTGTTGTGCATTTTGTTGTAGAGAATTCCAGCTAATACTAGCTAGCAACTTACTGTTGTGGCAAAGAAATTAATTGAGTACCAAGGGGCTGAGTACTTCTCTAATCAATATACAGTATATTAGTGTTTTAGTTGTATCTATTTTTTGGGACTAATGTTTGAATTTTTCTTCCACTTTGACATTACAGAGTATTTTGTGTAGATCGTTTCCCCCCCAAATGTACAATGAAATCCATTTGAATCCCACCTTATAACACAACAACATTTGGGAAAAGTCAAGGGGTGTGAATACTTTCTGAAGGCACTGTACATACATTTAACTTCACCTACTAAATTCATAACATAGAACCAAACAATGAGTTTAAGAAAATGTTATACTAACTAAAAAGCCATTCCATGAAACAAGTTGTTTGTAGCATAAGAGTGGCAATAGCAATGGTCCTAACGTCTGGAAGCAAACGGCTGACAGTACAGACGTGTGGCTAATACCTTAAGAGAAAGATAAGAGTTAAAAGGAATACACCAGAAAATGGTTGTATTTTACTGGACATTGACAAACACATGCTGTTGGTGTAAAGATTCCCACTGAAGTTAACCTTACCTTATGAAAAATATTTAAAATATTCCGTTGAGAAAAAGTGCAGCTTCCATAACAATGTGTTGTTATCATTGAGCTCCTTCAGAAATGATTAACAAACATGTAGAGACTCGTCGACATTTCAGGAATGAAAGAAGGACGAGTTAAGAACCCAGTAGCATGGCGAATGGGGACTTTTCATCAAATTACATGCACATGGTTAGCAGATGTTATTGCGAGTGTAGCGAAATGCTTGTGCTTCTAGTTCTGACAGTGCAGCAATATCTAACATGTCATCTAACAATTCCACAACTACCTAATACACACAAATCTAAGTAAATGGAATGGAATAAGAATATATACATATAAAGATATGGATGAGCAATGACAAAGCGGCAGAGGAAAGATGCAATAGATGGTATAAAATACAGTATATACATATGAAATGAGTAATGCAAGATATGTAAACCTTATTAAAGTGGCATTATTAAAGTGACTAGTGATCCCTTTATTAAACTGGCCAATGATTTCAAGTCTGTATGTAGGCAGCAGCTTCTCTGTGTTAGTGGTGGCTGTTTAACAGTCTGATTGCCTTGAGATAGACGCTGTTTTTCAGTCTCTCGGTCCCAGCTTTGATGCATCTGTACTGAACTCGCCATCTGGATGATAGCGGGGTGAACAGGCAGTGGCTCGGGTGGTTGTTGTCCTTGATGATCTTTTTGGCCTTCCTGTAACATCGGGTGCTGTCGGTATCCTGGAGGACAGGTAGTTTGCCACCGGTGATGCGTTGTGCAGACCGCACCACCCTCTGGAGAGCCTTGCGGTTGTGGGCGGTGCAGTTGCCGTACCAGGCGGTGATACAGCCCGAGAGGATGCTCTCAATTGTGCATCTGTAAAAGTTTGAGAGGATTTTAGGTGACAAGCCACATTTCTTCAGCCTCCTGAGGTTGAAGAGGTGCTGTTTTCCTCATGAACAACTTCACAGTCCATGTATACAGTGCATTCAGAAAGTATTCAGAACTCTTGACTTTTTCCACATTTTGTTATGTTACAGCCTTATTCTAAAATTTATTAAATATATATATTTTTCTCATCAGTCTACACACAATACCCCTTAATGTTGCCATTAAAAAAAAAATATTCAGACTCTTTGCTCTGAGACTCGAAATTGAGCTCAGGTGTATCCTGTTTCCATTGATCATCCTTGAGATGTTTCTACAAATTGATTGGAGTACACCTGTGGTAAAGTCAATTGATTTGACATTATTTGGAAAGGCATACACCTGTATATATAAGGTCCCAAAGTTGACAGTGCATGTCAGAGCAAAAACAAAGCCATGAGGTCGAAGGAATTGTCCGTACAGCTCCGAGACAGGATTGTGTCAAGGCACAGATCTGGGGAAGGGTACCAAAACATTGCAACATTGAAGGTCCCCAAGAACACAGTGGCCTCCATCATTCCTAAATGAAAGAAGTTTGGAAAAAGTTTGGAAACTCTTCCTAGAGCTTGCCGCCAGGTCAAACTGAGCAATCGGGGGAGAAGGGCCTGGTCAGGGAGGTGACCAAGAACCTGATGGACACTCTGACAGAGTTCCGGTGTTCCTCTGTGGAGATGGAAGAACCTTCCAGAAGGACAACCATCTCTGCAGCATTCCATCAATCAGGCCTTTATAGTAGAGTGGCCAGACGGAAGCCACTCCTCAGTAAAAGGCACAAGACAGCCCACATGGAGTTGCCAAAAGTCACTTAAAGACTCTTAAACCATGAGAAACAAGATTATCTGGTCTGATGAAGCCAAGATTGAACTCCTTGGCCTGAATGCCAAGCGTCACGTCGGGAGGAAACCTGGCACCATCCCTACAGTGAAGCATGGTGGTAGCAGCATCATGCTGTGGGGATGTTTTTCAGGGACTGGGAGACTGGTCAGTATCGAGGGAAAGATGAACGGAGCAAAGTACAGAGAGATCCTTGATGAAAACCTGCTCCAGACCGCTCAGGACCTCAGACTGGGGTGAAGGTTCACCTTCCAATAGGACAATGACCCAAAGCACACAGCCAAGACAACGCAGGAGTGGCTTCGGGACGAGTCTCTGAATGTCCTTGAGTTGCCAGAGCCCGGACTTGAACCCGATCGAACATCTGGAGAGACCTGAAAATAGCTGTGTAGAGATGCTGCCCATCCAACCTGACAGAGCTTGAGAGGATCTGCAGGCGTGGCAAGCTTGTAGCGTCATACCCAAGACTCAAGGCTGTAATCGCTGCCAAAGGTGCTTCAAAGTACTGAGTAAATGTCTGAATACTTATGTAAATGTGATTTTTCAGTTTTAGCTGTACATCCTACAGTGTTACTGTACATCCTATACTGTACATCCTACAGTGTTTTACTGTTGAAATTACAGAAAAGTCAAACAGTGTACTGTTTGGTATAGCACAGAGAATTTTCGATCAACATTAACTTGGTGATATTATCTTCGCTTTCGATCCGGTCAAATGTGTATCTTTAATGTCTGTGTCCAGTTGCAGGTGGTGAGTTTTAATTTAGAAAATGCTCCATTATTCTCCGTTATTACAATAAATAAATGTTTTTGCTCCATGAAGTAATCCAATAATGTGTATGCCACCATCTTATCTTTTTCAAATCTTCTCTCATGAATCGAGACAGGTGAGTGTCATCATGACATGCGCCACTTTGGGGTGGATCCACCTCTCCATCAATGAGAGAAGATTTGAAATAGACAAGATGGAGGCATACACATTGTTGGATTACTTCATTTATTTATTTGAATAACGGAGCATTTTCCGTTATTCATTATCTGTCGACTAGGTGTGAAAGAGGCATCATGCATAGCTTTTAATTTTACCCTTAAGAATAGGAGTAAAATATCTCTATTCTCAGCACTTTTGACCAATTTTCTACTCTGAGACACTTTGTGGATACAGGCCCAGACCTCTATGCAGTCAGTCAAATAATTATCTGGAACCTCTTCTTACCTTATCTACTGCAGCCCTCATCCTCCACAACAGCCATTCTGCCAGTCACATTCTGTTAAAGGTCCCCAAAGCCCACACATCCCTGGATCGCTCGTCTTTACAGTTCGCTGCAGCTAGCGACTGGAACGAGCTGAAACAAACACTCAAACTAGATAGTTATCTCAATCTCTTCATTCAAAGACTCAATCATGGACACTCTTCCTGACAGTTGTGGTTGCTTTGCGTGATGTATTGTTGTCTATACCTTCTTGCCCTTTGTGCTGTTGCCTGTCCCAAATAATGTTTGTACCATGTTTTGTGCTGCTACCATGTTGTGTTGCTACCATGTTGTCATGTTGTTGTGTTGCTACCATGCTGTGGTGTCATGTGTTGCTGCCTTGCTATGTTGTTGTCTTAGGTCTCTCTTTATGTAGTGTTGTGTTGTCTCTCTTGTTGTGATGTGTGTTTTGTATTATATTTATATGTTATTTTTTAATTTTTTTAATTGTTTTAAATCCCAGCCCCCGTCCCCGCAGTAGGTCTTTTGCCTTTTGTTAGGCCGTCATTGTAAATAAGAATTTGTTCTTAACTGACTTGCCTAGTTAAATAAAGGTTAAATAAAAATAAATAAATAAAAATAAATTACCACTAAGTGTGGTGGATCCTTAACTTTGACTTCCCCATAATCTGTTACACTTCCTGTGAGCTGAGCCCCCTGTAGAGCTGCGTCAGCTGATTTGTCATTGGCCGATGTGCTTCAGTGCCTGCTCCTGCCAAATCCTCTTGTTCTCAACTCCAGGTCTCTTGGTTTAGATTTGACACAGAAGACCTGAAAGTCTCCCATAAAGGGAATGTGGTTTCTTAAAAAATTATCAGGGTGGATCAAGCGAATTATGGAGCTCTGCTTCCCTCAAGCAATATCCTGCTTGATATAGGACAGAGATGAAGCCGTGGAAGCTAGCCATCAGAGGGGGGAATTGTGCACAAACATAACTATTACTAGAATATCACACACACATGCACCCCAAAAAAAGCAAGCGAGGGAGACAGAAAGGGAATGAGTGAAAGAGAAAGAGAAAAACACCTTCTCAGTAGTGCTGCATCCAGGAGGAATCAATAAAATGAATAGATATAAAATAAGCTCTCTTATAAGAACATAGAGCACAAGTAATGAATCCCTGCTATGTGTACAGGAAGGTGAGGTAGAGTAGAGCCACTTTAATCACTCCCTTACAGGTACTGATGTTGCCCAATATTAAGACTGGGCATAGGGCACAACCAGCATCCATGTTTTTATTTTTATCTACGAGATGTAGAACAGTTAAGGGATTTTTATTTTTCACAACTGCGTTGTACAATGCAATGTACTGCAGCATTTAACCAAGGCTTCATTATACTACAGCCATTAATTGCATATTACAGTCTTACAAACAAACACCTCGGAAAAACATTTACATTGACTTACTTGTTTTAAAGAACAACGTGGCACACGTGGCACACTTGCTGACAATGAGTCTGAAGTAAAGTGTCAACAATGTGGTGGATATCTAAAACAGAACAATACTTCCACTTCCTGATTTATAACACTTGTATAAACAAGTTGGCAGTCACTAATGCTTAGAACAATTCATCTATTGTACTTATTGACTACAGGACACCACAGTACTAAACATTGCAATGAAACAAATTAAAATAGCAGCTACTATTTTGCATACTCAAGATTTCTGATATATATACAGTATATATATATATACAGTATATACACTGCTCAAAAAAATAAAGGGAACACTTAAACAACACAATGTAACTCCAAGTCAATCACACTTCTATGAAATCAAACTGTCCACTTAGGAAGCAACACTGATTGACAATAAATTTCACATGCTGTTGTGCAAATGGAATAGACAAAAGGTGGAAATTATAGGCAAATAGCAAGACACCCCCAAAAAAGGAGTGATTCTGCAGGTGGTGACCACAGACAACTTCTCAGTTCCTATGCTTCCTGGCTGATGTTTTGGTCACTTTTGAATGCTGGCGGTGCTCTCACTCCAGTGGTAGCATGAGACGGAGTCTACAACCCACACAAGTGGCTCAGGTAGTGCAGTTCATCCAGGATGGCACATCAATGCGAGCTGTGGCAAAAAGGTTTGCTGTGTCTGTCAGCGTAGTGTCCAGAGCATGGAGGCGCTACCAGGAGACAGGCCAGTACATCAGGAGACGTGGAGGAGGCCGTAGGAGGGCAACAACCCAGCAGCAGGACCGCTACCTCCGCCTTTGTGCAAGGAGGTGCACTGCCAGAGCCCTGCAAAATGACCTCCAGCAGGCCACAAATGTGCCACAAATACTTAGAGCCCAGTATTCACCCTGTAATTACAGACTGCAATTATTGAGTCATTACAAATAACTACAATGCTTGTTACAATGTAATTACACTATAATAAAGACCCCTTCAAGTGAAGTGTTACCGAACCCTCTGTGGAAAGAGTTCTACATGGAACCCAGAAAGGTTTTACCTGGAATCAAAATGTTTCTAATTGAGAAAAAAGGGTTCTTCAAAATGGTTCTTCTATGGGGACAACCAAAGAACCATTTTAGGTTCCAGAGAGCACCTTTTTTTCTAAGAGTGTATAGTGAATGAAAGGCTATTATACGCCCCATCATTTTGCTGTTGGATGATTTGTTTATTTGTTTGCTGTAACTTTGAGCCCAATGTTGCACTGAATTTCCTCCACAACATCAAAACTAACAACACTGAGGGGTTTAAATGAGGAACCTTCGATTCACCAGGATGTGACCTCATTTCCCCCACATTAACACTTCTCTCCCCTCAGTACCTGTTAGCCACCATGCCTACATGCTCTCCCTTTCATGCAGTCAAGCAGTCTATCATCTGGCCAGAGCAGAGTCATAAATTTAAATCACAGAGCAGAATCAGCGCTCGTTTCTCTCCACTGGCGTGAATGTGTGCTCTGCCCTGGTCTGGCTTTCCTACTCTGCCCTGAAATCAGCATCAGATTCTGGTCCTGTCAAGTAGCATGCCGTTTGGATTGTCTTTTATAGTAAGTTGGGTGTTCTAGTGTTCTCCCCATACAGGGAAGTGCACAGCCTCAGAGCCATTATATAGATTACATTGAGAGATAAATGCATTAGGCTATGTGCTTCCTCGCAGAAATCTGTTTGCCTGAAATCCATCCCAACAATGCAGATTAAATGAGAGGATATTGGAAATAAGGGGTAATAAGTGGATGGTCATTATGTGTAGTGGTAACCTTTAGGGCACAGAAATGCATTCATCTAAAAAAGACCATTTGTCACTCAGCATGATTGAATGCACTTTTGCTTTACTACAGTTCATATTTGGACACTCAGTTGGTGGTTGATGGTGTTGCCTTATACTGCGCTGGACTGGGGCATTAGAACAAATACTGCCATCTACTGACATGATATCTGAAAGGACTATCCATGCTTGTTTTGTCAACTCACCAGAACCATTCAAAGAAATCAGCTGTCCTTTTGTGGTCCAATTTCAATATTAATTCTTAATAGTGGTAGAGTATAGTCATAACCTTTGGGGCACAGAAATGGCATAATTCTTGTAAGACAACCGTTTGTCCCTTAATCTTACTGTTAAATGTAGGATTAAATAGCAGATAATTTTATCAACTGGATAAGACTAAATGTGCATAGCTACACTGATACACATTTTTGTCCTGGTCCTTTTTTGCTGTCCTTTACTTAAATCCTCTTGAACAAATAACCTCATGTCAACGCTGTAACATTGTATCGCACTAACCAACTATAACATTGTCACATAACACCCTCATTGCAGATAAAAACACAATTTGCTCCAACTCTCTCTATTCACCCACACAGTCATTCTTTAGATAAATGAATTAGCTTTATTTATTTATTAGCCTTAGGACATAGTGGCAAGAAAAGGTACAGTTGAAGTCGGAGGTTTATATACACTTAGGTTGGAGTCATTAAAACTCGTTTTTCAACCACTACACACATTTCTTGTTCACAAACTAGAGTTTTGGCAAGTCGGTTAGGACATCTACTTTGCGCATGACAAGTAATTTGTCCAACAATTGTTTACAGACATATTATTGTCACGATGTGCGCAACTGGTTGAAGGTAAGTCAGGTGCAGGAGAGCAGAGATGGGTGATAACAGGCGCACTTTATTCATACCCATGGAAAACACACGATAACACCCAAAGTACACAAACGGTACAATAAACAAAACACACGGGTCAAACACATACCCGGCGCGAACCAGCCTGATGCGAACCAGGTGTGCGGAAAACCAAGACAAAACTAATGGAAAATGAAAGGTGGAGCGGTGATGGCTAGAAGACCGGTGACGTCGACCGCCGAACGCCGCCCGAACAAGGAGAGGGACCGACTTCGGCGGAAGTCGTGACAATTATTTCACTTATAATTCACTGTATCACAATTCCAGTGGGTCAGAAGTTTACATACACTAAGTTGACTGCATTTAAACAGCTTGGAAAATTCCAGAAAATTATGTCACAGCTTTAGAAACTTCTGATAGGCTAATTGACATCATTTGAGTCAATTTGAGGTGTACCTGTGGTTGTATTTCAAGGCCTACCTTCAAACTCAGTGCCTCTTTGCTTGACATCATGGGAAAATGAAAAGAAATCAGCCAAGACCTCAGAAAAAAATTGTAGACCTCCACAAGTCTGGTTCATCCTTGGGAGCAATTTCCAAATGCCTGAAGGTACCACGTTCATCTTAGGAAGGAGACGCGTTCTGTCTCCTAGAGATTAACGTACTTTGATGCGAAAACTGCAAATCAATCCCAGAACAACAGCAAAGGACCTTGTGAAGATGCTGGAGGAAACAGGTACAAAAGTATCATATCCACAGTAAAACAAGTCCTACATTGACATAATCTGAAAGGCCACTCAGCAAGGAAGAAGCCACTGTTCCAAAACCGCCATAAAAAAGCCAGACTACAGTTTGCAACTGCACATGGGGACAAAGATCGTACTTTTTGGAGAAATGTCCTCTGTCTGATGAAACAAAAATAGAACCGTTTGGCCATAATGACCATCGTTATGTTTGGAGGTAAAAGGGGGAGGCTTGCAAGCCGAAGAACACCATCCCAACCGTGAAGCACGGGGGTGGCAGCATCATGTTGTGTGGGTGCTTTGCTGCAAGAGGGACTGGTGCACTTCACAAAATAGATGGCATCATGAGATAGGAAAATGATGTGGATATTGTCGTGGCAATTTCCTGTATTACCAAATGATGAGAGAGCAAACCACACACACCAGTCAGAGTTATACTTAAACTTCACCTTTAATAATAATTAAGCTTTTGCAATAGCATTTGACTTTCAACATTTCAGTATCTCTAATGAAAAGTTGAGAGTGGCCAACATAATGGCAACTGAGATCTTTTATAGCAAAGATCCACCCCCTAGTCGACATGACAAACCACAGATAATAGGAAATGTTCACAAAGAAAGACTTTTATTTGAGAGAGGAGTATCCCATAGCCAGACAGCATTCGCTATAAATTATCGTTCAGTTTGGTCTCCTAAACGAGATTCTAATCTCGTTCTTGGTACTTCATAGTACTAAAACATTACCTTATCCAATGGCATATATCAATTGTAAATTCTAGATTATCCCATCTCAAATACACCCCAACCTGGACAAACTCACTGAAGACAGTGAGCCTCTTAGGTCATATACTAGGTCAAGATAAGGACAACATCAGAGGGGTAATACAATGTTTCCAGATACTGGCATACTCCTCCCCCCAATGGGAAAAGGAGGGAGTGACTGGCGAACAGACATTGTTGAGACAACTAACTGGTTCCCCATTAATCACGCCATCTTTTCACATGGTTTAGGAATAGTTAGACACATTCCCATAAGAAGACAATGTTCCATTCTGTCCTCCTCCCCTTCTGATATTCTGCATAGCACCACATGGTTTAACAGATAATTCACATATGAAGACAAGCCTGACCTCTCCCCTCTCTGGGCCCCAAGTGACTAAGCCCTAG
This sequence comes from Salvelinus alpinus, assembly GCF_045679555.1. Lineage (NCBI taxonomy): Eukaryota > Metazoa > Chordata > Actinopteri > Salmoniformes > Salmonidae > Salvelinus > Salvelinus alpinus. The sequence continues at coordinate 71,719,875 of NC_092090.1, read as the reverse complement.
CTGAGAAGGGATAACTGCAACTGCCAACCCTATAGCCCAAAGGGAAACATTCTAATAATGACAAGTATCTCACAAGCATAATATGAAAATAAAACATCTTATCTATGTTACCCAACTAATTCTGATTCATCCCCAACAATATATTGAAGCAACATCTCAAGACATCAGTCAGGAAGTTAAAGCTTGGTCGCAAATGGGTCTTCCAAATGGACAATGACCCCAAGCATACTTCCAAAGTTGTGGCTAAATGGCTTAAGGTAAACAAAGTCAAGGTATTGGAGTGGCCGTCACAAAGCCCTGACCTCAAGCCTGTAGAACATTTGTGGGCAGAACTGAAAAAGCGTGTGCGAGCAAGGAGGCCTAAAAATCTGACTCAGTTACACCAGCTCTGTCAGGAGGAATGGGCCAAAATTCACCCAACTTATTGTGGGAATCTTGTGGAAAGCTACACGAAAAGTTTGACCCAAGTTAAACAATTTAAAGGGAATGCTACCAAATACTAATTGAGTGTATGTAAACTTCTGACCCACTGGGAATGTGATGAAAGAAATAAAAGCTGAAATAAATCCTTCTCTCTACTATTATTCTGACATTTCACATTCTTAAAATAAAGTGGTGATCCTAACTGACCTAAGACAGGGAAGTTATACTAGAATTAAATGTCAGGAATTGTAAACAACGGAATTTAAATGTATTTAGCTAAGGTGTATGTAAACTTCGGACTTCAACTGTATGGCCCCCATCTTCCACATGATGTGTACCAGTGCTATTGATTCAATTCCATTCAAAAGGCTTTATTGGCATGGAAAGTGTTGCCACATACATTGTTTGCTTTGGCAATGTATCTAGCTGATGCTTGCCCAGACCATGTGACCTCCAATGGAAGAATCACATAGAAATACACTCTCAACCTCTGATATGAGAGAGTCGTTTTTGCCCCCAGTGTGTTGATGCCAGGTGGCGTGCCCCGATGCAGGCAGCCTCCAAACCCTTGGCAACGCTGGTGAGTTTTCACTGGGCTCAGGGGATAGGCTCCTTGCCAAAATAATTTTTTCCAGTGAGTGAGGAGAATGAGTAGAGACACAGTTTGGCCTGGCCGTAAATGGGTGTGTGAAATTTGGAATCCTACCTCAGGCAGGCTATGAGTACCAGCTGTGAACAGCACAGACATGTCTGAGAAGTGAGTGGTGAATATCTGGTATATTTTTACCTTAGTTTAACGTGGTCTTTGTGTGGTACCATATGACTACCATATGGATTATGTAGAGGAATCGCATGCATATACACTGTGTACAAAACATTAATATAATGGCACAGGAGGGGACGATTGCCGTTTTATGGGCTCCTAACCAAATGTGATATTTTGAGTGTTTTTTCACATTGTTTGTAACTTATTTTGTACATAATGTTGCTACTACAGTCTCTTATGACCGAAAAGAGCTTCTTGATATCAGAACAGCAATTACGCACCTCGAACTGGATTTAGATTTTTTTTCTTTAATGAGTCTGACGCATAGGATATACTGTAGCTCATGGACCAGGCCCAAATCCCCGTCCTTCGCATGAAGAAAAAACTGAGATACAGGGGGCGCAGATCCGGGTGCCTTGTGAGAATTCGTCGGCGAGTGGGTAACCCGCCTCTCCAATCCATTATATTGGCCAACGTGCAATCACTATAGAATAAACTGTATGAGCTCAGCTCGAGACTATCCTACCAACGGGACATAAAACATGTACTATCTTATGTTTCACTGAGTGATGGCTGAATCTATGACACGGATAATATACAGTTGGGTGGGTTTTCCGTGCATCAGCAGGACAGAACAGCTACATCCGGTAAGACGAGGGGTGGTGGTGTGTGTCTATTTGTCAATAACAGCTGGTGCACGATGTCTAATATTAAGGAAGTCTTGAGGTATTGCTCGCTTGAGGTACCTCATGATAAGCTGAAGACCACACTATCTATATTTTTCGTAGCTGTCTATTTACCACCACAAACCAATGCTGGCACAAAGACCGCACTCAACGAGCAGACAAGAAACTGCTCATCCCGAAGTGGCTCTCCTAGTGGCCGGGAACTTTAATGCAGGCAAACTTAAATCCGTTTTACCTCATTTCTACCAGAATGTCACATGTGCAACCAGAGGACAGAAAAAAACTCTAGACCACCTTTACTCCACACACAGAGACACGTACAAAGCTCTCCCTCACCCTCCATTTGGCAGATCTGACCATTATTCCATCCTCCTGATTCCTGCTTACAAGCAAAAACTAAAGCAGGAAGTACCAGTGACTGGCTCAATACGGAAGTGGTCAGATGACGCAGATGCTGCGCTACAGGACTGTTTTGCTAGCACAGACTGGAATATGTTCCGGGATTCATCCATAGCATTGAGGAGTATACCACATCAGTCCCCGGTTTCATCAATAAGTGCAACGACAATGTTGTCCCCACAGTGACCGTATGTACATATCCCAACCAGAAGCCATGGATTACATGCAACATCTGCACTGAGCTAGAGCTACCGCTTTCAAGGAGCGGGACACTAATCCGGACACTTATAAGAAATCCCGCTATGCCTTCAGATGAACCATCAAACAGGCAACGCATCAACACAGGACTAAGAATGAATCCTACTACACCGGCTCTGACGCTCGTCGGATGTGGCTGGGCTTGCAAACTATTATGGACTAAAAGGGAAACCTAGTGACCCAGTGACATGAGCCTACCAGACGGGCTAAATGCCTTTTATACTCACTTCGAGGCAAGCAACAATGGAGCATTTATAAGCGCACCAGCTGTTCCGGACAACTGTGTGATCCCTCTCTCTGTAGCCGATATGAGCAAGCCCTTTAAACAGGTCAATATTCACAAGGCTGCGGAGCCAAACGGATTACCAGGATGTGTACTCAGAGCATGCTCAGTCCAACTGGCAAGTGTCTTCACTCACTGACATTTTTAACCTCTCCCTGACCGAGTCTGTAATACCTGCATGTTTCAAGCAGACCACCATAGTCCCTGTGCCCAAGAAAGCAAATGTAAACTGCCTAAATGACTACCGCCCTGTAGCACTCACGTCAGTAGCCATGAAGTGCTTTTAAAGGCTGGCCATGACTCACATAAACATCATCATCCCGGAAACCCTAGACACACTTTAATTCGCATACCGCCCCAACAGATCGACAGATGATGCAATCTCAATCGCACTCCACCCTGCCCTTTCCCACCTGGACAAAAGGAACACCTACAGTTGAAGTCGGAAGTTTACATACACCTAAACCAAATACATTTAAACTCCGTTTTTCACAATTCCTGACATTTAATCTGAGTAAAATTCCCTGTCTTAGGTCAGTTAGGATCACCACTTTATTTTAAGAATGTGAAATGTCAGAATAATAGTAGAGAAAATGATTTATTTCAGCTTTTATTTCTTTCATCACATTTCCAGTGGGTCAGAAGTTTACATGCACTAAATTTGTATTTGGTAGCATTGCCTTTAAATTGTTTAACTTGGGTCAAACGTTTCGAGTAGCCTTCCACAAGCTTCCCACAATAACTTGGGTGAATTTTGGCCCATTCCTCCTGACAGAGCTGGTGTAACTGAGTCAGGTTTGTAGGCCTCCTTGCTCGCACATGCTTTTTCAGTTCTGCCCACAAATGTTCTACAGGCTTGAGGTCAGGGCTTTGTGACGGCCACTCCAATACCTTGACTTTGTTTACCTTAAGCCATTTTGCCACAACTTTGGAAGTATGCTTGGGGTCATTGTCCATTTGGAAGACCCATTTGCGATCAAGCTTTAACTTCCTGACTGATGTCTTGAGATGTTGCTTCAATATATCCACATCATTTTCCTACCTCATGATGCCATCTATTTTGTGAAGTTCACCAGTCCCTCCTGCAGCAAAGCACCCCCAAACATGATGCTGCCACCCCCGTGCTTCACGGTTGGGATGGTGTTCTTCGGCTTGCAAGCCTCCCCCTTTTTCCTCCAAACATAACGATAGTCATTATGGCCAAATGGTTCTATTTTTGTTTCATCAGACCAGAGGACATTTCTCCAAAAAGTATGATCTTTGTCCCCATGTGCAGTTGCAAACTGTAGTCTGGCTTTTTTATGGCGGTTTTGGAGCAGTGGCTTCTTCCATGCTGAGTGGCCTTTCAGGTTATGTCGATATAGGACTCGTTTTACTGTGAATATAGACACTTTTGTACCTGTTTCCTCCAGCATCTTCACAAGGTCCTTTGCTGTTGTTCTGGGATTGATTTTCACTATTCGCACCAGAGTACTTTCCATTCTAGGAGACAGAACGCGTCTCCTTCCTAAGAGGTATGACCGCTGCGTGGTCCCATGGTGTTTATACTTGAGTACTATTGTTTGTACAGATGAATGTTGAAATTTCTCCCAAGGATGAACCAGACTTGTGGAGGTCCACAATTTTTTTCTGAGGTATTTGGCTGTTTTCTTTTGATTTTCCCATGATGTCAAGCAAAGAGGCACTGAGTTTGAAGGTAGGCCTTGAAATACATCCACAGGTACACCTCCAATTGACTCAAGTTATGTCAATTAGCCTATCAGAAACTTCTAAAGCCATGACATAATTTTCTGGAATTTTCCAAGCTGTTTAAATGCACAGTCAAATTAGTGTATGTAAACTTCTGACTCACTGGAATTGTGATACAGTGAATTGTACGTGAAATAATATGTCTGTAAACAATTGTCATGCACAAAGTAGATGTCCTAACCGACTTGCAAAACTATAGTTTGTTTTAACAAGAAATGTGTGGAGTGGTTGAAAAACGGGTTTTAATTACTCCAACATAAGTGTATGTAAACTTCCAACTGTGTGTGACAATGCTGTTCATTGACTACAGCTCAGTGTTAAACACCATAGTGACCTCACAGCTCATCACTAAGCTAAGGACCCTGGGACTAAACACCTCCCTCTGCAACTGGATCCTGGACTTCCTGACAGGCCGCCCCAGGTGGTAACGGTAGGCTACAACACATCTGCCACACTAATCCTCAACACAGGAGCCCTTCAGGGGTGCGTGCTTAGTCCCCTCCTGTACTCCCTGTTCACCAATGACTGCATGGCCAAGCACAACTCCAACACCATCGTTAAGTTTGCCGACGAAACAGTGGTTGGCTTGAACACTGACAACAATGAGACAGCGTATAGGGAGGAGATCAGAGACCTGGCAGTGTGGTGCCAGGTTACAACCTCTCCCTCAACATGATCAAGACAAAGGAGATGATTGTGGACTACAGAAAAAGGAGGACCGAGCCCGCCCCCATTCACATTGAATGGGCTGTAGTGGAGCAGGTTGAGAGCTTCAAGTTCCTTGGTGTTCACATCACCAACAAACTATCATGGTCCAAACACACCAAGACAGTTGTGAAGAGGGCATGACCATGCCTTTTCCCCCTCAGGAGACTGAAAATATTTTGCATGGATCCCCAGATCCTCAAAAGGTTCTACAGCTGCACCATCGAGAGCATCCTGACCGGTTGTATACGGCAACTGCTCGGCGTCTGACCGTAAGGCGCTACAGAAGGTAGTGCGTACGGCCCAGTACATCTCTAGGGCCAAGCTTCCTGCCATCCAGGACCTATAAACTAGGCGGTGTCAGAGGAAGGCCTCAAAAATTGTCAAAGACTCCAGTCACCCAAGTCATAGACTGTTCTCTCTGCTACTGCACGGCAAGCGGTACCGGAGAACAAAGTCTAGGTCCAAAAGGCTCCTTAACAGCTTCTACCCCCAAGCCATAAGACTGAACAAATAATCAAATAGCCACCGGACTATTTGCATTGACCCCCCCCCCCCCCCCCCCCTTTGTTTTTACGCTGCTGCTACTCACTGTTTAGTATCTATGCATCGTCACTTTACCCCTACCTACATGTACAAATTACCTAAACTAACCTGTATACTCACACATTGACTCTTTACCGGTACCCCCTGTACATAGCCTTGTTATTTTATTGTGTGTTACTTTTTAAAAAACAATTTTATTTAGTAAATATTTTCTTAACTCTATTTTCTTAAAACTGCATTGTTGGTTAAGGGCTTGTAAGTAAGTATTTCACAGTACGGTCTACACAAATAACATTTGATTAGGAACTGCTCCTTCCATGACATATGCTGACCTGGTGAATCCAGGTGAAAGCTATGATCCCTTAATGATGTCACTTTTCACATCCACTTCCAAATCAGTGTAGATGTGAAAAGTGACATCATTAAGGGATCATAGGAGGATGTTAAGCCTTGAGACAATTGAGACATGGATTTTGTATGTGTGACATTCAGAGGGTATTTGGGCAAGACAAAATATTTAAGTGCATTTCAACAGGGTATGGTAGTAGGTGCCAGGTGCACCGATTTGTGTCAAGAACTGCAACACTGCTGGGTTTATCCACCCACAACAGTTTCCCATGTGTATCAAGAATGGTCCACCACCGAAAGGACATTCAGACAACTTGACACAACTGTGGGAAGCTTTGGAGTCCACATGGGCCAGCATCCATATGGAATGCTTTTGACGCCTTGTAGAGTCCAATGCGTCCCACTGTTCTGAGGGCAAAAGGGGGATTTAACTCAATATTTGGATGGTGTTCTTAATGTTTTGTACACTCAGTGTATTTGGTGTGCACATAGTCTCGCGCACACACACACGCTAATGCGCACAGCTTCCCGGTTAACACCCTGGAGGATTACAGATGGCAGTGTGCCGGCAGTCATAAGCACAGATGGGCCAGCATGGCTCTGTGTTAAATCTTTACATTAACAGGCTTTATCCACATAGGCAGGGAAGGGAAGGGAGGAAGGCCAGGAAAAACATGGCTCTTTTTTCCCCCTCACACTAGTGTGAGCAGTAGGACTCTCCAACCCCTATTCTCTAGTTCATAATCTGACCACTACACTATGACCGAATATTCACCCAACTACTGTTTCACGATGATCAACAGTCTACAGTTATTTATGCTATACAGTTTTGTTTGCATGAACGGTATTTTTCACATGAAATATTTTAGCCTATAACCCCTAGCCTTGCTATGTTGTCACTTTGATTTTTATTCCAAATATGAGGATCCTCAAAATATGTATTGGCTATAGAAAACACTGATTGAAATTCATTGAGCAGGCTGAGAAAATGTATTCACAGATATCTGTCCACTAGAAATAAGGTATTCTCTCTACATTGCTGAGAGATAATAAGCCCAGATATTAGACACAGAGTGATGGTGGTGCTTGAGACAGAGCTGAGAAGCAGAGAGGCCTCCAGCTAAATAACTGCAGTGATGTACGAACCAACTCTGTGGTGTGCAGGTCACGCATTAGCCATGGGGAAGTCACTTGGAACGGAGGCCTTTGGAATGCCTGAGGCTTGTCAGACTGGAAATGAAGCGTGGCTCAGCAGTCTGGTTCAGTGGCCTGACCTGGTTTAACCTGGCAGCACAGTCACTGTTCCTGTATCCCCATCTGAGCAGAGAGAGATAGGATGTGTAGAGAGAGCAGAGGAGAGGAGACGTTAGGATAGTCGGGAGAAGAGAAGTGAGAAGGTAATTGTCACGATTCCTAATGAAGGTGGCTCCCCTTCCTGTTCGGGTGGTGCTCGGCGGTCGTCGTCACCGGCCTACTAGCTGCCACTGATCCTTTTTCCCCTTTTCTGTTAATTGGTTTCACCTGTTTTGTGTTTGGTTTATTAGTTGGGCTATATTACCCAGCAGGCCCGCCTGCTATTTGTGCGGGATTGTTTTGTGTAACTAGGGTGCACGTTTCATGTATACGTATTTTCTTGTTTTGTGGGTTTTGCTGGACTGTTCCAGTCCCCGGTTTTGGGGCATTTGTTTTGTGTGCGCCCTGTGTTTTGCGGGGTGGCTTATGTTCGCCGTTTTAGTGCATTAAACTAGCACTACCACTGAACTCTCTGCTTCCTGCGCCTGACTTCGCACCCACTACACCCAGAGCGTTACAGTAATTGATGGAATTGGCTAAGAACATTGACTCTAATTATGGCCAGATTGGCAAGAGGACTGTAGACAATTTTACAAGTGTTTGTAGGATATTTCATAGCAGATTTGCCTGGAACAGGACACTTAGCAAGGGAGTAGAATTTCACCTTTCCATTTTGGGAATTGTAAGAAATTGTATTAGATATTGGTAACTTGTTTTAACAACTTCTCAACATTAGCTATAGTTGACACAACATGCACACAACCCCTCTTTCTCTTGGACATATGCTGATCTCATTAGACGACAACCACCGACACACACAACTCCCCTCCCCCATGACAATTATAGACACACACAACTCAAGGTTGGAGCACAAGACAAAGGACTGTGGGAAGAGCCAATGGAATGTCGACATCAGGCCTGATCAGGACTACCCAAGACCCAGATCGACAAATCGGAAGGCCAGACGACAAGATCAACCTACTTTGCTTGTTGCCTATATAATCTGTATGTACTGTGTAGAGGGCCTCTTTTCCAGACGATTCCATACGAATCAGACAGAAAGGAGCCGTGCTGCACGCTTTGCCTAATATTTTTACACTTGAATAAACCTGCCTTATTATACAATTATCCACCTCGTCCTATGTCTCCACTTGTTCTCCTGTCTCCAGTAAACGTTTTATCAACAGAAACTTGGTAGCAGAGGATGGTTAAGACATCTTTGATTTCGGTCCAATAGAAAGTTGATCAGACAGGAGACGCGTGGGAGAAAGATTCGAGAAGGAGAGGTGACCTATTTTGAAGGAGAATCGCGATTCAACTCACCCAGGAAACTGATCAAAAGAGCTCGAAACTAAAAGGTAAGCAGATGCCTGTTTAATCAAAATCTGTATATTGTATTATAGCCAATATCTAAATTCAATGATCAGAAGTACTGTGGTGAGTGTGAATTGTTGCTAAATTTATGTGGAATTGTTTAGAATCTAAGGCATTGTGTAAAGATATTTGCGAAGTATAAAATCAAGTCGTATTAGTAATCTGGAACTAGTTGAATTGTTCTTCAACTAGGAGTATCGGGGATAAATCTAAGCTTGATGAAGTGTTGAAATGTAATGTGATCTGTTCAAGTCGTATTAGTAATCTGGAACTAGTTGAATTGTTCTTCAACTAGGAGTATCGGGGATAAATCTTAGCTTGAACTAGGAGTAATGGTATTAAACCTGAAACTCAAAGTGTTGAAATGTAATGTGATCTGTTCAAGTCGTATTAGTAATCTGGAACTAGTTGAATTGTTCTTCAACTAGGAGTATCGGGGATAAATCTAAGCTTGAACTAGGAGTAATGGTATTAAACCTGAAACTCAAAGTGTTGAAATGTAATGTAGTCTGTTCAAGTCGTATTAGTAATCTGGGGCTAGTGGAAATGGCACCCCACTAGGAGCATCGGTGATAAATCTAAGCTTGGCATATCGGGATTCAAGTTGCATTAGTAATCTGGGACTAGTCGAAATATTCTTCAACTAGGAGCATCGGTGATAAATCTAAGCTTGGCATATCGGGATTCAAGTTGCATTAGTAATCTGGGACTAGTCGAAATATTCTTCAACTAGGAGCATCGGTGATAAATCTAAGCTTGAACTAGGAGTAATGGTATTAAACCTGAAACTCTCCAAATTAATGTGAGTGATTGAACGTTCCACGAGACCGATTGCTACTAATTAGCCATATGCTAAGTTGAGGCTGTGTTGAAGTGACTGCCGAGTCTACTGTGAAGCAGTTATTTTCTGTTGAGAAGTTGACTTGATTTTTCTCTCTCGTGCTGTTGGGATTGATTTAAGAATTAGAATTCATTTGATAATTATTCTAGAAGCGCTAGGATACACCATATATTGTCCCAAAAGGACACGTTTGAAATACTTTAGGAAAGTATTTAATTAATTAAGTTAGTTTTTGAGATTTCAGTTTTTTAATTAGTTTTTGAGAAAAATGAGTCCTAGAATTAATTAAATATTTATTCTAGAAACGCTTGAATATACTAATATAATGTCCCGAAAGGACATTTCTGAAATGTTTTGGCAAAGTATTTAAATAATCGAAAAAGTGAAAACGAATAATAACTTTTTGAAAATAGTTCCTAAAATTATTATTATATTTAAAATAGAAGCGCTCGATAATACTAGTATATTGTTCCAAAAGGATATTGCCGAAATACTTTGGGAAAGTATTTAATTAATTCGCCAAACATAAAGCAATAAAATTCTTTGTACACAAGGGGGAGACAGACACCAGAGATAAGACTGTGTCAGCACCAGAGATACATTGCTAGTTTTGGCCAGTGATGGGCTAAGTGCACCAAAATAGCATAGAGCCAGACATAGCTTAACGACAAAATGGCCACGACCACCGTCCCCAAACACAAATTCAATGAATACTTAGATCAGAGAATGAAAGATAGATCAGGGGGAAAGATGCAGTATAAGGAAGTTAAGAAGGTGTGGGAAGGAGTGAGGCTAAAATGGACACAGGCAGGATACCTCAGTGGGGTGGCCCCATCAAAAGGGCAACTCCTCACTATGGAGAAGGAATTAGAGGAAGTAGTGAAGGAAGGGATAGAAAGTGAAGTTGAAAGGAATAAGAACCACTTATTCAAAAAGGAAGGAACAAAGCATAGGGAAAGAGCAGAGGCTGAGCTGAAAATAGGAATTTGGGCAATTGAAGAAATTAGAAGAGCACTCCCTTACAGGAAACCTGATATGATGGGGGTGGCCACTGAAGCCCCAACTGACACCAAAGAGGGCAGGCCCAACAATAATGATGCCCCACCTACCACCACAGCAACCCCATCGGCCCCCACCCATCTATACCCAGAACTGCCACAGGGAGAGAAAAAAAAACACCACCTCCCTATTTTCAAAATCCATTCACTCACCTCCCTCAAAACCCTTTTTTGACCTCTGCTGTGGTACAGGCACCAGTGTTTGTGGTGCATGAAGGACACCTAAAAGGAAGCATGACTTTGGGGATCCAAGAAGGGCAACTCGTGTGTGAAGAGAGGCCTGATCATCAAGACAGGGAGGAAAGGGATAGAGCATACACACAGGGACGTGGGGGGGGATCGAACTCCGCCTCACTACAGGGACACGGTGAGTCTCTACCAACCTACCCACAAGGACGGGGTGGTGGGTCTCAACCAGGCCCTTTGAAGAAAGAAGACAGAGAGCTGATTCAGTTTTCTTCCACTCCAAACCCAGACTGGTTCAGAAACAGAACACGGGGGGATAGTCAAATAGTCTCTGAAGGGTCATGGTCGCCACCAGGACAATGTTCCTCTGGGGCCTCATTAAGAGGGAACCACAGCAAGGACGATGAAGGTGAGAACAGAACAGGACAAGATGAAGAGGAGGAGGAGCGAGACCTCAGGGAGTCACTGGCACGGGCCAGATCTATGATAGAAGATGTTGAACGTGGAGAGGGCTCGTACCATCAAAGGCTTTTGCACTCTTGAAAACAGATCTCTAAGTGGCAGCAGCCTTAACAGCACCTGACTAAAAAAACAAGTTCCATCTGGATGTTTCTGAAAAAGAAGGATTTACATCATCCATCCTTTTCCAGAACCTACAGGGGGAGAGTAGAGTGTTGATGTATCACTCCTCCAAACTGGATCACATTGAAGAAGGACAAACCACATGCTCCAGGTATGTGGCTGCAGTGGCAAAAGCTATTGGAAAAACAGCCCACATGATAATGTGCCATACATTGGAAATCCACACCCACCATGGGGTTGCAGCATATCTGATGAGCAAAGAATTCACGTTCAGCGCTGAAAGAAAAACGAAAATCCAGAATAAATGCACACAATCACACATCACATTTGTCAACACTGACAAAAACATGGCAGACGCACTCAATGCTGAAGAAGGTCTGCCCCACTCCTGTGCAGAAAGAGCTGCACAAGAACTGAAACTGAGACCTGACCTGGGGAACGAACCACTCACCAACCCGGACCTATGGTTATACACAGATGGATGCTGCTATAGAGGAGAGGAAGGGAACATAGCAGCATACGCAATGGTGCAGCAGCTCCCGGATAGATCACATGTGACTTTGGAATCTGCCATCATCACACACCTGCATCAGCCCAGTTAGCTGAAATCATAGGGTTGACACAAGCTCTGGAAAGAGCTGAAGGAAAGACTGTAAACATCTACACCGACTCAGCGTATGCTCATGGAGCAGTCCATACTGTTGGACCACAATGGGTTAGCAGGACATCAGCATAGATTACACAGATATGGGGCAAGACAATGTGACAAATGGAAAAAGGTACCTGTTAGTTATGGTAGACAGGTTCTCTAAATGGGTTGAGGCAATACCAACAGCAAGGGAGGATGCAAAATCGATCATTAAGTGGCTCCAAACCGAACTCATACCAAGGTATGGAGTTCCAAGGCAAATCAGATCCGACAAACGGGTCCCATTTCAGTAACCAACACCTGAGACAGGTGGAGGAAAGATTGGGTATTGTACACAAGTTTGGGTTAGTGTACAGGCCACAATCTCAAAAGTCTCATGGAACGCGCCAATCAAATGTATGTGCAGGTTTGAAGTTGATTTGGATTGAAGCCCTGCCCCTGGCGTTGCTGGCCATGAGAGCCTCTCCAGGTGCAGGCACCCATCTCTCTCCTCATGAGATAATGGTTGGAAGAATTATGCTTGGTCCACCAAGGGAGGGAGGTCATATGCCCGCCCTTGATGTATAACAAATTGTAATGTCTGATAATTGACGGAACTTTCTGCAGCTCTCTCCACACAGATTCACAAGGTCCAAATGGGGAAGCTGACAGGAGATCCGCCATCACTGAAGGTAAAAATTGGTGACTGGGTGGGGTAAAAGTCCACAAGAGAAAGTGGCTAGAACCCAGGTGGACTGGACTGTACGAAGTGAGGGAGGTTACTTCACACTCAGTCCAGGTCAAAGGTAAATCAGGCGCACCTTGGCACCACCTCACACATTGCACTCCAGCCCCAATCCCTTCTAGAACACTGACAGAAGTCAGAGCTGAATTAAACAGCTTAAATTCGATTCCAAATGAAGACATTCCTGACTCAGGGGATGCGGCATCAAACTCCGCCTCCCCTGATAAAGGAACATCGCCCAGTTAGAGGGACATTTCTCCCTCCCTGGACAAGGCTAGGGATATCTGGCCCCTTATTTGTGATATTCCTACTGATATTTGGGGTGTCCCTGGGCACTTTCACATGGTTAATAGAATAACTATAACCGGATCCCCATGGATGTATGTCACGGACACTCTAGTCTAACTAGGTAATAATAGATTAAAAAAAATAAAAAAATCAAAATCAAAATTTAGAAAACAATAGTTAAAATAAGAAACTAATATGGCTCAAATTGAGAAGGTTGAATAAGAGTGGGTGGAGAGCTGTGCAGAGAATGGACAGAAGATGGCAGTATTACAGCACCCAACGGTCTCCCAGCCGACGGGGAGCCTGGTTGAATGCTGGTGACATAATTTTGTTTTTTGGAGTAAACATTAAGGTTAAGGGTTTCCGTGTTCCCAGAGATAAGATATCTTAAAAGAATACACTCATATTGGAATAGGAGTTTTACTTTCTGAGTTTTATTTAGGCAAGGGACTTTGAGAAGATAAAGGGTTCTTTTGGTATGTCTAGATATGGTATGGAACACGAATGTAGGTGTAACCTTTTGACCTATTTTCTGTTTTCGTTGCATTTTCCGGTGACTTGATCACTCACGGGGAAATGTAGTGAGAATAATGAATTTGTGTCATTTGGGATACTAGTTTTGAGGTAAATTGATTATAATAAAGTTTATAACTATTGACCATAAGGTTAGCATTTGTATTGGCCATTAGAAGATAGAGATAGGTTAATTAAGGTTATGTAAGGACTTTAGAGATTGACACTATAAGACATGTTGTTATTTTTAAATCCATGATTTCAGAAAAAGTCAAAACAGTGAGACACTTAGTTAATATTGCAAAGGAACACATAGTTGTTATTGAATATTATTTTAAAAAAAGGCAGACAGAGGGGTCTACCCCGCACTGTTGAGACCTTGAAGGTTTGAGAGCAGGGTGATGAGGGTGGACCAGGAAATGAGCAAGGTAGGCTGTGAAATAAGATAGGAGAGAAAGGGTTTAACATATATAAGCAGCACAGATACATTTCAAAGTAGATAAGTCACTTGACAGAGAATTGGAAAAGAATAGATATGAATGTACGCCCAAGGGAGAATTGGATATGCGGCGAATAAAAGGGACGTTCCTATAATATGATGTACTAAGTCATTATTTAGAGTAGGTAAGGTTGATACCTGGCCAGAGCCAGGTATCAAACGGGGGAGGGTACATTGTGGTCTAGGATAGGATGGGGCCTATTGGATAATAAACTTAATTAAAAATTTCTAGCTAAAAAATAGGCATAGAAGTTAAATATATAATCAGATAAAACAAATGAGAAACTGGTGGTTAACCAAACCTGTATGTCCAGGATTCTATGCGTTGCAGGTGAATTAAAGGAGAAGGTGAATCACTCGACCTGGGAGCATATCGCACTTGGAGGGTGAGACAAACTGACACTGCCGAATGATCACAGAGTTAAGGAGAAGAACTGTTGCTAATAAAGCTCGGGGGTCAACTCCTTAATGAAAAATCCCTGACCCCGTCCTTTCATCACTGTGAACGTTCATAGAAGTGAAAGTGTTGCTTGAGCTCTGGCTGATGATGTGTTCTCTGGGAGAGGATGTGGTTTTACAGGACTGCTTCAGGTCCTGAGCTGTCTGATTAGGATACGATGGGGATGTTACCATCACAGTACTGCCAGAGCCACCACCAGTTCCCACGGACCAGGGATTCAGCCGGCCTCCTCCACCACTTCAAGACCAAGTCCCACACCACCACCTAAGCTCTCCAATCCGGTACAGGTAATAAATGTGAAAGACATCTCAGATAGTGAACAATTGGGGACTGAAACTGGTTATGAGGAAAGGGAGAATATGTGGTTGGCCTACAAAACAATAAATAGAAAGGACTGTGTCGCATGTGGACATGCCAGACCTATTCTGGCTGCTCACCCATTTGCCCTAAGTAATGGAGAAGGTTGGATGTGTATATTGGAAAGTTTAAGCCAAATTCAACCCTGTGTAAAACTGAGTCTTGTGTTCCCAGAAGTCCCTCCCCAGATGGTACCGTGGGGAGTTAAGGCATATGGGGGATATTACAGCTGTATCACTGGTACAGGTAGGGGTATAGACTATGGGAGGCTCCCTACTACTGCCTGCATCACTAATGCCACTATTAACTAGAGGTGTTGCTGATGTATGGTGGATGTGTGGACCTGCCAGGCGATTGACCCCATTTTGAAAGGAAATTGCCGTTGCACATGTGCTTTGGCCAGTCTGATAACACCATTGCCAATTATTGAGGTTACAGCTAATCAACTTCTGGGAGCTGCACATGACACAGAGGCTCGGAACCAACCCAGGAGACGGCAGAACCGTGACGCTCCTTGGTCCGAGGGTACAGATAACATCCACACCAACCTGTTGGGGGTCCTAATAGGGGTCCCCCCACGAATTCCAGGCATTAAACAGAAATGATGGTCTGTGGCATCTGATGCCCACCATTGGCCCAGCTATTGGTGATACTAAACAAAATGCCTGGATCAATTATATCTTTAATATAATCAACAATGATTTGTCAACTACACCCACACTGCACTTAGGGGGATGGCTGAACAATTGGATGCCACCTCTCGAACTGCTAGACAGAATAGGCTAGCACTAGACATGATACTGGCCAACCAGGGAGGTGTATGTAAAATGATTGGAGAACAGTGTTGCACGTTTGTCCCTAAACAATACTAGTCCGGATGGGAGCATGTCAAAAGCTCTGAGTGGGTTGGCGAGGTTATCAGTGGAGATGAAGGGTCTTGCAGGTGTGGAGGAGAGTGGACTGTTCCCCTGGCTGGGTGGTTGTTTTGGTAAGTACACTGCAATGATGATTACTGGATTTCTGACACTAGTTGTTGTTTTTCATTTTTGTGTTGCCTGTATCATACCTTGTTTGAAGAAGTCTGTTACAGATGTGGAAAGGGCCTATGGTATGATGCCGCTGCTTGATGCTCCAGTTGGAGAGGCTGATACGAAAACAAGCTTCCGCAGGAAAGTGGGCTTGACAGAGGAGGACCCTTGGTTTGCTGTAGTTGATGTTGTCGAATGAATAAAAAGTGATGTTTGTCCTCCCTGTTGTGAAGGTTTGAAGTTCCCGGGTGGCGACGAGCCCACCTGGTACAGGTTGTATAGAGGGATGGACCTGAGGGTTTAACATATTCTCGTTTTTTGGGTTACTAATGTGTGGTTGGCCACTCCAGGTGTAGTTATTGGAGTGGTCTCCTTTTTGGTCCTTGCTCATTTACGACTCAACTTACATTGATGCTATTGGTGTCCCTAGGGGGTGCCAGATGAATATAAACTGGTGGACTAAGTGACAGCTGGGTTTGAATCTTCTGTCTGTTGGTGGTGTACAGTTAATAAAAATGTGGACAGAATTAACTACATTCATTTTAATGTCCAGAAACTGGGCAATTGGACTCAACAAGGCTTCGAGGCGGTCCATGGACAATTGTCAGCTACGTCCCTGATGGCATTTCAAAATAGAATCGCGGTTGATATGTTATGGGCTGAACGGGGGGGGGTCTGTGCAATGTTTGGTGAGCAGTGTTGTACTTTCATTCCCAATAACACAGCTACGGATGGGAGTCTGACTGTAGCATTAGAGGGACTTCGTGCCCTTCATGGTAAGATGAAACAGCATTCTGGAGTGGACACTTCTATGTGGGACTCATGGATGGATGCCTTTGGTAAATATAAGACGCTGGTTTCCTCTATCCTAGTATCTATTTCCGTTTTTGCAGGCATTCTTGTACTTTGTGGATGCTGTTGCATTCCATGTGCGCGGACGCTTGCTAGCCGTGTTATCACTGCCGCCATAGACCCTAGTCAGGAAAGGGCCCAAATGTTTCCATTGCTTGATGATGGGGAAGCTGGACCTGTCTATCTATTTGAGGACTAAGATACTTTTATGTCACGTCTCTTGTGAGACGTGAAGAGGGGGAATCAAAATTTGTCTTCTGACAAATTTTAACTAGTTTATTCACGTCTATAAGACGTGAAGAGGGGGATTTGTAAGAAATTGTATTAGATATTGGTAACTTGTTTTAACAACTTCTCAACATTAGCTATAGTTGACACAACATGCACACAACCCCTCTTTCTCTTGGACATATGCTGATCTCATTAGACGACAACCACCGACACACACAACTCCCCTCCCCCATGACAATTATAGACACACACAACTCAAGGTTGGAGCACAAGACAAAGGACTGTGGGAAGAGCCAATGGAATGTCGACATCAGGCCTGATCAGGACTACCCAAGACCCAGATCGACAAATCGGAAGGCCAGACGACAAGATCAACCTACTTTGCTTGTTGCCTATATAATCTGTATGTACTGTGTAGAGGGCCTCTTTTCCAGACGATTCCATACGAATCAGACAGAAAGGAGCCGTGCTGCACGCTTTGCCTAATATTTTTACACTTGAATAAACCTGCCTTATTATACAATTATCCACCTCGTCCTATGTCTCCACTTGTTCTCCTGTCTCCAGTAAACGTTTTATCAACAGAATGTAAAGTCGAAAACTTTCATCTGAGGTAGTAACCATTTTGTTTGCACATTTTGGCCCCTTGCTCAGCAATGAAATACAAATAGAAAAACAGATTTTTAAAAAGAGAGTCCTTTACCATAATAACAGGTCTCACTGTTCTCTTGATTACCACACTGGCAGGATGTCTGACGTAGCGACCCTGCTACAGGGTCACTCACGTGATCCAAGCGGTGATTACAGATGCTGCTCTCTGAATTCCCAATGATAAGGTACAACAGAGGCACACATTGGCCGTTATCAATATCATAGTGTATTAAGAAGGCAATCTCTGATCTACACTCGATCTCGTCTCAACAAGCAAGTTGGACAGCCTGAGTTGAAACGGACAGAAAAGCATTCTGGCATTTTGGATTAATGAAATTAAACCAATAAGACGCTGAATGAAATGATAATCCACTATGGCTCCAATATGGCTCTGGGGACATCTCTATTTGCTTTGGCCATAAATTCTGTTATTGTCATCAGAAACATCTGATGACACTGTAAGAGGTCAATTAGTGCCACAGCTGTCCAGACAGACCTGGCTGGGCTCAGGGGATTTCTGCATGTCATCACAGTGTGATCCTGTTATCCCAGTAGTCCCACCCTGCTGGGGATTGTTTGCTGTTTACATCATGATATTTGCCCTGTGGCTCCACACAAACCAAGACAGTTTTAGGTTCCTTTTTTAGTTAGTTAAAAAAAACAGGGGGCATGCAGACAACAGGTCAAGGGCAGGCAGAGGTCAGTAATCCAGGGCAGTGTCAGACAGGTACAGACAGGAATACAGGCTGGCTCAGCGTCTGGGCCGGCAAAGTAGTAAAAAAACTAGAAATACAGGGGCAAGAGAGAAACAGGAGTACGGAGAAAAGGAGACAGAGGTTTAATCCTTGATACATGAAAAGTGGGATGTATCCGGAGGGCGCGGGGCAACAGAAGACGAACAGCAGAGGGGCTAAGGATCTTAGAGATGGGGAAAGGGCAGATAAAACAGGGGGAAAGTTTGCGAGATTTTGGGTTCGAGTCCAGGCTCTGTCATAGCCTGAAGACCCATGGGGCGGTGCACAATTAGCCCAGTGTTGTCCCGGTTAGGGGAGGGTTTGTCCGGCAGGGAAGTCATTGTCCCATCGCGCAGTAGCGACTCCTGTGGCTGGCCGGGCGACCTCTCGACATTCGCCTCTCCCAAGTCCGTACGGGAGTTGCAGCAATGAGACAAGACTGTAACTACCAATTGGATACCACGAAATTGGGGAGAAAACGGAGTATAATATATATATATATATTTAAGTGGACAAACATACCCTATGCCCGAGACGATAAAAGGGAGCCCGGGGTCCGGTGGCGATCCACCTGTCGTCGTAAACTGGAGGTGGTCTTGAGAAGAGCAGACCGGGATCTCTTCCAGGTACGGCGGAATAACATCTGGGCCATGGGTATGTTGATCTCTTCCTCGGGGAAAAGCGGGGGCTGATAACCCATCAAACACTCGAAAGGCGAGAGACCAGTGGCTGAGCAGGGGAGGGTGTTGCGTGCGTTTTCTACGCACACGAGTTGCTGGCTTCAGGTGGTCGGGTTGGCGGAGACGAGGCAACGAAGAGTCGTCTCCAGGTCCTGATTGGCTCGCTCCAACTGGTGAAACCCAGAGGACAGGCTGGCCGACGACCCAATGCCTTCCAGAACCGGGACGGGAACTGAGGACCACGGTCGGAGACCATGTCCAACGGAAGTCCATGGATCCGGAAGACGTGCTGCACTATGACCTGGGCGTCTTCTTGGCAGAGGGTAGCTTGGTGAGGGGAATGAAATGGGTGGCATTGGAAACCTGTCCACCACTGTGAGGATAGTGGTGTTGCCATCAGATGGAGGAAGACCAGGGACGAAGTCCAGGGATATATGTGACCAGGGACAGTGAGGGACAGGAAGAG
Source organism: Salvelinus alpinus (assembly GCF_045679555.1). Classification (NCBI taxonomy): domain Eukaryota; kingdom Metazoa; phylum Chordata; class Actinopteri; order Salmoniformes; family Salmonidae; genus Salvelinus; species Salvelinus alpinus. The sequence goes on along the minus strand of NC_092090.1, from coordinate 71,700,246 downwards.
GTTGCTGACGAGTCATATTCTGAGCACAGACAGTGCAGGTCGCGATGAACGCGGAAACGTCAGGGACCATGGTGGGCCACCAAAAGCGTTGTCACACAAAGGCCAGGGTTCAACGGGAGCCAGGCAAGCCTGGAGGAATGAGCCCATTCCAGGACCGGGGAGCGTCTGGGACAAACATCCAGTTAGCCGGGCCCCCCTGGGAAGTGAGGCACAACCGGGAACGCTGCACTTCACAGACCTGGTTCTCTATTCCCCAGATGAGTGTAGCTGCCAGACACGAGGTAGGAAGGATGTTCTCGGGTTTTTAGGGTGTAGCAGCAGGGCTATAGCGGTGTGAAAGCACATCTGGCTTAACATTCTTGGACCCCTGGAGGTAGTAGATAGTAAAGTTGAACCGGGTGAACTGCAGGGCCCGTTGAGCTTACCTGGAGTTCAGATGCTTGGCGGTGGAGATATTCCATGTTCTTGTGATCTGTCCACACGATGATTGGATGTTCCGCCCCCTCTAACCAGTGCCTCCACTCCTCCAATGCTATCTTCACCGCGAGTAGTTCTTGATTCCCCACATCATAATTCCTCTCCGTTGCGTTAAGACGATGAGAGAAAGCGGTGCGGGGATGCACCTTAAGGGTCCAGGGCAGGATGCTGGTACAGGACGGCCCCCACTCCAACATCCGAAGCATCTACCTCCACCACAAACTGACGGGACGGGTCCGGATGGATTAATGTGGGAGATGTGGTGAAGCGGTGCTTAAGGTCCAGGAATGCCCGGTCAGCAGCTGGGAACCATGTGAACGGGACCTTGGGAGAGGTGAGTGGTGAAAGGGGGGAAGCCAGTGTGCTGTAACCGGATAACAAGGCGATAGAAATGGGCAAATCCTAAGAAGCATTGCAGCTGCACTCTGGACGTGTGTTGGGGCCAATCCACCACCGCTCTTACCTTTCCGGGATCCATCTGCACATTACCAGTAACGACGATGTATCCAAGGAAGGAGATGGTGGAGCGATGGAATTCACATTTTTCTGCTTTGACAAAAAGCTGGTTCTCCAGGAGACGCTGGTGGACTAGCCAGACGTGGAGAACGTTTTCTTCTATTTGTTATTTTTGTTATTAGTGTTCAGTTGAAATAAAAGCATGAACACTTACCACCCTGCGCTTTGGTCCACACCTTCTTCCACAGACGACCGTTACATTAGAACCTTGTTTGATGCTTCTACTATAAAAGGGGGGGAATGAGAGGGGATTGAGTCAGAGGTCTGGCAGAGTGCCACGAGCTGGTCATGCGCATTCACATGAGAGGTTGCTTGCGTTCCATTGCATTTCTGAAGACAAAGGAATTCTCCGGTTGGAACATTATTGAAGATTTATGATAAAAACATCCTAAAGATTGATTCTATACTTAGTTTGACATGTTTCTACGAACTGTAATATGACTTTTCGTCTGAACTTTCGCCTGGACCTGCCAGTGCGTCGTCAGTTTGGATTGTGTACTAAACGCGCAAACAACAGGAGGTATTTGGACATAAATTATGGACTTTATCGAACAAATCAAACATTTATTGTGGAACTGGGATTCCTGGGAGTGCATTCTGATGAAGATCATCAAAGGTAAGTAAATATTTATAATGCTATTTCTGACTTTGTTGACTCCACAACATGGCGGATATACAGTATTTTTGGCTTGTTTGGGCTCTAAGCGCTGTACTCAGAAAATTGCATGGTGTGCTTTTTCGGTAAAGCTTTTTGAAATCTGACACAGCGGTTGCATTAAGCAGAAGTTTATCTAAAGTTCCATGCATAACACATGTATTTTCATCAACATTTATGATGAGTATTTCTGTAAAAAAATCAGCGGATGTTTTGGAAGCAAAACATTACTGAACGTAACGCACCAATGTAAACTGAGATTTTTGGATATAAATATGAACTTTATCGAACAAAACATACATGTATCGTGTAACATGAAGTCCTATGAGTGTCATCTGATGAAGATCATCAAAGGGTAGTGATTCATTTTATCTCTATTTATGCTTTTTGTGACTCCTCTCTTTGGCTGGAAAAATGGCTGTGTTTTCTGTGGCTATGTACTGACCTAACATAATCGTTTGGTGTGCTTTCGTCGTAAAGCCTTTTTGAAATCGGACATAGCGGCTGGATTTACAAGAAGTTTATCTTTAATCCTATGTATAACACTTGTATCTTTCATCAATGTTTATGAGTATTTCTGTAATTTGATGTGGCTCTCTGCAATTTCACCGGATGTTTGTTTGAGACAATGCATTTCTGAACATATCGAGCCAATTTCATTTTTTTCCATATCGCACACCATGCGATTATGTTAGGTCAGCGCCTAGCCACAGAAAACCATACAGCCATTTTCCAACCAAGGAGAGGTGTCACAAAAGTCAGAAATAGCGTTAAAATTAATCACTTACCTTTGATGATCTTCATCTGATGGCACTCCCAGGTATCCATGTTAGATAATAAATGTTTGTTTTGTTCGATAAAGTTCATCTTTATGTCCAAATACCTCCTTTTGGTTTGCGCGTTTAGTCCAGTAATCCAAATGCACGGGCAATGCAAATGCACAAGTCCAGACGAAAAGTCAAAAAAGTTCCATTAATGTTCGTAGAAACATGTCAAACGATGTATATAATCAATCTTTAGGATGTTTTTATCATAAATCTTCAATAATATTCCAACCGGACAATTCCAATTCATTAGAAAGGAAAGAGAACGAGCGTCGCGCTCACGGCCACGCGCGAGACTAAACTAATGTCTTTCAGCTTGACCACTTGTTGAAACAGCTCTTATTCGATCCCCTTTCACAATACAAGCCTGCAACAACTTCTAAAGACTGTTGACATCTACTGGAAGCCTTAGGAAGTGCAATCTGACCCCACAGACACAGGATACTGGATTGGCAATCACTTAAAAAACTACAAACCTCAGATTTCCCACTTCCTGGTTGGATTTGTCTCAGGTTTTTGCCTGCCATATGAGTTATGTTATACTCACAGACATTATTTTAACAGTTTTGGAAACTTTAGAGTGTTTTCTATCCAAATATACCACTTACATGCATATCCCAGCTTCTGGGCCTGAGTAACAGGCAATTTACTCTGGGAATGCTTTTCATCCAAACTTCCCAATGCTGCCCCCTATCCCAATGAAGTTAATTAACAAAACAGGGGGCAGGCAGACGACAGGTCAAGAGCAGGCAGAGGTCAGTAATCCAGGGCAGTATCAGTAAGGTACAGAACGGCAGGCAGGCAGGCTCAGGGTTAGGGCAGGCAGAGGTCAGCAGTCCAGGGCAGTGTCAGACAGGTACAGAATGGCAGGCAGGCTCAGGGCAGGCAGAAAAGTCAAAATCGGGAAAAACTAGAAAACAGGGACAAGAGCGAAACAGGAGTACAGGAAAAACGCTGGTAGGCTTGACGAGACAAGACAAACTGGCAACAGACAAACAGAAAACACAGGTATAAATGCACAGGGGATAATGGGGATAATGGCCGACACCTGGAGGGGGGTGGAGACAAGCATAAGACAGGTGAAACAGATCAGGGTGTGACAGTATCCTGTGCATACTCTGGCGGCTGTTATTTCACCCTACGCTAATTATGTGTATCCTCCATTCATTGGTTGTGCTTCTAACGAGCAGTCTGTGCGTGGCGTCCATCCTCCTCCTCTGGGTTAATTGACTTCAATCCAAAATCTAGGAGGTTCATGGTTCTCACCCCCTTCCATGGACTTACACAGTAGTTATGATAACTTCCGGAGGATGTCCTCCAATCTATCAGAGTGCTGGCAGCATGAAATGACATGTTGTCCACCAAATCAAAGGATCAGAGAATGAATCAAGTACTGAAAACATACAATATTTGAACAGTTTTGAACCAATTAATTTCTTAAAAAATGGAGCTGCAAGAGAGACATAGAAAGAGATGGAGAGAAAGAGCTATATTTCTTTCTTTTTTTCACTTACTGTACTTACTCAGCAATGTCCTCTGATTGACTTCAAGCACCAGTGGTCCAGATCAATACCCACACACCCAACAACAAAAAACGTTCCCTGTCTTATTTTAATTCATGCAGGCCTGTGGGGCAGTTGGGCCAAGGCTAATTTCCTTTGAAGCAGACAGAACTTTCATATGCTGCTGAAGATTTGGCACCCTGGTTCTGGGGGTTTCAGCATACTAACTACACACAGGCCTCGCAGATGTGGTGCTTGAAGGACTGGACAGTGGCTGTTTGTTTTGATAGTACTCACTAGCAATGTTACAAGGAGCATATTGCCAGATGGGAGCTTCATGCTTAACCACCTTAAGGGACTGTGATGATTGATCTGATGTTGATGCCATTGGTGCCCCTAGCCCCCCCTAATCCCCCACCTGCTGGCAGTTTATTCAGATCATTTGATATACGTTCATCTTTATGTTTGAGGAAAACATTACATCTGATGCATGTAATACGACAACTCGATTCACTTCCCTGACCACTCATAGACAGATCAAAAACTGGACAGGAACAATATAGGCACAGGAAAAATACTGGACAGGAAATAAGAGTGCAGCAGATGTATCTCATGGTGCATATAATGGCATATCAGTATTCCATTATGACAGTAATGCTTATTATAATTTGTAATGTAATGTTGTTTGAGATTAGTGTCCCTTCACTTCCTGAGTTTTTGTTTTACCCCACTGCAGGTGAACAAGTGCAGGTGAATCTACTAATCCCCACTAATCCCCACTTTACCCCACTGCAGGTGAATCTACTAATCTAATCTAAATAAAGGTATTCAAAACCACTTCAGTGTCTATTACCATACTTATGGCAAGTGAAGAGCATCTTGGACAAGTCCATTGAGATTTAAGGTGACATTCGTGAAAGAGAAAGTCGAGCACCTGGAATTAAAAATGGTCTCTTGTGATTCAGTTTCAGTACAAGCAATGAGTATTCAGGAAGCTGGAAATCATCCAGTAGCAGCTGTTTAACAAGGAAATTGAATTTCATATTTTCACCCATACTGTTATTTGTAATGTGTCGTTACTAGTCAACTTCAAGCAAGTACTTTACTTCAAAACAATGTCATAACAACCAATCAAGTCAACCCACCAGCCAACCACCTCGCATCCTCTCTGTGTGTATGACAAGATCATGTTTTCCTGCCACCCAGAGAAGCTGAATCATCTCTGTGTACTGAGACATGTCTCTGATAGTATCTGACTCCTGGGCTGCATATTAAATGGCACCCTTTTCCCGTTATAGTGCACTACTTTGGACCAGAGCCCTATGGTAGTAAAGTAATGCACTAACAAGGTAACAGGGTGCTATTTTGCTGAGGTAGTGGCTTGTCCACCCGCTCCCCCTGAGCTGAGCTGGGGAAAACAGATGGGGATGCTCATTGATAAGTGAAACAGTGAGGTCGCTGGTAGTGGCTGCCCTACAGCAGAGGTCTGAGGCTTCTGTTCTGGGCTATTTCTATCTACTTTCTCTCTGCACGGTGCTGTAGCCCACACACCACGTCATCAGCTGTTCACCTTGTGGCACTGCTGGAGCCCCCTAGTTCCCAATTAGCTCAGAGGAACAGCTACCACACCACAGGAGACTGCCACCGTGGCTAGCCTACATTAGGTTATATGACAGAAAACATCTATGTTATTGATTGTTACATAAAAATATATAATGAGTGTGATACTGAATTATATTTTGTGATGATTGTTTGACCGAGGTATAAAGTTGAACACTGAAATGGCTGAGGAATTAAAAACGTTCAGTCTTCTAAAGAGTACATCAGGGGGGACTTCTCTCCCTCCAGTACCTCTAGCAGCCACACAGTCATCCATTTTCACCCACTTCCCTGCCCTCTGAGCCATCCATACTCCATACAGAGTGAAAAGAAAGTGGCCATTCCTCCATATCTCTCCCCCTCTCTCTCTCTCCCTCTGGCGGTTTAAGGAGATCCCTCCATCTGTAACACTCAGCTCTGTCACCCATTACAAAGCCTATCCTCAGACAGGTGCACGGCTCTTTTAAGGTGGGCCAGGGAGAGAGAGTCTGCGGAGAGGGGGACAAAGAGAGGGACAGAGAGAAAGAGAGAGCGATTAAGAGAGAGTGTATGTGTCTGTGCCAGGGAGATTTGTTCACTGGGCCTGACAGGTATCTCTTTTCTCTTTCCAGGCGGGTGGATGGATTTTTATCTCTTGATAAACCCTGAAAGTGACCCTGAGACAGGTGTGTTTTTTAATTGTCTGTAATGGAGCACTAGTGCAGGTATTACATATTTGATTTATCCCTATGCAGATTACACAAACCCTCATACCTATATATTAAAGCTTTTGATACAGTAGACCATTCCATTCTTGTGGGCCGTCTAAGGAGTATTGGTGTCTCTGAGGGGTCTTTGGCCTGGTTTGCTAACTACCTCTCTCAAAGAGTGCAGTGTATAAAGTGAGAAAATCTGCTGTCTCAGCCACTGCCTGTCATCAAGGGAGTACCCAGGTAAGGATGCTCTCAAGCGGCTAGATGTTCTTTACCATTCGGCCATCAGATTTGCCACCAATGCTCCTTATAGGACACATCACTGCACTCTATACTCCTCTGTTAACTGGTCATCTCTGTATACCAGTCGCAAGACCCACTGGTTGATGCTTATTTATAAAACCCTCTTAGGCCTCACTCCCCCCATCTGATGTGTGTTTTGTCCTATGCCTTTTGGTAGGCCGTCATTGTAAATAAGAATTTGTTCTGAACTGACTTGCCTAGTTAAATAAAGGTTTAATAAAAAAATATATTAAAAAAAAAATTGGGCATGAGAGAGGTGGGTCGTTCCACAAAAGGAGTCCCTTTTGTATCCCTTTGATATTTTAAGTTGAAGTCATTCACCAATATTTAATCTTAAAAGCATGTTATATTAAATTAAGTGTCCTTTAATATAGACCACATTGAGAATTCAATAAATCAGATTTTGTATATGAATAAAGACTTGCTAAAGTGCCAAAAATCAGATTTTTGAAATGTGCCTTGTTTTTCCTACTTCTAGGAAGATTTCAACCCACTTAACCCCAACATTTCTTCAAGTTCTCACCAACATTGTAAAGTCCTAGTTATGTTCTTTCTTTGACAAAATCCTTTCTGAAGATCATTATGTACTTCATGTGATTAGTGATTAATTTACATCTGTACCTAATTTTAAGGTTAACCCTGTTATGCACTTGAACTGAACTCCCGTTTTAATATGGTGAAACTATTCGTTTAAAAAAATGAAAACGTAAAATTAACATTGAACATAGAATAGTCAAATCATAGTGTAAAAGCAAGTGAGCTGGTCCTACTCTTTTTGGCCATTTGCTGGTGTTTTGTGGAGGGAAAATGATTGTGTCAAGTATAGCACATCGACAGTGTTACCCATAGATACACAGACTAGAATTTTTTTAACAATTTCATTTTTTTATGAAGCTTGTTTTCATATGCCCCTCCCTGTTGTACACAACAAGCTTCCATTCCCAATGCCACAAGAGGATTTCTGGCTGATTTAAGATGAAAACCTCAACCCTGTTACGGTCTTTTACTTTAATGGCACTTTATGGGCACACACTATATTATTTTTTTTCTTTTCTTTTTTTTACCCAAGGAAAACATGTTTTTTTATGAAGTTGAACATCTGTTCTTTATTACAGAATGTAAACATTTTGTCAAATAAAAAAAATGTTGGACAAATGTGCCCTACCCAAAACGTACTCTATTCATTGAATGACGCAGGTAATGAATGCCTGTCTCGTACCGTTGGCCTGTTGTTCATGCACAACGCACAGCAATCACTTGGCACCAATGATCTGGAAGATAACAGAACATGACTCTGTCCCAGATAACAGATGCCTAACCTGTTTTTTTAAGACTGTTATTTTTTAGAATAATGCCAAAGTGACATGAAGCATGTGGTCTAAATTAGCATTCATCCGTGATTTCATCACTTCACCCACTGTTTTTTCTATTCTTGCAGCCGAGAGGTTTCAGCTCATATGAGCATATGCCAGATGGACACAGAATTAGCCCACATTTTTATGACCCGAGGGTCATCCATCTCATAACTTCATGATTCCCTCAGCCTTTGCTCATTACTTCCCTTTCAATTATTCTTTATTTTCAACTGAAACAAATGAAATTTTATTGGTCACATACACAAATTTACCAGATGTTATTACGGGTGTTCCTAGCTCCAACAGTGCAGTAGTATCTAACAATTCACAACAATACACACAAATTACTTTTTTAGCTACAATATACATATCTCTCTGGCATATTACATAATTTATGCAGCAGTATACAAGATGTTTTTGGACTGTGCTCACTTGAACAGGTGGGCAAATTTCTTGTCATCAAACTTTGTCATCAAAGTCGCTCAAAACGTATTTTTCCAGTCTGAACTTATTTTTATCCAAGTTCCCAGTTGTCTTGAATTCACTGAAGTCTAAGATTTCCCAGTTCCGAGTTTCCAGTTGTTTTGAACACGGCAGAAGTCATGCTGGATTGACAGCATGGCCAATGTATTCAACCTTTTCTGGCCCATGGTGTTGCGTGTGAATGTTGATCCTTTTAAGCTTGGAAAAGAGGCCCTTTAACCCACACTTGGACCACACACCCTATCCACAGAATAGCAGGCAGGGGAAGCAAAATATTAAAACTTCTTAGGGATAGCCCCCTTTTTAAAAATGTTTGCCTAAAATGACATACCCAAATCTAACTGCCTGTAGCTCAGGCCCTGAAGCAAGGATATGCATATTCTTGATACCATTTGAAAGGAAACACTTTGAAGTTGGTGGAAATGTGACTTGAATGTAGGAGAATATAACATAATAGATCTGGTAGAAGAAAAGAAAAAGAAAAAAACAACAGTTTTCTTTTCTACCACCATCTTTGAAATGCAAGAGAAAGGTCCCAGTTCAAGCCATCACTCTGTTTGTAATTCCGATGGTGTTCAGAGGGATAACTTGAAGAATGAGCGAACTACATGACATTCAGTGTGAAGACACCCAGGTACATTTGGGCAAATCGTGAAGGAGACATTGGCATTCATATTAAATTTTTCTGCAAGAATATCGTCAAATCTGTATACTTGGACTTTGATTTAGCTTTTCCAGTATTAGTAGCCATATTATAAGTTCAACATTTGCAAAACAACCAGTTTTCATAACTCTGAAAATTCTTATACTTTCTGTCTAAAAGGAAAAGGCATGCTGTCTCAAAAGGTTAGCGCCTACATTTTGCAACAGAGGCAGGGTTTCCAAATACTCCCGTAAAACCCAGCTCATTGGCTATCTAGCTAGCTTTGTTTGACCCCGATTGGTGCTTATTTGACAAAGATACAGTCGATCAAATGAAGACCGGCCACGTCATCGGCATGAAGGCGTCGCTCTCTGATCAAATTTGGTGTCCTATAGGATATACGACACCCCTAATTATATAGTGAAGTCTGGTTACGTTGTAGGATCTCTGAAGAATACATACGAACGTGAATTGACTGGTTGAAACAACGTTTAGTGTTAGATTTTCACAGATTCCTTTCTGTGCAAATTGAACGAGTGGAAAAACAAAATCGATCGTGAATGCTATATGGACCTTTTTAGGATATGAAAAATGATTTTATCTAACAAAACGACACTTCATGTTATCTCTGGGACCCTTTGGATGATAAATCAGAGCAAGATTTCAGAATGTAAGTACACAATTTATCAAACCTATCACGCTGAAAAAAGTGTTTTGTTATTAGGAGCTCTCCTCAAACAATAGAATGGCATTTTTTTGCAGTAATAGCTACTGTAAATTGGACAGTGCAGTTATATTAACAAGAATTTAAGCTTTCAGCCGATATAAGACACTTATATGTACCGACATTTGTTGTTTCTCTAAAATCTGCGATGGTGACATAAGGCGCTGCATGATTTACAACTGTCCCGTAAACAGGACGCCTATCCCTATTAATTGCTTTGCAACGCTTGCAGTTAGCCACTGATTCCTTCAAAACCATTCATTGTTGAATTTGCAATTTCAAACTTGTTGTGTAATGTTTATGTCCAATGGCCGATGAGCACCAATACGTTTTATCTATAATTTCTCTTCATATGAAAAGGATTGAAAAGGATTTGCCAGCAGATTGTCGACGTGATTCATGATGATGACTGCTTGCTAGCTAAGATTTTTAAAGTATGATGTTGACATGATCAGTCCACTCAAAGCTCCGGTAGATATAACGTTATTTGACGTCATTTTATCTGTGGCCAATGACCTTGAGCCTTCTTGGATGGGTACCTCTAATGTAAATATATGGCAGCACCCAAGGGAATTGAACTTTCTAGCTCTCCCCGTAGATTTTGCAGTGCCGTAGTGTCCTCATGAGTGACAGAACAATGAGCCAATCTCGGCACAGCTAGAAAATATTACCAGCCCCTACGCTCTGTATTTTTTCACTGGCTGCCCCTCCACTTTAGGAAAGCACTGAGCTAGGCTGAAACACCTGCATTTTGGAGCTGCCTTACTCAAGAAAGCAAAAAAGAGACCATGTTTGTATGCAGCTTTATTAACTCAATAAAACTGTTTTTACATTGGTTGCAAACTGATATCTGACACGTATTAATGCCAAAATAACTTGCAAAACATGTTTTTTAGTTAAACAGGTGGGGCTCAAAATGACGGGCCACCACTGGTCCATGTCAAGTCCTCGGTGAAGTGGACGACAACAAACTAAAAACTGCAGTCCCGTTTATGTGGATCGGGGCATGCTCCCTCCTCTGCTTCCTGAAGTCAACAAACAACTACCTTGTTTTGCTGACATTGAGGGAAAGGTTATTGTCTTGGTACCGCAATACCAGTTCCCTTACCTCCTCCCTATAAGCTGACTCGTCGTTGTTGGTTAACAGGCCAACAACCGTGGTGTCATAAGCAAACTTGATGATAGAGTTGGTGTTGTGCAAAGCCACGCAGAAGTGGGTGAACAGAGAGTACAACAGAAGGCTGAGGACACACCCCTAGGAGGCCCCTGTGTTAAGAGCCAGTTTTGAGGAGGTGTTGTTGCCAATCCTCAGAGTCAGTGGTCTAGTTGCAGAGGATGGTGTCCCGACCCAGGGCTCTGAGCTTAGTGTCAAGCTTGGAGGAAACAATAGGGTTGAATGCTGAACTGTAGTCAATGAACAGCATTCTCACATAGGGCTTTCCTCTTGTCCAAATGTGTTTGGGTTGTGTGAATAAATGGTATCTTCCGTGGAACGGTAGGCAAATTGGCATCTGTTGGAGCGGTAGGCAAATTGGAGTGGGTCCAGTGTGCCTGGAATGCTGGCCTTGATGTGGGTCATGACCAGACTCTCAATGTACTTCATGCTGACTGGGGTGCAACGTGGCGATAGTCATTTAGTCATGTCATCTCTTGTTTCTCTTGGGCACTGGGACAATCAATCAATCAATCAAGTTTATTTTATATAGCCCTTCGTACATCAGCTAATATCTCGAAGTGCTGTACAGAAACCCAGCCTAAAACCCCAAACAGCAAGCAATGCAGGTGTAGAAGCACGGTGGCTAGGAAAAACTCCCTAGAAAGGCCAAAACCTAGGAAGAAACCTAGAGAGGAACCAGGCTATGAGGGGTGGCCAGTCCTTTTCTGGCTGTGCCGGGTGGAGATTATAACAGAACATGGCCAAGATGTTCAAAATGTTCATAAATGACAAGCATGGTCAAATAATAATCAGGAATAAATGTCAGTTGGCTTTTCATAGCCGATCATTAAGAGTTGAAAACAGCAGGTCTGGGACAGGTAGGGGTTCCATAACCGCAGGCAGAACAGTTGAAACTGGAACAGCAGCAAGGCCAGGTGGACTGGGGACAGCAAGGAGTCATCATGCCCGGTAGTCCTGACGTATGGTCCTAGGGCTCAGGTCCTCCGAGAGAGAGAAAGAAAGAGAGAAGGAGAGAATTAGAGAGAGCCAAGATGTTCAAAATGTTCATAAATGACAAGCATGGTCAAATAATAATCAGGAATAAATGTCAGTTGGCTTTTCATAGCCGATCATTAAGAGTTGAAAACAGCAGGTCTGGGACAGGTAGGGGTTCCATAACCGCAGGCAGAACAGTTGAAACTGGAACAGCAGCAAGGCCAGGTGGACTGGGGACAGCAAGGAGTCATCATGCCCGGTAGTCCTGACGTATGGTCCTAGGGCTCAGGTCCTCCGAGAGAGAGAAAGAAAGAGAGAAGGAGAGAATTAGAGAGAGCATACTTAAATTCACACAGGACACTGGATAAGACAGGAGAAGTACTCCAGATATAACCAACTGACCCTAGCCCCCCGACACAAACTACTGCAGCATAAATACTGGAGGCTGAGACAGGAGGGGTCAGGAGACACTGTGGCCCCATCCGATGATACCCCCGGACAGGGCCAAACAGGAAGGATATAACCCCACCCACTTTGCCAAAGCACAGCCCCCGCACCACTAGAGGGATATCTTCAACCACCAACTTACAATCCTGAGACAAGGCCGAGTATAGCCCACAAAGATCTCCACCACAGCACAAACCAAGGGGGGGGGGGGGGGGCGCCAACCCAGACAGGAAGATCACGTCAGTAACTCAACCCACTCAAGTGACGCACCCCTCGTAGGGACGGCATGAAAGAGCACCAGTATGCCAGTGACTCAGCCCCACAATGGTGGTCTCCTTGAAGCAGGTGGGGACTACAGCCTGGTACAGGGACAGGTTGAAGATGTCCGAGAACACACCCTCCAGCTGGTCAGCACACACTCTGAGGATGCGGCCAGGGGTGCTATCCGGGCCGGTGGCTTTGTGAGTATTCCCTCTTTTGAGAATGTTCTTCACATCAGCCTTGGAAGGCGAAACCACATGGTCATCCGGAGCAGTGAGAGTCTTCCTGGAAGGCTCGGTATTGTCTGCCTCAAGCATAGAATGTGTCAAGCTCATATGGGAGAAAGGCGTTGGTGGGCACCACAAAGCTGAATTTGCCTTTTTAGTCCGTGATAGTCTGTTGTCCTTGCCACATGCGTTGCGAGTTTGAGTTGTCGAACATGAATTCAAGTTTGAGTCTGTATTGTCTTTTTGCATCCCTAATGGATTTGTGGAGCTCGTACCTGCTTGCCTTGTACGCGTTTTACCACAGAGTCATCAGGGTTCATTCTGCTGACATTGAATGCTGCAGTACAGGCTCTCAGCATGGTACAGATATCTCCTTTCATCCAGGGTTTTTGGTTGGGGTATGTGCGGATTGTTATTGTGTGTACAACATTAACACATTTCCTAATGAAACCTGTGACTGACAATATACAGTATATTACTCAATTTTGATGGATGAGACCGAGTGGATGAATCTTTGAACATATTCCGATCAGTATTCTCAAAACAGTTCTGCAGAATTGAGTATGTCTCCTCTGTCCAGCGCCTCACTATTCTCTGTGTTGATGGCTCCCTCTTGAGTTGAATTACCTCTGCTCTAGTGGCTATAAGCATATACACCACTGTACAATATCAAGCTGGATGTGCTGTACAGCAGAGATGAAAGTAGGCTGTGGCAGACCAGGGGGTTTGGTCAAGACGTTTACACAGATCAGACACGGACAGAGTAGGATTAGCTCGGTTTCAAGGGTGTTTATTTAAATAATAAATCAAAAAGAAAAGGATAGGTCTCCCCCATGAGAACCTCTCCGGGATACCGCCTTCTGGACTCCGGGTCTCGCTGTATCCTGTCAGGAACAAAACTACACTCCCTCCTGTTACCTCTGTAACCATCCCCAACTATACAGGAGTAACTTTCTTCCCCAACTATACAGGAGTCCTTTCTTCCCCAACTATACAGGAGTCCTTTCTTCCCCCACTCTCCCTTGTGTGCTGCCCTTCTGGCAGCTTTATGGGCCTTGCACAGCTGGTGAGCAACCAGCCCTTGATTACTCACCAACTCCCAATCAGCCCCAATTAGTCCTGGCCGGAGAACCTGTCGAGACCTGGCACGTCCAGCAGATGGAGCCATCGCCTTTTGATGTATAGCCTCGACTAGTTTCCCCCTGGTGGCTGACCTGGAAGAAATAGCCACGAACATGCAGTTTGGTCGTGTGGGATGGTATTGCGGACCTAGATGGCATACTAAGTAGACTGTCGATGGGAAACGGGGTGCAAAGCAATGGATGCTCCTCCTCAGAAGAAGGGGAGGACCTTCCGCCTCAGTGAATTTCATACAAATGAAAATAGTAAAACATTGAAAAAGTTATCCTTTTTAGATAAAACTATACTAAATATATTCACATCACAAAATAAATTATTAAAACACACTGTTTTGCAATGAAGGTCCACAGTAGCCTCAACCGCACTCTGTAGGGTAGCACCATGGTGTAGCTGGAAGACAACTAGCTTCCGTCCTCCTCCTCTGGGTTCATTGACTTCAATCCAAAATCTAGGAGGCTCATGGTTCTCACCCCCTTCCATGGACTTACACAGTAATTATGATAACTTCCGGAGGATGTCCTCCAATCTATCAGAGTGCTTGCAGCATGAAATGACATGTTGTCCACCCAATCAAAGGATCAGAGAATTAATCAAGTACTGAAAGCATACAATATTTGAACAGTTTTGAACCAATTAATTTCTTCAAAAATGAAGGAGACGCAAGAGAGACATATAGAGAGATCGAGAGAGAGAGCTATATTTCGTTTATTTTTTTCAATTTCACTTACACTTGTACCGTTCAAAAGTTTGGGGTCACTTAGAAATGTTCTTGTTTTTGAAAGAAAAGCAAATATTTTGTCCATTAAAATAACATAAAATTGGTCAGAAATACAGTGTAGACATTGTTAATGTTGTAAATGACTATTGTAGCTGAAAACGTCAGATTTTTTATGGAATATCTGCAAAGGTGTACAGAGGCCCATTATGAGCAACCATCACTCCTGTGTTCCAATGGAACGTTGTGTTAGCTAATCCAAGTTCATAATTTTAAAAGGCTAAATGATCATTAGAAAACCATTTTGCAATTATGTTAGCACAGCTGAAAACGGTTAAAGAAGCAATAAAACTGGCCTTCTTTAGACTAGTTGAGTATCTGGAGCATCAGCATTTGTGGGTTAGATTACTTTCTTCTGAAACTCGTCAGTCTATTCTTGTTCTGAGAAATAAAGGCTATTCCATGCGAGAAATTGCCAAGAAGACCATGCTGTGAAGGGTAGCATCCTGCATATGTCCCTACCGAAGAATCCAGGTTTATCTAACTCCAAATCTATCCTTTTGTACAAAACATGTGAAAATGTGAGAGCTCACGTGTAGCTGTATCTCTCTCTCTCTCTTATGGAATTTCAATTCACATTTCAAACCACTCCCTTACAAAAATGTATTTGTTGCTGCAAACTAGGGGTGTGCCGAGTACTCAGACAAAACGAGTATCGTAATGGATACAGTGGGGCAAAAAAGTATTTGGTCAGCCACCAATTGTGCAAGTTCTCCCACTTAAAAAGATGAGAGAGGCCTGTAATTTTCATCATAGGTACACTTCGACTATGACAGACAAAATGAGGGAAAAAAATCCAGAAAATCACATTGTACACATTGTAAATCACATTTTGTCAATAACAAAAGTTTATCTCAATACTTATGTTATATACCCTTTGTTGGCAATGACAGAGGTCAAACGTTTTCTGTAAGTCTTCACAAGGTTTTCACACACTGTTGCTGGTATTTTGGCCCATTCCTCCATGCAGATCTCCTCTAGAGCAGTGATGTTTTGGGCTGTTGCTGGGCAACACAGACTTTCAACTCCCTCCAAAGATTTTCTATGGGGTTGAGATCTGGAGACTGGCTAGGCCACTCCAGGACCTTGAAATGCTTCTTACGAAGCCACTCCTTCGTTGCCCGGGCGGTGTGTTTGGGATCATTGTCATGCTGAAAGACCCAGCCACGTTTCATCTTCAATGCCCTTGCTGATGGAACGAGGTTTTCACTCAAAATC
Source organism: Salvelinus alpinus (assembly GCF_045679555.1). Lineage (NCBI taxonomy): Eukaryota > Metazoa > Chordata > Actinopteri > Salmoniformes > Salmonidae > Salvelinus > Salvelinus alpinus. The sequence goes on along the minus strand of NC_092090.1, from coordinate 71,684,253 downwards.
TCACGATACATGGCCCCATTCATTCTTTCCTTTACACGGATCAGTCGTCCTGGTCCCTTTGCAGAAAAACAGCCCCAAAGCATGATGTTTCCACCCCCATGCTTCACAGTAGGTATGGTGTTCTTTGGATGCAACTCAGCATTCTTTGTCCTCCAAACACGACAAGTTGAGTTTTTACCAAAAAGTTCTATTTTGGTTTCATCTGACCATATGACATTCTCCCAATCTTCTTCTGGATCATCCAAATGCTCTCTAGCAAACTTCAGACGGGCCTGGACATGTACTGGCTTAAGCAGGGGGACACGTCTGGCACTGCAGGATTTGAGTCCCTGACGGCGTAGTGTGTTACTGATGGTAGGCTTTGTTACTTTGGTCCCAGCTCTCTGCAGGTCATTCACTAGGTCCCCCCGTGTGGTTCTGGGATTTTTGCTCACCGTTCTTGTGATCATTTTGACCCCACGGGGTGAGATCTTGCGTAGAGCCCCAGATCGAGGGAGATTATCAGTGGTCTTGTATGTCTTCCATTTCCTAATAATTGCTCCCACAGTTGATTTCTTCAAACCAAGCTGCTTACCTATTGCAGATTCAGTCTTCCCAGCCTGGTGCAGGTCTACAATTTTGTTTCTGGTGTCCTTTGACAGCTCTTTGGTCTTGGCCATGGTGGAGTTTGGAGTGTGACTGTTTGAGGTTGTGGACAGGTGTCTTTTATACTGATAACAAGTTCAAACAGGTGCCATTAATACAGGTAATGAGTGGAGGACAGAGGAGCCTCTTAAAGAAGAAGTTACAGGTCTGTGAGAGCCAGAAATCTTGCTACTCTGGTTATCGACCCCTGCCTGCCTTGCCCTGTCATTTGCCTGCCCTGTGTCTGTAAATAACATTGTTACTTCGACACAGTCTGCATCTGGGTCTTACCTTCAAACCTGATACCTGCTAAGCATTCAAAATGTAACTAGTACTTTTGGGTGTCAGGGAAAATGTAAGGAGTAAAAAGTCAAAGTGAAGTAAAAGTAAAAGTTGCAACAATATAAGTAGTAAAGTAGAGTACAGATACCCCAAAAAACTGCTTAAGTAGTACTTTAAAGTATTTTTACTTAAGTACTTTCCACCACTGCATATTTTTGCACAATTAATGTGATAGCTAGTAAGCTAACTAATGATTTTATGGATATTTTACACACATATTTTTGGGTGATGACATTGGTGTCTTTTAATACCAATATGCATTTCAATATGCTAAAGTCACTGTTCGTTAGCATGTTAGTAAGCACAACAGCTAAGGTAACGTTAGCAACAATATGACTTGACATCAAAGTAAACTTCACTTTTGCAGATGGATACCCTTCCGCTACCCGTGGTGTTGGAAGAGGCTGCATTAGGAAGAGATGTTTGTGGTGCAGTCACACATAACACTTTTTTTGAGTGATAAATGAGTGTATCGTCTTCAAGCTTGATAAGGTAAGAAAATGCATGTATTATTGTCGTAAATGTAGCAAATATATTCCTTTGTGTAACAATTAGATAGCTACAAGTTTAAAGCAATGAAAGAGCTAACTCATCTCTATCATGTGGTGTTCCTTCTCTATTTCTTTCTAGAAGCAATAACTTACCAGGCAAAAAGACAGATTGAGGTCTTCAATCAAACGGAGGACAGAGAAATATGCATGCGCCAGGTCAAGACTTCTTGCATGTATGGCCTTATTTAAATATAATTCATTTTGGAAAAATAATGAATTGCCATTTTAGGCATAACTACATTTTTATGTTGCTTTACTTTCACACCTGAGTCAGAAAGAAGTGACAACTAGTAGAGAACTGTGTCAGAAGGTGGGTGTAGCTGGTGCATGAGGTCAGGCGCAGGAGAGCAGAATGAGTGAGCAACGTACTTTACTCAAAATAAAGGCACAAGGTAACAATACACTTGACCAACAATAAACGGTAATCAATTACGCACGGGTGAAAACAGCACCCGTCGAAAACCAGCCATAATGTACCGAATGAACATAGAAACAATCACGCACAAAAACATGGGGGAAACATGAACATGTAATTGGGGAATGAAACCAGGTGTGTAGAAAACAAAGACAAAACAAATGGAAAATGAAAGGTGAATCGGCAATGGCTAGAAGACCGGTGACGTCGACCGCCGAACACCGCCCGAACAAGGAGAGGGACCGACTTCGGCGGAAGTCGTGACAAACTGGCTCTTGATGATGACATCCCCAGTCAAGATTGAAGATCATAATTAGTTGATTAGTTTGAATCAATTGTGTTGAGGCTTGGCTGGAACAAAACATTCTATGCTGCAGCTCTCTAGGAACAATTGGCCACACATTTAGGTAGATTTAGTAGGTCCCAGTTTATGCTAGTGTCATGACGTTGCCCTCTTTGGACACCGCGAGCACCATCCCCCTACCTCGGCACCATCTCTCTCTGTCTCCTACAACCAGGCTGCTGTGGTCAGAGAGGTTGTAAATTCCTAGGGAAGATCCTGCCTCATGGCCAGACAGTATAGAGAGAGAGTGAGTGTCAGAGTGAACAAAGGAATTTCTTCCACTTCACAGATCTGGAGAACCGAACAACATTTATGTTCTGGAGAAGGTATAAAAGATCGGTGAAGAATCCAGCTATGAACTGGTCCGTGTGGTAAAATTTTATGAAACTCATGGGACAATACAGCCACATTACCATAACGCTGTTTATACAATTGTAACGGGTGTCGTTGTCTGAAGAGGAATCGGACCAAAGCGCAGCGTGGTAAGTGTTCATGATTTTTAATTAAACTGAACACTAGAACAAAATAACAAAGTGAATAAACGAAACCGAAACAGTCCTGTCAGGTGCAAAAAACACTAAACAGAAAATAACTACCCACCAAACACAGGTGGGAAAAAGCTGCCTAAGTATGATTCTCAATCAGAGACAACGATAGACAGCTGCCTCTGATTGAGAACCACACCCGGCCAAACACAAAGAAATACAAAACATAGAAAATGAACATAGAATGCCCACCCAAATCACAGCCTAACCAAACCAACATAGAGACATAAAAAGCTCTCTACGGTCAGGGCGTGACAACAATAGCCTCAGATATGAGGCTTACATCTAATTGTTGTATAAGATGAATGAGTGAGGATGATACTGTTTGTGAAATTGTGTAATGTGATTTTGGACTGTTTAATGAAGGAAACTCCAATTCCCTTTGGAGTTTAACTAAATCAGAGGACCGCCCATGAGCACAGTTATGGTCTTGCGTCCTGGGACAGGCCCTTTTCTGCTCTTCCGAATAAACCCTCCCCCCCCCCGGGTTTTCCATCACCAGACCGAGCTTACCTCAATAACGAGATGGCTAAAGGTTGCAGACCAGCTTACCTCGATAACGAGAGGGCCAAGGTTTGAGACCAGACTGCTGAACTTTTAACCATCCCACGTGGTTAAACTCGTAGACTATCGATACCGACAGAATAAGAACAAGTCTTTGATATTAATTACTAGTCTGCAGCTAGGAATTCGGTATCATTGAACGCGAAGACCGACAACCGCCGAAACATCTATTCTATAACAACATGAATGAATGTCACTCTGAACTATCCATTCTAACCACGACAGAGAGAGAGAGAGGGCAGACAGACTCTCCAACAGAAACAAACTTTCAACAGAGATCCCGACGACACACTGAGCTTAAATATATATATTGATTGCAATTGTTCCTGAATGAGTGAGCGTTCATGTGCAAAGGATTAGCATTTCAATTGTTATAATTATCACTCTGTCTAACAAGCCGCAATACCGGTTTAGCCCACTAGGGCACATCCCCCAATCATTTCTTTGTAAACATATCTATTTTGTTTGTTTGTGTGATGCATTTCTGTGAATTACTTAGTTAGTAAATAAATGATTTTAAGACAATTGATGTATGGATGACTCATAGTGAAGACTGGGTTCGTGCAGATAACCAACAATTTACAACGTTTTAGTTTAGTTTATTAATTCGACCATTTAAAAAAAAACAAGCACACATAAAACTTAAAAGCCATACATGCACATAAATAAAATCATCGAGGATAACACACAATAAAGTCTGGGACTTATTTCCATTGTGGTCCTCTTGAGACAAAATGGCTATACAAGATCGAACACAGTATGGCAGTGAAATAATAAAACAAAAACATAAAAGAAGAACATCCATTTCATCATTCCAGTTACATCATAGGGGTTATTCATATGGGCACAGAAGACATCAAACATATTTTGACTTTATTTTTTAAAGCTGTCCAGAGAGGACATTGTTTTTATAGGCAGAGGCAACTCATTCCATTCTGAGGCTCCAGTATACAAGAAAGTACCTTTCCCAGCATTACTCCTGAACCTGTATAAGCACACATCAGCAACACCTGATCTGGTGCTGTTATTGTGTGCATCCCTAACACGAGGAAAGTAATTACTCACTTAAATATCTGGGCGCAGGACCATAAATACTCCTGTAAACTAAACCTAGTCTAATCTGGGACACCCTAGCCTCAACAGGCAGCCAGTTTAGTTCCTGAAAGCAGCTCCTGCCTATGTGAGTACGTGGACTCACCTTCAATACTAGCCTGATCAACTTATTCTGGGCTATTTGGAGCTTCCCCTTCATAAGTTTAGAGAAGCCCCCGAACCAGGAAGTACTAGCATAGTCAAAATGGCATTGAATGAGGGCAGTAGCTAGCACTTTCATGGAGTCCTTGTCAAGCAGCTTGGACTTTCTAGCCAAAAACGTAGTCCTTGCATTAACCTTCCCTAGCACCTTATTGGCCATGCTCTCACCTCCCAAGCTTCCATCAAGGATACATCCCAAGTAGTTAACAGAGGTTTTAGTAGTCAGCACCTCACCCCCTAACTACACTGAGTTTGGAATGAGACTAACGTGAGGTAAATAATAATTACAGAGAATTTGATAAAGATAAGTCTTCAGTTTTAATGATGCCAAAGACACGACACTAGCTACAGTACGTCATTTGTTTATATAGCATTTATACAACGCAGATTGTTACCTTTCTGAAGAAAAAAATATATAATGCAAGTTTCAGCGAGAAGCATAGCAACATCAAGGCAACTTTGTAAATGCTAAATGCCAAACCTGCCCATTAGCTGCTGAGTAATTTTTAAGATGCCAAAATAGAAAATGTTTCAGTAGGCCTATCTTAATGTTGTCTTTGTTTTATGTTTTCTGATTGTTTCAGTGCTTGCATTCAACAAGCTTTGGACGAAGGACTTCTAGAGAGCCGCCATCTCCAAAGTTCACTCAAAAAGGCAATAGTTCTGAATTGAGTTTGATTTTGTTGTTTTAATCATTTCGTATTGTTCATTCTCTTTTAACCTTCCATTGGTTTAAAGCTCATTGTTCAGTTATCACTTGGCTCGTGTACATTTCTGAAGTTGCCCCTTTAAACTCCTACGGTTAACATCCCCATAGTGTTCACATTTCTCATGTAAATGTTGTACCTGCATAAAAAAGATTAAACAAACAATTTATTTGGGAAATATTCAATCTTCCTCTTTTCTTCATTAGTATGCAGATGATTTCAAACATAATATTGTAGCAGTCTGCCTACTGTTTCTTTGTGAAAGATAAAAAAGAAATTTTTCTGTTAAGACATTGAATACACGTTGTTTAGTATATTTTGTATGTTTAGTTCTCTGTGAGAAGCAAGTTAATTTAAAGATATGTGATTTGTTTTATGTAGATAAGATATTTCAATGTTAACACACAAAGTAACTAAAAACCCGATCTAACTTGCATATTCATGAAGAGTTTGCAAAACTTGCATGTTCGGCACAAGTTTCCCAAAATATTTTGCCAGAAGTTCACAAGTTGCTGCAAATTTGCCGCAACAGTTTTCCACAAAACTCATTTGCATGTGAAAATTTGAGTTGGCGGGAAATTGGCCAAAGATTTGCCACAATTGTTTGCCAAAAGCCATTTTTTTTGGTAAGGGCCATCGTAGATGGTTTGAATCAGGTACAAATCTGACTCCTGGCCATGCGACTTGTGTTTGAACGGTCAAATCTAATTGATTTGCCCTCAATAGTTTATTAAAACTTATTTGGCATATCTTGTTGCTTGCTAGCTACTCTGACAGCTTGACAAGAACATGCGATCGCTAACTAGTTAATCGTTTACAAACAAAGTAGTGAATGTGCTAGAAAGCTAAACAGCTGCCTAGCTAGTTGATTGCTGTGGCTAGCCAAAAAGGACTTGTTTTGAAAGTTGGGTCATCTTATCCTTTAAAAGCATTCTTATACTATGATTTTGAACATTCAAAGCAACTTTGAAACGTCCATTGCAGGCATTGCTGTCACTTTAGCTTGCTACATAACTTCTGAGTGATAGGAAACACGAGAACCACCACCAATCAGCCTACACCACTGTGCATGCATGCACCTATCGTTACTATGACAATTAGCGTAGCCATATCAGCAAGTGACTGCTGTCTGAACACACACATTCGATTTGGTCTCTTGTAACTTGCTGTTTGGGCAGTCAGTATTCCAAAATGGATTTGAAAACACAAATGCATCTTTTGTAAATAATCTCTAAGTGTTGGAGTGTGCCCCTGGCTAAAAACAAGAAAATGGTGCTGTCTGCTTTGCTTAATATAAGGAATTTTAAGTAATTTATACTTCTACTTTTACTACTTAAGTATATTTTATCAATTACATTTACTTTTGATACTTAAGTATATATAAAACCAAATACTTTTAGACTTTTACTCAAGTAGTATTTTACTGGCTGACTTTCACTTTTACTTGAGAAACTTTATATTAAGATATCTATACTATAATGGGATGGTGCAATATTGAATTAGTCATATTTTGATAAGGTGCATGCATGGGGATGCCCATGCTTACATTTACATTATAGTAATTTAGCAGACACTCTTATCCAGAGCGACTTACAGTAGTGAGTGCATACATTTTCATGCTGTAGAGATACACCTAGCGGACTGAAACTTCACTGTTGTAGGCATAATACAGCTAGTGCTATCTAGACTTGCGCTGGCAAACAAATTTTTGCTAAGCACGACACATGGAGGGTTTATCTGATCACACAGTATAGCCCATAGATATCATGTTCATTAATATGTATATGCTACAAACATATTGTAAATATCCACTGTATTAACCGGAAAGAAATGGCATTTCAATTTGCAATAAACACCTACTCAAGGCGACAATGACTGATTATCAGTGGGTTAACAAAATATTGGCTTAGCTGATAGGCATACACTAGATCTATTCAATACAAGGAATACAGAGATATGAGCAGGTGGAACAAGATATCTGTTCAGTGAAATATGTTTGAGTGAGAGTTGGAGAGAATTAAATATCCAGCTCATGACAAAAGTGTGCCTTGTCACTGTTGAGCTCAAAGCTCCAGTGGATAGAATCTTTTTTTATGATATGTAATAGCTGCCGGATCTACAGTGGCTTGCGAAAGTATTTACCCCCCTTGGCATTTTTACTATTTTGTTGCCTTACAACCTGGAATTAAAATAGATTTTTGGGGGGGTTTGTATCATTTGATTTACACAACATGCCTACCACTTTGAAGATGCAAAATATTGTTTTATTGTGAAACAAACAAGAAATAAGACAAAAAAACAGAAAAGTTGAGCGTGCATAACTATTCACCCCCTCAAAGTCAATACTTTGTAGAGACACCTTTTGCAGCAATTACAGCTGCAAGTCTCTTGGGGTATGTCTCTGTAAGCTTGGCACATCTAGCCCCTGGGATTTTTGCCCATTCTTCAAGACAAAACTGCTCCAGCTCCTTCAAGTTGGATGGGTTCCACTGATGTACAGCAATCTTTAAGTCATACCACATATTCTCAATTGGATTGAGGTCTGGGCTTTGACTAGGCCATTTCAAGACATTTAAATGTTTCCCCTTAAACCACTCAAGTGTTGCTTTAGCAGTATGCTTAGGGTCATTGTTCTGCTGGAAGGTGAACCTCCGTCCCAGTCTAAAATCTCTGGAAGACTGAAACAGGTTTCCCTCAAGAATTTCCCTGTATTTGGCACCATCCATCATTCCTTCAATTCTGACCAGTTTCCCAGTCCCTGCCGATGAAAAACATCCCCACAGCATGATGCTGCCACCACCATGCTTCCCTGTAGGGATAGTGTTCTCAGGGTGATGAGAGGTGTTGGGTTTGCGCCAGACAAAGCCTTTTCCTTGATGGCCAAAAAGCTCAGTTCTAGTCTCATCTGACCAGAGTACCTTCTTCCATATGTTTGGGGAGTCTCCCACATGACTTTTGGCAAATATCAAACGTGTTTGCTTATTTTTGTCTTTAAGTAATGGCTTTTTTTTGGCCACTCTTCCGTAAAGCCCAGCTCTGTGGAGTGTACGCCTTAAAGTGGTCCTATGGACAGATACTCCAATCTCCGCTGTGGAGCTTTGCAGATCCTTCAGGGTTATCTTTGGCCTCTTTGTTGCCTCTCTGATTAATGCCCTCCTTACCTGGTCCATGAGTTTTGGTGGGCAGCCCTCTCTTGGCAGGTTTGTTGTGGTGCCATATTCTTTCCATTTTTTAATAATGGATTTAATGGTGCTCCGTGGGATGTTCAAAGTTTCAGATATTTTTTTATAACCCAACCCTGATCTGTACTTCTCTACAACTTTGTCCCTGATCTGTTTGGCGAGCTCCTTGGTCTTCATGATGCCGATTGCTTGGTGGTGCCCCTTTCGTCGTGGTGTTGCAGACTCTGGGCCCTTTCAGAACAGGTGTATATATACTCAGATAATGTGACAGATCATGTGACACTTAGATTTCACACAGGTGGGCTTTATTGAACTAATTATGTGACTTCTGAAGGTAATTGGTTGCACCAGATCTTATTTAGAGGCTTCATAGCAAAGGGGGTGAATACATATGTACGCACCACTTTTCCGTTTTGAATTTTTTTGAATAAGTTCTTTTTTTCATTTCACTTCACCAATTTTGACTATTTGTGTATGTCCATTACATGAAATCTAAATAAAAATCTAATTAAATTACAGGTTGTAATGCAACAAAATAGGAAAACCCCCAAGGGGGATGAATACCTTTACAAGGCACTGTATAATTAATCAGGAGATAAATGTTCTGGTGGCAAGGATGTCTTTGCCAGCAGTTGTCTTCCGTGAAAGAGTTAATAATACCCCTTTGAAAGATTTCTGTTTCTCCCAATCATCTAACTGCAGACATCATCTATCAGGCCCATCATCTCTCAGGCCGTTCTCCAACGCCAGGACACCTCAATTATTTAACTCTATTGCCATCTACTGGTGGTACGAGTTTTTGGTGTTGAATGAAAATGGTTGAATGAACTTTAGCGTATTATTATAGCTTGTAGGCTTTGTTGTGGGGATCTTAATGCTTGTGTGTAACTGACTTTTGATATTCTGGATTCCCCTTTATTGTCTATGCAATTGAAATATAGCTTAAAAGGGAAATAAAAGTATTACCAAAGTGTTTAATTTAGTCTGGGAGATGATGGGCCTGACAGGCTGACCAGACCGGTCACGTCGCATGCGTGAGCATTGCAAAATAAATGTACACATACATGCTATTCAATCATTGCACCCACACTGCTAGCACGCGTCAGCGAGCATCTGCGTGGCCAGGCGCTAAAATAGAAATTGGTTCTATTTGTGACGCTCAACGCGCTGCAAGTCCGTCCTCTGCCATCTTCTCATTGGTTTTTAGGAGCATATACCCACGTGGGTGATTGAAAGATGAATTTAGGTCCACACTCTGGTCGGTTGTAGTAATGCTGTAAAGTTGGTTGCCAACAGCCATATAAAGTCCAAAGAAGAAAAAGAAGCCTGAAAGAAGGAGGAGAGATGACAAGAAACAAATTCAGTTTACCATTTTATCTGTGGATTAATTGTTCAGAGTAGAGGACCTTGTGCATTTCAGGTAAAATAACAACCCAATGTTTATATACCAGGACAAATTAGCTAGCAACAGCAAGCTAGCTAGCTAAATTGCCATAAATGTTTAATGCTTTTTGACCTGTCCCCAAATTAATATAATTGGTTCAGAGTTGTCTTTTTGTTTTACCTGCTTGTCCTGATCACTTCTGGTGTGTGTGAACAAAATCAACGTGCGCGCGATGGCGTATGCACTTGTCCGGTTTTGTCAGCATGTGAGAGTCTGGGAGATGATGGGCCTGAGAGATGATGTCTGCAGTTGGACCCCTCTCGTTGCTCCGGCCAGTGTGTAGTTTTGTCAATTACCCACCCCCTAAAACTGGTAGAAGACTTTTCTCAGCACTGACTCTCGTGGAAAAATGAAATGGAAATATCTATAGGCCTATTTGCAATTTAGGACTGTGTTACATGATCACCAAGTTAGTCACTGCTGACTGTCAACATAGGCTGCAGGCTAGGTTATGATACAATAATATACAGGTCGACCAATTTAATCAATGCAGAATGATTTACTCACCAAAATCCAATGGCATAACCTGACAGTTATTACATTGCATAATATTCAACTATGGTTACATTTTAATCAGGCAGAACCTAATTTGTGCAGCGGTAGCCTACATCCAATCAACGAGGGCTAAAAAAAACGGTGTTTGTCTGGCTGAACACACGCTTGGAAGATCTGAGCCAATCAACCATAGCAAACAATTTTCAAGTGCCCAATCATATTCCAGTATATATACCAGCCTGCTTTCCCAGGAAGTTGATGTGTATGTCAGCTAAGCAGACCTTTAGCTACTTAAGTTATCTTTAGTTTACAAACGATAGTGGGTACTTAAAGACTGATACTTTTTATTTAACATTACACATAGCTTGTTGTATGATTTCTAGTCAAGAATGGTGCAATGTGGTGAGTACGCAGACGAAGATGCTAGTATTTTTGCAGTAGCCTAATTATTGAAAATGCTGCCTGTAGTTAGCTAGCAATCCGGCTGTCTTGTGTATTGGGTGACTTTTTATTTATTTATTTAAATATATTTAGCCATATAGCTACTCTTACTAGTTGGTTGAATTAATTCTTTGGCTACTCATTTAAACACAGTTAGCTATGTTTAACGTTAGTTAAAGAATGCCTCCTAAGTTTTTCGTTTGACATGCACACAACTTACACAGCTATCAAAAATGAAACAATCATACATTTTGTGCAGTGGTGTAAAGTATTTAAGTAAAAATACTTTAAAGTACTACTTAAGTAGTTATTGGTGGTATCTGTACTTTACTTTCTATATTTTTTACAACTTTTACTTCACTACATTCCTAAAGAAAATCATTTAATACATTTTCCTTGACACCCAAAAGACTCGTTACATTTTGAATGCTTAGCGGAAAAGGGTCCAATTCACACGTTTATCAAGGCAACATCCCTGGTCATCTCTACTGCCTCTGATCTGGCAGACTCACTAAACACACATGCTTCGTTTGTAAATTGTGTTGGTGTGCCCCTGGCTATCCGTAAAAAAAAACATTATGGCGCCACCTGGCTTGCTTAATATAAGGAATATGAAAGTATATTTTAAAAGTACAAATAATTAAGTCTATTTTTGCTATTTACTTTTGATACTTAAGTATATTTAAAACTGAGTACTTTTACTCAAGTAGTGTTTTACTGAGTGACTTTCACCTCTACGTGAGTCATTTTCTATTAAGGTATCTTTACTTTTACTCAAGTATGACAACGGGGCATTTTTTTCCACCACTGATTTTGTGTGAACTGCTCCTGATTCTGCCTCTCTCCTACACAGCTGTTCCTCGGCTAGCCCAACTGGAATAGATGGGGAATGTGTCACTTGAGAATGGTGGATACCATCATCAGTGATGATAGCTGCATTAACGGCGTGGTGGCGTTACAGCAGTGGCTGTCTCCTTGGCGGATGGGGACTGCTGCTCTGCCTGCTCCTGTGCTCTCTGGTGGCGCTGTTGGTGGGGGTGGAGGACCAGTGCTGTGCCACTCTAAAGGGGATTGCCCAGTTGCACTGCCAGCTATGGGGTAAACTTCCGCTGTCCAGTCCACCAGCCTCACTGTCCCTTTCACAGCCCTCGATCTCCTGCCCCTAAGGGCCAAGCCCAGTATAGGTATGTGTGAAGTTATCATGAATATATTATACTTCTGGTTGTAAGAACTAAAAACATTGGTCGGTGGTAGTACACTGTTCAAAATAAAACACAGTTGTCACATAATGGGGCTAATTCATTTATGGAGTGCATTAGTGGTGGGAAGATTGATACTAGAGCTCTGATGTGGTTTTCAAAGCACTAAATCAAATCAAATTGTATTTGTCACATGCTTTGTAAACAACAGGTGTAGACTAACAGTGAAATGCTTACTTACAGGTCCTTCCCAACAATGAAGAGGGGAATAAAAGAGATAATACAACTTATAAATGCGCAATAAGTAACGATAACTTGGCTATATACACGGGGTACCAGTACTGAGTCGATGTGCAGGGGTACAAGGTAATTGAGGAACATGTGCAGTGAGCTCAAAGTATTGGGACAGTAACACTTTCTGTTTTGGCTCTGTACTCCAGCACTTTTGATTTGAAATGAAATAACGACCGAGACTGTATTGGGTGAACCGTTTAGAAATTACAGCCCTTTTTGTACATAGTCCCCACATTTTAGGGGACTGAAAGTATTGGGATAAATTTACTTGTATGTGTATTAAAGTAGTCAAAAGTTTAGTGTTTGGTCCCATATTTCTTGCATGCAATGATTACATCTATCTTGTGACTACAAACTTGTTGGAGACATTTGCTTTTTTTTTGGTTGTTTCAGATAATTTTGTCCCCAATTGTAAATAATGTTTTGTCGCTTATTAAGAATAGATTGTTTCTAAACACTTCTACATTAATGTGGATGCTACCATGATTATGTTCATACAAATATTTACACATGTTAAGTTTGCTGAAAATAAAGCTGTTGACAGTGAGGATGTTTTTTTTGTTGAGTTTACTTCCCCACAGCCAGATTAATTTGTGGAGACCATTTTTATGTCTCTGCGTGCAGTTTGAAGGAAGTTGCTAACTAGTGTTAGTGCAATTCCTAACTATCTTTAACACAATCACAAAGCTAACTTTAACTTACTTCATAGTGCATGCAGACATACAAATGGTATCCATGAATTCATCTGTCTGGGGAAGTAGATAAAATCCCAAAGTATCCCTTTAACACACTTCTGACAGCACAGCCTGGTTATGTAATATGTGTGTGTGTGGTTTGCAGAGGCCCAGCTGGAGGCCAAGGCAGCGCTGCAACAGGCTGTGGAGATGAAGACGTGAGGGAAAAGGCCCACAAGTTGCTGGTGCATGCGCGCGACGTGAACCCGGACTTTGTGGAAGCTCTGACAGAGCTAGGGACCATTCTGGAGGAGGAGAATGATGTTGTCCAAGCAGACCACCTATATACCAAGGCCCTGGCCATCTCACCATGCAACGAGAGGGCCCTGGTTAGCCGTGACCGCACACTCCCCCTGGTGGAGGAGATCGACCAACGCCACTTTGGGGTTATTGACAGTAAAGTAAGCAGGATGATGTCCATCCCAAAGGGTAACTCTGCCCTTAGACGTGTCATGGAGGAAACCTACTACTACCACATCTACCACACAGTGGCTATAGAGGGCAACACACTCACTCTGTCTGAGATCCGCCACATCATTGAGACACGCTACGCCGTGCCCGGCAAGAGCCTCCAGGAGCAGAATGAGGTCATTGGTGTGGACGCAGCCATGAAGTACATTAACACCACGCTGCTGTCCCGCGCTGCGGCCATCACTGTCAATGACATCCTGGAGATCCACCGGCGTGTGCTGGGCTACGCAGACCCTGTAGAGCACAGGTGTCAAACTCATTCCACGGGGGGCCGAGTGTCTGCGGGTTTTCGCTCCTCCCTTGTACTTGATTGATGAATTAACATCACTAATTAGTTAGGAACTCCCCACACCTGGTTGTCTAGGGCTTTATTGAAAGGAAAAACCAAAAACCTGCAGACACTAGGCCCTCCGTGGAATGAGTTTGACACCCCTGCTGTAGAGGGTGGGCGGCTGCGTACCAGCCAGGTGTTTGTAGGGCACCACATCCCACCCCACCCACAAGCCCTGGAGCGCCACATGCAGGAGCTGGTGCAGTGGCTCAACTCAGAGGAGGCCCTGCAGCTGCACCCTGTGGAATCCGTAGCGCTCACCCATTACAAGCTGGTCTATGTGCACCCCTTTGTGGACGGGAACGGGCGCATGTCACGGCTGCTAATGAACCTGGTGCTCATGCAGGCACGCTACCCACCCATCACCGTCCGCAAAGTTCAGAGTACTACACTGCTCTGGACACAGCCAACAAGGGTGATGTCTGACCCTTCATCCGCTTCATAGCCAAATGCACAGAGATCACCCTGGATACCCTGCTGATCGCCACCACTGAGCACACTGTGGGGCTGCCTGGCTCCAGCCACCACCAGGCCTGTCCCAACTGTAAACAAACCATCCCTGTCCATAACAGTGAGGGGACGGGAGTGAGTGGCGCCTGACTGTTTGGCTTTGTATTTCTCTTTATTTAGATTTGCTAATTTGGGGTTAATCTTGCTCTAAGTGTAAAGATATGTCAGTTGATTTATGGATAAATAGCAGCCATGTGTCAATGATAGCATGACCTTGAAAATGATTACTGGGAGAATGCATCTTTACAGAAATTAATATTCACATATCTCATAGTTTGTTTCCTCATACCAGGTAGAGGTGCAGCTGTTTGAACTAATTATTACGTATGTGCCTTGCATAGAAAACATGTTTTCTGCTTCAGATTGTTGTCTGTAAAGGGATAAGGGTCAAATGTTTATAACATCGAATAAACATAAGGGTCATGAACTTGTTGGCGCACAGACACAAATGGACCTGTTTCCTATAATTCTGAATTTGCATTCCATTCTTCTGAGTTATTTTGATGACTGAATGCGTTACATTAACTGAAGGTGTTACAGTATGTGTACATGTCTGAGAAGATTGAGTTGTGATTCTACTTTGAATTGTCCCCATTATGGACAAGAAATACAGTGCACAGTAGATCACTAGCTGACGAACAGTGACGATTCAACATGTAAAATGTTCTGTGGTCAGGCAATAGGCAGGCCAACAGTCATGTTATTCTGTCTTGTCATTTTGAGAACATGGTTTGCATCAATGTACTGTACAGTATGACCCAGTTGGATGAGCTACTCACTTTCACTGAAGCACTTTCATGTATTACCTGTTGAATGTGATTTCCTTAGTTTCAAAACTCAACATCTATTTGAATTGCTTTAATAAACTTAAGGTCAGAAACTGCAACAAAACCACAAGATGATATTTTTACAACACTCAAATGACAAGTGTAAAACTTGGAACAAGCAGTAAATAAAAGAATCACTGAACAAAAGTAGACCAAGTTCAATCTCCTCACAGGGTTGTGTTGACAATTTTGTAAATAAAAAATAAGTTTTACATTTGTGTTCTCGTAATAAAAAAATGTGAACACCGTGACAATGATTTCAAAATTACTACACAATGTACATACATCATATTGGACAAACAGAAAGCAACTTCTAAAGCTCAAACATTTGTAGTCTCTAACTAGATTAGGCCACTGTGGTGATAGAATGTCGCTAGATATAGCTAATAATTCTCAAACATACAAAACTATGGCCAATCACTTGGAGTGTGTGAATTCTGAACACACATGACGTTCCCCACTCATCCAAACAGGATTACTGGGCTACAGAATTGTTAATGACCACATTCATTTGAAAGGCAAAGGAGACTTAGGAATTTAGTTCAAACCTTTACATTCCCATGATGTAATTTATTGAACTGATCAAATCTGCCTACAATATGTGGACATGGAGGGCTCGTGCAATCAAAATAGCTGCATAGATTTTCTTTCTCTCAACAATGGTTGATTCACTTGTGGACAAGACTGGTTAGAATGAGATGACAAAAGCCAAGGCCCTTTAGTTTATTCCCTACCCATCTCATAGCTTATTCAATACCTTAGACAGGAATGAGCAAATTGGAAACAATCTCTGGAATAAATGAGAATACACAAAAAAAAGTATTCCCTTCTAACCTTTCAGGTAAGACAGCCTAAACATGATAGTCAAGAAAAATGGGGCGTTGGGTTTTAATGACAAGCAGTCAGACAACCTTAAATTACAGTTATTTGTACAACTGCAGTTATGTCATATTGTGTAAAGCAAAGCATTAGTCATCCACTGCATGGAAACAAATATTGTTGCATGTAGAGCAAACAAAAGATGAGTGGTATGTTGACACCTTAAGTTTGCTTAACACAAAAAAATCTTTCATTGTTGTAATACATATTTACACATACATCTCAATGTCAAGTTCTTGCATATAACTTTTAAAACATGAGTCACAAGCTGGGTTTTTTTTATTTATTTTTATCCCTTTCCAAAACAGAACACACGATAAGTATTATTTACATACACATATGATACGTCTTCTATAAAACACCTTTCCCAATTAAAAACAAACTGAAATTGGTAATTAAAATAGGCACTCACACTTGTTCAAAAGGATGTGGTAATATGGGGTCTGGGGCCAGTTGAGCCAGGGAGATAAAGGCTTTCTTACAGAAAGTGACAAGGAAGATGGGGGCCATTGGTGTGGAATAAAGGGGAGTCAAAAATGTACAGCACAATATCTGCCATCTCTTCTCAAGGACACAAGATGGCTTTCCATACAAAAGGCAGTATTTATTATTTTCAGCCCATTTTCACTTTTTGAAAAGCATTTTTGCAAAGTCTGAATTAGACAAGGGCTTGGCTTGTGCTTCAATCCCAGCATCTCCAGATGCGCCACCTGTGGGTTTAGGTGCAGTCCCATTCTCTGCTTTACTTTCTGATCCAGTCTGCCGATTTAGTGAACGAGGGAGTAGTGAGAGCTGGGTGCGCCCTTTTCCCCTCCTGAAAAACAAATCCAAAGGAAATCAGAACTCTCAAATTCAAGTTATTGTTTCACATCTCTTTAGTGGGTGAGAATAGCAGTTTCAAAAAGTAGCTTATGTCTTATGAGTTAGATATAGGAATGAGTACCATGTTAAGGGAAATATCTTTGTCTATTAAATTGTTTTAGGTGCCAGTGTGTGTGAAGAATACATTATTGCTCAATCGCTGGGCAACTTACGATCCATAGACCATAGACCGGGGCATCATGGCTCCCACGGGTCTGCTGAAGCCAGGCTTGTCGGCAGTGTTTCTGCTAGGCGGGTTGCTAATGGCAACAGAGAGTGTGTGTTCCTGTAGTACTGTGCCATCCAACTTCAGCACGGCCTGAGAGGCCTGAGCCTCATCCCCAAACTCCACGTACGCCAGACCCTGCAGACACCACACAGTAGCACATTAGACCAGCAAAATCGAATGACCAATGTGTCAATGGAGCTTTTATGTTTGGATTCGAGATTTGACAAATAGAACATTTAATTAAACTGAATTTGTTGAAATCAGTTTTCCATTAAAACCACGTGAATTTACATTGCAGCTGTGCTGCCGCCAGCAATGGTTTGGGTCTCACGGTGTGTCCCTTTCAGAAGGCTAAGCATTGCACCTCAATTTCACCTCGCAAAGTTCACATTACATTTTCTTTTCATTTAATTTCGCAAAGTATTGCCATAGGAGGCTGCTGTCGCTCGCCTTTCTCTGCCATTTTTCCAACTTCATGACGTAGTGGTGGAGAGTCAACTCCAAAATAATTGACTCCTTGCACATCGACTCCCAACTTCAGTAAAGCAGGGCCTACCATCAATGAACAGGTTAGAATATTGAGATGAGCGAGATGCAACACGTCGCTCTCACACAGTATCTCCGCGTGTGCACGGGTTCACTTCATGCTGTTCTCCGGGTGGTGGTAGCCAATACACCAAAACAAATGAAAAGTTGAGCCTTGCGCTTCAACACTGTGGAAATTGACCTACTATACTGTTCACTTTCTGCATCTACATAAAAAAAACAGTTAGTGCTTTTACTTAATGTTAAGGATCCCAATTTCGTTTAAAATGTTCACACCCCTAGTTGGGGCTCCAGAGTGGTGCAGCGGTCTTAAGGCACTGCATCTCAGTGCTAGAGGCGTCACTACAGACCCTGGTTCGATCTCAGGCTGTATCACAACTGGCTGTGATTGGGAGTCCCATAGGGCAGTGAACAATTGGCCCAGCGTCATCCAGGTTAGGGTTTGGCCGGGGTAGGCCGTCATTGTAAATAAGAATTTGTTCTTAACCGACTTGCCTAGTTAAATAATAGTTTGGATGTTTTATTCACATTACAACAAATAAAAGACTCGAGCAAATAACTATTCTTAACATCTGGATAGAGAAAGGATTATGCTTCACCTTGGGTTTGCCTGAGCGGTTGGTGACCAAGCGGATGTCTTTAATGGTGCCATGATCCTTGCACAACTCCTCTAGCTGCTCCTTGGTGCAGGAAAAGGGCAGGCCCGAGATAAAGATCTTGTGTTTCTCTAGGTTTGTGTTGTACTTAAACACCTAGAGGAAGAGAAATTAAGTTACTTACTAGCCACATGGTGAACCACCATTCCATTCATCCACCTCTAAATGCAAACTAACACATGTGGGTCTCTTACCTTAAAATCAGGGTTCTTGTTTTTATCCACACAGGGTGATACGAACATGGGCCTGCCTTCCACCTCTTGCCGGTCCATCTTCAGGGCCTCGAGCACAGACGCCTTGCCCTCAAACTGTACGTAGCAGTACCCTCTGAAGCCCTTGGCAGCATAGACGGGGCGCACCGACTGGACAGGACCACAGGGCTCAAACAACTTCTTCAGCCTCTTCTCTGGATCGTCCATGGTGAAGGCCAGGTTACTGATAAACACACTGCAGTCGTCCTTGCGTAGCTCGGGGTCGTCTTCCTGGGTCTTCCATACGGTGGCTGGTGCCACCTGCTGGCCCCTCTTAGCACCAGGGGGTTCCTGTCTGCGGCCGGGGAGGGCTCTCCTCCCAAACAGCCCACTCTCTGTCCCAATTAACCCAGCACCACCGCCTCCCCCCCTGAAGCCTTGGTCGCTCTCCCCTCTGTGCCTCTTTGGCGGTTGCTCTGTCGCACAGAGGTGACAAAGATTGAGCAAACACACAGGATAACTTCTATACATGCCACTTTATTAGCAGAAGTGGAGACCAAGCAATAATATTCCTATGTTAAATAAAGGTATGATCTTCATGCTTCTCCTTACCCGATTCCTCTCCCCACTCATCCTCGTAATTCTTGTCCTCTGCCTTCCTCTTGTCACCAGGCCTGCTGCCTTTCTGGCCCTTCTTCTGGTTCTTCTTGTCTGCCTTGGCCCTCCGTCGCTGTTCAGTCTTCTCCTCCTCCTGTCGAGCCACATGGGCCTCTTTCTCTGTCACCTGAGAGGGACAGGGATGACGTTATGAACCTGACAGTTCCAGTCCTCAGGAACCTGATTTGTGTCACAGTTTTGCCCCAGCTAACACACCTGAATCCAATAATCAACTAATCATGATCTTCAGTTTAGAATGCATGTTGATTAATCAGCTGTGTTTGCTAGGGATGGAGAAAAAGTGTGACACCAATCAGGCCCCCCGAGGACTGGAGTTGCCCACCCCTGTGTTACAGCCTGAATTTAAAATTTAGTAAATTTAGATGTTTTGTGTCACTGGTCTACACACAATGTGATGGAGTATCAATACACCCAGTCACTACGAATATACAGGTGTCCTTCCTAACTCAGTTGCCAGAGAGGAAGGAAACTGCTCAGGGATTTCACCGAGGCCAATGGTTACTTTAAAACAGTTTGAGTTTAATGGCTGTAATAGGAGAAAACTGAGGATGGATCAACAACATTGTAGTTACTCCACAATACTAAATTAATTGAGAGTGAAAAGGAAGCCTGTACACAATAAAAAATAATCCAAAACATGCATCCTGTTTGCAACAAGGCACAACAAAATGTGGCAAAGCAATTAACACTTTGTATTCAGGACAAAAAGTTATGTTGGAGGCAAATCCAACAACACATTACTCTCCATATTTTCAAGCATAGTGGTGGCTGCATCATGTTATGGGTATGCTTGTAATCGTTAAGGACTGGGGAGTTTTCTAGCAATGCTCAACAACCAATTTGACAGAGCTTAAAGAATAATGGGCAAATGTTTCACAATCAAGGTGTGGAAAGCTCTTACAGACTTACCCACAAAGACCTACATCTGTAATCGCTGCAAAAGGTGCTTCTACAAAGTATTGACCCAGGGGTGTGAATACTTATGTAAATGAGATATTTCTGTATTTCATTTTCAATAAAAAAAAATTACATGTTTTTACTTTGTCATTATGGGGTATTGTGTGTAGATGGGTGAAAAAATAAATCAATTTCGAATTCAGGCTGTGCCCCAACAAAATGTGGAATAAGTCAAGGGGTATGAATACTTTCTGAAGGCACTGTGTCCACAGTCATAACTAGCAGCAGTGTTGTTTTGAGTGTTGCTGTGTCATCCTACCTTGGACCTCTGCTCATTGACTCTGTTCAGCCGTGTCTCAGTCTTCTGCACCGCTGCATCCCAGTCCTCCAGAGAACCTGGAGGTGACACAGAACACACTGCAATGAAACATTCACCTTACTCTCAGACTAAGGTTTACCATTACAGTGTTGTGTTTTCAACAAATAAGCCAATCCATCCCATTAACTGACACTCCAGATACCTGTCCACTTATTGAGGATTTTGATTAAGCTGACTCGGGAGCACGGTTGGTGAGAGTTTGCATCCGTGAAAAGTGATTACATTAATTTTGGAACCAGGCTGCCTCCCGGGCCTGACCTGGGTGCCACGCTATGGCCGACGGCGAAGTCATCGCAAAACAAAAGTGACACAAGTTAAGTACGTGGAGTAATGAGTAGGATTCTGTGTTTTCACATGCTAAAGTGATTGTTTGATAAAAACGCTTTCTGCCTTCCCAATGAAAACTAGTTTGAAAATACTAAAATATATTTGAATGGAAAATAGATGTTTCTGAACCATGAATCATGCTGCCTTGTTTTACAATATGACCAAGAGGCACAAAGTACGGCAAATTCGCACCTCCCTTGCCGGCTTTGCGGTCACGTGACGGGCCATAGTCCAGTGCAACCCAGACCAGCTTAATCGAATCCCCTCATTCATGACATTTCCATCACGTTGACTTACCCTCAACCCTCTCAAAGGTGAGCAGGACCTCGCACACATGCTCTGGGTAGTCGGAGGTACACTGGACAGCCCTGTGGAGGGCTTTCCTGCAGTGGAGAGCGTCTCCATACGACCTGCAAGAGTCAGAAAAGATCACACACAAAATCAGCATCAGATTTGTCACTGATAAATCAATATCTCTAACCATTAAATCAACAGTTTATAGGTGATGACTAAAGAGTGACCTCACTGACCTCTCCAGGTTATAGTACTCCAACCACATGTTGGCGAATTTGGCGTTCCCTTTTGTCATGATGCTGTCCCACAGTTCTCTGGCCTTCTGCATGTTCTTACAATGCAAGGCCTGGTCAAAGAGAGGAAAGAGGTGGTATAAAAATCACATTTTAATTTGTATTGATGCTGTTTTTGCACTGATAGAAGCAAGTGAACACAAAACGAGTGTCATAATCTTCACCCTTACCTCTATCTTTGCCCAGACCTGCATGATAGTACAAGAGGGGTCTCCACTTTCACTAAACCCTTAAAAGGAGCAAGACATGGTGGTGAGTCTCCAACACAAACACACAAAGACAGATGAACAGCACACAGGCTGCAGGTCTACTTACTCTCTTCCACATCCTGTTTCATATAGTCCAGAGACCGGGTGAAGGCTGCCCGCAGCTCCTCCAGCTCTCTGCTCGACTCTGGAAACACATAATGCCATTATCAATAGGGGACTTCTTTCATGTATACACTTGACTCCACTAATAAGATCGTATTACTTATGTTACTTTGCATTACCCAATGTTAAGGTGCTTTCACCTTTGCTGAAATCGACGCGCCGCCTCAGGTAATCGAGGTACACTTCCCAGATATTCACATAATCTGTGGCTTGTATGAAACCAGCATTCAGGGCCTTTTCAAAAACATCTGTGGAAGGAAAAAGAGATGATCTTCATAATTCCAGTCTCATGGGCAAAACAACTCCTGTAACCAAGTTCACCTATTTTCATTGAAACATACATTAAACAAATGTCTTAAAATATTTGTTTACATCCACTCCATGCATAACAGATATCAGTGCTGCCACCATAACCCTCCTGTGGTCCACTGGTTACCTGAGATAGTGTGGTGGTCGGCCCCATGCCTCTCCAGGGCCAGCAGGTAGTTCTTCCACAGGCCCATTGTCCAGGAGCAGTTCCTGACCGCACGGTCGTGAGAGGACAGGACGAGGTCTTTGATCTTCAGTTGGCGGTCCTGAGGCAACAGCAATTTGATTCAGAGTATCCGCATATTATTTTTGATGATATTATATTGATTCTATGTCTCCAAGTATCGAGAGAGATATATTAGTACTAGTCAAAAGTTGACACCTACTCATTCAAGGGTTTTTGTTTATTTACTATTTTCTACATTGTAGAATAGTATCCAAAAAAGGTATTACACAAATCAAAATATATTTGAGATTCTTCAAAGTAGCCACCCTTTGCCTTGATGACAGCTTTGCACTCTTGGCATTCTCTCAACCAGCTTCACCTGGAATGCTTTTCCAACAGTCTTGAAGGAGTTCCCACATATGCTGAGCACTTGTTGGCTGCTTTTCCTTCACTCTGTGGTCCAACTCATCCCAAACCATATCAATTGGGTTGAGGTTGAGTGATTGTGGAGGCCAGGTCATCTGATGCAGCACTCCATCACTATCCTTCTTGGTCAAATAGCCCTAACACTGCCTGGAGGTGTGTTGGGTCATTGTCCTGTTGAAAAACAAATATAGTCCCACTAAGCCCAAACCAGCTGGGACGGTGTATCGCTGCAGAATGCTGTGGTAGCCATGCTGGTTAAGAGTGCCTTGAATTCTAAATAAATCACTGACAGTGTCACCAACAAAGCACCCCCACACCATCACATCTACTCCTCTAGGCTTCTCGGTGGGAAACTCACATGCGGAGATCATCCGTTCACCTACTCTGCGGCTCACAAAGACACGGCGGTTGGAACCAAATATCTCAAATTTGGACTCAGTAGACCAAAGGGCAGATTTCCACCGGTCTAATGACCATTGCTTGTGTTTCTTGGCCCAAGCTAGTCTCTCCACAAGTTAACTTTTAAAAAGGCACACCTGTTAATTGAAATGCATTCCAGGTGACTACCTCATAAAGCTGGTTGAGAGAATGCCAAGAGTGTGCAAAGCTGTCATCAAGGCAAGGGTGGCTACCTTGAAGAATCTCAAATATAAACTATATTTTGATTTGTTTCACACTTTTTTGGTTACTACATGATTCCATATGTGTTATTTCATCGTTTTGATGTCTTCACTATCATTCAACAATGTAGAAAATAGTAAAAAATAAAGAAAAACCCTGGAATGAGGTGGTGTCTAAACGTTTGACTGGTACTGTATATATAACCAAATAATCACACTCACTACTTCCCAACTATATAACACAATAGTCAGATTCATTACTTACCAACAACAGCTGCAGATTCCAATAAAACTAATGTTACATCACGTTTTGAAGTTCACTTTCCTTGCTTTGTCTAACACTATCATGACTCTAGCAAAGAAATTGTGAGTGCAGTATTTATTTTGTTTGTGCTATGAATATAAAACTATTGTTAGCAAGTTTCACACACTGACATTAGCAACGAGGGAAAGGCCTGCCCCAGCAAGTGCAGTGGGGGGTTGCCTAGCAACACATGTCTGAGGGAGTCAATGTCTGTACTGCACAACAAATTCCAATGATTTGTGAAGATGTATAGCACGGCAGCTAAAATGGCTTTGAAAAATAAAGATTTCAGCTAATAGGGAGAAGTATCTAACAAAATAACTACATTATGGCATTCACTGATCCTAAACTATTTACCTATAATAGAAATGTTGATACATTTGTGGGAAAAAGTCTTAATTCTTAGCTGCAGTAGCCAAGACGAATGCCAGCTGAATTTTTGTAGAGCTGTCTTTCTGTATACTATCAACAGTAGCCTATTGCTAATTTTCAAATGTGTTCGCTATTGAAAGTGAACTTTTGTAAATCACTTTCCCTCAAAATAAACAAGCTCAGCGAGTGGATTGATTCGTTTTTTTGCTAGTCTGGACAGCCCGCATGTGAATTATATTTTACATTTACAATTTAGTCTGATGCTTTTATCCAGAGTGACTTAAGATAGCTAAGTGGGACAGCCACATCTCAGTCATAGTAAGTCAAATGTTCATAAATAAAGTAGTCATCAGCAAAGTCAGTGCTAGTAGGGGGACAAAAGTAAAGGGTTAGTCTTAGTTTACGAAGGTTCTTAGTTCTCAGTTCTTTTGGGGGGGGGGGGGGTTATTGAATGATTGATTTATCGACTCACCCATGTACTGCTCAATAAAATGCGACTTGCATCAAGTGTGGTGGTGCTTGAATGAACAGCCAATCATATTGCTCAAATATAGCATGAGTTTTCCACGTGTAATCTCAATGCGGTGCACCAGCAGTTTTCTATTGGACTTCTACAAGGCATGTAAAAGTCGAACTGGAACACCAAATGCACTGAGAAGTTACTGGCCCGGTTGGCAAATGACTACAGACTTGATCCTCTCAGTCAGCATATGAAGTGAGACACATTTGATAGACGAATCGAAAGTAACAAATTCTAGTACCAAAATGTTTTTTCATGTTATAGTATCAAAAAAGTACCCACGTTTCCATACACCGTGCAACACTATTGACAAGGAACTCAAAGACAGCAAATCTTCTATAATTTCTACCTGGGTGATATTAAGGACATGTTTTTGTTAGGTAGGTGCAACCATGGGATAGCAGAAAGGTTTCACTACGGCAGCTACTGATATTCCACACCTCTGTAGATGTGTTGCTGGTGTAGGTGTTTTCACAACACTGCACACAGAATAATATACTGCCAAACTCCATTAGGCAGTGTCATGATTTGATTAATGTGTGGAAGCATATAATTTAGTTAAATCACACTTCCAATGTAATCAATTCCCTGAGTATATGCAGGAGAGGACTAGATTTAATCACAGCACTTCTACAGCATATAGCTACCTTGATGGCTTTCTTTATTTCCTTAAATTCTATTAGTTGCTGAGCCTGGGTTCCTATGTGAGACACAGCAAGTGCCAAAACGGGGCTACTTAAAGAGAGCCTAATGGATTACAGGTTAGGAACCATATGATTAAAAGTAGTTTTTTTCTTCAAACTAGTAAAACGCCAAGGCTCTGATGAATTACTCTATGTCTGTGTTTGCTATCGCAGCATCTAATTACCATCCCATTAAAGATATTCAAAGGCCCATGAATACATTTCAGGAGCTGCTGGAGAGAGAGGGAGACGGCTGGCTGTGAGTAATTAAAATGGGGGGGGGGCACTCACCAGGTATTTGGTGTACTTTGCCCACATGTCTGGTACCAGGCAGTTTTCTGACAATGCCCGCTCAAAGATGATTTGGATCCGTGCTGGGTCACCCTCCTTTTGCTCATAGTCAATGTAAGTCTGATACTCTGCCAGCTTGGGCGGCTCGGCTATCATCTGAAACACAAATGTTGGCATGTTAAAGGCATTGAGGAGACAACCATGTCTAGAATACAGACTCACACAGAGATTTCACACATAGAAAAAAGCTTTGCTTAAGCACATAATACTTAAAATGATACATAACTTTACTACTAATCTACTGCTACTTTCTAGGCAGTGTAATCGAATTGAATGCTTAAAATCCATTAAATCCTTCCAAAACAAACAGTATGGTACAAATGTCCAGACTAGAATACAATCTAGGTAAGTACCAGAGTCTCCTCATAAGGCTTGCTCTTCTCCATTTGTTTCAGGGCCCTCTTGTACTTCTGGGAGACTGTATCAGACACCCCCTGGTCAGACCACTCCTCATACTCTGCATATGTTCCGTCCATGTCTGCAAAAGAGCACAGTTATCATTAGGAGAAACCTTTCACACTCAACCCCTGAATATGCATACAACAGCCAGCCACATTCTAAGTGTGGCTAAGAATGAAGGTGATTATATAAAAAGCATCCTGTGCGTTTATTACAATGACTTGAATGGAGACACACCAAAAGTTCCAAATCTCCTTTATTGGGATATTGGCTTTTGAAATGTTCAGAGTTCTTCCTCATTTGACCAATAACACACAGCCATGTAAATGCTTGACCGGTTTTCTTTCTCTTTGTGCCATCATCTTGTGGGGGTACAAAACACTGACTGACAGGCCATAGATAAGGAGGGATTATACACTGAGCTTTGGCACAGGTCATAGAAGAGAGAGATGGGTTTAGCCGTTCCAGAAATGCCTCCGGTGGCCGTTCAGCCGTATCAGAAAAAAGGCAGCAGACAATGCCAGACCATTTATCTCTTGGCCAGTCCTGCGCTTGGATGAAAGGTTGGTCAGGGACCACATTACTGGGCCTGGTGAGGATGAGTGCTTTCTCTGTAAACCTCTGTTTAGTCTTTGAAAAGCCACATAGTAAGAGAAAGCAACACACCACAACTCTCCTGACATTGCACTGGCTCTCCACATCTCTGTCCTGAAAAGGTCTTTGCAATGGGTACCTCCCAAGTCTGCCATGATGGACTCTTAAGGACATGCTATTCCATCCAACCGAATCCTCTCCCCTCTGTACAGCACCACCGCCAGAGACGAGCCTTACCCATTAAGGGGATGGACAGCTGGCGGCGGAACAGAGTGTGGATGCGCTCGAGCTGAGTGTTCAGAAGCTCCTGCTGCTCGCGGGTGGGAACGCTGCCAGGGGGCGGCTGAGGAGAAAGCAGGGAGAAAACGGATTCAAAATCCAGCAGAGACTGGTTTGTGTAATATCAGATTGAGTTCAAATAATGCGTTTTTTGTTTCTGCCTAATACTCAGAAATAAGATAAACGTGCCATCATTCATTTAGCAGATGTTCTTATACAAAACACTAGTGATTGGGAAATCGATAGTTACATATCGGCATATAATTTTAGGCGATAAATCATCATATCGTATTGACAATATCGCAATAATTATTGCACTAGTTTGCTGTACGTGCACCAAAACACAAGTATTTTTCCTTCATAGCTTGTTCTCCATCTTTTTTTCAAATAGGGAGGCAATTTATTTTAGGCAATTATATTTCCATGACTGATCAAAACTTGTTTTCTCATGGCTCTCTTGTTCTTCTGCAGCAGACATATGGTCAGCAATATGTTTGGAACATCAAATCACAGTATCGAATCGCAATACATATAGAATCGTGAGAACCGCAATACATATCAGCACCTAAGTACCGTGATAATAACGTATAGCAATTCCAAGCCATACAAAACAGCCTAAGAAATAAAGACATGGGGAGGTATAGAGAAATTAGTAGCATGTTGCAGCTACTTGAGATCATTATTCTTCAGGGGAGCTCACCTGAACAGTTGCCAGTATGGCATTCTCAAACTCCCTGTAGGCCTCCCACACTGTCGCTCCCTTGGTCATGTGCAGCCCCACGGCTGTCAGGGCTCTCTCGAAGATGGACCTCACCTTCTCCATCCCACCAGGCAGTCCCATGCCCCCGATAGAGTATTGGGCATATTCCAGCCAGATTTCAGGGCCTGAAGGCCACACAAGAATTGCAATGTTTAGTTTACAATAACATCACATCATATAGAATCGTAACACCAGCCAATGAGTGGGGGCAGAACTCACAGATATAATCTTTCACAGCCGTCTCAAAGAGCTCATAGACTTTCTCCCGGTTCGGCTCCTCTTCTGTTAGGTGGATCTCATCCTTGAGCCAGTCCAGCCAAATCTCTGCAGGAGAGGACAAGTCAGCTTTGCATACAGTTCACAACAACATTCAGTATGTTCAAAACAATGAAACCATCACAACTTTCCACAGGAATGTGTTGAAACAGTAAACCTTGTTCCAAATGATTAAATCATCATCCATAAAAGGCCAATCAAATCCCAACAAAAAGAGCAGCAGACCTATTTTCAACAAGTCTTAAATGCTGACTAGACCTGGCGTGCGCGTACGCCATCGCGCGCACGCCATCGCGCGCAAGTTGATTTTAATCCACCCACTCCAGACATGATCAGGACACGCAGGTTGAAATATCAAAAAGAACTCTGAACCAACTATATTAATTTGGGGACAGGTTGAAAAAACAAACAATTATGGCAATTTAGCTAGCTTGCTGTTGCTAGCTGATTTGTTATGGGATATAAACATTGAACTGTTATTTTACCTGAAATGCACAAGTTCCTCTACTCCGACAATTAATCCACAGACAAGTGTAAATCGAGTTAGAGAGATTACTAGAAACTTCTTTCAGGTTTCTTTTTCTGACTTTATATGGCGGTTGGCAACCAACTTTAAGGTGCATTACTGGAGTGTGGACCTCAGCTCATCTTTCAATCAACAGTATATGCTTCTAAAAACCAATGAGGAAATGGGATGGGCGGGCCTTGCAGTGTGTCACTCGTCACAAATAGAACCAAGTTATATTTTAGCGCCTGGCTATGCAGACGCTTGTGAGCAGTGTGGGTGCAATGATTGAATAACATATGTGTACATTTACTTTGCAACACTCGCTCATGTGACGGGTGGTGTGGTCAGCACATTAGATGTAATCCAGTCTACTACATGAAGCACTTCAGCTCAATAATAGAAGTAGTAATGCACAAAGCTGTCTGCAACACCGCATCTCCAGAGGGCATCAGACACCAACCAACCTTCAGTGAGTGGGAAGAGCTCACTCATCTTCTGCCTTGCCTTACGCAGCCGAGGAAGCTCCCCCTCCTGCCTCAGGAGTTTTATGAGGTCCACATGACAGTTGTAATCAAAAGCATTGATGGACAGCTGAAAGTTAGAGTATAGAGTCAGACCAACAGCCATTGGGGAGCATTTACAAAGTGTATTTGGTAAGCAAACAAACTTACAACGTAACTAACTAAACAGGACTCCACCACTTAATTGTGTAGTAAGTATTGTTTATGCAATCAACCAAATACTGTTCAATTTTGTTGCTGACTGTCTAACTAGCTGCAGCTCGCAAAAAAGGGCGCGTGTTTACAGCTGCTGTAAGCACGTTGTCGTTGGGGAAATCAACTTCGCAGAAAGCATGGATTTGCTGGCTATCTCGCTAACGCTAATGTAACTAGCTAGCTAACTCCCTAGAAATCCGTATTTGATATTTACTAAATTCTTAACTATTATATTATTGTGGCTAGGTAACATGCTAGCAAGTTATATATTGAGTCACCATTAGCTAGTATAGTAACGTTACATAGTCAACGTTACTCCAACGACGCTAGCTGGCTAATAGTAGCATGTGAACTACCGTTAGCTCGCTAGCTAGCTTTCGTTCTTTTCAATGTAAGCGGTGCAAGTCTGCAAACAAGCCAACTTGCTGTTTGTGATGTGGATTGCTTTCAAATCTCAATGTAACCGACAACGTTGTTGACAAACGTTAGATAAATGGCTAGCTAGGTTTCCATTAATTTCTCAAACAAAGCTAGAGTAAGTTAGCTTAGCTAGCTAAATTTGCTAACGTACCTGCTCCTCCAAACGCTGAATTTCGGCTTCAGTCTCTTTTTCGTCTTCTGATGAATCGTCTATTTCATCGTCGGAATTTTCAATTCCCAAACCCTCCTCTTCATCTGAATCCATTTCATTTTCCATCCCTGCCTCTTCCTCCATCTCTTGCACCTGAGTCTCCTCTGCGTCCCCCGTTGCTGCCATGTTGGAACTTTGTCTGCCTGGTAACAGTCAGTGAGAGCTTTCCAAGGTGAGAAGGGTGCAACTGCATCCCGTAATTCGGGGCGTTCCTGCATGTGGGCATTCCTGCACCTGCAGGAACCCCTCTTTATAAACTCAGCGAAAAAGAAACGTCCCTTTTTCAGGACCCTGTCTTTCAAATATAATTAGTAAAAATCCAACTAACTTCACAGATCTTCATTGTAAAGGGTTTAAACACTGTTTTCACTGTTTAATGAACATGCACCTGTGGAATGGTTGTTAACAGGGGCGGTTCTAGACCATTTCAACTGGGGGCCAAGCTGGGGCCAGTTGTACTGTTAGAGGGGCCAGTTACATTAGACGTTATTGTTGTAATATCGTTTTCTTCACTGCATTGCAGGCATTAGCAGGCAAAAGACCATGTTCATAATCATCATCGTTGCCACTGTCTAATAACGGATGTAAAAAAAGAACGATAGCAAAAAAAAAATGTTAAAATTATTTCGTACCCCACATTTGGGGGCCACAAGGGGGTCCAAAATTGTTGTCACAGGAGCACCCCCCCCCCCGCTAGTGGCCGTTAAGACACTAACAGCTTACAGACAGTAGGCAATTAAGGTCACAGTTATGAAAACTTAGGACACTAAAGAGGCCTTTCTACTGACTCTGAGAAACACCAAAAGAAAGATGCCCAGGGTCCCTGCTCATCTGCCGGAACGTGGCATGCTGCAAGGAGGCATGCAGATGTGGCCAGGGCAATAAACTGCAACGTCCGTACTGTGAGACGCCTAAGACAGCGCTACAGGGAGACAGGACGGACAGCTGATCGTCCTCGCAGTGGCAGACCACGTGTAACAACACCTGCACAGGATCGGTACATCCGAACATCACACCTGCGGGACAGGTACAGGATGGCAACAACTGCCCGAGTTACACCAGGAACGCACAATCCCTCCATCAGTGCTCAGACTGTCCGCAATAGGCTGAGAGAGGCTGGACTGAGGGCATGTAGGCCTATTGTAAGGCAGGACATCACCGGCAACAACATCGCCTATGGGCACAAACCCACCATTGCTGGACCAGACAGGACTGGCAAAAGTGCTCTTCACTGACGAGTCGCGGTTTTGTCTCACCATCGGTGATGGTCGGATTCACGTTTATCGTCGAAGGAATGAGCGTTACACCGAGGCCTGCACTCTGGAGCGGGATCGATTTGGAGGTGGAGGGTCCATTATGGTCTGGGGTGGTGTGTCACAGCATCATCGGACTGAGCTTGTTGTCATTGCAGGCAATCTCAACGCTGCGCATTACAGGGAAGACATCCTCCTCCTTCATGTGGTACCCTTCCTGCAGGCTCATCCTGACATGACCCTCCAGCATGACAATGCCACCAGCCATACTGCTCGTTCTGTGCATTATTTCCTGCAAGACAGGAATGTCAGTGTTCCATTGAGCACGTCTGGGACCTGCTGGATCGGAGGGTGAGGGCTAGGGCATTGCCCCCCAGAAATGTCCGGGAACTTGCAGGTGCCTTGGTGGAAGAGTGGGGTAACATCGCACAGCAAGAACTGGCAAATCTGGTGCAGTACTTAATGCAGCTGGTGGCCACACCAGATACTGACTGTTACTTTTGATTTTGACCCCCCTTTGTTCAGGGACACATTATTCAATTTCTGTTAGTCACATGTCTGTGGAACTTGTTCAGTTTAGGTCTCAGTTGTTGAATCTTGTTATGTTCATACACATATTTACACATGTTAAGTTTGCTGAAAATAAACGCAGTTGACAGTGAGGACGTTTCTTTTTTTGCTGAGTTTACTTCTATTGGTAAATTTTTAAGTTACTACTCCAGTACATAGGCAGAAGGGCTCCAATACAGTCAATGACGGTAATGCACCATAACATTGAATACCAACCGCATATAAACCCCACAGAAGAGGTGGGGGCAACAATGTAGCTAGCTATACTTTGTACACACCGGTAGAGTGTCCTTTGCCCCTGCCTGTCGGGCACTGTTTTCCCGCAGTTCTGTTAAATATGGCAAGGGAAGGTGTTAAGCAGGAGGGAGTGAAGGAAACTGAGTGCTACCTTAGCCAGCTAGTCCTAAGGAGGACACCGGTACATGGAAGGCGGGGGCGACACCGTATTCTACCCTTACAAAAAAGATTGCAGTAAGTGCAGTCGACTGGTATTTTGGATGCAGTAATTGCAGAATAACTGCAGTTATACTGCACTGTAACTGCAGTTACAGTAAGGGTAGCTAGTTAACTAGCAAGCTAACTAGCACACAGTGTAGCCTCCACCTCCCACCTGCTGTGTACCGGAGAAGTTAGCGGTAGGCGACACTGGTAGACAGTGTACTTCGCTCCTGCCTGTTGGGCAAGGTTTTTTCCAGTACAAAGCAGGCCGATGGCAGAGGCGAAACCGTGTGCTAGCTAACTAGTAAGCAAGCTAGTTAGCACATAGTGTCACTCCCACCTACTGTGCTAGCAGTAGACAGTGTCCTTCGCCCCTACCTGTCGGGCACTGTTTTTCCGTTAACAACGGTGAGAGCAGGTGTTCAGCAGACGGGATCGAAGGACACTGTCTACCGGTGAAAAAACTCATAATACTTTTATTTCCCTTTTGACCCACATTCAAAAATGTCACACATGCATGAAGATGTTGTGCTCGAGGGGGGCGTTCATGCAGGAACCAATGGGGTGCTCGAGGGGGGGGGGGGGGTGGGGGGGGGGGGGTTCCTGCAGATGTAGGAATGCCCA
Source organism: Salvelinus alpinus (assembly GCF_045679555.1). Classification (NCBI taxonomy): domain Eukaryota; kingdom Metazoa; phylum Chordata; class Actinopteri; order Salmoniformes; family Salmonidae; genus Salvelinus; species Salvelinus alpinus. Next base: position 71,651,580 of record NC_092090.1, on the reverse strand, counting down.
CATGCAGGAACACCGTGAATTGCGGGCTGCAGTTGTTCACTATTGTCCAAGGTAGAGCCTGGCAAGTGAACACACCCCCAGATTCTATGCAAAATTCAAAACGTTATGTAATCTGGTACCTTGCCAAAATATCAGACTTCATAGCTTAGGTGCTCTAATGTGTATTGGTCAGATAGATAGCGAGACTGAGGGGCATCTTCGTGAAGGTATGGTGGTTGAGTGAGGCTCTTTACATTGAAGATTCCCTTCGACGCTTGCTTTCATGAACCAGAGACTTCCAAAATCCCTGGTTTTGATGGATGAGTATAGGGAGTGATGGATGAGTATAGGCAGTGTGGTTTCCACTGTGTAGGTATCCAGCTCTGTCTCTGGCTTTGTGGTGAAGCTGAGGTGAGAAACTTTCTCATTAGGCTGCAGGACCCGTGGACAGATAGACATGACAGATAAGGTGAGGAGCATGCAATGTGTGAGATGTGCTGGCTCAGCATACACCAGGTCAGTGGCCATCTTTAGCCTTCCATTAAGTAGCCACCGGTACAGGATGTCACACTCATCCTGTGGCTGAGGCGGAGCTCCTGCAGCCCAGAGAGGGCCCAGAGTAGGTGGGCCACAATACAGGGCTGGTTCCAGGCCACAGAAAGGACAGATGTGGTGAGAGAGATGGAGATGGGCAGGGACTCAAAGAAGACCATCAGCCCTGGGCGAGGACAGCAGCAGCCCTCGGGGCAGGGGGATGTCACAAGGCAGGCCAGGGGAGACACACACAGCAGTATGAGACCATAGAGGCGCCACGGCATAGCTCATTAGGAGGAGTGGGGGAAGAGAAGGAGAGGGAGGAGAAAGGACAAGGCAACGTGGAGACAAGCACCAGCTGCAATCTACCTACTAATGACTACTAAATCCTTTGGATAAAAACTACAGCAGCATGCACTGCACTGTCATTGTAAATCTCTAAGAAATAGTCTTAAATTCAGATACACAACCTGTAACTACTACCGTACTTAATAAACCATAATTGACCATTTTTCCAAGGCTCTGTTTCATCCGCTCTTCCCAAGAAGTTGGCCAGCCAAGACGGCTATAATCGATCCATTGTGTGACTGGCTCTCCAGAAACCATCGTCTTTGAGAATTTCAAGCAGCCGCCCATCAAAGTTTGACGATGCCCTTAAGATGCTCTATTACCTGTTTTTTATCCTCTTCATTAATTCATTTTCAAGGGCAGAGAAACAACACTGAAGTCTCGTAATAACATGAGAGGTAGAACCATGAAAATAGAAACACAGCAATTGTCTCTTTCAGGAGCAGACCTCCCTCAGGTAGCATCCCCTCTACGATTAACATCCAGGTCATAGGACATCCTCCAGCATCCTGCCACTCTGAGAAGCTGCACTAAATGAAGCCAAGCCAGACAGACGCGTTGGGTGGTCATGTCCTTTGGCTGTGTGCCTTCCGTTTTCCCGGTAGAAAGAAAGAGTGAGAGTGCAGGAGTAGTATATTGCAGAATTATTTAGCACCTTGTTGAGAAAGAGGGAATCTGACCCTGGTGCGAGGCTCCCTCGGGGCTCCATATTTCAGGCTCTACAAGGTTTGCACTTGCTTTTGGGCTGTTCTGCCTTCTTCTTTGATGTTTGCTCTTCGGTAACTTGGCTCTGAATAACTGGGATCAAAGTTCCATTTTTCACTTTGACAAATACCAATTTGTTTTCAATCATTCACCCCCTTTCTGTGGTAAGATATTTTATGATCATTAAATCAAACGTTTAAGATGGTAATCGATTCTTTCTCTGTTTTAACTATGTTCTGTTAAAATAAAGATGGAAATCGATACTTCATCTCTACGTTTTAACTGTGTTCTGTCTGGCAATGTAAAAAGCCGGTGCTTACAATACTTAAAACATTCACAGGAGGGCAGCATTTGCCTATCTTTAAGAATCCCTGGTACAAAATCATATACAGTAGAAGTGATCTGACTTGATCTGAGCTTGTGTGTACAAATCAGTGTCTTGTATTCAAATACACTCATGTCCCATTTCAATGCAAAGTACATAATGTAGCTGGATTGACAGCTGTTGAAATATTGATTGAATCTTGTAAGGAAGCTAGGGGGCAAGACATCAAGGCTCTGGTTCCTTTCACTGGCTTTGTGTTTGGGCATGACATTACATGGTGGTGCCAGCCTCCTTGAACTGGCAAATCACCAATGTGGATATGCAGGTGACACTACGGACACATTTCCCATGTAATGTGTGAGTGGACAGAGTATTTCAAAGTTTGTCACCAAAATATTTAGAGTATATATAATATGAACATAAACATACAACTGTAGGCACATCTGTCAATGCAGACAAAGTACATGCAGTGATGCGCATGTCACTATAATTGTCCTTTTGCTTTTTGAAATTTGAGAACAGACATAAACCAGAAAGCTTTTCTTCAAACATATTCTTGGGTAGAAATAAATGAAAATGAGGAGCTCCAAAGTTGTATTTAATGTACATGCAGTATGCCTCATCCCTTTCTTCAAAGGCTGTTTTTACACACCCTGTGACCAAACATGCCAACACTACCATTCAGAGATGGCCAAACTCCATATGGCAATTTATACTGAACAAAAATATATACGCAACATGCAACAATTGAAAATGTTCTACTTTAGTTCATATAAGAAAATCAGTCAATTGAAATAAATAAATTAGGCCTTAATCTATGGATTTCACATGACTGGGCAAGGGTACAGCCATGGGTGGGCCTTGGAGGGCATAGGCCCACCCACTTGGCAGCCAGGTCCAGCCAATCAGAATGAGTTTTTCCCCATAAAAGGGTTTTATTACAGACAGAAATACTCCTCAGTACCCCCTCCACCTCCCCTCAGACGATTTCCAGGTGAAGAAGCCGGATGTGGAGGTCCTGGGCTGCCGTGGTTACACGTAGTCTGCGGTTGTGAGGCCAGTTGAACGTATTACCAAATTCTCTAAAACGACATTGGAGGCAGCTTATGGTAGAGAAATGAACATTAAATTATCTGGCAACAGCTCTGGTGGACATTCCTGCAGTCAGAATGCCAATTTCACACTCCCTCAAAACTTGAGACATCTGTGGCATTGTGTTGTGACAAAACTGCACATTTTAAAGTGTCCATTTATTGTCCCCAGCACAAGGTGCACCTGTGTAAAGCTTCTTGATATGCCACACCTGTCAGGTAGATGGATTAGCTTGGCAAAAGAGAAATACTCACTAACAGGGATGTGAAAAATGTGTGTACAAAATATGAGAGAAATAAGCTTTTTGTGCATATGGAAAATTTCAGGGATTTTTTTATTTCAGCTCATGAAACATGGGATCAACGCTTTAGAGGTTGCATTTATATTTTTGTTCAGTGTATGTTTTAGAAACACTTAATGAACATGGTGAAATCTCACACTCAATGTAAGTCTTTTACACAATTTCCAGAAAAACAAATATCAACAAAATCTCTATTGAAACTGGACAAAAATAAAATAAGATCCATTACCAAACAAAATGACCATAATGTACAGCAGAACTGAGGGTCACTGTAAAACAATCCTTAAAGGGATTCAGGAGAATTTGGGGATTTTAATTTACTTGAGTAATGTAAATCCATTTTTAATAAAAACTTGCACTGACCTTTGTAACCACATCCTCGCACCTGCAAATCACAGTTGTTTTGATGTTCGGAAAAAATAGATAATGTAATACAAAAACAAAAGCAGCTCTACCGTCTATCCATATAGCATTAGCAAATTCTCTTCAATATTAATCCACAAAGCACCCAGTGTGACGTGTATATAATTGTAACATTTCTAATGAAGTAAAAGAGAAAAAGAAGTCCATTGCTTAAAGAAAATACATTTTCTCACATCAATCATTGACTGTGTTGAAATCAACTGGCCAGGTTATCACCATAGAGTTAGCAAACAGAAATAATCTTGGCTTTCTCTCGTTCACAGAAGATAACTTTCTTTTTTCTGTGTGATCTACATCTCTTTAGTTAAGCTTAACTGAGCAGTACAATTTCCCAACAGTAATAACATGCAAACATCCTATAAACACTGTCTTGGTATATGTTTTGATATGTCGCTTTGAAAGCTATCAATTGATGAACAAATCTCATATTTCACAATGACTGTTTTCTACAACAAGGAAAGTATAGGAGGAATAAATTATCAGATATATCAAAAAGGAGTCAGGGCTGAAATTCATTATGTTTTTAAGGCCTGATAGTATGCTCTTTAGACCTAATTGTACAGTATCTGTATGCTAAAAGGTATCCACAAGGTCAGATTCCACATACAAGTTTGGCACACAGCAGCGGACATACCCAGGGAGTTCCCTCCGCACAAGAAAAGGTTTCGCTCTCCTTTTTTTGCTAGTTTACATGGTTGGAGCCCCAACCTATACTTAGTGGTTGGCCTTCCTCAGGTGGCAGGTGCAGACCATAGGCTGGCTGGTGCTGGTGCTGGTGCTGGGGCTGGAGCATTGCTGCACCTCCTCAGCCTTCTGCCCTTTGTGCTTAGGCTCCACTCTCCGCGTCTCCTTCTCCTCTACATCCTTCACTTTCTGGACCTCCTTCGGTTTGGGCTCCTTGCCCACCTTTTCCCCCACCAGCGCAGCAGAAGGGGTGCGCAGATTCTTGGGGGTTCCCTGGATCTGGACCCTCCTGGCTGAGTCAGGCCCGCCGCACACCCTAGTCTGGACCTCACTGGAGGATTTGACTCCTTCCGCCGTGTGGTCCATGTACTTGCTGGGTGAGTTGGCAGGGAGTTTGTAGGCCTCCAACTTGCGCTTTTGGCTCATGGTAGCGGCACAGCAGATGATGAAGATCATGACAATGAGGAGGGAGGTGACCACAATGATGATCAGCATATTATCCTGGAGGAAGTCCACCACCCGGGTGACCATAAAGTCCTTGAGGCGGATCATGGTGGTGGTGATGGTGTTGGTGATGGTGCTGACCAGGGTGGGGGCTAGGGTAGTGGTGGGGGAGACAGGGGAGACATCAACGGGGCCGACATCGACGGTGGGGGCGACATCGGCGGTGGGGGAGACAGGGTGGTGGGGGCTATCAACGGGGAATATAAGATCCGGCTCCCCTCCGTCACCACTGCCATCCATGGAAATGCTGTAGACCATTGGCACATGCCTGGCACAGCCATGGCCCCAGAGCATAACCAGACTCACACATGACAGGTGAAGAATCAAGTGGTGCCTCATCTTTCCTTCAGAATCCTGTAAAGACAAGAGGGAGACTTTCAATAGAACCTTTCTCAAAATTGCAGATGGTTTAGAAATGTTTTGATTTCAAGAAGATAGGCTTTCATTTTCTGCATCTGTATTACAGCAGCTACTGTAGGCCTACACCAAGCCTCCTTTCCTCTCTACTAAGAATGCAGGGGCAGTTGGGTTTCTAGTATTAGTATGAAGAAACATTCATCTAATGGTCTGATACAGTGTGATGAGGGATTTTGTGTCATAACTCGGAACAAAGTAGAAACAGCTCTGGTGTGCGGATTTTCCCAATGACCAGATTAATATTTTTTATTTCTGTATTTTATTTCACCTTTATTTAACCAGGTCAGCCAGCTGAGAAAAAGTTCGCATTTACAACTACGACCTGGCCAACATAAAGCAAAGCAGTGCGACACTAACATAGTTACACATGGGCTAAACAAACGTACAGTCAATAACACAATAGAAAAAACCTATATACAGTGTGTGCAAATGTAGTAAGATTAGGGAGGTAAGGCAATAAATAGGTTATAGTGGCGAAATAATTACAATTTAGCATTAACACGAGTGAGATGTGCAGAAGATGATGTGCAAGTAGAGATACTGGGGTGCAAAGGAGCAAAAAAAGAAATAACAATATGGGGATAAGGTAGTTGGGTGGGCTATTTACAGATGGGCTGTGTACAGGTGCAATGATCTGTAAGCTGCTCTGACAGCTGATGCTTAAAGTTAGTGAGGGAGATATGAGTCTCCAGCTTCAGTGATTTTTGCAGTTCGTTCCAGACATTGGCAGCAGAGAACTGGAAGGAAAGGCAGCCAAAGCAGGAGTTGGCTTTGGGGGTGACCAGTGAAATGTACCTGCTGGAGTGGAGAGCGTGCTACGGGTGGGTGCTGCTATGGTGACCAGTGAGCTGAGATAAGGCGGAGCTTTACCTAGCAAAGACTTATAGCTGACCTGGAGCCAGTGTGTTTGGCGATGAATATGAAGCGAGGGCCAGCCTACGAGAGCATACAGGTCGCAGTGGTGGGTAGTATATGAGGCTTTGGTGACAAAACGGATGGCACTGTGATAGACTACATCCAATTTGCTGAGTAGAGTGTTGGAGGCTATTTTGTAAATGACATAGCCGAAGTCGAGGATCGGTAGGATAGTCAGTTTTACGAGGGTATGTTTAGTAGCATAAGTGAGGGAGGCTTTGTTGCGAAATAGGAAGCCAATTCTAGATGCTTAATGTGAGTCTGGAAGGAGAGTTTACAGTCTAACCAGACACCTAGGTATTTGTAGTTGTCCACATTCTCTAAGTCAGAACCGTCGAGAGTAGTGATGCTAGACAGGCGTGCGGGTGCGGGCAGCAATCAGTTTAAGAGCATGCATTTAGTTTTACTTGCATTTAAGAGCAGTTGGAGGCCATTGAAGCGTTGTATGGCATTGAAACTCGTCTGGAGGTTTGTTAACACAGTGTCCAAAGAAGGGCCAGAAGTATACAGAATGGTGTCGTCTGCGTAGAGGTGGATCAGAGAATCACCAGCAGCAAGAGCGGAATCTAAGTTTAATCACTACAGAACATCCACAATATTTCTCCCATTTCACATCTTGTATTACATCTATTTTAACTGTCTGTAGTCATTACTTATTTGGGGTGGAGTCCGTAAGTTTGGTTGAGGTTTTAATTTGCATAGAGAAGAGAGGCCACCCATCCACCACACCAAAGAGGGGAGGAAGCTATATATGCCACAGGGACCAGGGAGGCGTGGGAGACTTGTGACTGTGGCCTCTATATTTACACTGGGCTGCAGCAGGCTAACGACAGGTTACAGGCAAGGATCTGATGGGTTATTTCTGCTCATATGGAAGCCTGCATTCAGCCTGCCTTAGGAACGTGTGGACTTACAGTATGCTCTACAGACAAAGAATCAAAGTGTGTAGAGCATCTAATGCAGTTCAAATTCAGTCTCAACATTACCTCGCAGTCCAAGCTCTCTCTAAATGTAATGTCTTTCTGCCTCTCTCCCCCTCTCTCTCTTTAGCTCTGGTGAAATTATAATAAGAATATTTAGAGACTTGAAAATCAACTATTGAAGTGTTTAAAAAGGCATAGAACGGAGCTGAACTCAAATCTGTAACCCAGCACCTTCACTGTGTCTGGAAATACATGTAGTGTAATTACTACTCACTCATGAGGATGACTGGCTTCTAATCAGCCGCTTGTTACAATCAACCTCTGCTTCCTTACTCCTTCCTGTAAATGCTGTGCCCATGTCTGATTGTGTGGTCATGAATATGCATGTACTGTAAACCACAGTCATACTAAAATGGATGGTTATCTTGATCTCCCCACCCATGCATGTGTAGTCAGGGTGGCTACAGAGCCATATGCACTCTGAATGGACCATAGTATTAACCAGCCATAATTACATCTTCAGGAATAGTCATCATTTCTATAATCACTGTAGGCCCTCCACTGAAAGACCATCTAAAGAGAACCATCCTGAATTCCTCTCTCCATCTTCACCTACAAGCTACAGGAACAACATGTACACAGTTTACAGCAGGTATAAAAGGTGCGGCGAATTAAATGCTTGTGTGCCAGTTCCATCAACATTGCAGTACAATGATCAATATCAATAATAAGAGTCAAATACAAAATAACAAGTAATAGAAGAGGTAGTGTCGTAGTAATAGCCTCGTATGTACACGGTATGATATACAGTATAGATACAATAGGATAATAGACACTGAATGTGCTATGTCAATTATGACTGTATTTACACCTATAAAGTGGGTAGTATCTTGGTCGCGCAGTTGGATAAATAGTATACAATAGAACAGCAGAGTTGACTGTGTGTGCTTGTATGTAAGGGTTGGATGTGTGGATGTATATATAATCTCTAGGGTGCAGGTCGTCTCTACGTGCTAATAGTCACTAAGGTGCAGGTCTGTGCCGGGAGACAGCTAGGGTTACCAATCACTTGTGTGATTGTGACTTTTTCCCCTGTCATTATTAAGACCAGCTCTCTGTGACATGCACCATAACATCTCGTTAAAGGTTCTATTCGCTCCAGGTATTGACTTCTCTAATTTTGATATATATATATATATATGAGGAACTTTATGTTTATCATGTTCACGCTACACTTTTCTCAAAACATTTTCTGATGTCTTCACTTAAAAAGGAAGTCCACAACTGTTAGTAGATGACAAACGAAAAGGCATGTAAATGCAATTTCCCCAAAAAGAAAACATCTCCTTCTTGTCAGTCTCTAAACCTTAAATTGACAGGTTTGTCATCACTGTACAGTCTACAGCAATCAAAACAACTTGATTCTTGTTATACATGTTCTAACCATGAATTAAACTGAACAAAAATGTAAAAGGTCAGTACTTACAGATTGTATGTCTGGCTGGTGTCTCCTCTGGACTGAATGGTACTGGGATTCTAAACAGCAGAGAAGGGGAGAGGGAGCGCAAGAGAGAGAGAGAGAGAGAGCAGAGAAGGAAATTGAGGGAAAAAGAGAGAGAGCATCCAAGTTTCCACCCTTCTCCTATAACTTGAAGTATACTGAAAGTTATTTCTCCAGTTCTAAAAAACAAAAGCCTGCTGATTGCAGAAAGATGTCCATCCCTCTACATTTCCATCTTCTCCTGCTACCTCCCCCAAATCCTCCTCTCCTTGCAGAGGGACATTGGTGGATGCTCACACACTTTGGTGGATGCTTTGGTCAGTCTAGAAAGGGGGGACAGTTAGGGGCTGCCATACTGAATATATTTTCCTTGTCTGCTCCTAAACATTACATATGATGGGAGATATTGATGAGGGGGACTGGGACATATTTGTCCACTACAAATAGATACGTCTAATTATTCACAATCCCTGATTCACTGGTTCATGTGGCAATCCTGAAAGTTGAGCAATGAGGTCAAATACAAAATGAGGCTGAAGTGTTGTCGATGTTAGTGCAGGACTAAAGCACTGGAGCAGCAGCACAATATGTGCAGGACTTTATTATCAAAAGATGAAAATAAAACACTTCCCCCTTACCTTTACTCATAGTTGAATCAGTATTCTCTAAAATGGAAAATAACACTTATTCTTTGTACATTTTGAAGGTTAGTGGGTATTTTAGTTCTCCACAGGGCGAGTCCCTAGGTTTCTCTGCCTCCCACGGAGTCCTCTAATTACGTGTTCCAGATTACAGCCCGTCTCCACACGGCCTACAGGACCAGCTCACTGGCAGAGGGCCCGTCTTTCATCATATCACACACACACAAATCTAACGTATAAACTTTATGGTCTGCTATAAACACGTTGGCGCTGCAGGGCTTTTGTTCTGCCCACGGCTGTTTGGAGCACCTCGTGGCTCAGCCTTGCCATAATAAGATTTGAAATCATAGGTTGAACAACTCAGTTTGACAGATGTTTTTTTTCTCCCCCTATTGATGTATTTTTTGAAGGTTTTGTTCAGTAAGTACAGGAAAGGTCAGGTGTACACATGCTTGGCCTTAGTGATAGATTTGTATTTCTCAGAGTAATGCTGAAAGTTAATGCTTTTTCTGTATGAGAACAAAACATTTGCTATGTAGTTTACAGACTCAAAGCTCTAGTGTGTTATATATTGTGAGTTTGACTAGTGTTACAAGCCTCCGTCAAGGTCTGGGATGGAGCTGTTGAGAGTGAGGTTGTCCCCATCCTCTGCTGGACATCAGGGTTACGTTGCTTTTGGGACGTCTGGATCTCCCCTGGCCTCAATCAGTAGTACTGGTGGGGACCATTGCACACCATCTCTGTGCTCTGCCCCTGTAGCTGCTGGCCCGTGTCTGTACCTGCTGCCCCTCAGCTTGGTCAGGATGACGGTGCTAACAATGAATGTCATTACAGCAGCCAGCACAGCGATGGTGATCAGGCACTGAGACCTACCAGTCACTGGATGTCCTGGAGGATTTGGACATCCATTCTGTGGAGGAGTTGATGGCAGTGGTAGGGTAGGGGGTTGGATGCAGGGCTGTTGAGATGGGGGTTCGTTTACCGCTCACAGTGGTGTGGGCGATCTCAGTCTCATGGCCCGTCTCAAAGGTTTCAGTTCTCATTGTTTGCTGGGCAACGGAGACAGTTGTGTTTTCTAGCAGGTCTTTGGTGAGTGTTTTCTAGCAGGTCTTTGGTGAGGGCTACAAGGGGCGTTGTTTGATGTGGTAGCTCGGACAGGTTTGGGGTCTATGGGTTGCTACCTCCCTGTGGCTAGGTAGATATTTTGAGACAGCCTTGCTTGAGAAGCAGCAGTAAAACAAGAGCTGGACATCTCCCAGGCCGTGGGGGAAATATAGTGGAAATCTGTAAAGTGAAACGACAACAGCAAATATTGAGACTGAGTTGTACAACTGTTTCCTTGCACACAGACGTTCATCACAAGCACCAAACTTTAAGAGGCATAGATGTGCCCAATTCAAACCATGTTATGAGAAAATTATTAACTTGTTATTCTGTAATATATTGTGATACATTACAGAACACTGCACTGCCAAGCACAATTACCCAATACTTGCAATATGCATTTGCTTCATATTTAAGCTCATGTGATGCTCATCAACATTACATCACTTGAGCCACTTTAAAGAGATCCATTTCCTTCACAAAGAATATCAGTGACTGAAATAATCATCTGATATGTCAATCTACCCCATCAGTGATGTTGCAATGTTCCCTCAGCATTTCAGACAAAACCAAAGAAATCAATAAGTGGAGACTCTAGTAACTATACTTTTTTTTTTTTTTTACACTGACAAATGAGGAATGTGTGGTATGGTTTCATACATAGGTTTCAGACACAACGAAAGCAAGAATCTCCTGATAAAGAATAACAAGTCTGAGAGAACACTAAATACCTTGGCACATCTCAGATATTGCTTGTTTGAAGATGGCCAAGTCATGTTTGTTTTTTGCAGTCCTCTGCCTCACTCATGAACTCGACACCAGATGACAAACTTCTTTTCATTTCTTTATTAATTTTTCTGATAATGAGTTGTTGATACTTGAAGCAGGAAAAATTTACAAAAATGTTGAACAGACCTCCACAAGAGGCTGAATTCTTGTTTGTTTTTCTTCTGTAATTCATTTAGCTCTTTTTGTATCTATAATACCTGTGACAAAATGGAGATTCTGTTCTGTCATGATGCATTATGGCAAGGACAGGGAACGCAGACAAGAGGAAACATTTAAAACCCACCATAACCAAACACCAGCTCAAAAACAAAACAATTAAGAAAAAGTACAAAGAAAAATACAATTACATGGTCATGTTATTTACAAAGCTTTCAATCATATTCTAGGCCTTTATTTCAAAACATCACATACATGTCTACATATTTCGCCAACCTACAGTGTCCCTTTGAATCGCTATTCACTAATATTCCAAACATCACAGCTCTCACTGCCTCGAGTGGTCCAAGGAGGCTCAGTAGAAGCACTGATGTACATACAGGACACAAGGCCCAAGACAACCTCCCCTGGCCCTGGCCAATCCATATCGCTACAGCACAGTAGAACACCTTGGAGTCATTCTCAACCCCAATAAAATATTCCACAACACCAGACGGTGCATATTCTGTGTCCAATTGCATCCATGGTTATAATCTTAGATACTTGGATTCCAAGATGGATTGATGAAAACGTACATTTCTCAGTGCTTTCTATGCCTTTCTAGCCACTCAGGCAGCCCATTCACTCCCTATCCTGCTAAATAACTCACACCATTCTCAAACCCTGTCTTCCATAAGCACTTCCTGTGCACACCTCTGCGGCACTTTCTGATCTATTCAGTGGTAACAAACTTTAAAGGCTAACATTGAACCTTAACCCACCCCGTCTGGAAAATAAACAAAAATAGCATGACAACAGAACCTACTGTATTATCGTAGTTGGCAACACCATCAAATATTCAGATGATCCAAACGACTCCTTGTTCCTCTGATTCTCTAGTGATGTGACAGAGTATTTAAGGGTAGCTATTTAAAATTCTGCTAAGGAAGTACATAGTGGGATATCTGCAATGGGAGAGCCGGAGAAGGAAGCAAGGCTAAAACATACAGTATTTAAATTACTAGCATCACCACCACACCATCTAATTCTGTTATCATCGGCCAGAACCTTGGTCACACCCTACGGTGAATCCATTTCATATACAAAATCCCTCTCACATTCCCTATCTGGGAAAACAAAAAACTCCAACAAGGACAAAGTAATACGAGGCACATATTCACACATCCTGAAAGCCTTGCCTCTCCACGTTACATCTTGTCGTCCATTGTTAACAAACAGGGGTTCAACGCAGGATCAAATTGTTTTAGTTTCAGACACACCCGTCACTCACTCTGGTCGGCTGTACTGATATGGGCCAATGAGATGGTGAATAGTGAGCATCCTAGCACACGGACCCTGAACACAAGGGCATGGTTCAACATTGGGGTTTATGACTGCACAAACGACACACAAACACCTCAGAGGCAGAACAAGTCTGATATACTACTAAAAGCCTGTGGAAATGTTAACCAGCGACATAACCCACAATTGCATTGGTCCTTCTCTGGGCAGCACACAGGTCATTGGCACACGAACCCGTACAAAAGAAGCACCCCAGGTGACTGCATGTCATGAGTCAGTAGCACTGTGACTTACAGTGCAGAGCTTACAGTACATACATACCATCTGTGTCACAGGGAGGGGGGACATACTGACAAACAAACAGTGGCAAACTATGACAAATTTCTGTTTCATAAGACTGGAACTAACAATGTTGATGGCAGTGGTCACCTAAATGATTGAAAGGGATTTTTGGATTGGGGCATGTGCATTGTAAACTCCAAACAAGAAACCAGTTTAAGGTGAAATCTAAGGCTACGAGAAGTACATGTGACATCTAACCTGTCATTTTTATCTAGTTCACTAATACCCTTTCTGTTCCTGTGACACAAAATAGATGGAGATGATGAAAACGTTGTTCAAGTCGTTTACTGTGATAGATGCATACATACGTTATAGAAGGTATCAAATGATATGAAAGGACTTTGTTTGCTGCTTGCTTAGTAAGACAAGCTAGAGATCAAAAGATAGAGAATGAACAGTGGAGCATTTCTCTCTTGAGTAGAATATCTATTGCATGCATTAACTCTGGTCAGGAGATGTTAGCAAGTGTACAGACAGTGGTCCCGTTACGATGTAGTCCACTAAGAGGGGAGGGTAAGGGTTGAGTTTCAGAAAAAAGGGAACCGTCACAACACTTACAGCATGAATCATGTCACCACTTCTGTTGTCTTTGATATCTAACAGCTCTATGATACATTAGGATCAATTTCTCTGAGTGTTTGGTGGTCTGTCAGTCAGTTTCTCATTGATGTCTTTTACAGTATTTGATTGATTGTTGAAATCCCTCTCCTTGCATTACCAGCTTATTGCATTGTCCCTTATAGTTCGGATTTTGAATCTTCCCAGAAAACAAAAGAAAAAATATATACCGTCAAGGAGGTGTGTAAACAAAACTCCTTAAAAATTTGGCAAGATAAGAAGTTGGGGTATGGGGGAGACAAAATACTGATACCTACATATAAAAACATTTTGGTTTACCCAAATAGGAACTGTTCACATTGGAATTTTCTAGGTCACAATCTTAAAAAGGAATTTGTAAGAATTTTCATACAAACAAAACTAAACTGCCACTTATTAAAAGGAATGGAAAGGTTTGCCATATTTCATCTGTTTTATCTGAGGGTTAGGGGATGGCTAAGAAAAAAGTTAAATCTCGGAATGTTGCTTGGGATCGTTACTAGGCAGGTTTCAGGCGGAACACTGTCATCTAGATTGCCAGTGACATGTCCCGCCCACCTCCCCGCCAACGGATCGTCCTGAATTGTGTCGGGGCGAGGGGAGGGTCCTTAAATGGCGATCTTGGACATCTGCTCCTCGAGTTGGATGATTCGCTTCTCCTGACTGCTGACCAGGTCCTTGAGAGATTTGATTTCTTTCAAGATCTCTTCCAGCTTGCCTTCGTTTTTCTGAGGAATACAGAGACAGGAGCAAGACATAAGATACCTTTTCTGGAGAAGTTTGTGCCAGTTCCCCTAACCCCCCACCGGTTAGGTTTGGTACATTGTCATCTAAAAACAAACATACATTGTTTATATCCACTGAATTTCCCCAGATCCTTATTAAATCCTCACATCAGAGTCTATCCCTGCCGTCTGCTCTGCAGGCAGGCTATGCTGCAGGCAGGGCTCTAGTACCCTGTGGCACCCTGGGGGTTAACATGGCGTGCCTGCCTAGTCTGCTATGATTACAGGCCAGAGCTGCAGATAGAAGCTGAGGCCAGGGCTGGGTCCCACACGGGCGTCTGTGTTGTGGACGAGGTAGGGCAGGACGCCCAGAGGCAAAGTGCCCAGAGCACTCTGCCTCTGGGCAGGGGGGGACGATTTCTAGTAACCACCTTATGAAGCCAGGCAGCCGCCCCCTTCTAAATCACACCCTGCCAACATAGTGCCCATAAGAGTTTATTTTCATCCTGCATTAAGGCAGGGCTAGTGTCAAACGCATGTTAGTTTGCAATTTTGTCATGTAAAAACTGTCACACTGGCATTTTCCAGCCCTAAAGCCATGTTCAGCAATTTACCAGTCTTCTATCAGCTCGCTTACACTCAGATGGATGGGGTAGAAATTATCCAAAGTGCTAATTTCAGGCAGCACTGATAAGGATATTTATGACCAACCAAAAGCTGGTTTTAGCAGTAACGCAGTTGGTTATGTCATGAAATGTGACAGTGGAAACGCATCCTATCCAGGCGTGACGCACACTGCCCATATGAACATGGAACAAGAGTAGCTTAATGTGCTTTTGGTGCCCGTTTACTTCGTATGTAGAAACATTAAAAAAAACATGTTTTCCCCACCATTTTGTTTTATTTGATTATAAACCAAGTATAGCCTCCCCTCTCAATGAAGGCTTTTTCTTTGTCTGCCCAATGCAATCACGAAAAAGTCAAGACTGAAAAAGTCAAGATTCACCTTCCTGGAATTATGGTGACAACATCTATGGCGCGCTTGTGATGCAACTTCTGGAGATGTGTGAATGCGATCTGACCTCCAAGATGGTTCTGATCATGTTCATAAAACATCATATTTGGGAGCAGTATAACGGTGAGTGGACATTCTCCCTTTCTCTTTGTCCAGCGACTGAAAAGTTTGGATGTGTGTAAAACCCTCCATAGTCTGCGTTGTTTTAATATTATATGACCATGGGAAGCAATGATGGTGCCTGTTAGTGTATTTAGACATAGCCTATTTAAAAACAAGTTTGTTAATTTTGTTTAGAATTTGATTCAAATTTTCTCTTTTTAGTGAATTTAATATCTTGCTTATTGACAACATTTGGCACATCCATGCTCAGCCATAATGCAATTTACACTATTCTATGCATTTATTTCCACATTGTTCTAAGTAATTGCGTAGCTTCAATGTGGACTGCAAACAGGTTCAATTTAACATATTTAGCAAAGATGGGATAGGTCTACATTGTTATTTGGTTTCTGTAAGCTGTTTAACAAACTATAAATGGACTAACATTGTAATTTGAGTTGATTCCAAGGCAATACATAAAAAAACGTAAATACACAACTTGAAGCAACCACACTATTTAGCCATGGAGCACGTTCTGATTTGCCAGTGAGGGGCCAAGCCTCGACACACCTATAACTTGTTTATTCATCAAAACCCAGCCCTTTCGCGCCAGAGCCGGTAATTGTGCTTGTGAAACACCCCCGGACCTATAGTGCTACCGCCCAGCGCTTAGATTGACCATTGCATTAGGCAGTGGTGTAAAGTACTTTAAAATATTTTTACTTAAGTCGTTTTTTTGGAGTATCTGTACATTACTTCTACTTCACTACATTCTTAAAAATTAGGTACTTTTTACTCCATACATTTTCCCTGACACCCAAAAGTACTCATTACATTTTGAATGCTTAGCAGGACAGAAAAGGTCCAATTCACACACTTACCAAGAGAACATCCCTGGTCATCTCTACTAGAGGCGGACTCACTGAACACAAATGCTTTGATTCAGACTGATCTGAGGTTTGGAGTGTGCTCCTGGCTATCCACAAATTTAAAAAAAAACAATTGTGCCATCTGGTTTGCTTAATAAGGAATTTTAAATGATTTATACTTTGATATAGAAGTACATTTTTGCAATTCCATTTACCCTTGATACTTAAGTATATTTCTAACCAAGTAGTTTTTACTGGTTGACTTTCACTTTTATTTTTATTATTTCACCTTTATTTAACCAGGTAGGCTATTTGAGAACAAGTTCTCATTTACTTTCACTTATTTTTTTACTTTTACTCAAGTATGACAATTGGGTATTTTTTCCCACCACTGGCATTAGGTTTGTTAAAATAGAGCCTTACATGTTCCATGGCCCTAGCTGCAATGTGCCAAGGCCAGGGCTAAACTAAAGGCCATTAATGACTGCGTTTCAGTGGTGAAGGACGGGGTAGGCATGGTGATCATCAGACTAGTCCTGAGAAAGCACTGTAATCATACAGATATAGATACATACTGTAGTGTTGGTATACTGATCCAGTCTGGTGTCAACTTTCACTCAAATCACATTGCACATACAGAAGAATATCCTGGCATCTGGTGAGTAGTACTTTGTTCACTGAATTGTATGTAGATTGTAACAGTTTCTAGCATACAACCCAGGCAGAGTCCTCTCAAGAGAGACAGCAGTACTCACTATGGATGGCGTGGATGAGGCAGACTTGTTGACTGTGCCCGTGTTCTCCGCATTCTTGCTCAGCTTGTTGTCCAGGATGTTCTTCTTGACCACCTTGAGGTCGCGGTTCTTGCCAGGGACGTAACCGTTCTTCAAGGAAATGAGGATGGGCTCGCCGTTCCTCCCCTCGAACCAATCCTCCGCCTCAATGGCACAGTCTGGTCCTGCCGTGTCTGGGTACAGGTCATCCTGGAACAGGTCAGACTGCAGGGAGAGAGAAAGAGGGGTATAGAGACGGCTGTTAGAGAACACTGGACCAAATGCATATAATAGAGCCTGGCCTCAAAACAGAGTTTGAGTTAAATGTGGCATTGATTGTTGAAATCATTCGTATATTGAGTGTCTCTAGATCAGAATGAAGAAGCTCACCTTTCTTGGCACAGTCATGATGATCGGTTCACACTTCCTTTCGTGCAGTTTATAAAACCTGTCAACATAGAAGTACAAAGAAGCATATTATCCACAACATCATATAACAGACCTGTCTAATATCCTTTCACACACTCCAGCCCAGCCCAATGCACTTCTACTTCCATGACACTGGCAATACTCTCAGGGCAGCCTCAGTAAACATGGAGCTGTATAAAGGCATGGTACATGATTCTGATTGGCAGGGCCTGAGGTAAACAGATGAGAGCTCCCCTTCAACATCTGGTTCTGTACTGCCTCCTGGTGGACATAGCTGGCCAATAGCTTCACATCACAAGTCAGGTCTTCCTCTTAGACCCTCATCATAGACCCAGCCAAGCACCAAAACACCTGGTTCAACTAATCAACTAGACATTGCTGAAATGAATCAGGGGTGTGCCCGTCAAAGCATAATAACCAGATGAGCAGCCCTAAAATGGCTGATCTGTTTCCTTATCCAGCGAGCCGTACCTGGCGATCTCACACTTGTTGACATCCAGGCCTCTCTTGGGCATATATCCCATTCCCCTCTGGGGCTCCTTGGTGGTGAAGGTGCTGAGGTAGTGGACAAATGGGGCTTCGTCCGTGATCTCAAAGTAGCGAATGCTGCTGTCACCCTACAAACCACAGAAACAAGATAACAGCCTTCTGTGTTTGGAACAGTACAACGTTTTAGTAGTGCCTTTACGGCTAACACTTCATCATGCCTAACTTCATGGATCAGAGGCTTGTTGTAAGTTACATGCACAGCAGATCAAATGGATGTGTATGTAATATTTGCCGGAGAAACTCCACTCACCTTACCACACAGGTAAACCACATTGGTATCTGGGTCATAGAAGGGCAAGAGGACTCCATTGCTGGTGTCCATCTCATGCACTGAGATCGCCTCATCCATAGCTTGCTGTAAATGAAACATCGACAGTCAGTTACTGAGCAGTGCAATAAAATCTTTAAAAATCAGGGGGGCTGCGTCCCAAATGCCACCCTATTCCCTATATAGTGCCCCTATGGGCCCTGGTCAAAAGTAGTCCACTATAAAGGGAATACAGTGTCATTTGGGACGAAGCCCAGGAGTAGTGATGGTGAGGAGGACGAGGTGACCCACCGGGTTCCACAGGGCTAGCTGTCTCTCACTCATACGGCTGAAGCCTGTGGTGAACACGTTCCCGTCCGACAGGAAGATGGCCCTCATGGGCCGCGCCCCCTCGTGTGCCTTCTCCTTCTCCTGTGACACAGAGGGTCAACAGTCAACATACTGAGGGTACATCCTAAATCATCTCCTCAAAGAGATCCCTTTCAAATTAGGAAAAGAGTAGTCTCCCTAGGCAGATGGGTCGCCTCCCACAATGTTCCAGCATACACGTCAGCACGTACTGTAATAAAACGTCCGTTTGCATAGAGGAACCCACATCCCAACACAAAATAGTAGCTAGCAAGATGGAGATTACGGAGGTTATTTTTTAATGAGTGCATTTTGAAAGTGTCTTGTTCGAATCAACTACCTTCACTAAAACCACCGCAAAAGGTTGCCTGCAAATTTTAGTTTCGAATCACGACATTCTGGCAGGACTCACCCCAGAATTGTTCTCTCTCTCTCTCAAAGTTACCAAAAGAGTCCGTCATATCTACCAGACCCTAGTCACTGCTGTTGCCTAGGCCTGGGTTTACTAAACTAGGAAATGGTAACAAGTTGTTGAGATGAGTGGAAACATTAGTAAGATTACAAAATTCCAGTAACTTTCCCAAAATGTCCAGGTTTATCAGAATTCCCAGTAGGATTCCCGGATTTCCTACTTATTCCGTCCTGATTCCAGGAATATTCCAACCGGGATTTCAGGAAACGCTGGGAATTTGATCACCCTATAGAGCAGCAGGTTTGTTAGTGAAAAGTCCTGTCAGTGGTAGAGTTGAATACCGGTAAGCGGTATCCCGGGACTTCCCGACCAACTCCTTCCAGTTTCCCTCTAAAAATTATCGCAGTCCCGTGGACCAATAATCTCAAATGTTTATGCCGCACTAATGCAAAAATACAACATTTGCACTTGCGAATAACTGCATGAACCAGACATATCAAGTCTCTGGCTTCATACATCAGAATAGTCATCACAACTCTAGCACCTCTTTTGAATTGAACGAAACCTTCCATACATATTTGCCCATTATAGAAGAAGTGCTTGGGAAAGTGACTTTTTGGACCTGATTTCCCCACCATACCATGGGACGTCACTGAAAAATATAAACAGTTGAGATTGATAACATTTAAATTCAAATCAAAATGTTATTTGTCATCTGCTCCGAATACAACGGGTTTAGACTTTACCGTGAAATGCTTGCTTACGAGCCCTTCCCAACAATGCAGAGTAAAACATATATAATAAAAATGAAAAATAGTAACAAGGAATAATACACAAGAATGGAGTCATCTACATGGAGTACCAGATCAATGTGCAGGGGAACAAAGTATCTGAGGTAGATACTGTATGTACATGAAGGCAGGGTAAAGTGGCTAGGCATCAGGATACATAAGAGTCAAATATAGAACACATTAGCAGCTGCATATGATTAGTGTTAGTACAAAAACAAACAAAAAACGCACATAAACACACTTTGTTTTTTTATTAAGAAAGTACAAATAAAGTAAAAGAACCAAAAAAGATCTGTCAGTTACAGCACACATCATACGTTCACCTTTGACAGCCCACATTCTCTCCAACAAGGGTGTAGGGAGCCGGTCCGGTTTGATTTCAGTTGAGGTGTTATGAAGAAACATAACATTCTTCCAACAGAATTCTCTCCATGACCTTGAGTTGGTGGAGCTTTGTTGAGTCTCATATGTTCAACCATGTTTCATCAGTTCTTTCAATGTTAAGTTCCTCCTCCCATTTCTGTTTAATATAGTTTGTAGATTTTTATTTGAGGATTGAATACCCAAGTAAAAATTGGAAATGTTTTTTTTTTGATACTCCAAGTTGTATGAGTTAGTGAATACTTGGATTAATTTTTGAGGTGCTCGAGGGTCAATCACTTTTATCTCCCTTAAGAAATAGTGTCAAACTTGTAGGCATCTGTAAAAATCTTGTTTATCTAAGCCAAGTTTTTTTTTCTTAGGTCCTGGAAGTTATCTAGGTCCCCATTCCTTATAAATGTACTGAATGATGATGCCTTTCTGCATCCACTGTTTAAATCTGCTGTCCTGACTTGCAGGGATGAAGCTGGGGTCGTATACGGGCCAACTCAGCAGTTTGACCTCTCTGTCTAAATGAAGTTGCTTAACTACCCTAAACCATGTCTTAAGATAAATTAATCCACTCATTTTGTCTATTGTATATTTCTATTTCCCAAAACTGACTGTATGGGTATCTCTGTATGGGTGTCTCTGTATGGGTGTCTCTGTATGGGTGTCTCTGTATGGGTGTCTCTGTATGGGTGTCTCTGTATGGGTGTCTCTGTCAAAGTAGTCTCCACGTCATTCCATTTGGATTCGTATTCTGAATTGCACAAACACACCAGAGGTCTCAATTGGGCTGACAAAATAATCGTCTTTTAGGTTTGGTAAGGCCATACCCCCATAGTTTTTTGGTAATTGTAATGTTGTGCATCTAATTCTTGATCTCTTACTGTTCCAGATAAACCTTGATATCCATTTATCCCTAAACTGTTTAGGTGGGATTTCTATGGGCAGTGACTGGAACAAATACAGTAACCTTGGCAGGATGTTCATTTTGATTGTTTCAATTCTACTACTAAGATCCAAGGGAAGTGAATTCCACCTGTCCAGGTCATCATAGATTGTTTTGTTGATGTGATCGTTATTCATGTCATAAAGTTTGGGTGTATCTTTTGGTAAATTTACGCCAAGATATTTAATGGATGAAGAGGTTCAGTGGAAGTTATACCTCCTCTTCAGCTCTTCCTGTGGGGTAGAATTATATACTAGGGTCTTGTGTACGTTTAGCACATACAAACATTTGGAACATATTCAGGGTCAAACATCCATCAATCTTGGTACACATGAGCCTGGGTCTTTAAGGAATTACAGAACATCAGCATACATGCATATCTTATGTTCTGTATGTGTGTGTTCTGTGTAGGTGTGCATATGTAGTGTATGTAACTGTGTGTGTGTATATATAGCCTTGCGAGTGTGTGTATATATAGCCTTGCGAGTGTGTGTATATATAGCCTTGCGAGTGTGTGTATATATAGCCTTGCGAGTGTGTGTGTATATATAGCCTTGCGAGTGTGTGTATATATAGCCTTGCGAGTGTGTGTATATATAGCCTTGCGAGTGTGTATATACAGTGGGGAGAACAAGTATTTGATAACCTGCAAAATTGTCAGTGTTTCCTACTTACAAAGCATGTAGAGGTCTGTAATTTTTATCATACGTACACTTCAACTGTGAGAGAAGGAATCTAAAACAAAAATCCAGAAAATCACATTGTATGATTTTTTATTAATTAATTTGCATTTTATTGCATGACATAAGTATTTGATACATCAGAAAAGCAGAACTGAATATTTGGTACAGAAACCTTAGTTTGCAATTACAGAGATCATACGTTTCCTGTAGTTCTTGACCAGGTTTGCACACACTGCAG
Source organism: Salvelinus alpinus (assembly GCF_045679555.1). NCBI lineage: Eukaryota > Metazoa > Chordata > Actinopteri > Salmoniformes > Salmonidae > Salvelinus > Salvelinus alpinus. The sequence continues at coordinate 71,629,502 of NC_092090.1, read as the reverse complement.
CAGGGATTTTGGCCCACTCCTCCATACAGACCTTCTCCAGATCCTTCAGGTTTCGGGGCTGTCGCTGGGCAATACGGACTTTCGGCTCCCTCCAAAGATTTTCTATTGGGTTCAGGTCTGGAGACTGGCTAGGCCACTCCAGGACCTTGAGATGCTTTACGGAGCCACTCCTTAGTTGCCCTGGCTGTGTGTTTCGGGTCGTTGTCATGCTGGAAGACCCAGCCACGACCCATCTTCAATGCTCTTACTGAGGGAAGGAGGTTGTTGGTCAAGATCTCGCGATACATGGCCCCATCCATCCTCCCTTCAATACGGTGCAGTCGTCCTGTCCCCTTTGCAGAAAAGCATCCCCAAAGAATGATGTTTCCACCTCCATGCTTCACGGTTGGGATGGTGTTCTTGGGGTTGTACTCATCCTTCTATTCCTCCAAACACAGCGAGTGGAGTTTAGAGCAAAAAGCTCTATTTTTGTCTCATCAGACCACATGACCTTCTCCCATTCCTCCTCTGGATCATCCAGATGGTCATTGGCAAACTTCAGACGGGCCTGGACATGCGCTGGCTTGAGCAGGGGGACCTTGCGTGCGCTGCAGGATTTTAATCCATGACGGCGTAGTGTGTTACTAATGGTTTTCTTTGAGACTGTGGTCCCAGCTCTCTTCAGGTCATTGACCAGGTCCTGCCGTGTAGTTCTGGGCTGATCCCTCACATTCCTCATGATCATTGATGCCCCACGAGGTGAGATCTTGCATGGAGCCCCAGACCGAGGGTGATTGACCGTCATCTTGAACTTCTTCCATTTTCTAATAATTGTGCCAACAGTTGTTGCCTTCTCACCAAGCTGCTTGGCTATTGTCCTGTAGCCCATCCCAGCCTTGTACAGGTCTACAATTTATCCCTGATGTCCTTACACAGCTCTCTGGTCTTGGCCATTGTGGAGAGGTTGGAGTCTGTTTGATTGAGTGTGTGGACAGGTGTCTTTTATACAGGTAACGAGTTCAAACAGGTGCAGTTAATACAGGTAATGAGTGGAGAACAGGAGGGCTTCTTAAAGAAAAACTAACAGGTCTGTGAGAGCCGGAATTCTTACTGGTTGGTAGGTGATCAAATACTTATGTCATGCAATAAAATGCAAATTAATTACTTAAAAATCATACAATGTGATTTTCTGGATTTTTGTTTTAGATTCCGTCTCTCACAGTTGAAGTGTACCTATGATAAAAATGACAGACCTCTACATGCTTTGTAAGTAGGAAAACCTGCAAAATCGGCAGTGTATCAAATACTTGTTCTCCCCACTGTATATAGCCTTGCGAGTGTGTATATTTAGTCTTGCGAGTGTGTATATTTAGTCTTGCGAGTGTGCGTAGTGTCTGTACAACTTTTAGGATCCGAGGGCCCATGCCAAATCTTTTCAGCCTCCTTAGGGGGAAGAGGCGCTGCCGTGCCCTCTTCACGACTGTGCGGATGTGTGTGGACCATGTTAATTAAGTCCTTAGTAAGCTTACAAACATGGGTTGTACAACTATTTTAGCCTTAAACGTCAATTATCTAAATGTGTGAACTTTCATATTGGCATTTGTTGTAGCTTAGAACCTATTTTACATCTGAGGTTTTTGTGTTGTGTCCAACATCAGTTGAGACACAGCATGCTCTTTAATAAAGGGTGGGCATCATGATTGGCTGATAAATGTACTAAAATGGGAATAACATTGAAATTTCAACATTCAAATGTTTTTTTGTTTTTTTAGATAATTTACGTTAAAAAGGTAAAACAATGTAATTCAAGAAATTATCAAATATCTTTTCCAGCGATGAGGACATGGATGTCTCATGGTATGGTATGCAAAATGGGTCAACTTTGAGCACCTCTATCTCCTGAATGTTTTAGCATTCAGGTCTAAAGTCACTGACCACTTCTTCCATGGGCAAACATATATGGAAAGTTGTTTAAATCAAAAGGGATGCTGTCAAAAAGTGATTGAATTCAAATGTACTTACCCAATAACGAAAGCGAGTGAACGAATCTTGACTAATCAGATTCGTGGGATTTGATCAATCGTGGCGCTATCCATGGCGCTGAATCTCCACTACTAGGCCTATTCACTTGTTTGTTTAGAGGAGAATTGGATATGTTCCCTGTGACAAAGTCACCACAATAAGCGGGTTGGGCCGACCAACCAGTGCTCCTACACATTGGCTAACCGGGCTGTCTGCATTGTGTCCCGCCACCCACCAACCCCTCTTTTACGCTACTGCTACTCTCTGTTCATCATATATGCAGTCACTTTAACCATATCTACATGTACATACTACCTCAAATCAGCCTGACTAACCGATGTCTGTGTGTAGCTTCGCTACTTTTATAGCCTCGCTACTGTTTATAGCCTGTCTTTTTACTGTTGTTTTATTTCTTTACCTACCTATTGTTCACCTAATACCTTTTTTGCACTATTGGTTAGAGCCTGTAAGTAAGCATTTCACTGTAAGGTAATTCACTGTAATACCGGTTGTATTCGGCGCACGTGACAAATGAACTTTGATTTGGTTATCATAAAGTAAAAACAGCCACAATCTTCCGAAATTCCCCTGATAGCCAGGTGCAAGGGAGCGAAAAGGGCCAACATCTTTCAGTCAAAGGTACACTAACTCAAAATGTAGTTTTCACTAGGTTGTAGGGTAATAACCTCAATATTTTAGGCCTTCATTTAAACTAGGCTACAACAACTGAGTTGATTAAATTGTGACAAATAGCCTACAACAAGAAACCTTTAGATTCTAGTCCATATTTCACCATTGACTGTGGTATAATCATTTTCGCTGGTATTATATGCCTTTAAATTTCCTTTATGAACGGGAATACCGGGATGGTACCAGGACGGTTGCAATTTTCTCAGAACAATTTTTTGGGGTAAAATACTCAAACCTAGTCAGTGGTGCTCACCCCTACAATCTCTTCCTTGCGGGGGTCGATGACGCGAATGGTCTTGTCCTTGCAGGCGGTGCAGATGAGGCTGCCGTTGCGGTTCCAGCAGGCGCTGAAGATGACGTCAGGGTGCATGTCCTCCAACTGGATCATGGCCTCGCCCGTCCCCACGTTCCAGATGATGACCAGGTTGTCACAGCCTGAGAAGAGAGGAACACACACATTTAATATACACACATTAATATACACATACTACACAAAAGAAAAAGGACAACGCCAAATAGCACTGATATGACAAGATAATACCATCTACAAGTCGTAGCTCATTCTGGTTTTGTTTTGACATGGAGGATAAAAACAGGGTAAACGGTCATTTTAAAGTCAATGAGGACAGATGTGCGTTGATCAGGCATCAGTGTTTAGGGGAAATGACGCAAGCTCACAGCAGGTTGCCACTTCTCTCAGAGCGAGGAGAAGATTAGGGGGGGCAGAGAGCAAGGGGGCCGGTGACGCCACAGATTACAACCACAAAAGCAGAGGCACAGAGGCTGAACCAGAACTATAAATGATAACATGTAAGATGTCCACCTCACACAAGTCATCCAGTCATGACATGTTACGAGAAGGGTTTTAAAATGGACAGGAGGACGCCACTCACCAGCACTGAGCAGGACGTTGCGTGCCGTGGGGTGCCATGTGATGATGCCAACCCTTTTGGAGTGTCCCTCCAGGACCACCACAGGCTCAGACAAGCCGATAACCAGCCCGTTCTCAGGGATCTGCCACACCTGCAGACAGACACGGGTCAAAGGTCAGGACCAGGACATAGCTAGGGTCATCATAGGATCATATACTGAGGTCAGACATATGGTTGCAGTTTCCCTGCTGTTAGCCTGTGTCATGAAGCTCTAAAATGCTGGACCACAGAAAGCAGTACATTCACATGAACTAACTTGTCTTTTAGATTGGCATCACTGTGACATGAAGTCAGTAGATCACACTTACAACCAAGAGACTGAAGGGGGAAACAGAGACCCAAGTTTACTCATCATATTGATGTTTTCAAATCAGAGTTTATTGGTCATGTACACAGATTTGCAGATGTTATTGCAGGTGCAGCGAAATGCTTGTGTTTCTAACTCCAACAGTGCAGTAATAATACCTAGCCATACACACACATCTAAAACGTTTAAATAAAGAAATATCAGAAAGAACAATGCCAGAGTCCGGAATATATAAATAAATATAATGGTGTATGTAGACAGTCTATGAATAGAAAAGGTGTGTATAGCAGTTCTATAGGATGAGCCATGACCACAACACAGTACATACATATAAAGTGGGTAAAACAAATGTGACCAGTGTTCAATGACTCGATGTACATAAGGAAGCAGTCTATAAGGTTCAGGGCAGGGTACTGGGCGGTGGGCAGCTAGAACAGTGACTAAGGTTCAGGGCAGGGTACTGGGCGTGGGCAGCTAGAACAGTGACTAAGGTTCAGGGCAGGGTACTGGGCGTGGGCAGCTAGAACAGTGACTAAGGTTTAGGGCAGGGTACTGGGCGGTGGGCAGCTAGAACAGTGACTACGGTTTAGGGCAGGGTACTGGGCGTGGGCAGCTAGAACAGTGACTAAGGTTCAGGGCAGGGTACTGGGTGGTAGGCAGCTAGAACAGTGACTAAGGTTCAGGGCAGGGTACTGGGCGGTGGGCAGCTAGAACAGTGACTAAGGTTCAGGGCAGGGTACTGGGCGGTGGGCAGCTAGAACAGTGACTAATGTTCAGGGCAGGGTACTGGGTGGTAGGCAGCTAGAACAGTGACTAAGGTTCAGGGCAGGGTACTGGGTGGTAGGCAGCTAGAACAGTGACTAAGGTTCAGGGCAGGGTACTGGGCGGTAGGCAGCTAGAACAGTGACTAAGGTTCAGGGCAGGGTACTGGGCGGTGGGCAGCTAGAACAGTGACTAAGGTTTAGGGCAGGGTACTGGGCGTGGGCAGCTAGAACAGTGACTAAGGTTCAGGGCAGGGTACTGGGTGGTAGGCAGCTAGAACAGTGACTAAGGTTTAGGGCAGGGTACTGGGTGGTAGGCAGCTAGAAGAGTGACTAAGGTTTAGGGCAGGGTACTGGGCGTGGGCAGCTAGAACAGTGACTACGGTTCAGGGCAGGGTACTGGGTGGTAGGCAGCTAGAACAGTGACTAAGGTTCAGGGCAGGGTACTGGGTGGTAGGCAGCTAGAACAGTGACTAAGGTTCAGGGCAGGGTACTGGGCGGTGGGCAGCTAGAACAGTGACTAAGGTTCAGGGCAGGGTACTGGGCGGTGGGCAGCTAGAACAGTGACTAATGTTCAGGGCAGGGTACTGGGTGGTAGGCAGCTAGAACAGTGACTAAGGTTCAGGGCAGGGTACTGGGTGGTAGGCAGCTAGAACAGTGACTAAGGTTCAGGGCAGGGTACTGGGCGGTGGGCAGCTAGAACAGTGACTAATGTTCAGGGCAGGGTACTGGGTGGTAGGCAGCTAGAACAGTGACTAAGGTTCAGGGCAGGGTACTGGGTGGTAGGCAGCTAGAACAGTGACTAAGGTTCAGGGCAGGGTACTGGGTGGTGGGCAGCTAGAAGAGTGACTAAGGTTCAGGGCAGGGTACTGGGTGGTAGGCAGCTAGAACAGTGACTAAGGTTCAGGGCAGGGTACTGGGCGGTGGGCAGCTAGAACAGTGACTAAGGTTCAGGGCAGGGTACTGGGCGGAGGCCGGCTAGAACAGTGACTAACAGTCTGATGGCTTGGAAATAGAAGCTGTTTTTCAGTCTCTTGGTCCCAGTTTTGATGTACAGTATCATCGTTCTAGAATGGTAGCGGGTGAACAGGCCGTGGCTCGGGTGGCTGAGGTCCTTAATGATCTTCTTGGCCTTCCTGTGACACTGGTGCTGTAGATGTCCTGGAGGGCAGGGAGTGTGCCCCTGATGATGCGCTGGGCTGACCGTACCACCCTCTGGAGAGCCCTGCGGTTGCGGACGGTGCCGTTCCAGGTGGTGATACAACCCATAGGATGTTCTCAATGATGCATCTGTTGAAGTTCGTGAGGGTCTTAGGGGCCAAGACAAATTTCTTTGGCCTTCTGAGGATGAAGGGGTGCCGTTGCACCTTCTTCACCACACCGTCTCTGTGAAGGGACCATTTCAGGTCCAGTGATGTGCACGGCGACGAACTTGAGGCTTGTGACCCGCTCCACTGCGGCCCCGTCGATGTGGATGTGCCCTCTCTCTCTGTGTTGTCGCCTGTAGTCCACGATCAGCTCCTTTGTTTTGTTGATGTTGAGGGAGATGGGTAAGGTGGAGGAGATAATGGTCCTGAACTAGCATCTCAAAGTACTTCATGACGACAAAAGTGAGTGCTACGGGGCGATAGTCATTTAATTCAGTTACCTTTTATGTACATAGTGAGTAGCTTACTTCCTAGTGAGAATACAGCCAGGAGAGACTACTCAAATATGGTAAACATTGCAGAATCAGAAAATGTACCTACGGAAATGAAGACTAAAGTTTAAAATCATTATCTCTCCGAACCCTGACAGCAGTAAACTGCACTGCTACACTATCAGAGCTCCTACTCTCGCTGCAAAAGGTTACTATGGATACAGAAATCTCAGAAACACAGTTCATCACAGCACTTAATCTAAAGTCAACATTACTTTTAGAGAACCTATTCAGAGTGCCTTTCTAGCCGCAATCGCAAATGTTCTGAAGAGGAACCTTTGACGGTTCAACTTCTGTAAATACACTTGGAACAACGTTCAGAGAGTGGCATGGGGAAGCCAATGCCTACAGGTGGGGAAGTGATAGAAGCATACCTAAGAACATAGCACACACTCTGATCACTGCCATTCACAGCCCAAATAAGGACATATAGTATAGCACCAGCCTCAAACAAGTTAGTGACCTCAGCCCTATAAAAAGGCTAAATCATTCCCCACATCTCTCTGGGTCTAATCTAATCCAGACTAGAGTGCAAGCTCTGCCTGCACGTACCCTTCGCTACCCTATCACCGTCTAATTCTGCACCCATCCCTACGCTGTCAGTGTCTGGCCTTTCACAATCAAAACTGGTCCTCTGTCAGTTGGAGTCGGTGTATACACTGTACATATGCAGGTAAAGTGTAAACAAACATTATTGTACTACTCCACTGAGAAGGACAGTCTCTGCTGAGGCGTGTGACTGTAAACCTTACCATGACCGTGCAGTCCTCCGAGCCGCTGGCGATGACCTGGTCATTGTGGGGGCACCAGTCGATGTCCAGTACAGGGCCCGTGTGACCACACACTGTGGGGTAGGCCTTGTCAATGCGGCCCGACTGTGGAGAACACACACAGAGACATGAGATTAAAACACCAGAAACACTGAGGTGTATGATCCACGGGGATCTGAGGAAACAACCTGACCTCAGCTGAACTGGAACCATGAAATAACAGGGTTAGAGTGACCAATCAGAGACTATGTACAAACCAATTGGCACTCCAATCACACAGAGACAGAGAGACAGAGACACAGACACAGAGAGAGACAGACACAGAGAGAGAAAGAAAGAGAGAGAGAGAAACACAGAGAGAAACAGAGAGACAACATTCACATTCTCCCTCTTAGAAAATGAGTTTCCCCATCATTCAAACCTTGGGCAGAATCATTGTTAGACAAATACAACTGTGGCGTAGCCTGAAAAGGGGGGGGGGGGGGGGGGGGCATGGGGGACTGAATTCTCAACCTCCACAAAAGAGGGAGAATGAGAGATGGCGCGGATGTGAAGAAACCATGCATAGCCCTGTGACTGTGTTGCTGTGTGAAGGAGGCCAGTGACTGAGGCGAGGAAAACAGGAATACCCCTCCAACCAAAAGAAGCGGCGCTCCATCAGGTACAAACCAGACATTTTGACTAGGGCTGAGCATTGCCAGGGACCTCATGATACGATACTTAGGTGCCAATATGTAGTGATTCTCACGGTCGCTGTCCACGGTTCTGAAAAAAAACTTTAGCGAGCCCTAGAATTAGCACCTTTACCTATGTCGCTATGTGCATACTAGCAAAGTTAACCAGCCTATTGGGATTAAGAACAATGTGGCGTAGGCAGCAGCAGAAACGAGGAAAAAGCCCTTAGCCTAATTGTATTCGAAAATTGAGGCACGACTCTGGTGCATTTATTTATTTAGTGTTGTTTGCATTGTTCCAAATGGTCAGAAAAAAAGATTGTAATCTAACAGCAACTGTTTGGCACATAATACACACAACACTCGCTCATATACCCTCCTTTTTATTAATCTTCAGTTGTTTCCACAACTAAGTCAAATGTCTTCCACAGATCTGACTTCCACTTTCCCGCCTGAGCAACCAGTAAACATTCCCCCGTTTCAAGTTTTTTTCCACATCCTCCGCATCCATTTGCGGTCGACATTACCGTGTTCATTGTTTGTTATAACCAATTTATTGATGTGATTATGATATGGCCTGACCTATAGCCTATTGGTCACATGCATGCAATGTTTACATGTTTCACAAAGAGAGCAAGGGTTGAGGGAATAGGTCATGTTTTTCGTAAACAAATGAGGGATTTCGGTAACAAAACTTTTCAGAAATATGAAAGAAACTAAAATCGCCAAATTGATGATGCTGCTTCAGCACGTACAGCGCAATAAACACTTGCTTTTCTCTGGTGCCTTTTTGCTGCAGTAGGGAGGAGAGCGAGACAACATGCACCAGTCAAAGGCACTCACTGTCTTTTTTTCTTTTTAACAGTGTGGCCATCGGGGTCATTCTTGATTCATTTGTGTGTATTAATTATTTAAATCAAACAAACAGTGTGCTTAAAGCATCAGACAGGCTCCGTGCATATGTAGTTAATTTTATTGAAACACTTAGGGTGTGTGTCTATAGTGCACTCGGAAAGTATTCAGACCCCTTGACTTATTCCACTGTTACGTTACAGCCTTAATCTAAAATTGATTAAATTGTCCCCCCTCAATCTACACACAATACCCCATAAAGACAAAACAAAAACCGGTCTTTAGTATTCAGACCCTTGACTCAGTACTTTGTTGAAGCATCTTTGGCAGCGATTACAGCCTCGAGTCTTCTTGGGTGTGACACTACAATATTATGGCACACCTACATTTGGGGAGTTTCTCCCATTCTTCTCCGCAGATCCTCTCAAGCTCTGTCAGGTTGGATGGGGAGCGTCCCTGCACAGCTATTTTCAGGTCTCTCCTGAGATTTTCGATCGGGTTCAAGTCTGGGCTGTGAGTCTTGGTAATTCCATACTTCCATTTAAGAATGATAGAGGCCACTGTGTTCTTGGGGACCTTCAATGCTGCATATATTTTTTAGTACCCTTCCCCAGATCTGTGCCCTGACACAATCCTGTCTCAAAGCTCTACAGACAATTCCTGCCCTGTCAACTGTGGGACCTTATATAGACAGGTGTGTGCCTTTCCAAATCATGTCCATCAATTGAATTTACCACAGGTGGTCTCCAATCAAGTTGTAGAAACATCAAGGATGATCAATGGAAACAGGATGCACCTGATCTCATGATAAGTTCCTTTTTATTTTTAATACATTTGGTAAGATTTCTAAAAACTTGTTTTTGCTTCGTCATTATGGGGAAGTGTGTACATTGATGAGGACTTAAAAAAAAAAAGTTATACATTTTAGAATAAGGCTGTAACATAAAAATGTGGAGAAAGTCAAGGGGTCTGAATACTTTCCGGGAGCACTGTATATGGAAAAATTTGTTTAAACATTTCGACAAATCGATTGGTCTAAAGAACAGGACGACTCTCGGTTGAACAATATTTATTTTTAGTTGGGAACAGCCCTAAAATGAAGGCATGTTGTTGGTAATAACGTCCTCATAGACATGCCAGCAGATGCTTCGTTTCTGCTCTTTAAAAGGAAACCCTGAGATAACCTTGAATCTGAGCCCTTATATAAACACCCTTATACAACAGGCCAGATGACCAGAAACAACCAGCTGTCATACAACACACACAACAAAAGGAGCCAGACAAACGGAAGGCTTTCCTGGCCACCCAGCTGACTTTGACTACGTCAGCCTAGCCTGGGAGGGCGGGTTCTATCTTGACCTCTGACCCCAAGTGATTGGAGGATCAGGTGCTCGCCACAGTGTGAAGTCTGAGTAGCGTGAGCTCTGAAAATGCTGTGGAGGTTAGGGTTGGATTTGGGAGACTGACACGCCCTTTTCTTTGCTCCCGTTTGTAGAATCCCCAGCTGGACCACCATAGGGCCTGACAGTCAGATGATGTCACAGGCAGAGAGAGCCCTGCTGTAATGGCTGCAGCCCTATTTAAAGTACAATGGATTGCCTCATGAATATCACTCACTGCCCACAGCCATTCTAGCACCATGACAACAATGATTTCAGAGGGGCTAAATATAAGTGCTACATATTCACGGGAAGAGAGGAGCTTTCCAGTTCTCTGTAGACATTAGACAATTCTTACAGGCCCTGTTTTTAGTTATATACTAGAGCCTTTAGTTTAACGTCAAAACTCAAGACAAATGTTTAGAATGACCATTCAGATAACTTAAGAGTGTGAAGTCAAAACAACCAGATTCAAGTATGAAGAAGCTCTGTCCTCATGGAGCTGTACTAGAGGCGTAAGTAGACAGAGAGAGGTTACAAACAATGAGTGGGCGGTCTAGGCCCTATGTCTAAACGCTTGTGTAATAGCAGGCAGTAGACAGGCCACTAGGACTCAGACAGCCATTCCATACCAGGATATGAGTCAGTATGTTGTCGGAGGACTCCACCATCCTTTCCCTGCCTACTGTGCCACTGAGGAAAACAAAGGACTGGCCAGTTCAACTCTGCTGCTCACATGTCCCAATACAGTCCTGTTGTTGATATTACTAAGCAACATGACTGACTCACTGTCCGATTTGGCAAGGACTAGATTATATGACAGTGGGTAGTTTTGTTAAACTGGCCTATATAAATAAATATATATTAACACCGTTAGTCACAGGCATTATTAAGGTTTCTCAAATAAAGGAACCATATGAGCCTATTAGGTTAAAACGTGATTACAAGTGGTCAGTGTGTCACAGTAGTTCAACCACTAATTTGGAGAAAGGGATTTTATGTTGGGAGTGGCAGAGATGGACATAATGGGAACAAATCACCTAGTCCATAGATGACGGACAGTCCTCCCTACAGCTCAGAGTCCCTCACAACCTCACCTGACTGACAGAGTTGGGCTATGACACATACTCAAACTCCAAGCTCAGCGACCAAAGTCCAGTCTACGGGAGTTTGCCATACGTGCGTCTAAAATGACAAGACCTCCATGCCTCGCCTTGTCCAGAGAACACTCCCGGAAATACATCATCAGAATACTAAGCACCTGTTCTGGGCCTGTGAGTAACATGCTGACTAGACCGGGAAACACGCGTCCAGACGCAGTCAGGACACGCAGGTTGAAATATCAAAACGAACTATATCAAAACATTTGGGGACAGGTCGAAACATGAAACCTGCTGATGCTAGCTAATTTGTCCTGGGATAAACATTTGGTTGTTATTATATCAAATGTACAAGGTCATTTTTTTCTGGATCTTCATCGAATTTTGACCCATTGAGTCACAAAATCGTGTGTTCCCTACTCTGACAATTAATCCACAGATAAAAAGGTAAACCGAGTTAGTTTCTAGTAATCTCTCCTTCTTTGGACTTCATATGGCAGTTGGCAACCAACTTTAGGACCTCCGTTCATCTTTCAAATCACCCACGTGGGTATATGCGCCTAAAAACCAACGAGGAGATGAGAGGTGGGACTAGGCGCATCAAGCAGACTCTCGTTGACACGTGTGGGCAGTTTGGATGAAATTGAATAACGTGTACATTTATTGTGCAACGCGGGCGGTGTGGTCAGCATGTCAGGGATAAGCTTCTCTGAATACTTAGCCAGAGAGGAAGGAAGACAAGCAGAGCAGGGAGGGAGTCGGTTGTGGAATCAGAGAAAGGTTGGCATGGTTCCAAGCAAAGTGGCCCATATTGCAGCAGTGGCCTGAAAGTGGTTCTCAAATTCCCCTTGTTGGGGGGGGGGGTGGCCTGTAAGCAGCAGGATGTGCAGCAGCAGAAGCCAGAAGGGAGGGACGTAGGATGCTGGGGTGTGTGAGGGAAAAGGGCTGTCTAAACCTCTATCAGCAGGTGACCAGGAGTGACAAAGGGATATAGGCTAGGCCTATACAAGGACACTGCTCAGTACATCCATTTCTTCTTTCCTGCTTAGGCCTTGCCCAGGTAGACAATATAATGTAGACGCAGAAAGTAAACAGCCTAGTGGGTCATTCATGTTGAGCTGCAGGTTTCCAGTAGTTTATTTGACCTTTATTTTAGCACGGAACCCCATTGAGACCAAGGTCTCATTTTTGCAAGGGAGCCCTGCCAGTAGATCTGATTGTTTATTTACAGGAACAAAGGTATGGAGATGGCAGACTATGACCTGGGTGTGTGCAGTAGATTGGCCTATATGTGCTGACTGTGAATGACAAAACACTGCTATATTATACAGTAGTATCCAATAAGTGCTGTAGTTAAGTCTTAATAGTTAAGTAGTTAAGTAATAAGTGCCGCAGCCCGTCTGGTGTTCAACTTTCCCAAGTTCTCTCACGTCACCCCGCTCCTCCGCTCTCTCCACTGGCTTCCAGTTGAAGCTCGCATCCGCTACAAGACCATGGTGCTTGCCTACGGAGCTGTGAGGGGAACGGCACCTCCGTACCTTCAGGCTCTGATCAGGCCCTACACCCAAACAAGGGCACTGCGTTCATCCACCTCTGGCCTGCTCGCCTCCCTACCTCTGAGGAAGTACAGTTCCCGCTCAGCCCAGTCAAAACTGTTCGCTGCTCTGGCACCCCAATGGTGGAACAAACTCCCTCACGACGCCAGGTCAGCGGAGTCAATCACCACCTTCCGGAGATACCTGAAACCCCACCTCTTTAAGGAATACCTAGGATAGGATAAAGTAATCCTTCTAACCCCCCCCCCCCCTTAAAAGAGTTAGATGCACTATTGTAAAGTGGTTGTTCCACTGGATATCATAAGGTGAATGCACCAATTTGTAAGTCGCTCTGGATAAGAGCGTCTGCTAAATGACTTAAATGTAAATGTAAATGTAGTTCTGCCTGCCTGGCTCACTGGTATTTCCTGCTTGAAATAGTCATGTTGTGTCCTCCAGTTGCCTGCCGGGTCCACAGACCCCAGAGAGATTAAGGCTGTGCCCCAAATGGCACCCTATTCCCTATAGTGCACTACTTGTTTTGGCCAGAGCCCTATGGGCCCTAGATATGGGATAGGGTGCCATGTGCACAGGGTCTGGGGAGAACATCACCACTCTACTCCAGACTCATATTCCTCAGAACATTTCACATATAAACTCTGGCTGTTAGACATCTCACACCCGTGTTCAAATTATACACTTTTGTCAACACTCTTTTGTTGCTCTTTACCAAAAAAAACACACCAGTACAGTACAGGCTCTCACCCAACCAGCATAATCATCTACATGGTTGGCTTGTGAAGAGAGGACATTGAGCCCAGCAGCAGTGATGGCAGCCCTGTGTGTTCGGTATCTGTGAGTGTACTGGAGTGCGAGTTAGCCGGGCCAAACTTGCTCTAGGACTGCAGTAGGCCTGTTACCACCACAGTTCACAGGGTTGCTTGCAGGCCTGTTACCGTCCCCAGGTTCACAGGATTGCTTGTAGGCCTGTTAAACCCCCCCGGGTTCACAGGGCTGCCGACAGTGCCGTCCAGCGGGCCTGAGAGCCTGTCATTCCAGACATTCCACACCTCAGCCACAGGCAGCTCTGGTATGGCTGTGACTAATGAGAGCGAGAGGGACCAGGGGTGTTAATCTTGTTTGTGTCTGCTATACACAATAAGGAATTCCACGGTCCGAGGGAAGTACATGAGGATCTCGCTTCAAGCCTGAATAAATATTATTTGATAGCGTTGTGATTATCTACATAAGGCTGGATAACGGGGAGGTCACGGATGGTTAGGAAAGAACTGGCAATCAACAGATCACAGCCAAAAATGTTTCAACATTTCTAAGGCAGGTACGGGCACCACCATGCTGCCTTTTTTGATAAGAGCACAACACATACACGTAGGCTCTCTTACTCTTTACACCACGACTGTTCAACGCATAATGAAAAACAGGCTTACAGTAAACAAATCAACCTCCTAAATTCGAAGTACTACTCAAGTAGTTGGTTTTAGGTATCTACTTCACTATTTATATTTTTGACAACTCTGTACTTTTTACTCCATACATTTTCCTCTGACACCCAAAAGTACTCGCTACATTTTGATTGCTTAGCAGGACAGGAAAATTGTCAGATTTACACACGTATCAAGAGAACATCCCTGGTCATCCCTACTGCGTCTGATCTGGGGGACTCACTAAACACATGCTTGATCTGAAAATTGTGTCTGAGGGTGAGAGCGTGCCCCTGGCTATCCGTAAATAAAAAATAAAAAGGGTAGCGTCTGGTTTGCTTAATATAATGATTTTGAAACTATTTACACTTAAGTACATTTAAAAACAAATACTTTTACTCAAGCAGTATTTTACTGGGTGACTCACTTTTACTTGAGTCTTTTTCTTTTACTCAACTATGACAATTGGATACTTTTCCCACCACTGCTAAATTCAGGTTAACAGGTAACTACACTACATTATCATTGAGATAATAAGGAGCAGTAAGGAGCACTGGCCTGTGGCAACCTACCTTGGCAGGTACAGTATCAAAGACACAGCCAGCCCTGAATCTTATTACACTGTCATAATATTTACCCCCATGTCATCCAGTAACCACAGCAACTATGTGCAACTGGAAACAGTCCGCAGAGGAAGGTGCAAGGTGAGCACTTGCCAAAGTTGAAGTTAAGGTGAGTGGATAGGCGCTGATAGAGAGAATAGTGCTCTAAGCTAGAGACCAGGCAGAGTTGTAAGAATCCCTACATTTAGGAACACAGTGAACAGCCCCTTTACATGCCTGCCTGTTAAAGTGACATCACATAACACTTCCACGACACAAGGAACACAGAGTTACTCCTGAAATAGACCAAACCCGCAGAGCAAGGAACGGTTAGACAAGACCGCTGATCATCATCTCCATGGCAACCAGCCCGGTGGGAGAGACAGGAGACAGGGAAGGAGTGTGCTTCATGTAGACGATGTGGGAGTGGAGATATTTGACAGCCTGTTGAGCAAAACACCGACATGAGTAGAACGGGGCTGAATAGCGCAGTCAATCTTGATGCGAAATTGAGGCAACCCATCAAATAAAAACGAGGCTAGATTGAATTAAGCATTCAAGACTAATCTCAGTCCCTAACGGTCTACACGTGTTTTGATGTTAATGACCAGAACACCCAGGGACCTGGACTAGGCTCTGTGCTCTATAATATCCTGTGAGAAAACGTGTGTCAAGCAAGCAGACCTGTTGCATAGCAACAAGTGAAGCTGCACAAAATGCGCTTGAACCTCATAACAAGATACACATTTTTTATGGACAATGACATCAAAAATAACACTTTCAATAACTAAATCAAAGAGAGGCGTCACGCACAAGTGCATCCTTACAAGCAGAACATGTGACGCGTGTAAAAGCCCTCCTAGAGCATGCTTCCCTCAGAGCACCATGGATATTTTTACTTTTCCACTTCCCTTTGTGAGTTTATGGCCTTGAAAGCACAGCTGAGTCTACAGCCTGCAGACCAGTCAGACCCCGGGCTGGTCTCCATGATTTACTGCAGCACAGAGGGGAGGGTACAGTACAGTCAGACTGGACACCACAGTTGGGCCCTCTCTCTGCTCTGACTAAATGGCTGGAAGTCTGCTCCAGCTTTAACACAGTAATGGAGGGGTAAAGCAGAGGACAGCTGGCCAGGCATGAGTGACGGCAGGGTAGGAGCCAAGACCAACATGTGGTTGCCCAGTCCCAGTCAGGTTGGGAGAGAGCCTGCAGGTACACAGAGAGAGGGAGCGAGAGAGAGAAACTGGACATCTATTGCTCATGGAAAGTGTTTGTCATAGAGATCAAAAGAGGAACTACTCCTGGGCCCACCATTCTTACAAAGCCCACTAACAAAAATATTTACAGCAGTGGTCACCAACCGGTCGATTGCGACTGGTTGATCTTTAAGGCATTCCTAGTCGATCACCTACCGCTGTTGGCGGTACCGCTGCTAGGTGCACTTGATTCAGAAGTCCTGTGCACCGGGTAGGCAAACAAAGTGTTCCCATTTTGAACCATTACATTTGTCTGAAAAGAACAAATCTGCCTACACGGCGGACCGGGAGATGTGTGGCTAAATCGAGAGCGCCTACTGCACTGGCCAATCGGATAGCTCAAATCACCGTGCCTTCCTACAGTTTCCACGACCCCGGCCACAGAAAATGTTGATACTAGCCGACGTGAGATTCCTTAACTTTTAAACCCATGACCAGAGAAAGACTCAAAGAATACAGCTAAGAGCTGTTTTTATGAGTGAGTTCATGTCCACGTTTAATTCAGCACGGTCACTGTTTTTATTCAACACTACAACAAAATATAACAGGCTTCTCTACTTGCAATGAATGAGTAGCCAAGTGTATCGATAGCCCTGTGTTTTTAATATTAGCAGCTTGTTCTGCCTATTTTAAGATCGAGGAGTATTTTGTCAAAGTATCTGGTCAAAGGAACAATGTGAATTTGTGCCCGAGGCAGATGCTACTTGAGTTTCACCATAAGGTGGAAGACTGTCCCCTCGCTCTGGTCTGTCTCACCGGAGGAAAGGAGAGAGCATGGACCGTGAGAGACGGACCCTCTGCTGCTCTCACCCTCTCGCCGCTGAGACTAATGCCATGTTCAAAACAACTGGGAACTCTGAAATCTCCGACTTCCCATTTCAGTGCGTTAAAGAAAACTGGGAGCTCGAAAAAATATATGTTTTTAACTGTCATCCAATTCGGAAACTCTTACTAATAATACAAATTTGCAACAAGCAAGCATAGTCCTAAACCTTCGATTAGAAAACCAATGACACTAATAGTCCCTACTAACCAACAGAACATGGCAATGAGACACCACTTGATTCAACAATCTCTCATCTAGGTCCCTCTCACCTCACCAGCCTATCCCTGAAATCACAGAGAACTGGCAATGCTAGCAGCCAATGGAAAGGCAGAGAGGAAATGGTCCTGGTAGGCCGTCATGCGGGGAGCAGTGAATGGCCATATATGGTCAAATCTGCAGTCAGCAGGGCAGCGGCAGCAGTGGTGACAGCAGTAGCAGAATAGGGATCTTGGAATAAAGATTGAGCAGTGGGGGGAAGACCCTTATAATACCACCCTTTGCATGTGTAAGACTTAGGGTGTGTGTGTGTGTGTGTGTGTGTGTGTGTGTGTGTGTGTGTGTGTGTGTGTGTGTGTGTGTGTGAGAGAA
Organism: Salvelinus alpinus; assembly: GCF_045679555.1. Taxonomy (NCBI): domain Eukaryota; kingdom Metazoa; phylum Chordata; class Actinopteri; order Salmoniformes; family Salmonidae; genus Salvelinus; species Salvelinus alpinus. Next base: position 71,612,088 of record NC_092090.1, on the reverse strand, counting down.
AAAGTACTTATTTGTGTGAGCACAGTCCACACACCCAGGGATTTCTGATGCTAAAAGATTGATGATTGGTCCAAACAGAACATGGTCAAATATGAGTGTTTGAACCACTGGTTTAGAACATGAGCCCATATACAAAGGAGTGCCCATATTGTAGTTTTAGCCCAAAAGATCACCAGAATGGACAGAATAAACCTATTGCCTCAATACGTCTGAATAACTGTCTTTTAACACAAGGACACTGTACATGGAAAATAGCCAGTCACCAAGAAGAATTCAACAAGTTCCTGCTTGACTGAATCAAAATGAGGGATTCCAAGGCTTGGGAATATAAATCAGAACTTGTGGTTCATTGAGATATATCCCCTCTCCTCCAGAGTAGGGCCCGGCAGATTGAGAGGAATAAGCAGGAATGTCTCGCTGCACAGTTCCTACAGCATTCAGTCTCCCACTGCTTCCTCCATATGGAAATGAGGGAATAAATGACAGAGCGTCAGGCGCAGAGACAGAAAGGAGGAGATTGAAAGCATGAGGCTTGAAGACCACATGCGTTTAGTCAGACACGTCCCCCATCTGTCCTGACAGGACACAATGCAGCCAAAGAGGCAGGCAGCAACAACGAGGTGCTAAGTCAACCTGGCCTGCTACAGGATCCCCCTCCTACACACAGAACCACGAGACAGAGAAACACAGACGGCAGACCCAGCCCATCCCTGCGCTAGACTGACCAATAGCACAGGCCCCAGCCCAAGTCACAGGCCAAGACCCATCACCGTCGGGCCTCACACACAGCATCGCTCCACAAGCTCAAGCCAACGTGTCCGAGCACACTCACACTTAAGACAATAGGCAAAGTGCCAGGAAAGTATTGGGTGTGAATCTAAAAGCCCATTTGTCAAAGCTCAAACCTAAAGTTATTTGGAGGGTTGCTGTGGTTCTTCTGACTTATCACCAACAATACTGGATGTGGATGGGGAGGTAGAACATATGAAGATAAGAGCCACAAAGTGCATATCAGAAGGTTCATATTCTGGGGGTTGGATCCCCCCCACCCCAGCAGGCCGAATGGGCCTGGCTGGGAGTAGGCCTGGGACAAAGGCCCGGAGCAGCTGGCTGCCCACACAGACTGGGAACAGCACAGCACGGGCAGATGGGCCAGCCAGACAGATGCACTGTCACATGGGCTATAGTGTGAGTAGGTGTGTGACCCAGCAAAAGAGCAGAGAAGGCAGTCTGTGTGTCAGACAGATATACGTAGACAAATTGATCTGAACCCTGCAATGAGGCTGAGAGGTTACAGGCTACCTCTGAACATCATGGTGTGTAGGGGTTGAGTCCCAGTCCAACAGCCATTTACAACCCTGAAACTGCAGTGTTTATATTAATGCAGTCTAACTTCTCTGTTGGCAGAGTAATATTTTCCACACTGCCATAGAGATTCGTGTTCTCTAAGCTTATATGGAGATAGCAGCCAGATGGACCCGTCCTTTCTCTAAAAGATTACTGTCCCGTTTCATTTTGACATATTGTGGAAACAAAAGCCACAAGCCAAATATTTCAAAACACAAAATGCCAATTTGAAACAATATTAAACTCTTCTTACTTAGAGTTTCAGCGCATGGCCTGTTGATAGGACATTAAAAGAAAATCTCCACACGATTCCAAGGAGATTAGTCCATGCAGCTGTAACAGTGTTACTTCCGTCCCTCTCCTCGCCCCAACCTGGGCTCGAACCAGGGACCCTCAACACATCAAACTGCCTCCCACAAAGCATCGTTACCTATCGCTGCACAAAAGATGCTGCCCTTGCAGACCAAGGTAAACAACTACTTCGAGGTCTAAGAGTGAGTGACGTTACCGATTAAAACGATACTAGCGCGCACCGCTAACTAGCTAGCCATTTCACACCAGTTACACTGCCAGCCAGATCTGAAAACAAAAGTTATTTTTTTTTTACACATAGCCTAAGGAAATTACCCTTTAATCTGCGCATAAAGCCATCACGCTCTCCGTCCACTTTTAATCCACCAGTCAAAGCAGACGATGTTCTGCCAACATACACTTACTGTACAAAGTCAGAGACAAGCCCACAGCAGAATCATCTGTCAGAAGTCAGAGAATCAGAAGCAGATCTGGGACCTGGGAGTGGGACAGGAAGGCGGAAGCTGTATTGTAAAGCTGTGTCAAAGCCAGAGTCAGATGACAAGGCCCACTGCCTTGCTCACAGACCTGTCAACATCAGACAGACAGACACATAAATCACTTACTGTATGTCACATAGGGTATATATCAAGCCTTGGTTGGCTGGCTGACACTGTGGCACTGCTGGACCAGAAAAATAGTAACACCACCAAGCAGTGTGTTTGCGCGCATGTTTGTGTGCGTGCGTGTATGTCTGGTGCAGCCAGACATATACTAAACACTAATGACAATGTAATAACACCTAATGGGGTTACTGCGGGACATTCCAGACCAGAGTGCCCCCCCCACGCCCACCCCCACCCCCGTTGGGTTCAACGAGTGTCTGACCTAAGTGGTCTGAGCTCTTCAAGGACCCTTATATGGAGGTGAGCAGCACAGGGAGATTCCGTCCCCAGAGGCCTTTGGTTCAGTTTGTGTTGTACACAACGCTATGATAAATGAGAGCCAGCCAGCCTATGTGAGGTTTCCTAACCCTCAACTCAGGGAGAACTGACAATCATCCCAGTGGTACAGACACTAACATTGTTCTCCCTGTCACGAAATCTGAAATGCAAATGTTTATTTACTGTATGCAAAACAGACATTTTCACTGGAAAACCACCTTGCTGCTACAAAAGGGCAAAGCTGAAAGCAAAAGCTTGTCTGGATGGCCTTTGCTGTCCATGTGGAGTACCCTAGCTTCCAAAGGCACTGTAACACTCCCCGCCCTGTCCTCCTTGGTCCCCATGTATGCATTCATATTGTGTCCATGTCTCAGACGTCATCTCCTCCTCATCCTGCTTGTATCAAATATCTGACGCCAGTTTGGATGCTTTCCTCTGAAAATACCCTAACACCCCTAAAGTAATATGATCCTCTTACAATGTAAGACTTACATCATCGCCACTTTAACGACACTATGACACGTGTCATCCCACCACGGAGGACGTAGGCGAAAGCCAACAGGCAAAAAGAAGAATAAAGGTGGATGATAGCTGCTACAGCATCCTACGGTACTGTTTTGTCCCTCCCTGAGCAAAGACGATAAATGAGATATGAGAATGAACTGTGAATCTTTTAAGACTGGGTCATTTAGAGTCCCGTCATTAAAGCTGAACTGCCTCTGGGCTGACAGGAGCTTCTTTCTGTTCAAAATGTAGAAGAGGTGAAAAAAAGACTTGTCACTATTAAGAGAATGAGTTGATACAGAGACAGCACTAATAGACCCCTTTCCAGTACACACTTACGTCACGCACGACTCTTGGCTGCAGTAAGAAAGCCATCTCTGCCATTCAACATAGACTAGATTTACGTTATTACTCCTAAACAAAAATCACTTTTTGGGGTCTCATACGCTTACAATGAAGCTCTGATTCTTGCTTGAACAGTCTAAGATTATAATTTGCTTGTGATCTTTGCAAAATAAATGATGGCTGCAGCAGTTGTTAGCTAGAATGCTAACGCTCACTGACATAGGCTGTAGCAAAAGCTAGCCAAAGAGCCATTTGACTGGGTGAAGTGTATATTTTTTTATTTAACTAGGCAAGTCAGTTAAGAACAAATTCTTATTTTCAATGACAGCCTAGGAACAGTGGGTTAACTGCCTTGTTCAGGGGCAGAACGACAGATTTTTACCTTGTCAGCTCGGGGATTCGATCTTGCAACCTTTCGGTTACTAGTCCAACGCTCTAACCACTAGACAACCTGCCGCCCCACAAGTATAATGCAGTTGGTTTACGATGACAAACATTATATTAAGCAGAACATTCATACGCACCTTAAAATCCAAAAGCAGCTGGAAACGCACTCATAAGCAACATGTACAGAGGCTGTTTTTTGCTGGCGTTCTACAAGAACTCCCCTGTGTTCTGCCAACAACTTGCACGCATCCCCCTCGTGCGGCAATGTTTGTAAACACAGAAATGTATAGGATCTTCCCCAGAATATAGAGTTTTGTACCAAAGTGTCAGTCTCCCACATCTGGGCCAGTCAGTCTGCAGTCTCTCTCCACTGACCACCACAAGCAGGTACTGCTGCCTGCACTGCTTAGCAACCCAGCCTGTCAAAATCCATCTTCATCTCACCCACTCAGCCAGGCCACCAGAGACCACAGTCACGCAGCTAGAAATCCCCTCGTCCTCCCTGTCCTCAACCACAGCCTGAAACATGCCTCCGTGATGCTGCTACTTCTTCCTCATGAATGATTAAGGAAAATATGACCGCACACAAAAAGTTGTGTTTTTAAACTGCACGGTTGGAATTTGTAGGTGGCCAATGTGTGATTTCCCCTGGGTGTGTGAGTGTCTATGTCAGCAGTAAATTGTGCTGTGTGTGACATGCCTGGTTGTTCCCGGCAGACAGGGCGTGTTGAAACCCAGGGAGCGTTGAAAGCCTGGCCCAGGCCTAAGTGTGTGGGATGGAGCAGGGTTGAAGTATGTTTCAAAGCCACAGACAGTGAGGATAGGTCAAACTAGGCCATAGTCCGAATCTGTTCAGGCAGCAAGTGCACATGCCCATATGAATGTAGAAACCCTCTGTCGCTTGACATAAGTTTCCTTGTGAAACCCACTGACAGATCCACACAATGCAGTGTTTATAGTCAATAATCCCAGACTCACCTTGTGAAGAGGGAGGACCAGGAAGGCCCCGCCTCCGCTGGCCTCTATGATGATGGCGACAAACTTGGGGTTGACGGCGCAGAACGAGCTGTCCCATGTGACCCTCGACACTCTGATGTCGTCGTAGCACTGGTCATTCTTCAGCGCCTGGCCGAAGACATGACGGAATTTGCTCGCTCGCACGACTCGCCTGAACATATCTGGGCAGTGGACGGAAGGGGGGGGTTAGAGAGAAAGTTGGGGTTTAGTTTCAGTGGTCAGTCAAGGATATAAAAGACAAAGCCAAGCAAATTATTTTAGGATAAGAATCTAGGCCTATAAAATCTAATAACATGAAATGGAAATTCTTTCCCCTGGTTACTCTGAGCCCCATTCCCCTCCCAGATATGAGGCTCAGCCTCATATGCATCCCATACTGCACCCTAATCTCTAGGGATGGCAATTGCCAGGGACCTCCAGATATGATATCATCACGATACTTAGGTGCCGATACAATATGTATTGCGATATCTATACTGTAATTTTATTAAGATTCCATGTTCCAAACATATTACTCATATACTGCAGATGGACAAAGGGGAGCCATAAAAAGTTTTGATCAGTTATGGAAATAAATAAATAAAAGTGCTGAAAACAAACTGACTCCCTATTTCAAAAGAAGATGGAGAACAAGCTATGAAGGAAAAATACTGGAGTTTTGGTGCAGGTACAGCCAACTAGCGCAAAAATAATATTGTGATAGTCAAAACGAGACACGATAAAGTAAAAAAATGATATCCCGATATGTAACCGTATTGATCCCACCCCCATCATTACTATTCTCCATGGGCCCTGGTCAAAAGTAGTGCACTATATAGAGAAAAGGGTGCAATTTGGGACAAAAACTAACGTAAGGTTCTCCAGCAGCATTACAGTACAGACAGAGGCACCATGTGGCAGATCAGACTAACACTCCTTCCCCATTCCTTCCCCATTCCTCTGTCATACTGACATTCAGCAGATACGAGCCAGCGTGGGAAAGTTAGAGTTGAGCAATGAGCATAACTGTATCATTCCTTTGATCCACCACCAGAAATACAAGAACTACGCCTACATTGGCTGTTGTGTACTTCCTCATACACTGGCAACGAGGAACCAGATAATTAGGGTAAACTTGCAGAGCGCTGAGAGTAGGGCTGGACGATAAATTCAAATTCCATGTTTTAGCGCGATGTTCCAAATGTCTATCGCACTAACAATTTTCTTTCCTTTTCCATTTTTACGTATATGTATTTTTGGTCTCGTCTCCTTCACCCCTTCTGTAAACTTTAACCACAGGTTCAAGTGTAATCACAGTCTAATAAAACCAAGAGATAAATCTTGGCTTGACAGGGATTAAAGGGCATCTTCAACCTCTCAGATACAGTGCCGTGAAAAAAAGGCTTTGCCCCCTTTCTGATTCTCTATTTTTGATACTGAATGTTATCAGATCTTCAACCAAAACCTAATATTAGATAAAGGGAATGAGTTTACAAATAACATGTATTTTATTTCATTAACAAAGTTGACTAACACCCAATATCCGTGTGTGAAAAAGTAATTGCCCCTTACACTAGGGCTGGGCGATATACCGTATTTTACTATACACCAGTATTTATGCACGAACTGGTTTGGGTTTTTACCTTGCCTTCTATAACGGTATTTGAATGTTTGGTTTGTTATATGTGATACGCTGTGTGTAACATCCATTTTTATAGTTTACTCAGTCATCCCTCTCCGCGCTCTCTCTCCATGTCGCTTTCCACAGACCTAGACCCACCCCGTCACTCAAGAAGCACATTTGTTGTTGCTTGACCACGAGACACTGTCGTTCAGTCTGCATGGTCAATACAGCACAAACAACAATGCTGATGACAACAATGTTGTTTCCACTGTGATCTAAATATAAATCCACAAGTGTTCTATAATTACAATATTAGTTTGTGTTTCTTACATTTGCAAACAGCTAGTTTGTATTTTCTTAGCAAGTTAAGCTAAATCGTGTTAGCCACTAATGCTAATCACTAGTTAGCTGGCTAGCTATACTAGCTAATAAAAGTACTGAGTCAGAGCAAACGTAGCTAGCTAATACAGCCTGATACCAGTACTGGTGGAGGCTTAAATCAGCATGTCGTTTGTGCAACAGTATCTTCTAAATCAAAGAGGAATAGACAAAGCATGAATATGTTGGCTATATGAATAAAGATTTAATGAAGCCAAAGATTATAGGGTCCCCTAAGACACTGTTAACTAACCTCCAGACGAGCTTCAATGCCAAACAACTCTCCTTCTGTGGCCTCCAACTGCTCTTAAATGCAAGTAAAACTAAATGCATGCTCTTCAACCGATCGCTGCCCGCCCGTCCAGCATCAATACTCTGGACGGTTCTGACTTAGAATATGTGGACAACTACAAATACCTAGGTGTCTGGTTAGACTGTAAATTCTACTTCCAGACTCACATTAAGCATCTCCAATCCAAATTTAAATCTAGAATAAACCTCCTACTTCTCAACAAAGCATCCTTCACTTATGCTGCCAAACATACCCTCGTAAAACTGACCATCCTATCAATCCTCGCCTATGTCATTTACAAAATAGCTTCCAACACTCTACTCAACAAATTGGATGCAGTGTTTCACAGTGCCATCCGTTTTGTCACCAAAGCCCTATATACTACCCACCACTGCGACCTGTACTCTCTCGTTGGCTGGCCCTTGCTTCATACGTGTCGCCAAACCCACTGGCTCCAGGTCATCTACAAGTCTCCGCTAGGTAAAGCCCCACCTTATCTCAGCTCACTGGTTACCATAGCAACACCCGTAGCACGCGCTCCAGCAGGTACATTTCACTGGTCACCCCCAAAGCCAACTCCTGCTTTGACTGCCTCTCCTTCCAGTTCTCTGCTGCCAATGACTGGAACGAACTGCAAAAATCACTGAAGCTGGAGACACATATCTCCCTCACTAGCTGTAAGCACCAGCTGTCAGAGCAGCTCACAGATCACTGCAACTGTACATAGCCCACCTGTAAATAGCCCATCCAACTAGCTCATCCCCATATTGTATTTCTCTCTACTCGCACATTCATCATTCCAGTGTTTAATTGCTATATTGTAATTACTTCGCCACCATGGCCTACTTATTGCCTTACCTCTCTTATCCTACCTCATTTGCACACACTGTATATAGACTTTGTCTATTGTATTATTGACTGTATGTTTGTTTATTCCATGTGTAACTATGTTGTTGTATGTGTCGAACTGCTTTGCTTTATCTTGGCCAGGTCGCAGTTGTAAATGAGAACTTGCTCTCAACTAGCCTACCTGGTTAAATAAAGGTAAAAAAATAAATACAAATTAAACCCTGAACATCACTTTGGATCCTACCCTGTCACAATAACTCATCCATGGCATTTTCATTCATTGTCATGTCAAACACTGTATTCAAAGTGCCCACTATTATTTATATTCTAAATATAGCATTATAATAAACATTCTATTTCCATGATTCCAAAAGCTCACCCAAGTGTTTTGATCGAAATCACAATTGCAACATTTGGTTAAAGGCATAGTATTTTTGCCCAAATCGTGGCAGTGTGGAAATGATCTCAAATGAGCGCAGAAAATGCAGAAATTAATGGAAACGCAGGAAATTATTTTAGGTTGAAGTTGAATTGAACAGTATAAAACATTCCAAATGGATAAAGACCCATTGAAAAAAAATAGAATAGGGTCACGCACTACTCAAAGAAAATGTAGAACTTTTATTAATCAAAAACATAAAATAAACGTCAAATACCGTCATAAATTTGAAAAATACCATATGATATTTTGGCCATATCGCCCAGCCCTACCTTACGCTCAATATCTGGTTGCGCCACCTTTAGCTGCAACGACCGCAACCAAATACTTCCTGTAGTTGTTGCTCAGTCTCACATTGCTGTGGAGCAATTTTGGCCCACTCTTGCATGCAGAACTGTTCTCACTTAGCAACATGTGGGTTTTCAAGCATGAACTTCTCGTTTCAAGTTCTGCCACAACATCTCAATTGGGATCGCTGTGGAGGAAGTGTGATGGTTTGGGGACGCTTTGCTGCCTCAGGATCTGGATGACTTGCCTGAATAAAAGGAACAATTAATTCAGCTCTGTATCAGAGAATTCTACAGGAGAACATCAGGCCGTCGCTGAGTGGAAGCAGTTCTGCATGTAAAGGTGATTTAAATTGATGAATGACGATGGATTAATCTAGTCAGCAACCAGGAGATCAGACCCACACCAAGACCCTCCTCCTGCCACTCAACAGAGACAAAATATTGCTTTTCGCCCCCACATGGACAACAAGCAGTTTCAACTCGCTATTTGCGTTTGAGCTGACATAAAATTGGTCGTACGGACACAGAAACACATTAAGACATTTTACTGTAATAGAGGAGAACTTAGCCTTTGTAATAATACCATTTATGTTTCAACTCCCAAATGTACAAGCAAGCTGACCCTACGGAGTATCAATGAACATGATTGTGGAAAATTAATGCTCAGTTTGTCACGAGCAGCACTGCGGTTAGTGATCAAAGCAAATTTTGTCACATGCTCCGAATACAACAGGTGTCGACATTACCGTGAAATGCTTACTTACAAGCCGTTAACGAACAGTGCAGAGTGAGGAAATATTTGCTAAAAGAAACTAAAGTTTTTAAAAAGTAACAACATAACAACAATAACAACAACAAGGCTATACACAGGGGGTACCGGTATCAAGTCAATGTACAGGGGTACGGGTTAGTCAAGGTAGTAGAGGGCATATGTAGAGTGTAGTGCTACGGGTCGAGTGAGTGTAGAGTTGATTGCTACGGGTCGGTAGTCATTTAGGCAGGTTACCTTGGCATTCTTGGGCACTGGGAATATGGTGGTTTGCTAGAAACATGTTGGTATTACAGACTCGGTCAGGGAGAGGTTGAAAATGTCAGTGAAGACACTTGTCAGTTGGTCAGCGCATGCTCCGAGTACACATCCTGATAATCCACCTGGCTCTGCGGCCTTGTGAATGTTTACCTATTTGAAAGGTCTTACATCAGCTATGGAGAGTGTGATCACACAGTCGTCCGTAACAGCTGGTGCTCTCATGCTTGCGTCAGTGTTGCTTGCCTCGAAGCACACACAGAAGTTATTTAGCTCATCTGGTAGGCTCATGTCATTGGTTGTGACATGGCTGGGCTTCCCTTTGTAATCCGTAATAGTTTGCAAGCCCTGTCACATCCGACGAGCATCAGAGCCAGTGTAGTACGGTTCTTAGTCCTGTATTGACGCTTTGCCTGTTTGATGGTTCGTCGGAGGTCATAGCGGGATTTATTATAAGTGTCCGGATTAGTGTCACGCTCCTTGAAAGCGGCAGCTTTACCCTCTAGCTCAGTGCGATGTTGCCTGTAATCGTCATCAAAGCACTTAATGATGAAGCCGTTGACTGGAGGTGGTATACTCCTCAATGCCATCAGATGAATCCCAGAACATATTCCAGTCTGTGCTAGCAAAACAGACTTGTAGCTTAGCATCTACGCCATCTAACTACTTCCGTATTAAGCGAGTCACTGGTATTCCCTGCTTTGGTTTTTGCTTGTAAGCAGAAATCAGGAGGATAGAATTATGGTCAGATTTGTTAAATGTAGGGTGAGCTTTGCACACGTTACTGAGTGTGGAGTAAAGGTGGTCTAGAGTTCTTTTTTTTCTGGTTGCAAATGTAACATGCTGGTAGAAACTCAGTAATTAGGCTTGTTCGTGAATAAACAGTTATTTTTGAACGGATCTTTTCGGTGAACGTTGGGAACTGAATCACATCGCTGTACATACAGCTACTAGTGTTTTTGTGGCTCAAAATAACAAATTACCTGCAAATAAATAAAAACAAATCTAAAGAGGGTGAATCCTCATTGCAGAAATCAATAGTGGGGAGAGTGCGTCATTCTGCTCCACACAGAGCGATCTATTTATTTATCCAGGTAAAAATGTATTTGAATGTGGATTTCACGATCTGATATAATGGAAGACCCCTTTTGGGGCTTTACATTGGAGATTAGCACATTTTCCTTGGTTCTAGATTGATTTTAAGCATTTTGAACGAGGAGCCATTTGGGAGCCTAATGAGCCGCAACGGAGGCTCACCGAAGACTAGGAAAGCCCATCACTAATTGCGGTACCAGGTACCGCTGGCAGCATTTTAGCCACAGACTTATGTACCTCGCTGTCTAGTCTGTTTTATATACTGAACAAAAATATGAAACTCAACATGTGAAGTGTTGGTCCCATGTTTCATGAGCTGAAATAAAAGATACCAGATATTTTTCATAAGCACAAAAAGGGTGAGCTAAGGAGTATTTCTGTCAGTATTAAAGCCCTTTTGTGGGGAAAAACTCATTCTGATTGGCTGGGCCTGGCTCCCCAGTTTCTGCACCCCTGGTCAGTCATGAGAAATCCATAGATTAGGACTTAATTCATGTATTTCTATTGACGGAATTCCTTATATGAACTGTTACTCATTCGAAACTTTGAAATTGTTGCGTTTATATTTTTGTTCAGTGTAAATGTGCAATGAGCATAAAATAAGCATTTGTGTAACAAATTGGCAACATTCTCATTCATGTAGCTGGTTCAGCTGAAATTCTCACCCAGTAATGAAGTCTGTTAGCAGATGAGGGAGCTTTGGAAAAAACACCTTTTCAAAAGTCAAATCTGAGCTGCCAATAAGCAGCAGCCTCCAAAAGCATGACGATAACCTATTACCAGGCAAAAGTAAATGGGCCACGTTGTCTTAGTTTTTAACTAGGCCTACAGTTCCTTTTGAAACAGAAAAGTGAATGCTGCCATCATTCCATCATTGACTGCAAAGAAAACAAAACCCACTGCTTGCAGACAGGTGTGATACTGCAGTGTGGGTCTGTTCTCCTGGTTGCTGATTAGATTAAGCCATCGTTGACATTCATCAATTTAAAATCACCTCTAGACCCGATTTGGCAACTAAACACTGACTTAACTTCAACAGATCAAATACGGTGTTGCTGAGGCAACCAGGTAAGGGAGGAGAAATAAAGATATTCTCCGATAATTTCGTATACTTTTTAGCCAGTAGTTCTGAAAGTAGAGCCCACGAGCCAAAAGTGTGCACCACGTCATTGCGCGCTCTCTGGCACTACTGTGTGTGATTCTTATTATCTGTCACTCAAATGTTGAGGGGCTGAAGCTCATTGGCTAAACTAAATTGCTAGGGGGCTGGCCCACGTCGGGGTAAAGGTAGGGGAAAAGCAGCTTTCAGAAAACAGGCGCTTTTAAAGTAGGGATTTCGTGGCTAATTGAGGTAAGGCAGTAATTCTGCTCAGAGATTAGCCATGCATGAACTAAACATTGATACATCCAGCCCAAAACTGGAGCTTAAAAAAATAAAAAATTAAAAAAAAAATATTTAAAAAACTTACGTCACCAAAAGGTACCAGAGCATGTCTAACAGTAACACACACAAAACAAACCATTTGAGTGTGTGTGTTCTGAGAGACTGAGCAGAACAAGGAGGACGCTATAAGGAGGGTTATCATGCATGTATAGATAACATGATGCTTATTCAGCTTTTTCCACAGAAAACTCTCAGTGAAAAGTGATGCCATAACAGCGAGTGAGAGAAATACCATAACAGCTGTATGGAACAATATGGCCACAACACAACACTTAGGCTAACGCTGCAAGATTTGTTCCATGCTCCTCTATGTCTTTTCACACAATATGATTGTGTGCTGCTGATATATAAACTGATTAAGTGAAAGAGAAAAGAAAACAGGTAATGTAAACAATCAAGCGTATTGTCCTGCCAAAAGCATAAACACACTGTAATGAGTGAGATCGGACAGGCATTAAGCCAACTGGGAGCTGTAGGGAATTAGCACAGAATTTAGACAGAAACTTGGAGAGAAAAAATGCCTAAAATGTCCTTAATGACGTTTTGGCATGGCGGCCATGTCAGCCTGCGCAGTTTGAGCCCTCTTGGTGTGGTCTGAAGGTTGCCTAATACCCATCAGCTTTAGGTTCAGTCACAGCGGGCAGTTTTCCCCTTTTTCACACCGTCATGCCGAACTAGACCGTACTGTACTAGCGCAGTAGGCCTACAGCTCCTCGAACCAAGCTGAGGACATACAAGACCCCAGTCTCGTATGTCCTCATTATCCAAGACTGAGGGAACACAGAGAGGAAACAGCCTGCTTACAGCAGACCAGTAGAGAGCATTGCAACAACCTGTATGAGTTTCCATCAAGCTGCCTGAACCTGCAGATTCCATACGGACAGCTTGCGATCCAATGCAGATCACACACACGCCAACTCCAGAAATAACACTATCTTAAGAAGGTATGATAAAGGAAGACATGTAGACGCCAGACATTTTAGTCCTCTATGGTGCCAAGATGTCAGTGAGGTAGAAATTATGCACAAAACAGCTTTATTCAGGAACAAACCGTGGCGTCCATGTTTAAAGGGAAGGAAATACTAATTTAGGCCCACTCCAAGTGTTCAATTAAAGACACTCTCCCCATACCGGGTTTGATGGCACCATATGGTCCCTTGGCTGAAGGAAGCCAACTCTAGAATGGGGAGGCAATCATTGACTGGTAGTCCACTGAACAGCAGAGCTCACCAGGGTCCTGGCTCAGTCAGAGCAGAGCCCGGTTGGTCCCCACAGTGTGTGAGGGACCATGGCTAAATAGTCAACTAAAATCAGTCTCGTTAGAGCGCATAGATGCCGAGTGGGTACATTTGATACCCGTTCCATTACGACAGAGGTACAGTTAAATAAATAAAAGTCAACAGGGTTCCTCTCCGTCTGCAGTGATTCATCTGCTGCTAACAGACAACACATTCCAGGTCTACTACACATCATACACAGATGGATGAGTAGGATGAAGCGATGCATGGATAATGAGCGTTTTGTTCCTGCAGTGACAGGACCTCCACCAGCAGAGCAGCCCCAGCTACCCTCCTGCTCATCACAGGCCTCGTCTGTCCAACCCAATGAACTATAGACCCCCCTCATAGTCAGACAAACATCCTGCTGTTCCAGTTTGGTCTCCACACTGGTCTGCCTGACCTGAATGCATAATGACCACAATCTCCATCCCTGGCGAGGAGCAATTCATGCTGGGACATTCTGCTATGTGTTACAGCCCCTGCATCAGAGGTCAATGCAGGGCCACGGCTACAGATATTGGCAGTTGGCAGATATGCTGCGAGCTAGGGGAGGCTGGGACATCTTTGACTGAGACAGCGAGAGCGAGGGTGGAGAAGCGTTTTCTCAGTTCAGTAAGGATGTGCTTGACAGGCTGGCTCTGTTTGGCCAAATGAACCAGTTGTCAGCTTTAGCCTAATTTGTGAGTCAGCCATCCCTATAGTTGAGACTTGGTCGAGACTGAACGCCCTGCCAAGTCACAGCAAGGTCTCCAGGCCATGTTTACAAACACTGAGACGCTGCTTAGCAACATCAGTAAAATACCAGCCAAGGAATGTTTAAAAACGTAACACATGAGAGAAGGTGCAGCCATAGACAAATAGCACAGTGAATTAAACCGTATGTCCATGAGTAGTATTTGAAGGCAAGCTGCTGTCAGATCAGTTCTGTTGAACAGGTACTATATCACATAGAGCGGAATGCACAACTTCATGCCATGAATTAGGCCTCACACTTTTCTCCAAACAAAAAGACAGGGAACGTTTTGATAAAAAGGCTATTTGACCTCTAAAACTAAGAAGAAAAAAAAGTTGTTTCATGGCAGTATGCAAACTTCTCCACACGTAAAAGAAAACATTGAAGGGGCTACATTAGGCTACTGCTCTGAGGACAACTGAGAGCCGGACTGGCAGTAGATTGGTGTGATATACAGTACCAGTCAAAAGTTTGGACACACCTACTCATTCAAGGGTTTTTCTTTATTTTTACCATTTTCTACATTATGTAATAGTGAAGACTTCAAAACTATGAAAAATACATTTGGAATCATGTAATAACCCAAAAAGTGTTAAGCAAATCAAAATATATTTTATATTTGAGATTCTTCAAACAGCCACCCTTTGCCTTGATGACAGCTTTGCACACAGCTTGGCATTCTCTCAACCAGCTTCACGAGGAATGCTTTTCCAACAGTCTTGAAGGAGTTCCAACATATGCGGAGCACTTGTTGGCTGCTTTTAATTCACTCCGTGGTTCAACTCATCTCAAACCATCTCAATTTGGTTGAGGTCGGGGGATTGTGGAGCCCAGGTCATCTGATGCAGCACTCCATCACTCTCCTTCTTGGTCAAATAGCCCTTACAAAGCCTGGAGGTGTGTTGGGTCATTGTCCTGTTGAAAAACAAAATGATAAGCCCAAACCAGATGGGATGGCGTATCGCTGCAGAATGCTGTGGTAGCCATGCTGGTTAAGTGTGCCTTGAACTCTAAATAAATCAGACAGTGTCACCAGCAAAGCACCCCCACACCATAACACCACCTCCTCTATGCTTCATGATGAGAAATACACATGCGGAGATCATCCGTTCACCCACGCCGTGTCACAAAGACAACGACGGTCGGTTGGAACCAAAAATCTCAAATTTGGACTCCAGACCAAAGGACAGATTTCCACCGGTCTAATGTCCATTGCTCATGTTTCTTGGCCCAAGCAAGTCTCTTCTTATTATTGGTGTCCTTTAGTAGTGGTTTCTTTGCAGCAATTCGACCATGAAGGCCTGATTCACACAGTCTCCTCTGAACAGTTGAGATGTGTCTGTTATTTGAATTCTGAAGCATTTATTAGCAATTTCTGAGGCTGGTAACTCTGCAGCAGAGGTAACTCTGGGTCTTCCATTCCTGTGGCGGTCCTCATGAGAGCCAGGGTCATCATTGCGCTTGATGGTTTTTGCGACTGCACTTGAAGAAACTTTCCAAATTTAAATTTTCCGTATTGACTGACCTTCATGTCATAAAGTAATGATGGACTGTATTTTCTCGTTGCTTATTTCAGCTGTTCTTGCCATAATATGGACCTGGTCTGTTACCAAATAGGGCTATGTTCTGTACACCCCCCTACATCGTCACAACACAACTGATTGGCTCAAACACATTGAGGAAAGAAATTCCACAAATTAACATTTAAGGCACACTGGGATTTTACAACTGTGGTATGTGACAGTGATAGCTAAGTGTGCGGGGGAGGTTAGGTGTGTGTAACAGAGCTCGGTCAGACAGTCTTGCATGACGGAACGCCGTAGCCTGGCTATCCTATCCTCTACAGGAGGATATCACATACTTCCTGCTCCACAAAGCATCCTCAGTCACCACTGGTGGTGAATAGATTAAATCAACCAGTTTCCAGGCTGGACCTGCACTACTGTATTCAGTCCTAAAGGGGTCTCATTGAATGCATACGTCAATGTTCACAAATACAATAGAGCACCAACATGAGTAGAGGTACTGATGCTTGATAGGTTAAAGTGATCCTGTGGGATTTTGACAATGAGGCCCTAAACTTCCTCATACTGGACAGACATAAAAGTGGTAACCACGAGTTCATCAGACTCTGGGGAAGTAGATAAAGAGCCTCATTGCCAAAATCCCAAAGGATCCCTGTAAAGGTTAGCCAGGGCTGGGTTCTCCGATAGCGATGGAACATAGGCTTACGAGTGTTTAATTGATGCATCGTTCCTACAATGGCCGAAGATATAACATGTTTCCCAAAACACCACGCGGACAGAACCTTCGCTAAGTGCATCGTTGAAGTATGTGTCAAAACTGATAGGATTGAAAGATAAAGCTGATCCGAGAGCAGCGCTCTCTATTAAAATATTGCTTTAACATTATAACTATTCCACAATACTGATGACAGATCAGCTCCGAGCTGCATCAAGCTAACTAGTGGCAAGAGCCGACCAGAGTCTGGGCCTCATCTGCCTAGTAACCCCACCAGCTGGGCGACAGAGGGTTGTTACCAATCTGAGTCTCAGCCATGTGTCACTGTTCCTGAGGGTGCCTTGTCATTCCCTCTACTGTCTCCTGGGTCATGTGGTTCACTGATCGTAGAACAGGCCAGTCAGATCACAGGGGAGGGGTCGACCTGCCCGTCTCCTTTACACCCAGCAGGGCTGAGACTGATGTTGAGAGACAGAAAGGAGGACCACCAAGGATCACACCATGGCTTTGGCTGCCACTGATAGGCCAGGACCCTCAGCCTAAGGAAATGATTAGCAGGAAATGGAACCAGTGTGACTTTTTTGAATCCTTCCCTGCATACCACTACTCCCCCCACACACACACAGAGAGTTTGAGGGATAACCTGTATTGATTTCAGTTAAAGCTGCAAAATGCAGAAAATCTGAATTTCCTGGTTGCTCAAATTTTAATAGTTTGCGACTAAACAAGCTGTCGTTGTGTAGAGAATCATTGTGCCATCTAAACCGCTGTGAAATATATTTTCTATTACCCAAAATATTGTATTTTCAGTTTGAAGCTGGTGTCCAAAACAGAAAGTAAAAGACAAAAACCAAACTTAACGGGAAGAATAGAAATAGTGTGCATAGAACAGAGCCGCTTCTTAAACTTGCTTTCAATGAGAATGACAGATCTATAACTCAGATTTTTATGTGAATTTGATCAGGTCGCCCAAAAAGTTACATATTGCAGATTAATGTTGCACAGCTCTTTCTGAGTGGTAAACTGAATGGGTTACATGCCAGAACACACCTGATATTTTATCTGTTTCCAGTTACTTCCTTACAGATATATGATAACTAAGAGTTTCACACTTCTCTTACCTGTCCATGCAGGCCCCCTGTCCTGTGTCAGTGTCACACAAAGTGCCCTTATGAACCAGGGAAAAGAATGCACACAGAGAGAACTGGCAAAATGTCACCGACAGACATGGCAGCTCTGCTTCTAGCTTCTAAGAAACTTTGTAGTGTTTTGGGGGGGGGGTTGTGAATTGTTAGATATTACTGCACTGTTGGAGCTAGGAGCACAAGCATTTTGCTACACCCGCAACAACATCTGCTAAATATATGTGTATGTGACCAATAAAATTTGATTTGACCGAGTATAGCATGTGAAGTAAAATCAGTTATAACTGAAAAATTCAGCCTATTCCCCCTTTCCTTGAGAGCACAGAGTTAGAGGACTCCTCTCCCCTCCACCAAACAGTCAAAGAGGAGTGCTGGGGAGTGGGGACTGCTGCCTTCTATTAAACCAAGGCACATTGTTATGCTCTGACATAAGGCTGGGAAGCAGTTACTGAAAAGAGGTGAAGAGAGTCAAAAAGAGGAGCGCGAGACCTTGTAGTTGCCCGGAGAGAACGCCTTTTATTTCCCTTGCAGCTCAGTCACAATCTAACACCATACATGGTTATGTTCATGCATCACAATTAGGCCTACTACTACTACAGGTTGTTTTCTGCATAGAAATTCTCGGGCAGGCAGCCTATTGTCTGAACAGTAAAACTAATTTGGGATGGAATAAGGTTCCGTTTAAACTTAAGACTAAAGCCAGACAGATGTAGAAAATATCAAATGGACCTATTTATTTTGAAATAAGATCATCTTTGAGAACTAACAAGTCACCAAAATAAAAGCAAGACGAGAATTTAAAATCCCTATTTATTTTTTTTACAATGTTTGAGTCACTCAGCATACGGCATGGCATAATGTATTATTGCAGGAAATAGGCTTTAAAACATCTACATTTTGTCACTGCGGCTAAAAGGAGAGCCTCAAATTTCCAGTCAGTGATTGCACCATTGGCCACGCCCATGATCACACCCCTATCACACCCCATTTTGATGCAGAAGAAAACCCGGTTCTAACAGCATGGTTACCTCATTCTGTCTACGGTTATCAGTGCAAAAACTGGTTTGTCAATAAGAAGCCTGCCACACTAATACGGCCCCACCCAGACAATGTTCCACAGGGATCGCTGCAAAACAATACAAACAAGGAAATAGAGACAGTATCAGTCTGAGGTAAAGGTTGGTTTACTGATCAATCTGAATCCTGAGTAAAGGGAAATTGTACACAGACAGGGAAATGAGGAGGAAGGGCCATATCCTGTTTGATCCCAATCCCCCCCACCCACACTGACAGATCAGGTCAGCATCCTCTCTGCTTTAAAGTCCCATCATGCCTCTCCCTCTACCTGTGAGAGCCACTGACAATATAAGACAAGGGACTTTAAAAAGTACATGGTACAGTACATGGGGTATTGGCAGGAGGTCAACCAAAGCCAAGGTGAACAATGTCAATCCAAATAGAATTCACAATTTTCTTTCAACATACCGTCACTACATAGTGGTTACTTGGGAACCAGACCGGTGCTGATGTTATCAAGCACTCAATTTCATAGCTCACTGCAGGGATCCCAGCTAGATTTGACCAGGAAATCCCAACAACACACACAGGCTCTATGTGAAGAAGCGAGGGGTAAAGTCAGCCAAGGAAAAAGATCAGAATTAGAAAAGGATCAAATATGATGGAACCACTTCATAACACACATCATCAACATTTGAATCTGTTCAATCACTAGGCTATATTCACATTTCACAACACACCTTGGTACTGATTCAAACTCAAGAGAAAAACTTGGCAAAAGTGGCCAATAAAATAGGACACATAAACAGAGGAAGAAAAAGAGCAATGACCATGTTTTTCAAACACCTGACATGTCAGAATTTAACCAGCAATGTGTGTGTTCTTTACAAGTTATGAAAGATGTTCCATTTGGTAATTTTGTCAATTGAAAGCTATTTGCCCAGAGGATACTAGTGATTTACAAAGTTAAGCAGAGAGAGCTTATTTTGTTGACAGATAATAGGCCTCGCTTCCTCAACTGACAGGACGAGCTAAACGGCTATGACATCTCAAGGAAAGCAATGTCACAACCTATTTGATGATGAAATGCATAATAACTACACCACATGCTATAGCTGTATGGTATTTGTTTGCCATCTGTTTGTCAGTGAGTGCACATTAAGTATCCCTAATTAAATAACTTACCAACAATTAACCACATAGCCACCACACTGGAGTGGAGGCCCCTCTCTTGCCACAGAGTCTGCCATCCATGTTGTCCCAATGCTTTTCTTTCTGTACCATCACCTCAATGCTCTCCATGTACTTTTGCCACACAAAACGCATGGAGAGATACCAAACATGAAATCCCTTTCCTGTAACCAAAGCCACAGTGAACTACTGTAATCAAATTCCATCTACATTCCACCGCTTTTCTTAAATGAGATAAGGTGCTGCTTTTTCACCCCTCTCTGCCCCTGGGTGACCATGTGGCCTGTGCTCTGCTTGTTGTAAAATACCATGCGGGTACAATGTCTGCAGCACAGTTCAATGGAATGTTGAATTATTTTACAAAACATGGGACTGGGAGGACAAAGGCCAAGAATAATGTATCCTGCAAAATACAGACAAAGCCAGTGCAAAAAGACAAAAGACTGGAACTGCTCCACTCATTTCCCTACCTATCTAGGCTTGGACGAATCAGACATTCAAACGGCACATCAAATGTCAAGTAAGGACAAGGCAGCATTCGCCATTTCATCTTGTTTTTAAACTGGAACGTCAGAATCTGATACAGGATCTTGCCAGGGTCTAGCCTAAACTATAACAATGAAAGATGTAAAACGTCTCAAATGAAGGCCTTCGTCTAAGCATGTACTAATCCCACTTCATTCCAAGACTTGAGAGCCCACGCCACCAATCCTATAAAGCTACTTAAATCAGGACAGGCTTTAGACAGACCACCTAGGCCTAGGTTAAATGTTCCCATCACAGCACAGGATTTTAAAGTGCAAGGTTCTGTTGTGTTACATCCGCCAAGACAATGAACCCCAGTAAATGAGGTAAAAAATAAAAATAAAAAATAAGCTGTGGGCAATAGTTGTGATGAAACAATCATTATTTTGACCAGAAGAATACACCACAGAAATCATGCTGAATGGTGTGCTCATCCAATCCGTGCATGATCCTGGTCACTTACCAAATAAGTCACATCTACAGTGCATCCAGAAAGTACTCACACCCCTTGACTTTTCCCACGTGTGTTAGAGTATTATGTATAGATCGTTGAATCCCACCTAAGTCAAAGTGAAAGAAACATTAACTTTTTGTTTCTTTTTTTACATCTTGATTACATGTTAGAATCATCTTTGGCAGCAATTACAGCTGTGTGAGTCTTTCTGGGTATGTCTTTAAGAGATGTGCACACCTGGATTGTACAATATTTGCACATTATTTTTTAAATTCTTCAAGTCCTGTCAAGTTGGTTGTTGATCATTGCTAGACAGGCATTTAAGTCTTGGCATAGATTTAAGCAGATTTAATTCAAAACCGTAACTAGGCCACTCAGAAACTTTCAACGTCATCTTGGTAAGCAACTCCAGTGTGTATTTGGACTTGTGTTTTAGGTTATTGCCCTGCTGAAAGGTGAATGGCTCCCAGTGTCTGTTGGAAAGCAGACAACCAGGTTTGACCTGTGCTTAGCTCTATTCAGTTTTAACTCCCTTGGTGATGACAAGCATACCCATAACATGATGCAGCCACCACCATGCTTATAAATATGAAGAGCGGTACTCAGAGAAGTGTTGTGTTGGATTTTCCCCAAACATTACACTTTGTATTCAGAGCATAGTTGATTTCTTTGCCACATTTTTTGCAGTTTAACTTTAGTGCTGTTTTGCAAACAGGAATATTTGTATTCTGTACAGGCTTCCTTTACACTCTCACTTAGGTTAGTATTGTGGAGTAACTACAATGCTGTTGGTCCATCCTCAGTTTCTCTCCTATCACAGCCTTTATACTATGTAACCGTTTTAAAAACACCATTGGCCTCATGGTGAAATCCTTGAGCGGTTTCCTTCCTCTCTGGCAACCGAGTTAGGAAGGACACCTGTATCTTTGTAGTGACTGGGTGTATTGCTACACCATCCAAAGTGTAATTAATAACTTCACCATGCTCAAAGGGCTATTCAATGTCTGCTTTTACCAATAGGTGCCCTTCTTTGCGAGGTATTCGAAAACCTCCCTGGTCTTTGTGGTTGAATCTGTGTTTGAAATTCACTGCTAAACTGAGGGACCTTAAAGATAATTGCATGTGTGGGGTACAGAAATTAGGTAGTCGTTCAAAAAATCCATACTACTTATTCTGACTAAAGAAAAATGTATTCTTAACATATGTAGGGGTTGAATACTTAACATTGCAGCTTTTCATTTTTAATTGTAAAAACATAATTCCACTTTTACATTATGGGGTATTGTGTGAAGACCAGTGACAAAACATCTCAATTTAATCCATTTTAAATTCAGGCAGTAAAAACAAAATGTGGAAAAAGTCAGGGAGTGTGAATACTTTATGAAGGCACTGTAGAGACAGACACATCACATGCTATCTTGCCATCAACCTCAAGTTCAACAAATCTCAGAGCAGGTTTGGCAGCACACAGAAGAGGGCAAAGGAAATGCAGCGGACAAAAAGACCATTATGCTGCTTTTAGACGAGGGACGCAAAAACCATCATACCAGTCGGTATAGCAGGACAAGAAAGCAAGAAAGAGGGTGACGGCAAAAGCAAGCCAGCACAACTGTATGCATTGCTATGGTGATTTCAGTAAACAAACAGTGCAAATCAACATCCAGTACAAAACAACGTTATGGCAGATGGCAAAAGTTGAAATATTTGAACTGGCGGCAAGTCCCGTCTACCGCGGCAGCTGACGACATTCACCACCAGCCTCAACGGCATTTACCACGTGCTCTCATGAAAACAATGACATCCGGTTCGCCGTCTATCTCATACCATCTAAAAACGCAGCATTACAATTGGCATCCCACAAAACAGGAGGAGGATACTATTAGCAAGTCACCAACACCTTTCCATGATGGGTCATGTTTACGGCACCAAGGTCCAAGTGCCTAAACAAAGAGACCGTCTCCATCCTATTTTAAACACTTATGTAAAACTCCTGCTGGCTATGCTGTTAATCACTGAATGGGATACATTTATCATATGCCTGTGTGAGGGTTAGGAGTTACAAAAACTGCTTGTCATAGTGCATCATGACTGAATCATTAATGGTGTTGGGTATGATAATCTCATCTTTAAATCTTTAGTAATGTTGTATACAAAATCTCTGAAAGACATATCTAAACATACCCTATGTTTTTTAAAATCATATTTGTACTTTAAATCCATGATTAGACCAGCTTTTGTCGGTTTTGCTTATGTATTTTTTTACAAATTGCCTAGTCTGTTTATTTCAACAAGTGTTATTTCTGTATATAAAACATGCCCGTTTGGTTTAAAAACATCTGAATAAAATAAATCTGTTAGTCCACAAATGAACAACCAGCAAGAACTCTGAGCACAGAGCAGGTGTGCATGATGATTTGACAACTCCACAGGGCAGAAAAAAATTGGCTGAATAAACCACCAAATGTAATGTATAGGGCTGTAGGCTTAGTTAGTTGCTTATGTGTACTCCAAATCGTTATCAAAATCCTATTTAAAGTTGAAGCCTTTAATTTTCCTGTAGAGGAGTCGTCATAACCTCGTCACCTTGGGGATATGGACTCAGATGCACTTTGCACAAAGAACCTGACACTAACTTAATGTAGAACATGGTTAACAGAGTTTTGAATTCTAAGTTACCAATAGACAGAATTGCTAGCTGAAAATGTGTGTGCTCTTGTGTTCTCGTGAATTTCTTAAGGACGTTCATCTTGGAATCCATTCATACAAATGCGGTTGGAGAAGAGGGGTGTTAGAGGACTCAACGTCGCCAACCCCACTCTCCACGAATCCCAAACCACCCCCGCCCCTACCAAATCACTCAGAGGGCCATTCGTTGTCACGTGTTGCTGACGAAACTCAACAGGGTGGTGACTTCCAGAGAGTGGCAAGGGGATCAATAAACCAATCAGCTTGGGGGACATCGTGACTTGAATGGTGCAATTAATGTTCCACTTTTAAATAATAAAACAAGTATGGCATTTTAATTAACAAATTGCTTAAACTCCAACCACATCGTGGTGCATGTCGGGATAGCACTTAGCTCTGAAGCCTACAGCCTTGATGGCTTGGCGGAAGAGGCTATCGGAGGGTCTAATTATTACCCTCGATAATGTTCACTCACTCAGCTTTGGGACACTTGTGCATTATGGTGGAGGCGCACATGAATGCGCAAATGGAAGGGAACGGGAGTGATTTGGGATTCAGTACCTCTCCCTGCTGCATCCTCTGTAGCCTAACACTTCCTTGCATCGCACGCTTAATTTCCCTCCGCATTCTGACCCACTTCCTCTCCCAGCTGAGCTATAGGAGGCAGGGGAGAGACTTCTAAGGAAACGACGGTGTGATCTGAGGGGCCAGCCAGCCCGAGGTTGATGTGTCCTGACATCCAGACCAAACATGACCGTGGTGTTAACATGCGCCCCTCAGGTCCGACTGACAGCTAGCAATGGCCAGTCCTGCACCCATGACTCACACTCAATCTCTCCAATGGAAGGGAACTCCCAAGCTACTTATGAACAAAACTAATTGAATAAAAGTGTGTTGAGGAGGATCAAGGCTAATAATTTATAGGCAAGTTAGTTTGTTCTGAAAACCAAAATCCAGTAAAAATCTAATTGGCCTGTTAAAGGTCAAAATGCTACTTTAACAGACTGAAAAGTGTAAATGCTGATAAAAGCTATGGCTGTTCAACACATCTAGCCAAGTCACACAAGTAGGTTGGCATTATACATGGACATTCATGGTGACCCATCACCGCCCGCCGCTGCTAGAAGGCAAGCAATAGAGGAATGTTTGTGGGGATCAGATACAAAAGGGGGATGCATAACGTCTTTATGGTCTCACTAAAAGATCTCTTTCTCCACTTAATTTGACCCAATCGGTCGTTGAAACATAGCTGTGTCGGTAGCGCAGCTGTGCTTTGCCTTGACCCCCCTTCCCTTTTGCTGAGCATTATTCAGCTGCAACTAACGTTAAGCTTGCTAGTACATTATTCATTCTCCCTTGGTCCTCCTGACTACACCAAACAAATTCTAATTACAGAATATTATTTTTCCAGACATAACATAAGACAAGTCTCATCTCAAGAAAGCGCCGCCAGAATTACATGTATCGTTATTAAGCCTATTCCTCTAACTATTTAAAATAAATTGTGGTGCAATCATTGCAACTATGTTCTTAAATTATCGACACTTCTGCGGGTATAATGCGCTTCGGTCAGGGAATTATTTTATCGGTGGACAAAATACTTTGATTTGATTGTGCTCAAAATTGTTGCAAACACACCAAATGACATTGTGAGCTGAACGCTGAATTAACCTCAACTCTCTGAATCAAGACTTTCCAGTTACCTAAATATTCTCCCATTTCGTTCAGTTTGAGGCTAAATTAAATTACCGTCTTCATCCTCTTTTTAGTGGAACCGCAGGTTAGTTTGATTCATCAGATACGATGACGTTGTCGTGGCTAATATACCCCACCCCAACTGGCTGCTCGACTGGCCATTCATTCCGCATGGAGGCTATCATAAATATTAGAGAAACAAGGTAGCTAACTAGCAGACATCACCTAACTTAGCTAGGTAGACAACTCCTTGACGTTGAAAACGTGGCGATCCTAATTCAGCTAGCCAATGTTAACTGTACTAGCTAGCTAACGTTAGCTTTCTTAACTGAACCCAAGCAATTGCCTCGCTAACGTCACTTAACTAAAGCGTAGACGGCACAGTTGAATACAATCAACCAAGCAGGAATGTCGCTTACTGTGTGTACAATATTAGTAAAGATAACGCAACAAGACGTACCTTCCAGATCAAAGAAAAAATAATATCCCTGACTGTTGAATTATCTAAAATAGGACTGCCGACGTTTATCCAGCTGAAGCCGCTGACAACTCGCCTGTGCTCTTTTCCACTGTCACTGCTGCTCCGGATACAACGCCCTCCCCCTATCCCCGCCTCAGTTATGGCATGCCCAGGCATTTTTGGACAAGAGCACCCACGGTGGTGTCATAATACCCATAAAACCTAGCGGTCAAACTGGGAAATGGGGCCAATCGTTTTTCCCTTAGAGAATTTTAGAAACACTTAACATAAGGTCTGTGCTTCGTGTAAGCTTACCCTGGCATGACGTTTTGATAACCATATAAAATCTCTCTCGGACAGGGTGACTTTTATCAATATATTCAGCTCTTTTTACTCTCAGATTTGAAAATCTAATTAGCATCGAAGTAGACCTCATGCAAGACTACAAATCCCTGCAAACTCTTGCACGTCATCTCTAGCTGACACCTTTGCTAATTGGTAGTGTCAATTTTAAACTTGTACAAGCCATTTCAAATAATTGTCAATGTAAAGAAATGCATTACTAAATTTAGTTGATAGTTGATCCAGAGATTCTTACATTTACCTCGATTCGCCAGATCATAATGACAAATGTAGTTCTTTATGATAGCCACATTAGCAGCTAATTAGCATTTCATTTTTGGAGGGTAAATGCAGGCGAATAAATTGAAAAGTCACTTTGTCCTAGAGAGATTTACACAGTTATCAAAACGTCACTCCAGGGTAAGCCTCCAGGAAACACAGCCCTTATTTTAAGTGTTAATAAATTCCCCTATGGGAAAAATGTATGGTGTAAAAACGATTGGAACTATTTCCTTGGTTGACTGCTATGTTTTATGGGTTTTATGACTCATACTGTGGTACTCTATAGGTGAGCAGCAGCCAAAGCCACCAATCATTGTTAGAGCTGGGTCTGGTATAATTAAGCAGTAACGCCGGAGGGGGTGTGGTATATGGCCAATATGCCACGGTTAAGGGCTGTTCTTATACTCAACGCAGAGTGCCTGGATACAGCCCTTAGCCGTGGTATATTGGCCATATATCACAAACCCCCGAGGTGCCTTATTGCTATTATAAACTGTTTACTGACGTAATTAAAGCAGTAAAAATAACTTTTGTCATACCCGTGGTATACGGTCTGATATACCACGGCTCTCAGCCAATCAGCATTCAGGGCTTGAACCACCCAGTTTATAATAATACATACAGCATATGTATTGTTTCAGTGTGATAAATGTTAACGCCTGCAAAAATCAAACTTGTGGAGCAAAAACCATTGCATAATCCCCCCTCTCTTTTCTTTTAATGGCAGACGTTAAACAATTTGAAGACATGGGAGTGGTTGGTGAACTGTAGCTATGCAAATGTCATCCAGACTCATGGTGCGTTACTATAACAGCTACCTCTGCAGCTGTTGACAAAATATTTCAGGCATTTTAGCTATTAGATTTAATAGATCATGAATTGAAGATCGAAATTGGGGAGAAAAAGAGTTGTCCAAAAAACAATAATGGACCTCAGGACTTTTTTTCTAGTTGCCACAAGATGGCATCATTTTACAAAGCCACCGTTAGCGGAATAAGCCACATTCTACAAATATTACAAATAGCAGCTTTATCCTATCAGCACACCAAATGTTTACCCGAGCCACGTTGCTTAGGGCCACTAGATGAAGGTAGATCTGAGGGTATTGGGATACATCGCATAACTAAGTAAAAAATATATAAACAAATTATTTATATACAGTACCAGTTAAGCGTTTGGACACACCTGCTCATTCAAGGATTTTTCTTTATTTTACTATTTTCTACATTCTAGAATAATAGTGAATATTATCAAAACTATGAAATAACACATGGAAAGTGTAAAACAAATCAATGTTTTACATTTGAGATTCTTCAAAGTAGCCATCCTTTGCTTTGATGACAGCTTTGCACAATCTTGGCATTCTCTCAACCAGCTTCATGAAGTAGACACCTGGAATGTATTTCAAGTAACAGGTGTGCCTTGTTAAAAAGTTAATTTGTGGAATTTCTTTCCTTAATGCATTTGAGCCAATCAGTTGTGTTGTGACAAGGTAGGGGTGGTATACAGAAGATAGGGCTATTTGGTAAAATAGCAAGTCCATATTATGGCAAGAACAGCTCAAATAAGCAAAGAGAAACAACAGTCCATCATTACTTTAAGACATTTAGGTCAGTCAATACGGAACATTTCAAGAACTTTGAAAGTTTCTTCAAGTGCAGTCGCAAAAACCATCAAGCGCTATGATGAAACTGCCTCTCATGAGGACCGCCACAGAAAAGGAAGACCCAGAGTTACCTCTGCTGCAGAGGATAAGTTCATTAGAGTTACCAGCCTCAGAAATTGCAGCCCAAATAAATGCTTCAGAGTACAAGTAACAGACATCTCTACAACTGCTCAGAGGACAGCGTGAAATCAGGTCTTCATCTTAAGATTACGCCGACAGAGGGCTACCTCGCTTCTAGTCCTTAGCAAACTTTGCCAAATTGTGTTTTTTAATGTATTTAAGACATTTAAATGTGTTAACCGTCGCAAGGCTGCCGGCGCAGACGGCGCCCCTAGCCATGTCCTCAGAGCATGCACAGACCAGCTGGCTGGTGTGTTTACGGACATATTCAATCAATCCCTATCCCAGTCTGCTGTCCCCACATGCTTGAAGATGGCCACCATTGTTCCTGTACCCAAGAAGGCAAAGGTAACTGAACTAAATGACTATTGCCCCGTAGCATTCACTTCTGTCATCATGAAGAGCTTTGAGAGACTAGTCAAGGATCATATCACCTTACCAGTCACCCTAGACCCACTTCAATTTGCTTACCGCCCCAATAGGTCCACAGACGATGCAATCACCATCACTCTGCCCTATCCCATCTGTACAAGAGCAATACCCATGTAAGAATGCTGTTCATTGACTACAGCTCAGCATTCAACAGGCCCTTGGTCTCAACCCCACCCTGTGCAATTGGGTCCTGGACTTCCTGATGGGTCACCCCCAGGTGGTGAAGGTAGGAAACACCTCCACTTGACTGATCCTCAACACTGGGACCCCACAAGGGTGTGTGCTCAGCCCCGTCCTGTACTCCCTGTTCACCCATGACTGCGTGGCCATGTACACCTCCAACTCAATCATCAAGTTTGCAGATGACAACAGTAGTGGACTTGATTACCAACAACAGCGAGATAGCCTACAGGGAGAAGGTGAGAGCAGTCGGAGTGTGGTGTCTGGAAAACAACCTCTCACTCAACGTCAACAAAACAAAGGAGATGATTGTGGACTTCAGGAAACAGCAGAGGGAGAACCCCTCTATCCACATCAACAGGACAGCAGTGGAGAAGGTGGAAAGTTATGTTCCTCGGCGTACACATCACAGACAAACTGAAATGGTCCACCCACACAGGCAGTGTGGTGAAGAAGGCGGAACAGCGCCTCTTCAACCTCAGGAGGCTGAAGAAATTTGGCTTGTCACCTAAAACCCTCACAAACTTTTACAGATACACAATTGAGAGCATCCTTTTGGGCTGTACTTAAAAAAGTATTACCTTTATTTAACCAGGTAGGCTAGTTGAGAACAAGTTCTCATTTACAACTGCAACCTGGCCAAGATAAAGCAAAGTAGTTCGACACATACAACAGAGTTACACATGGAATAAACAAACATACAGTCAAAAATACAGTAGAAAAGTCTATATACAGTGTGTGCAAATGAGGTAAGATGGAGGGAGGTAAGGCAATAAATAGGCCATGGTGGCAAAGTAATTACAAAATAGCAATTAAACACTGGAATGGTAGATGTGCAGAAGATGAATGTGCAAGTAGAGATACTGGGGTGCAAAGGAGCAAGATAAATAAATACAGTATGGGGATGAGGTAGTTGGATGGGCTATTTACAGGTGAGCTACGCGCAGGTGCAGTGATCTGTGAGCTGCTCTGACAGCTGGTGCTTAAAGCTAGTGAGGGAGATATGAGTCTCCAGCTTCAGTGACTTTTGCAGTTCATATCCAGTTATTGGCAGCAGAGAACTGGAAGGAAAGGCGGCCAAAGTAAGTATTGGCTTTGGGGGTGACCAGTGAGATATACCTGCTGGAGTGCGTGCTACGGGTGGGTGCTGCTATGGTGACTAGTGAGCTGAGATAAGGCGGGGCTTTACCTTGCAAATACTTGTAGATGATCTGGAGCCAGTGGGTTTGGCGACGAGTATGAAGCGAGGGCCAGCCAACGAGAGCGTACTGGTCGCAGTGTTGGGTAGTATATGGGGCTTTAATAACAAAACGGATGGCACTGTGATAGACTACATCCAATTTGCTGAGTAGAGTGTTGGAGGCTATTTTGTAAATGACATCGCCGAAGTCGAGGAACGGTAAGATGGTCAGTTTTATGAGGGTATGTTTGGCAGCATAAGTGAAGGATGCTTTGTTGAGAAATAGGAAGCCGATTATAGATTATTTTTGGATTGGAGATGCTTAATGTGAGTCTGGAAGGAGAGTCTACAGTCTAACCAGACACCTAGGTATTTGTAGTTGTCCACATATTCTAAGTCAGAACCTTAAAGAGTAGTGAGGCTGGACGGGCGGGCAGGTGCGGGCAGCGATCGGTTGAAGAGCATGCATTTAGTTTTACTTGCATTTAAGAGCAGTTGGAGGCCACGGAAGGAGAGTTGTATAGCATTGAAGCTCGTCTGGAGGTTAGTTTACACAGTGTCCAAAGAAGGGCCAGAAGTATACAGAATGGTGTCGTCTGCGTAGTGGATCAGAGAATCACCAGCAGCAAGAGCGACATCATTGATGTTTCCAGAGAAGAGAGTCGGCCCGAGAATTTAACCCTGTGGCACCCCCATAGAGACTGCCAGAGGTACGGACAACAGGCCCTCTGATTTGACACACTGAACTCCATCAGAAAAGTAGTTGGTGAACCAGGCAAGGTAATCATTTGAGAAACCAAGACTGTTGAGTCTGCCGACAAGAATGTGGTGATTGACAGAGTCGAAAGCCTTGGCCAGGTCGATTAATATGGCTGCACAGTATTGTCTCTTATTGATGGTGGCTATGATATCGTTTTAGACCATGAGCGTGGCTGAGGTGCACCCATGACCAGCTCTGAAACCAGATTGCATAGCAGAGAAGGTACGGTGGGATTCAAAATGGTCGGTAATATGTTTGTTAACTTGGCTTTCGAAGACCTTAGAAAGGCAGGGTAGGATAGATATAGGTCTGTAGCAGTTTGGGTCTAGAGTGTCTCCCTCTTTGAAGAGGGGGATGACCGCAGCTGCTTTCCAATCTTTGGGAATCTCAGATGATACGAAAGAGGTTGAACAGGCTAGTAATAGGGGTTGCAACAATTTCGGCAGATCATTTTAGAAAGAGGGTCCAGATTGTCTAGCCCGGCTGATTTGTAGGGGTCCAGATTTTGCAGCTCTTTTAGAACATCAGCTATTTTGATTTGGGTGAAGAAGAAATGGGGGAGGCTTGGGCGAGTTGCTGTGGGGGGTGCAGGGCTTTTGAACTTCTTCCATTTTCTAATAATTGCACCAACAGTTGTTGCCTTCTCACCAAGCTGCTTGCCTATTGTCCTGTAGCCCATCCCAGGTCTACAATTTTATCCCTGATGTCCTTACACAGCTCTCTGGTCTTGGCCATTGTGGAGAGGTTGGAGTCTGTTTTATTGAGTGTGTGGACAGGTGTCTTTTATACAGGTAACGAGTTCAAACAGGTGCAGTTAATACAGGTAATGAGTGGAGAACAGGAGGGCTTCTTAAAGAAAAACTAACAGGTCTGTGAGAGCCCGAATTCTTACTGGTTGGTAGGTGATCATACAATGTGATTTTCTGGATTTTTGTTTTAGATTCCGTCTCTCACAGTTGAAGTGTACCTATGATAAAAATTACAGACCTCTACATGCTTTGTAAGTAGGAAAACCTGCAAAATCGGCAGTGTATCAAATACTTGTTCTCCCCACTGTATGCATGTATGTATGTATGTATGTATGTATGTATGTATGTATGTATGTATGTATGTATGTATGTATGTATGTATGTATGTGTAACGGATGTGAAATGGCTAGCTAGTTAGCGGGTACGCGCTAGTAGCGTTTCAATCAGTTACGTCACTTGCTCTGAAACCTAGAAGTAGT
This sequence comes from Salvelinus alpinus, assembly GCF_045679555.1. Classification (NCBI taxonomy): domain Eukaryota; kingdom Metazoa; phylum Chordata; class Actinopteri; order Salmoniformes; family Salmonidae; genus Salvelinus; species Salvelinus alpinus. Next base: position 71,580,220 of record NC_092090.1, on the reverse strand, counting down.
GTTGCACCTTGCTCTGCAAGGGCCGTGGCCTTTGTGGAGCGATGGGTAACGATGCTTCGTGGGCGACCGTTGATGTGTGCAGAAGGTCCCTGGTTCGCGCCCGTGTCGGGGCGAGGGGACGGTTTAAAGTTATACTGTTACATTGGTGCCGTGACCCGGATCACTGGTTGCTGCGGAAAAGGAGGAGGTTGAAAGGGGGGTGAGTGTAACGGATGTGAAATGGCTAGCTAGTTAGCGGGTACGCGCTAGTAGCGTTTCAATCAGTTACGTCACTTGCTCTGAAACCTAGAAGTAGTGTTGCACCTTGCTCTGCAAGGGCCGCGGCTTTTGTGGAGTGATGGGTAACGATGCTTCGTGGGCAACCGTTGATGTGTGCAGAAGGTCCCTGGTTCGCGCCCGTGTCGGGGCGAGGGGACGGTTTAAAGTTATACTGTTACATATGTATGTATGTATGTATGTATGTATACACATACCATCTATTGCATCTTGCCTATGCCGCTCTGTCATTGCTCATCCATATATTCTTATTCCATTAATTTACTTAGATTTGTATGGATTAGGTAGTTCTTGTGGAATTGTTAGATATTGCTGCACTGTCAGAACTAGAAGCACTTCGCTACACTCACAATAACATCTGCTAACCATGTGTAAGTGACCAATAACATTTGATTTGATGGGCGAATTGCTGCAAAGAAGCCACTACTAAAAGGTCACCAATAAGAAGAAGAGACTTGCTTGGGCCAAGAAAAACGATGAGTCCAAATTTGAGATTTTCGGTTCCAACCACTGTCTTGAATTCAAGGCACACTTAACCAGCATGGCTACCACAACGATACGCCATCCCATCTGGTTTGCGTTTAGTGGGACTATCATTTGTTTTTCAACAGGATAATGACCGAAAACACTCCTCTAGGCTGTGTAAAGGCTATTTGACCAAGAAGGAATGTGCTGGAGTGCTGTATCAGATGACCTGGCCTCCACAATCACCCAACCTAAACCCAATTGAGATGGTTTGGGATGAGTTGGACCGCAGAGTGAAGGAAAAGCAGCCAATAAGTGCTCAGCATATACAGTTGAAGTTGGAAGTTTACATATACAGGTTGGAGTCCTTAAAACTCGTTTTTTAACCAATCCACAAATTTGTTAACAAAATATAGTTTTGGCAAGTCGGTTAGGACATCTACTTTGTGCATGACACAAGTAATTTTCCAACAATTGTTTACAGACAGATTATTTCACTGTCTCACAATTCCAGTGGGTCAGAAGTTTACATACACTAAGTTGACTGTGCCTTTAAACAGCTTGTAAAATTCTAGAAAATTATGTAATAGTTTTAGAAGCTTCTGATAGGCTAATTGACATCATTTGAATCAATTGTGTGTACCTGTGTACCTGTGGATGTATTTCAAGGCCTACCTTCAAACTCAGTGCCTATTTGCTTGACATCATGGGAAAATCAGAATAAATCAGCCAAGACATCCTTGGGAGCAATTGCCAAACGCCTGAAGGTACCACGTTCATCTGTACAAACAATAGTACGCAAGTATAAACACCTTGGGATCACACAGCCGTCATACCGCTCAGGAAGGAGACGTGTTCTGTCTCCTAGAGATGAACGTACTGTGGTGCGAAAAGTGCAAATCAATCCCAGAACAACAGCAAAGGAGCTTGTGAAGATGCTGGAGGAAACAGGTACAAAAGTATCTATATCCACAGTAAAGCGTGTCCTATATCGACAAACTGAAAGGCCGCTCAGCAAGGAAGAAGCCACTGCTCCAAAACCGCCACAAAAAAGCCAGACTACGGTTTGCAACTGCACATGGGGACAAAGATTGTACTTTTTGGAGAAATGTCCTCTGGTCTGATGAAACGAAAATAGAACTGTTTGGCCATAATGACCATCGTTATGTTTGGAGGAAAAAGGGGGAGGCTTGCAAGCCGAAGAACACCATCCCAACCGTGAAGCACGAGGGTGACAGCATCATGTTGTGGGAGTGCTTTGCTGCAGGAGGGACTGGTGCACTTCATAAAATAGATGGCATCATGAGGAAAGAAAATTATGTGGATATATTGAAGCAACATCTCAAGACATCAGTCAGGAAGTTAAAGCTTGGTCACAAATGGGTCTTCCAAATGGACAATGACCACAAGCATACTTCCAAAGTTGTGGCAAAATGGCTTTAGGACAACAAAGTCAAGGTATTGGAGTGGCCATCACAAAGCCCTGACCTCAACCCTATATCAAATTTGTAGGCAGAACTGAAAAAGCGTGTGCGAGCAAGGAGGCTTAGAAACCTGCCTCAGTTACACCAGCTCTGTCAGGAGGAATGGATCAAAATTCAACCATTATTGTGGGAAGCTTGTGGAAGGCTACCTGAAACGTTTGACCCAAGTTAAACAATTTAAAAAGGCAATGCTACCAAATACTAATTGAGTGTATGTAAACTTCTGACCCACTTGGGAATGTGATGAAAGAAATAAAAGTTGAATTAAATCATTCTCTCTACTATTATTCTGACATTTTGCATTCTTAAAATAAAGTGGTGATTCCCAACTTAACTATGACAGGGAATTCTTACTAGGATTAAATGTCAGGAACTGTGAAAAACTGAGTTTAAATGTATTTGGCTATGGTGTATGTAAACTTCCGACTTCAACTGTATATGGGAACTCCTTCAAGACTGTTGGAAAAGCATTCCTCATGAAGCTGGTTGAGAGAATGCCAAGCTGTGTGCAAAGCTGTCAAGGCAAAGGGTGGCTACTTTAAAATATATTTTGATTTGTGCAACTATTTTTTGGTTAGTAGATGATTCCATGTGTTATTTCATAACTTTGATGTCTTCACTATTATTCTACAATGTAGAAAATATATCTATATATTTTTTTTAAACCCTTGAATGAATAGGTGTTTCCAAACTTTTGACTGGTACTGTATATATTGGACTTACGGATCAGAAAAGCCTGTGGTTACCAAATACTTTCAGCATAGAAATCATTCAAATATATAGTGGTGTAAAGTACTTAAGTAAAAATACTTTAAAAGTACTACTTTTTGGGGATATCTGTACTTTACTATTTATATTTTTGGCACCTTTTTACTTAACTACATTCCTTAAGAAAATAATGTACTTTTTACTCCCTGACATCCAAAAGTACATATTACATTTTCAATGCTTAGCAGGACAGGAAAATGGTCCAATTCACATACTTATCAAGAGAACATCCATGGGCATCCCTACTGCCTCTGATCTGGCGTACTCACTAAACACAAATGCTTTGTTTGTAAATTGTTGGTGTGCTCCTGCTTATCCGTAAATTAAAATAACAAGAAAATTGTGCTATCTGGTTTACATAATATAAGGAATGTGAAGTGATTTGTACTTTTATTTTTGATACTGAAGTATATTTAAAACCAAATACTTTCAGTAGTATTTTACTGGCTGACTTTCACCTTTACTTGAGTCATTTTCTTTTAAAAAGGTATCTTTACTTTTACTCAAGTATGACAATTGGGTACCTTTTCCACCACGGTACATTTCTCATTCATCCACATGGTTCCATAATATCTTTCTTCATCCCCACTTACAATAGGCTGTCACATAATGCACATTTCAGATGATAACTTGTAAAGCTCCTACCTTTTCTCACAGATGGTTTCCTCTCCAGTGCCTTCTCTGGGGACTTCTTGGGGAAGTCAAAAGCCGCCAACATTTGAGCCACCTTCACAGACTGGGCTTGCTCCGAAACCCAATCAGGCTTTGCTGCCAATGGCTTTGTCAAATCTGGATGCTTCAGCTTTTCTTGTAGTAGAATGTTCTCCTTTATGAGTTCAGAAACAGGCCTCGATTTAGGAGTATCCTGGTGTTTGTCACACTCTGAGGCAGTTTCGTCGTTGTCCTGGGTAGACTTTTCATCATAATGTACTGCAGTTGTGCGCTCTGTGACTTGCTGTGACACAGGCTCTGTTTTTAAAGTCTCATTTTGAGACTGAAGCGTCTCATCCATACTCCCTTGGCTTTCTTCTGATAGAGCCATCCCAGTTCCTACTGAGGCCGGGGTAGCCTCTATCACTACAACTGGGATGTCTGTTATTTGACGAGGGTCCTTATTGGTCTTAGCCTCCTCCATAGAATCATCATGCAAGGCCTCTGAGGTGCATAGGCTAGGTGTTGTCTTCCCCGCAGTGATATTTTCTGTTTGTGATGGAGGAATCTCAGTGACAGGGATAGTGCTGGGTGATTCATCCATTTTGTGCAAAGGCAGGGGCTCTGTGGTTTGATCATCCTCTTTGTTGCAGGATGTAGACTCCGTAGACTCAGTGATGACCTCAGACACTGAGGAAGATGCAGGTTTTTCTGCGATGACATCACTCCTAGAGGAGGGCGTGCCCTCAACAGGTGGACTCTGTGAGCTCTCTGGTGACTGCGTTTCAGTTGGGCGTGTATTTTCCATCGTCTTCTCCTCGTTTTGGGGCGAGGAAACTATTGTTGCTGAGTCCTGCTCTGAACCTTTACAGTCAGCCTCATCCATTGGTGTGGATGTCCCCACTTCTCGTTCAGTGACAGATTCAGTCTCTAGAAGTGAAGCTGGTAGACAGATTATATCTGTGGAGTCCTGAGCAGTTTTCCCTGCCTGCTCACTCTTTGTCAGACTTTGTGGATGATCCTCCTCATGGCAGGGCTTGGTGTTAACTTCTGCTCCAGGGGGTCTCTCTGTTGCACATACAGAGGATGATGACAACATGGTTTCTTCCTCAACATCGCACTGTAATTCAGGGATATTCTTATCTAATGGAGCTGTCTTTGCAACATCAGCGGATGATTTTGGTGTTGTTTTCATTACGACATGTTTTGGTGTTGTTTCCTTAACGGCAGGTTTTGGTTTTGTTTCCTTCACTGCTGATATTGGTGTTGATATGGCCCCTGTCTCAACACCCTGTGGATAAGGCTTTGTCTCAGATGTTTTCAGCTGGTCATGGTCGTCAGACTGGTCCCTTGATACAGAGACCACCTTTCTAACTTTGGAGAGATCTGGAGACGCCTCATTTTTGTTTCTTTTCAGTAGCTTCTCCAAAATAGAGCTTGGCCCTACTACAGGCACCATGGGCAAGTCTTCTTTGTCCCCTTGATTGGGAGGGTCAATTGTAGGGGATCCTGCCCTGTCCAGCTCACTTTGTTTGTGATTATCATTCCGGCCAGACTGGAATGAGATGTCACATCTTGCTGCCTCTGACGCTTTATTCTCTTTCTCAATGTCACCCTTGTTTTCATCGTCATGTGGCTTTACCTTTCCCACTGTTGGATGGTCATGGTTCAAGGTCCCACCCACAACTGACAGACACTTTTTCCCTTTGGTCTTTTTCAATGATGATTGATGTTTAGTCTTATAGGGACCCGTCAGTTCTCTCAAACCGCCTACAGCTCCATCAGTGCACTTGGTGTCTTCATCCTCAACTGCCTCGGAGGTTCCATTTTTCATTTCCTGGTCTTTCTGAACAGGCAACTTCTTTCTTCCTCCCTCTTGTTCGACGTTATCAGTAGTTCCCGTATTAGTCCCACCCTTGCCAACTTCTACAGAACCCTCCTTCTTGTATTCCATGGTGGCCTCACCCATTGAAACTGTGGCATCAGTTTTCTCCACAGCTGTATTATACATCTGCCCAGTAACTTCCCCTAAAGCAGAGCAGAGGTTTTCTTCCTGGTTTTTCTGATGTGGCGCTGTTCTCTCATCTCGACGATACATCTTGGCAGTTTTACCCTCCTTCTTCTCCTTATCCCTCACGTTTTGGGTGGATTGTCTGGGTATTCTGGCCTTCTCCTTACTCTGTGTGTGACTCTCTGGGCTCTGGCTATTGTCCGGATCCTGTGGAGTCAGTAGAACAGTCCTGCCTCCCTCCTCTCCTCCAGCCCCTTCCTCTCTCATCTCCCCCTCCGTGGAAGGACTCACCCTTTTCTGAGTGCTAAGGTTTTTCTCTGCCGAAGGTGTTATTGGCTCCCTGCCTGGGCCTTCATCCAGATTCTCAGCGGCTGCTTTCCCTGGATCCTCCCCGGCGTTACCGGCCTCCTCACGGGGGGTTCCTCCCTCCATGGCACCGCCTGTGTCCCCACTTGCATCCCCCAGGTCGATGCAGGGCCCCCTCTCCTCCGCTTCTCCACCGCTGGCCTGTTTATCTCCCTCCACCTTATCTTGATTCTGCCCCATGCTAGTCTGTGGAGAAAGACAAGCCATTACCATCCTCACTCTTATGTAGCAGTCTACAACTGGCTTTGGCATGCCAGTCCACCACCGTTTATCTAACTGTAGACACTGTGCCCTGCTCTCCCACTGTGCCCTGCTCTCCCTGTCTCTCCCACAACCACTTTATTTCACAGCGGAGTGTATGAATAAATACATGTCCCACTGAGAACAGGCAGAGGTGGAAACATCAGCTGGAAACATGAGGTAGAGACAGGAAAATGAGCAGTGTAATTAGATATCAGGCACAAAGCCAGATTCATTTACTGTGAAATAGCTCAAATCTGACTATGTGTAGACACAGTGCAGACATTATATACCACTATGACATTATGTGAGCTAAAGGAGAGCAGAAAGTCACACTAAACAGAAGTAATTTACATGGTCTGCTCTGGCTAAGTGTCTTATGACCACAATCACTCTAGATTGTTCATGTTCTTGCAATGTTAACCCGTATTGGGTCAACTTAAGAAAAATACATTGGAGTCACAAGATTTAACTGAAACCTCCCTCATTTTCCCTCTGAGGATGATCATGTCAGCAGTCAGCACGTAGGACCTTAGCCAGGATTGTCAAATTCTGATGTATGTAAAAGTGGAGGTAGGGCATTAGTGAATGAAACAGCAGCCTAACAAAGTGATAAGATAATCCTGAAATAATATTTAATAGTAGGGTGAACAGAATGCAGGATATAGCCCTTTGATTCCAGGCTCTTAGATGGTCAGAGGGAAACCTGATTCGACTGCAGATGAAGCCCAGGCACATAAGGCCATTCGATATCTAAAGCCACAATGAAAATAATCCCTCTCTCTCTTTGGGAGTTTATGACGTTTTTGATAAAGTTGCTAGAGACTATTGTCTGCCTTTTCTGAACAAAATGTCTTTCCCAAGATTGGATTAAGTTATTTTTGTTCGATTATTGCAATTCAACCAATCACCGGATATTTGCTCTCACTAACAGTAGTTGACCTATTCTATAAATGAACGTCGGAAATCCAATACTGTATTTCACATATTTTAAAGCAGGATTTTCATACAATAACTTACTGCTTATACATTTTGCTTTTCTCTTTGTTATTCCAGTATTCCATCCATTGCTCTTTAACAGGCTGTTGTAAGGGTATTATCAATCTTAAAAAGTATATCTGGTGTTTGTTTCTTGTGTGTTTAGCTAATGTTTTTAGTTGTTTGCACATGAGTACGTCCAATAGCTACCATTGCTACCCATAAGTGATCTAGGCCTCCACTCCTGTTGCTAGAGTATGTCAGTTTGTCCACCATGTTACAGAGCTCATTTTCTCACACTGAACTGCAGGGGTAAGCAGAGAAAATAATGAAGCACAATGGACAGAGCTCTAGAACAAGAGTCTGTTTCCTGTCAATGCCCCCTTTCTCTTCTCTCCCTGTCTATCACTGCTGTGGCTGCTGCTTCCTTATCGTATGACTGCTGAACATTTACCAGACAGACAGAGACATGACTGGGTGAGAACATCTTATCTAACATTCACTCGCTGTGTCGAAATACAAACATGTTGAAAAAACATTGAATTCTCTGTGCGTGTATGCATGCAATTTGAAATGAAAATTACAGAACAATATATTAAAATGTTGAAATACATGTTTACATTACATGGTATATACATTATATATATCACTCAGCTCTAAGTCCAGTGTTAGAGTATTGTAGCTGAAATGAAGATAAGTGTAGCCTACCATCATTTGTCCTCTAGAGAGAGAGAAGGTTTCAGACTTGATAGTTTCTATAGCATTGGCACTGTACATCAAACTCACTATGGAGTCACAGCTAAACTGAACTCCTGTAGACTGTATAAAATAATTCCTGTGTGAAAAAAAACATTCCTTACATCACACTCCAGTCATGTGAACACTGATTACTACAAAGGCTCACCCTAAAAATACCCTCAGCTCAGACCCCTGAGAGTCCTGCAGGCCCCATCAGCACCATGAGGAGGACCCCTGCCTCAATGCAGCCCATCGCTGGCTACAACTACCCCATTGTCCTGCACCCTTCAGCCGTAGCGCCCAAGGCAGATCACTTGATCGCCTTGTGTTCTGCTGCTCCAATACACCCTGAATAAAGGGAAGTCAAACCAACAACAAGCCAGGAAGCACATGCAAAAATAGTTATTCTAGTCTTACAGTAGCATCCTGAATAAAGGCAGTTTACAGTAGGCTACCCATTCCCAGCACTCTGGTAAGCTGACTGGTGCAAGCTGGACTCAGGGGTAGCATAGTACATTTAAATCACAAACACTCTAATTAGTATGATATGTTACGTTTCGTATGGTATGTATTCATTTGTGTATGTCCATCATCCATTTCGTATGATATGTTACAAATTGCAATTTGTACAATATGCAAATAAAATTCATGTGTTACTATTTCCAATTTGTTGTGGCTAACGTTAGCTAGGTGGCTAATGTTAGCTAGGCTAGGGGTTAGGAGTTAGGTTCAAGGGTTAAGGTTAGCTAACATGCTAAGTAGTTGCAAGTAGTTGCAAAGTTGCTAAAGTTGTTCGTGATTAGATTCGAACATGCAACCTTTGGGTATCTAGACATTCACGATATACACCCACCCATCAACCCCAACCAATGACCCTACTTTAATTTTTCCCTTAAGTAACCTGTCTCATGTAACCATACCAAACGTAACATATCATACTAATTTGAGTGTCCCGGATTTACATTTACTATGTTACGTCTAGTCTATGAGACCAGTCTGACTGGAGAGGCAGCCAGGGTTAGGCCTGGCTCCTTACAGTCACTACAGTGAGGTGTTGAATATAGTTTTGATCTGTCCTGTGTGTGTTTGTGTAAGAGCGAGACGGACACTCACCGGTTAGTTGTCTCCCAGCCGATTGCTCTCCCAGGACTGACAGAGCACTCTTTGTTGGTTGGTTATGTTGAGTCCTCCCTCAACTGCACTAGCAAGGGAGGCTTATATTCCAGCCTTGGGACGTCACAGCACATTTGCCTAATACAATAAGTGTCTTGTCAAGGTTTATCAATTAAGGCCAAACTCCCAGTTTCTAATTTCCATACTGTGGTGAGATACAAAACACACTGAAACCTGTAAAATCTATAAATCCACCATGCAGAGCCCTACTCCTCATCAACTCATTCAGGATGTGTTTATATTGAGCTCTAGAGCACCTTTCCCCCAATTCTGGACATATTGAGCTGTTCCTTACTAGACGTCTGATATCCCCTTATCATGGTCAGGTATAATGCATCCACAATGCTTCAGGTATAAGTTGGAACAAAGCATAGGCCTACACAAAAATAAAAATAAATAGCTTGTTAGCAAAGAGCAATTTCTCAAACAAGAATTTTGGTAGAACTGACTGAGTGGGGAGGAGAAAACTGAAAACTAGCTGTTATTGGCAGAGAGGTTTGGAACTCTCTTTCTTATTGGTGTATTAACTAATTTACCACCTGGTGATGTCACCAGGCAGGCCAAGACTCCATCCCACCAAAACAGGCAGTCTTTTCAAAGAAATCTCATTTTTATCTGCACTGGACCTTTGAAGACCCATATTTAGAAACATCTCTGAGCGTGATCTTCACTTGTAGGGATATTCAATAGGGCACAGACAGAGTAGGCTATGATTGTGAGTGGATTTTTCAGAGCAGAGTTGCTAGTCTCCTAGGAAACAGCATGAGGGGTCTGGTTCAGCAGACGAATCCCAACACCATGAGCTATAGAACTCCTTAACCTATACAGACTGTTAAGATGAGGAACGTCCTCTTCCTTACCCAATTGTGTTTACATACTCCTACCATGGCCTGCCGCATATGAATACACGCCAGAAAACTGTTTTAAAGAGGGAGAGCGTGAAAGAATGTGCATGTGTGTGTTTATGTGTGTGAGAGGGTCAGAGGGTGAGTTCCTCTCCTCTGTGTAGAGTATGGCTGCAGTAAATGGCAACCCAAGGCCCCTGACTAACCAGGAGGGAGGCAAGAGAGATGAACAATAGCTGAGAAATGTCTCTGTTTTCCCCCGGTCTCCATAGTAACTTCCAAAACAGGATACTTACTCAGATAATAAAACAAAGGGGGAGGTATGGCAGCCAAGAATTCACCAGCAACATATGCTGCAGGAGCAGGGGAAGAAGGGCCAGCCGACAGCCAGCTAGCATTGAGTCTGAGGGCCAGTGCCACTGGCAACCGGTGCCTGTTTGCGTTTGAATAGTGTGATATTACACTCTAGGGAGTTTGCGTCATTGCAAAATGATGCCAACTCCTCATCAACACAATCCACCTCCCACCATTCTGAAATCTGTGAGCATAGCAGTCGGCCCAACTGCAAAGGGAGTCAAAGGGAGACTGCTAACCTGTTTGCTGACCAAGGATGACATTTGACGCTGTCTACCACCTTTTACGGCCTCCCATCAAAATCAGCACAGAACATTATCATGGAGCTCAAATTAGTTACAGTTACCTGAAGATCTGATCTCATTTATGTTTTAAGGGAGTGTAAAAAAAAAACATATAGCAAAATATTAAAGTCTTGTTGTTTTCAGACAACTATACCGAACAAACATATGAACGCAGCATGTAAAGTGTTGGTCTCATGTTTCATGAGCTGAAATAAAAGATTCCAGAAATTTTTCAGAAGCACAAAAAGCTTATTTCTCTCAAATTTTGTGCACAAATTTGTTTACATCCATGTTAGTGAACATTTCTCCTTTGCCAAGATAATCCATCCACCTGTCAGGTGTGGCATATCAAGAAGCTGATTAAACAGCATGATCATCACACAGGTGTATTTTGAGCTGGAGACAGTAAAAGGCCACTCATAATGAGCAGTTTTGTCACACAACACAATGCCACAGATGTCTCAAGCTTTGAGGGAGTGTGAAAATGGCATGCTGACTGCAGGAATGCCCACCAGAGCTTTGCCAGAGAATAGAACATTCATTTCTCTACCATAAGCCACCTCCAACCTTGTTTTAGAGAATTTGGCAGTGCGTCCAACTGGCCTCACAACCGCAGAACACGTGTAACCACGCCAGCCCGGGACCTCCACATCCGGCTTCTTCTCCTGCGAGATCATCTGAGATCAGCCACCAGGACAGCTGATGAAAATGTGGTGTATTTCTGTCTGTAATAAAGCCTTTTTGTGGGGAAAAACAAATTCTGATTGGCTAGGCCTGGCTCCCCAGTGGGTGGGCCTATGCCCTCCCATGCCCACCCCTGACTGCGCCAATGCCCAGTCGTGTGAAATCCATAGATTAGGGCCTAATTCATTTATGTCAGTTGATTGATTTCCTAATATGAACTGTTGCATTTCACATTTATATTTTTGTTCAGTATATATAGAACCTAAAAAGCTTTGATACTTGTTTAGCTCACCCTGTTATGGCATTTTTTGTCCAACTGACAGCCTCAGGAGAAGCATGTTGTGTTAAAGGCTTTCACATAACAGCGCAGCAATGCAAGAATGACTCCACTCCCCTCCTCCCCACACACATGCCATTTTATGAAGAACGGTCCATCATTAATCACGCACACTACCATACGGGCCAGGAGGAACCACAGCCGGCAGCAAAAGTGCTTCAAACTGGGACAGTCAAGCCAAGCGCTACATAATCTGGTTATTATAACACCACTCTCCTGCCAAGGTATACAGATGGGGGCATTATGCAATTTCATTTCAGGATGTGGGCCACTACAGTCAATCGTGCAGTCTTGACCCAAGCACTTAGCAATGTTTAGCAACGTCAACCCCTCCCCTCTATGAAATATTTCATCACTCACAGTGGGTCTGTAGCAATCAGAGGACAGTCTTCTGTCACTGGGAGAGGATTTATTACCACATCTCTCTTTGTGACTTCATGTTCAATGTCAGGAGAAATTAAATATATCCTAAGACAGGGATTGTGATACCACATGCCTCCTCTCCCTGCTGTGTAACTGTTTGTCTGTGAATTAGCAGATCAAAGGCTATGTTGTGGATCTAATGTCTCAAACAGTAGTAGTTTGGAGATATGACAACAAAAAATGTTGAAGAAAAATGTAATACTGTGATAGCATGAAAAAACATTTATTTTCATAAACACATACAGTACATTATTTTAACAAATGTTTAAAAAAAAAGTGCAATATGCATTCAAACTACAGCAAAATTACAGTACAAAAAAATTACTGCATACTTCAATATAAAAAAAGATAAATTGTAACAAAAAAAACTGTGGAGCAACCTATCACTGTGATCTTTGCCAAATTGGTTTGACTTTAAGCCTATGAGAAGCTTCATAAACCATTAGTGATAGGAACACTCATCTATCGGTATGACACAATGCGGATGATTCCACTGTATCACTTCTGTTTCTCCCAAAAGTGCAATACATAAGATGTAACAGAGATCACAGACACACATAAATAAAAGACATTCTGATTCTCATTTTGTATCTTTTAACAGCTTCAATGGTGTCTCTATTTAGTGACAACACCCATGGATAGAACTTTGGTCTTCTTCCACATTTAAAGGGCACAAACAAGTTTGGAGTCAAGATCCCGTCTCGGCAACCCTGATGGACATGTGAACGTGATAAGGAAGAGAAGAGGAGATTCAGTTTTATTCCTCTTCAAATCAAAGAATGTACCAGAAGGTTAAAAAATAAAGGAACACCAGGTTTCAGATTCTTGTTTCACATCGAAGTCTACTACTAGAAATAACAACAATGAAAGAACTGAAACGAAATGCAGGGCCATTGTTCTACTAAAGCGAAAGGGAAGTCTTGCCACAGAGTGTCCCATCATGCATCTACCCTTCCATCCAAACCCTCTGAAATACTGGCAGCTCCACACACACACACACACACTGCTCTATGCCTCTGGTCTCCCGGCTAAGGCACTTCTGTGTCCATAAATCAAACCTAAATGGATGTGGACTAATGGCTCACACACTCATATACCACTAAGGACCGCCATCTGCACTGTGTGCAGCATCAGACGCCACACTGAACACACCCCACAACAGAGGTTGGCATACATTTTTAAAAGGGACCAGATTGCCACTTTTAACCAGTGTGCATATTACCAGTGTGCATATTACATGATTGCACACACATTCACACACCATAGGACAGCCCTGCTGTCCAGAGATGTTGGCCTTGCACCTGGGAAGCACATCCATCGTTCTGCCTTCTGAGATCTACTGTACAGCGGAGAAGGAAAAACGGCAACTAAACCCTCATCCTGTAATGAAAGCAGCAAGGGTGTAAACTGGGGAGAAACATTACAGAGCCATCTCTACAGTACAGAGGTACTGTATATGTGCACATCAGTGTTTCTGTGTGCCACAACAAATATACACTTTTACACAGTATCTTTTCCTTGATAGTGCATCATAAATGTTATCATGGTAGCAGGGTTCTCCCCAGGAATTTTGGCATTTTTTTTAACACCTGTAACTGCCATTTACTGCAATCTAGACCTCCCCAAAATCGTATATGATAACAAATAAAGTACTATGTTTATTTTTAATTGACTTAAAAACTAAATATTACATAGTGGCGCAGCTAGTCCACAAGGTGGCACAGCGCCTCTATTACATTATTTGGGGAGAACCCTGGGTAGACAGAGGCAATGTGCCAGCTAATTGAACACTTTCTTTGAGGTCAAGATTTCAGCGGTAAGTGGCTGTATGGGTTGTGCCCAATAGAACCAAAAATAAAAACAGGCATCTCTGACACAGCATTTCAATAAAATAGCATATGTACATACATACACAAACACACACACAGTACAACTGATTAAAACTGGAAGGACACTGCTTGCAGTAACAGTGTGTGTGTCCGCACAGGAACTGGAGTCATTGGGAAGAATTAAGTCTGTGCTCTCCATGTTACCAGACACATACAAACAGTACTATACATCAGTATATTCTGTAATATCATCAACTACTGTACATACATACAGTACATACTTCATGTGCTCTCATACTTGTGGGAGAAATGCATGTGCAATATGAACCTATTCATGTGTTTAAAGTTTATTTTCACTTCTCATAAATAGTTCACAGTAACCATGTAACCACTCTCATGCACAAACACACAAATACTGAACTTAAAAAATCATTTCAAAACAAAATATTTGACTGCAACATTTTTGTAAAAAAACATATGGCAAAGTAGCAAGATGTTGCATAAAGAACCTCTATTCTTTTCACTTATAGATGAAGACAAGCTGAGTGGAATGAATTGGGTGACATAGAATGTGAAATAGTCAGTGGGACACTTTCAGAACAGCAGTAGTGATACAGGAAGAGGGAGAGAAAGAAGAATGATGGAAGTGAAATGGCACATGGCTCTTGTGACTTCATGCATGAGGAATGGTGTGACCCTCAGAGGAAAGATCAGAGAAAAACGTTCTCTGGAACCTAAAGAAGACTTTGTACAACTCCCAATGCAACTGCTCACAAATTCAATTATGCAGCACAACTCAGTTCTCAGACGCAATAAAGGACATGATTACAGACAAGCGTGGATCAAAAAGAAGTTACGGAGGTGGGGAATCCTGTGAGTTCCCTGCTCAAATTATAAACCTGACTGAGAGCAGTTTAACATATAGCTGCAAGCAGCCATGCCGGGGTTCAAGCTATGGCTCCAGAGCAAATTAAACACGTCACCCTAGGGCGAGCCACTTCTGTACTCCTTCCCACGCTTTCCAAATATCAGAACTCAAAATCCAACAGATCATGCAACATACTTTTGATGTATTTTGGACCTTTTCAAATGTTGACTACTTTAAACATCTTCTCCAGAACCGCTGGACCGATCAGCACAAAATGTGGTATTTAGCATCTATAGACACGTCTTCAAATAAGACTCTAGCTCAAACAATATGGCCGCTATAAGCCAATGAGCTCGCATGTATTATTTTTCATGTCCAACAGCGCCCCCATGCGGCCAAACAGAACCATACTCTACAGTTTAGCTAGACTCGCCTCCCTGAGCATGTGTGCCAAATTTCACGACTAAGTCAAACAGATCAAGAGATGTAAATATGTGCCCATTTTAGCCACTGTGTGGTCGATCTAAATGTGCTTGCATACGTTAAGTTCAGACAGTGTTTTGAACATGTATAGCAAGTTGTTACAATACGAATAACCGTGTCAGATTTTTATGCATTTATGTGCCAGGTCACGCCCACTTGAATGTTTATTGGTTCATGTTCTTTCAGATGCTAGCCAGGAAAATATTGCATTGAGAAACCTTGGTCCATAGATGCTATAAATCAAGTTTCAACCTGATCGGCCCAGTGGTTCCGGAGGAGATTTAATTTAAGTGTTTTTCAAAAAATTATAAATGGCAGAAAATCCATCATAGCGGACCTTATGGGATCCTGAGGAAAATGTGTTCCTTGTGAGGAGAGAAACCTGTGTACTGAATTTCAGGACTATAGGTCACATGGGATAAGGCGCATGACCTTTCAAAATGTGCAATTTCAAGCGCTTGATATAGCGCCACCATGAGGCCCTGGCGTAGCATTACATGAGACAGTGTGGACTATGGGCCTTTCCCATCATGCCAAGTTGTACCCTCCTCAGCCCTACCATTACACAGGAATTTGCATGTTACTTTTCCTTGCGGAAAGAACCGGTATAACAATGAACGGCAACAAATACAATAGGGTTTCTCTCAGCTTCGCTACTACTTCGCTACCCCTAATAAGATTAGTGTTCAGTGTAGCCAGTCTCAGAAAGAACCTGTACAACTACACGGGTAAATCCAGGCCTAGACACAGGCTAATCCATGTTGGGAAGGGAGGGTAGAAAGGAGCTGCAAGATGTTGTTAAGCGAATGGCTTTCTCCGGCCCCTTTGGCTGTGTCATCATATCATTCTCATGTACTCTACTGTTGTTGAATCTCAGGTGAGAGTCCAGGTACAGTATGGGGGGCTCAGGAGACAACCATATTAAGACTATAAACCAGACAACTACGGACTACCCTGCATACAACATACAGCCCATAGAGATCCTATATAGATACAACATACAGCCTGTAGAGATCCTATATAGACACAACATACAGCCTGTATAGATCCTATATAGATACAACATACAGCCTGTAGAGATCCTATATAGATACAACATACAGCCTGTAGAGATCCTATATAGATACAACATACAGCCTGTAGAGATCCTATATAGATACAACATACAGCCCATAGAGATCCTATATAGATACAACATACAGCCTGTAGAGATCCTATATAGCTACAACATACAGCATGTAGAGATCCTATATAGACACAACATACAGCCTGTATAGATCCTATATAGATACAACATACAGCCTGTAGAGATCCTATATAGATACAACATACAGCCTGTAGAGATCCTATATAGATACAACATACAGCCTGTAGAGATCCTATATAGATACAACATACAGCCTGTAGAGATCCTATATAGATACAACATACAGCCTGTAGAGATCCTATATAGATACAACATAAAGCCTGTAGAGATCCTATATAGATACAACATACAGCCTGTAGAGATCCTATATAGATACAACATACAGCCTGTAGAGATCCTATATAGATACAACATACAGCCTGTAGAGATCCTATATAGATACAACATACAGCCCGTAGAGATGTAGGATCTCTATGATAAAGCATGTGAACTTCTCACCTGACAAGAGCGGGGTCTGTAGAACTACTTGAACAAAATGAAAAGCACCACTTCACCGCGGTGTCACAGAGGTTGAATGGTCCCAGAAGATTCTTGGAATGATACCTGGATGTTTTGACACAGGGACATGTTGGAAGCTTGGAGGACATTATAGCATGAAAGCGTCAGAAATGGAGGGGACTAGGATGAAGGAATTACTTTTCTTACAGAAGTGGAATCACACTGCAGTACTTACAGGAGGGGGCTATGGTCTTTTTGTTTTTGTATTCTATGTTTTGGGATCTGAATTGTTTGAAAATGATTTCTGATATATATTTGGCTCATCCAAAATTAATCTGATTGATTAACTTTTTTATGCAAATACCTAAATACAACGCAGGCTCAGAAGCAGAGGAGCTAGATTCTATGCTTGTATGATTTTTTAAATACATTTCTAATATCGTAACAGCCTCCAACCTGTAACGGATAGTCATTAACACTGAGGTGAAAAGAGGAAGAAAACATTTTAGCATACCCGATATGATGTCACATACATTTGACCTATCACGACATTTCTCTCCAAAATACATGATGCACACCGAATTAATGGTGCTGTTTGTGTTATGACAAGTTTACGGTCTATGTGCGTCTCATATTGCTTACTGAACCCAAGATAGCAGTGACAAATACAACACAGACAACTATACCCACTTCTCCCCTTTGTTTTCAGCACATGGTGAAACTTCGGGAGCTCTATACCCAAAATCAATATCATCTGATGATCAACTCTGACTAAGGCAGCACTTAATCAAAATACACCACAATTAACATTAACCAATGGAAAAGTAAACAACAAATTGTGATGATAAAGTCTGTGATAAAAACAAAATGTATCTGCTTGTGAAAGGCAGGGTATATGATGGTGATGATAATGATTATGATAATGATTATGATAATGATGAAGCTGTAACTCTGATCTCTGGACAGCTAGAAAGGCAGAGGACCAGACATGAAAACCACTTTAAGTCCTGATGGAGACCAGGTCTTCTGTATGAGGTTCATCTTTGCGCACACATTCATTGCGCTCCATGCAAGAACAGCCTTCAACCAAGATACCGAGCAGCCTTCAACCAAGATACCGAGCAGCCTTCAACCAAGATACCGAGCAGCCTTCAACCAAGATACCGAGCAGCCTTCAACCAAGATACCGAGCAGCCTTCAACCAAGATACCATCTGGATTATGGTATAATATTTGGATTCTGTTTATTTTTCCTTAAATATGATGTGGATTTATATTAATATATATTTATATTATTCAAATGTTTATTTATACATGTATAATTCTATATACACATTTGTTTTTTAAGACTGTCCCTCTCCCCTCTCCAAAATCTGTGTGACCCTCCCCAGCTCAGATTGGGGGATGGAGGGATGGGTGGAGGAGTGTCCCTCCATCCTTCCTGTCAGCTCCTGGGACCCCCGGACAGTGCTCTCTCTGGGGTGGTCTGGTCCCTGTGTGCTCTGGGCTGGGTGGAGGAAGAGGTGGAGGGGCACTCCCATTGTAGGCCTGGCTCTGGGGAAAGAGAGAGGAGCAGGAGGGTGCCTGCATCCGAGGAGCAGACGGAGCACAGGTCTTCAGCCGAGAAGTTGAGGCTGCCCAGTTTGGCCAGTGAGTTGGAGCGTTTGAGGCTTGAGGGCACGGTGAGGCCGGCCAGCCGCATGCGGGTCTCGATCTCCTGAGCCCTCTGGCGCACCAGGCCGGGTTTGCCCCTGACGCTGCGGATGCTGTCACTGCTGGAGCTACGTGTCAGTGTGGAGCCATGGGGGGAAGAGTTGGGCGTCAGCCCCCCAGAGCCCACTGCACCCAGCAGGGCCTCGTTAGTCAGAGGAACCACCAGCAGCTCTAGGGGCACTGGGCATGGTGTGGAGGACTTGGGGAAGTCTTCTGGGAAGGCTGAGAACTCCACCTCCACAGGACTGGGGCCCTCCCTGGCTCCTGAGTGGGGGCTGTCTAGAGGCTCCAAGGGATGAAGCCCCTCCTGGGACAGACCTGACAGCCTCTCCAGCCTCTCTGCCCTCCGGCGGACCAGCCCTGACCTCTGTAGCTGCACTAGAGTCTCCTGCTGCTGGGCCACGTAGCAGGCCACCACCGGCCTCTTCTCCTCCAGGCTCAGTCCCAGCAGTTCTGGGACAGGGAGAGGCTCAGAGACCCCTAAAAGCTCCCCTTCCTCATCCTTGGCCTCACCAGTTATGTCCTCAGATGTCAGAGAGCAGGGGGAGTCCTGGGTATCAGGCAAAGGTGTAGAGGGCGGAGCAGCACAGTTGGCACAGTCACACAGAGGGCCACAGGGGTGCAGCAGGCTGGGGGTACAGGGTTTGTCGGGGGAGGTAAGTGGGAGAGGGAGAGTGGCACTTGGGACCTCCACAGAGACACTGGGCACGCTGGGGAGGTGTGTGGGGTTAAGGCAGAGATCAGCATCCTGGGTCAGTGAATCCATGTTATGGCTGGGCTTGTTGTCTGATCGCGAGAGAGCTGAAGGCTTGACTGGGTGAGCGGGTTTGGAAGGAGCAGTGTCCTAAACAGAGGGGAAACAAGAAGTCAGAAACAAAGAATAATCATTACTCTTTACTAATGTAGTTATCTATTTATTATGAGCTATTATATATACATATGAATTGGTTGTATATTACAGAGACAGAAGTCACCACAATGAAAACTGCTCCCACTTACATTGAGGCTGGACAGGGTATTAAAGTGGTTGTTATTGTTGGAGTTCTGGTTCAGGGTTACCAGGTCCAGCCCATTGCCCTCCTTCTCTCCCTCCTCTTCCTGAACCATCTCCACCTCTCCATCACCATCACCATCACCTCCTCCTGCACTCCCCACTCTTCCTCCTGGCTGTGCTAACGCCTCCATCTCTGCCTCATCTTTCTGAACCTCCTCCTCATCCTCCTCCTCTACGGTGCTGAACTCCAGACGCAGGCGCAGCTCTTCCAGGGGCTCTGGTCCTCGGCAAGAGGTCTGGGCCGCCGTCCCCACCCCAGCCAGCCCAAAGTGTGGCAGCGGCAGGCCCTCTCGCCCCTCAAAGGCCTCGTCATCCAGCAGGGCGTCGCGCTCCACGTCCTCAATCTCTATGAAGACCCGCTCCATGTCCAGGAGGGGCGGAGCGCGCACCGGCGTGCAGGGGTCACTGTCCAGGGCCGAGTCAGACAGCCTGCGGAAGTAGTAGTTGTTGTAGGCGGGGTCCACCTCCAGACTGATCATCCTGCAGGGGGAAAGGGGACATGCCGCCCCCTTCTCCTCAAGAGCCTCCTCATAGCAGGGGGACATCCCCGGCTCAGGGGTCCGGTTCGCTGGGTATTCCCCCCCACAGCACTGGGCCTGCTGGCCCTCATGGAGGTCACAGTCTGGGTCGGGGCGGTCAGGACGCCACAGCTTGTTGTGGCGCTGCTTACTGGAAGTGGACAAAAGAGGTGGGGTGGGGGCAAGGAGGAGCATGGGAGATATGCTTGGATAATACACATAGAACATACAGCAAAATCTATAACCTAGGGCACTATTTCAGTGCTTTGATCCCTTGTTGGGCTACCCTAGTTGATCTGGGCTATGGTAATTACAGAGGGTGTAGTCGAGTGTGACTGTACCTGGCGTCCAGGATGCCCTCGTACTCAGCCAGCTGTCTCATGAAGCCTGTGTTGGGCCGTGTGATGCTTCTCTTCTGCTTGACAAAGTTGAAGGCCTTCTCCAGTGACCAACCATACTCCTTCATGGCGTAAGCAATAACGGTGGAGGCTGAGCGGCTGACACCCATCTTACAGTGGACCAGACACTTGGAATGGTTCTTTCTGGTAGGGTTAACACCATGAATGTAGAGTAGTTAGGATAATCAGACTAGAATCCTCTGCCAGTTCTGTCACTCAGATGACTGTTCTCTGTCTGTGGCAAAGGTAATGACAGCCTTTGTGTTGCTAGTGGTAACCATCTTCAGCTTCCTTCTCTAGGACAACTTTGGTCACAGACTTGGTCCTACACTGCCTCGAATTACCCTAATTACACCCCAGTCAAGTCACTCACAGTTCTCTGTAAGCTACTATTACTGTACCTCAAGTGAAACAGCAAGAAGATACATGTACTACCAACGTATGAATAAAAAAAAGGATTATACAGGAGTGTGTTATGGTAAAGAATAGCTTGCTTTATCAGCTCTATCCCTCGCAATATCTCTGTCCTTTCCATCCCTCTTACCTGTTTCGAGACAAACATGACTTACTTTGCTTTAACTATGAAGTTGTATGTCTCGTTCCAGTGGGCCAGCAGGTCTGTATCCTCTTCGTCATAGACCCGTATGTTGTGGTAGGAGAATGTTCCTGGGAAGAAGTTATCTATCTCCCTGGTGACGTTGAGGATATAGCCCACCCTGGTGAAGAGACAGACACTACCCCATAATACTCCCACAATATTCTGACTCACACCAATGACTAATCTATGTTCTAATCGATGAGACAACCTTCGTGACAACTAATCATGTTCGTGACAACTTTAGTGCCTCTGAAAAAGTCCATTGACAGTGTTGGAGACATGACAGCCAATAACGGATTCACTCTATGGAATAGAAATGCTTGGAAGCGAGCAAAAGGCTGTACTTACCCAGTGTCCTGAAGCTCTTCCAGATTGGAGGCATTCCATTCAGATCCCTGCAAACAAACGTGGAAAAATGTCAGACTTAACTGCACATAAACACACAGTCAATTCCTCCACATGCTGAACAGTTATGGCTGTCCAAATGTTGCTCTTCCAGAGTACAACTTTTTCTAGCACTATCAGCCAAATATCATGGCTTCAGCAGGCCAAATCTCATTGAGACAAATAGATAATTCGACCTCAAACAATGAGAAAACTTATGAAATGCACTTGATTCATCAGATTAAGCAGAGTTTGAGTAGCCTGAGTGCCCGTCTGTTTGTGCTAGCATGCAAACTTCTTCTCACTTATTGTCATTCCAATGACAGCAATGGAGCTGGGAAGAGCAGAGACAGATCTGGGACCAACCTAGAGTTTGAGCGGTTCCAAGCAGTTCTGGATAAGGAGTTGTTGCCAGGTGACTAACCAGATAGAGGTGGTCAAATATGAGTGTTGCCTTGTCCATCTGGCCCAGGATCAGCAGCATCTCGTTGTCGATGAACTCCTTGTACTGCATCAGGTTACAGCTCATATGCTGCTCCAGCTCCGTCCGGATCTGAGGGGACAGCAAACTCATCAACTCCCAACCATTTGATATTCTACCATTTGTACTTGTAATATTCCTGACTACATATTTCAAATACATCAAATAATGTCCGGTCAAAATTGACTGAAGACTACACTACAAGTCAGTTAAGGCTGTAATGCAAAGATGTTTGTTTTCAATACCTTGTCCCAAATGGCACCCTATTCCATATTTTGTGCACTTCTTTTGACCAGAGCCCTATTGGCCTGGTCAAAAGTAGTGCACTATAAAGGGAGGGCACGCAGCTAATGTGTGCATTTAGGTCATCCCTCCCCGCTGCTTACCTGTTTAGAGGTAACGTTCTCCAGGTCCTGGAACATCATGATGCTACGGAGTTTGGCTTTGATAAGGCACTCTGTCCGCTCCCTTTCTGTGGGCCTGCATCAGCAGAGACAGACACACAGAGGCTTCATCAGCACACTGCTCTACTCTCAGTCAATGGGTCAGTCAGGACCAGCAGACCATCACACATTTCCTATACTGTCTATCTCGTTCTACATGTTTGACTTTGTGTGAAACTATTCACGTTATTTCATATCCATTTGCTCTTTCTGTAGACTCACTTGTCGACAAACATGGTGGGGGAGTCAGGCCGCAAGGTCTCCAGGTCTCTCATGGCGTTCCACTCGTTGATGCAGCTCTGCTCTGAGGCGATGCAGCTCTCATAGTAACCCATCCAGGTGAGGGCCATGCCCCCGGGGAAGTAGTTGTACCTGCGGGACACCTCACACACCTTGTGGAGGATCTGCAGAGCCGACCTGGGACGGGGGTTAGAAAGAGACACTGGTCAAAGTGGGTCAATTTATCTTCAATCAACCATCTTTGTTACTCTGGGAGAAATTTGGTGCAGTATAATAATTTTCTACCAATAGGCATTTAATGGGTAATGAGCTGATTCACATGAACAAATGGCATTCATTTTAGGCTGGGTATCTGTAAAGCACTGTGTGACAATTGCTGATGTAAAAAGGGAAATATAAAATACGTTTGATTGATTGATTGATGCATGCACCTGCATCTCTACACCAGTATTTGGCAGAGTATTTTGAAATGCCTCAACCGTGTGGTCTGATATGAATTCAGCAGCCAATGTATTGATGTGGGATTGCTTCATTAACAACAATGTATTAAGCAGTCATTCCTACGGTTGTGTCTACTCACCACATGGCCTGTACAGACACAGGTTTGAAGACATGATTCCGGCTCACTGTGTTCACACTGAAACCCCTGAGGGAGACACAAGACAGGCAATGACTCTCCCTGATCACACACTGATTCATACCTAGTAACCACTAAAACATAACTCTCTATCAAAACACATGTGGCGGTTAAAGTAATTTTAGCACATTAGCCTGTGCTGAGCTCAGTGTCTTTTTCTGTACCGGTATTCCAGTTATAGGTATTCCAGTTATTGGTATTCCAGCTTTTCCAGTTACAGGTATTCCAGTTATTACAGCGTTAAGCAAACAGAGCTGTTTCTCTCCAGAGTGTATAGCAGGGGGCTGTAGTCTGAAAGAGGGGTCACAGATACAGAACAATTGTATGTGTATGGGGGACTTGCTCACCCGTCTCCATCCAGATGGATCTTGGTGTCACTCCACAGAGGCAGCACCATGCCAACAGAGCAGCTTTTACTGGGAACAACACCAAAAGACACGTTCCCAGCAGATCAACACACCTGGTTTGACTTCAAATGGAGATGCTGCTACAACAACAACAAGGGTCTAACAGCTGGCATCAAGGACGACCATAGTAAGTGAGGAAAGAGACACACACACGAGCTGGCCCAGGCCCAGACCCATACACACCTGTCCTTGTCGCTGAAGTCTATGCCCAGCAGGATGTTCTCCTCTGTGTCCTGTCGTCCGCTGGTGTACACCACCACCATGTAACGCACTCTGTCTGACCAGGCACTCTCCAGCCGCACCGCCTGTAGCAGGGGACGTGACAGTTTCATCAACTCTTTCACAAACAACGAGGCTACATTGCCTACCTGTCCACGCACCTCTCCCAACATGTGATCTGATAAAAAGGTCATACAAACTGACTCTGAACATAGAGGGTACACACAGTCTGACTGCAGGGACACATGGGCTGCTGCATCATGTAATTCCACACGCACAAGACATGGGCATAACACCCACACAGTCCAACCGTAACACACACACATACACTCCAATCCTATAAAGTAATCTCCTCACAGTCAAAAACAGTTTGTTAATACATGGGAGGCATCATTCCAATGGAGTGTGAGAACATAGTGGTAGATAAACTAATAAACTCTCCATTTCACAGACACCATGGAAACACTTGGTAATGCTCTTCTGTGTGAGTTCAAACATGTTCTCATTATCTAATAATTACAGTGAGCAAACAAGTCTTTAGTACACAAAGGTGAAATAAAAAAAATAAAGTCTTTAGTACACAATAAAAAGCATTCAGGCAGGTTGACTATGTCATGGTGCCAGGTGGTTAGTCACTGGCCAGGGTTGTGGGGAAGTGTGTGTGTGTTGTCTCTTACCAGTTTGATTCGGTCCTCCGAGCGAAGAATGTTGATCATCACCTGCAGGTGCTGAGGTAAGTCTCCTGTTGAAAGAGAAGAACAGAAAAAAAATAAAGACCTGGTTGGTTAGTGTCACCAGATAACATGGTTTATTGTGATTATAAATACATCTTAGTCATATGAAATAAATCTTTGACATTAGGAAACTGAACATCACTCATCATGGCATGGGCAATGGATGTTGAGTGAGAATATAAACAACAACTTAATGCACTCTATCGTTGAGTGAGTGAGCAGCTGCAGGCACAATTTGCTAGTGTCATGAAAGGATACATAGCAGAGAACAGTGCCCTCCAGAACTGGGTATTTCCATGTAAAAGGATCCATGAACATCAACATGTGAAGTTCATAGGAGCATATCAAATTGGGTATTAAATTAAAGTTAAGAGTGTATATTTTGGGGAAATGAAGGCATATCCACCATTTTTTTTAAATTAATTGTCCATCTTAACAATTAGGCATAAGTAAAGGCTTTGATTTCTGGATTCAGATGGAAAATAACTCTTAGAAAAAGTCTTAAAAGGTATCAGAAATATTTCAAAAAACAATAATGTTGACGTAAAGACCCCTGCCAACTAATATCAACATATATTTAGTTTTGGAGAAATTGTTTTCTGTAACTTCAAGAAATATTACCTTGTGCCTTGTAATTCCTTTACCAAAAACCCACATACCGTGCCTTTATAAAGTATTCACACCCCTTGACATTTTACATTTTGTTGTGTTACAGCCTGAATTTAAAATGGATTAAATTAAGATTTTTCTTATCACTGGCCTACAAACAATACCCTATAATGTCAAAGGTGGATTATGTTTTTAGAAATGTTTACTAAATAATAAAAATTGAAAAGAGTCAATAAGTATTCAACCCCTTTGAGTAAACATTTGCTTAACAAGTCACAAACGTTGCATGGACTCACTCTGTGCAATAATAGTGTTTAACATGGTTTTTGAATGACAACCTCATCTCTGTACCCCACACATACAATAATTTTTAAGGTCCATCAGCCGACAGTGAATTTAAAACACAGATTCAACCACCAAGACCTGGGATGTTTTCTAATGCCTCACAAAGAAGGGCACCTATTGGTAGATGGGTAAATATTCAAATAAAGCAGACATTGCACATCCCTTTGAACATTTCTGTAAAACAAAAACTAAAAAAACTAAAAAGATAGTTGTGTTCCTATCTTTTGTTGTCTCGGGTTGTTGACAGTAGGTGCACCCGATTCAGCTGCCCTGCATGCCAGGTAGGAAAACTGTTGCCATTTTGAACCATTTCATGTGTCTGAAGGTACAAACTCTGCCTTCCCGGCGGCCCAGAGAGCAAATCAGGTGCACTATAAACCTACCGCTGACTGATCGTATGGCTCAGATGACCATGTCCGCAGTAACGTAGCAGGCATAAAAGAAAGCTACAGCAAAGTTGATAAAACCATGACTAGAAGAGAGACTGTCAACAAATACAGCAAAGTGTTGCTGTTTTTATGAGTGAGTTAATGTTTAAGTTCTTACTCAGCACTGTCAACACTTTGTATTCAACAGTTTTATAAGTCATTAAATGCACGTTCTTCCTATTTCCACTCAGTGCCTCAACAAGCACTGCAGCAGTAATTAATGAGTAGGGAAGTGTAACTATAGCTTTACTTTGTTGTTATTATTAGCAGCTTGGGTCTTTTTTTTATATCAAGGAATATTTCACTTTCTCTGTTCATAGGAGTAACAACATGAATTTGTGCACGAGGCAGAAATAATGTGGTGCGACTCGAGTTTTGCCATCAGCTGGAAGACGAAGTACCTTTTTGGCCAGTGTCATTGGAGGAAATGTAGAACGGAGGGATGTTGAGAGGCGGACCCTCAGTCTGCTGCTCTCTCCCTCTGCTAAGACTGACCATCAGCCCAGTAAAATAAAAATAAAAAGCAAATAATTTAAATGTATGCTCACTCAGCTGTGCTTCACAAGTAATACAACAACGGATCTATTACCGGTGTGATCAGATGGCCTACCTTAAATTTTGAAATATATATATTTTTAAATTGCCCAAACAACAATGCATTGGCAGGGCAATTCAAGCAAAGCCTATATGCGGTGATAATGTATTGGGCCTATAGCTTACTGCACAAACCTCATTGCTAAAGTACTGTTTTTAATTGGTTAATGTTGCATAGGCTTACGAGCGGTAGATCTCGGCTTGCATTTTGACTCAAAGTAATCTTGACTCAGAAAAGGTTGGTGACCACTGTTCTAGTGTTTTCCCTGTTAACACTATCTACGTTTCCCTTTACTGTGACAATTGTGATCGAATCCACACAATATTAGCCACTTTCAATGCAGCATACCGAAACAAATCTAACTATGCAAGAGATTGTGTTGTAGGTAGAACGCATCGGTGTATGATTCTATTGCATTGACAAGCACTACTCAGCCCATACTGTACACAGACTGGTGTGGCATAAACAATCAGAGCTGCAGTAGGTCTATAAGCAAATAGACCATTGATCTGTACCATTAACTTTGAACTGGACTGTGTTTACAGCATGAGCAGTCGTGAGTAGATGCGCTTGTTTTGAGATCAAAGCGAGAGCTGCATGTAGCCATGTGTGCACATTTTTTCCGTTGCTAGTTAGTGAGTTATTAGCTCAGTTATAGATCATTTGTAGTCAGCCATAGGTGAGAGAGCACAAAACGTATACATTTCTTGACATCTTTGAAGAGAGTCAGGTAAAGAGCATATTTTTTCTTCTTAAATGGGCAGTTTTGTATTTTGAGTAGCCAATAGGCAGAGGGTAGTAACATTTTTCTGATTCTCTGTGATAATGGTATGGTAATAATAATGCATTTTATTTTGTAAAATGGTTTCTTGCATCAAACAACACAACAACATTTTCAGTCAATTCCTTGTCTGAAGGACAAGTGGATACACAGGTCAATGTCAAGCCCCTGCATGTTTTTTCTTCTTCTTCCAAAAGTCTCATGGAATGTAGTCCTACATTGAACACCAAACATTGGCTGCTACTGTAGACTGAACGATAGAACAGCTATTTCTTTTTTTTCTTTTTTCTTTTATCCCCTTTTCTCCCCAATTTTCGTGGTATCCAATCGCTAGTAATTACTATCTTGTCTCATCGCTACAACTCCCGTACGGGCTCGGGAGAGACGAAGGTCGAAAGCCACGCGTCCTCCGAAGCACAACCCAACCAAGCCGCACTGCTTCTTAACACAGCGCACCTCCAACCCGGAAGCCAGCCGCACCAATGTGTCGGAGGAAACACCGTGCACCTGGCCCCCTTGGTTAGCGCGCACTGCGCCCGGCCCGCCACAGGAGTCGCTGGAGCGCGATGAGACAAGGATATCCCTACCGGCCAAACCCTCCCTAACCCGGACGACGCTAGCCCAATTGTGCGTCGCCCCACGGACCTCCCGGTCGCGGCCGGCTGCGACAGAGCCTGGGCGCGAACCCAGAGACTCTGGTGGCGCTATCTCTAGGGCACTGCGATGCAGTGCCCTAGACCACTGCGCCACCCGGGAGGCTAGAACAGCTATTTCCATGTTAAAATGTTATGGGATGCATTTACTCCATTGTTTTTTATTGTAAGACACCCTGGTAGGCCTACATTATGATCAAATAGCCACAGTAGCCTACATGGCCACTTAAAACTGTAACTTAAAGCGAGTACAGCCTCAGTGTTCACAGACTTTTCACAAATCTCAAGTTTGTGTTCAGCAGACCTGAAATTTGCTCAGTGCCTAAGAAATGTAGGGAAAATGAATCCCCACCACGTCTTTGAAACAGTTTTTAATTGCATATCTGAATAAGTGCAAGCTATTGTTAAATCACTCCCTGTTCATGCACTTTCCCCAATGCATTAAAAACTGCTATGGTGAAACCCCTTCTGAAGAAAAGTCATCTAGATTCTTCAGCTCTTAGCAATTTTCCGCTCTTTCATCTCCAACCTTCCATTCTTAAGCAAAATTCTGGAGAAATTGGTTTTGAAACAGCTAAATTAATTATTTTAAAAATCCAATCTGGTTTCCGTGCCCACCACAGCACAGAGACAGCCTTAGTTAAAGTTTTAAATGATCTTAGAGCCAACTATGGCTGAACCCATTTAGTCGACAGGTCGATTGTTTGGTCGATAGGCTGTTGGTCGAGCAAGATGTTTTTGGTCGAGCAGTCGCAAATATTTTATTTTTGTCAAGGTGCACAAGACACCTGTCTGATTCGCGCCTATCTCAGTGGACTAATCCATTGCGGAGACCACAGGGATGGCACAGTCCATCACTCTAAGACATGTGATACTGAAATTGTATAAGGTTATATTATGTAAAAAATAATGATGCAACACTAATCAATCAAATATTATTTTATAACAAATGCGCTTTCTCCCGCATTGGATACGGTCGCTGTCCGCGGTTCTGAACCATAATCTTCCTTGAATTGGTGCCTTTCCCTATGTTGTTATGTGCATAATAGCAAAGTTAACCAGCAAATTGGGATTGAGAACAAAGCGGCGGAGGCAGCAGAGACGAGGAAACAGCGCTTGCCTTAGCCTAATTGTCTAAGAAAATTGAGGAGATTTAATTAGGTCTATAATCAATAGCCTAACTGTTAAATGTGCCTGGCTTTAGAAATCACCCATATATATCTACATAAATAAGACAGATCTTGCTTCTGTTGCCTGTTTGTTTAATAGCCTACTGTTTCCGTGAGCACCAAGCCTCATGCAACAGCAAAATGTTGCAAAAAGCAATTTCACAGATTCGGCTGTTTTTAATCTTTGCTATGCTGTAATAAAGGCTTTTAAAATAATGTTAGAACAGATTGGTATTACTTATAATTTATTTGGTGTTGTTTACACTGTTCCAAACAGGTAGAAAAATAATATTGTAATCTAACAGCACCTGTTTGTCACACATAATATGCACGTAGCTTTCACTCCTATAGCCTCCTTTTTCTTGATCTCCTTCTTGTTATAATTACAATTATTATTATGATCATCGTTATAATAATAAGTAATGTAGTTATCATTAGGCCTATAATTCAATATAAATTCTACCTTATCAATCATTCATTCATTCATGCCATCACACGGCACACGAGACATTCATGCTGTGAAATGCAGTCAAGCATTTTAGTTTTAAAATTAAATGAAGGGAGCTTTGAATAATTAGCCTAAACAATAAATAAACCACAATTCACAAATGCATGCAACTGTTTTTAGTCTGCTGTAATAAAGGCTTTATATATTTTTTTCCCCCGTTAGACATTCTCTCTGGTACACTTATTTAGTGTTGTTTACACTGTTCTAAATGGTCATTTAAAAAATATATATATTGTAATCTAACAGCAATTGTTTGGCACATAATACACACAACACTTGCTCATATACCCTCCTTTTAATTAATCTTCAGTCGTTTCCACAACTAAGTCAAATGTCTTCCACAGATCTGACTTCCACTTTCCCTCCTGAGAAACCAACAAACATTTTCCCGTTTTTCTTTTTCACATCCTCGGGATCCATTTTTCTGTCGCCATTACTGTGTTCCGATTTTGTTATAACCAATTTACTGATGTGATTATGATAGACTATAGGTCAGGCACGATTGGTCACATGCATACGATGCTTACAGGGTTGAGGGAATAGGGAATGTTTTTCATAAAACAAATGAGGGATTTCGGTAACAGAACTTTTCACTCAGAAACTAAAATGGCCAAAATTACGTTGCAGCTTCAGAACGGACAGCGGCGTAATACTGCAATGCTCTTCTGTCTGGTGTACCCAAGAAAGTCATTGGTCAACTGCAAAACATACAGAATGCTGCAGCAAGTGTACAGACCAAGACCAGATGGAGAGCACACATTACACCGGTTTTAAAGTCTCTGCACTGGCTGCCTGTGAGTTATAGAATACATTTTAAGACTCTTCTATTGGTTTTCAAATCAATCCACGATTGTGCACCCCAATACATATTAGACATGCTTTTAAGTTATGTAGAGAGAGACATTAAGAGAGACAGCAAAAAAGGGAGGGCTACTCGATATGGCGGCGTTAAATGACAACCCTAACCACTACAATGATCAGTAAAGAGTGGCAGCCAAACATGTGTCAGTCAAGGTATTCTGATGACTGGCAAACAAACTATGTCCTCTCCTCCTGGGCGGCTTTAATTACAGCTGTCGGCGCCACGCTGGCTCTGGGCATGTTCCCCTGCTTCATGGCGCATCCATAGGTAGACGCCTCATAAAGACACGTTCAGACATATATTCATTTACATGTATTAGTAAGTTAGTACTTTACTCTGCAACTATTCTGGGCCTTAACAGCCAGGGGCTACAGGAGTTCTCAGCTCAGACTCACAACCGAGACAAATGCTAATCTCTGCATTTGGTTTGGTTGAGGCCCACATCAGTTGACACGCAGGTATCTTTCTTTTTGTTTTGGAAGTTCTGCAAGTTCTTCACTGGGTGGTGTTTTCATGACATCTCCTGCCACTGTTACAGCTTTGACAAAAGATAGTGGCCAGCCAAGATTTGGGCCAGCAATGGTTGGTTACTCAGACAGAAGGGACCGCACAGTGTGGCCTCAGCTCATGGATCGGAAATCAGTCACCTCACAACCTGAGGGCACCGCTAAGTATTCTAACTACAAGGCGCAATGTTCACTGGCAGTGGGCTACAGGATAAACATTACCCAAAGGCCAGGCTAAGGAGATTATCCATTCCTGTTTGAAAACATTCTGTCCTACAGCAAACAACCTTAAAGAAAATGGCCTGTTCACTTTCCACAGGCAGCACTTTCTCTACAAAAAACACATGACTGCATCCTCCAGTAACTCCCGACCAACTTAATCACTCAATGTGGGCTAGCAGCCAATCCTGATTGTGCTCAAGATCAGTCAATTCACTTGGTGACGCAAACCATTCCAAATTCCATTTGAATTCACTTCAACAAGGAAACCAAAAATGAGAAACCAATTGGAATGAAATGAACAAAATAATAGCTCACAGAGTAAAACTAGAACAGCATTGGGAGAAAAAAAAACTATCCTTGGTTCTCTGATATTGAGAGTGCATGTTAAGCTCTCCCAAGCAACGGCAGGATCTTGTTTTTAACTAATTAAAACCTTTGCCTCAGAATCATACTTGAAATATCATGCTTTACATTATACTGGTGACTAAACACTGGAACCTCTTATATCCTTTTATACTAGGTCCTATGGTATACCATATGGCTTTGCAAGACATTGAAGCTTTGAATAGACTCGCAGATAAATGACTAGGTTACAAAATAGATGACAGCCAAATAGGGCTGACCCCAATTAGTCAACTGGTTGACTGTTTGGTCATTAGGCTGTTGGTTGACCGAGATTGTTTTTAAATCGAGCAGTAACAAATATACAGTGCCTTCAAAAAGTATTCTGACCCCTTAACTTTTTCAAAATTGTTAGGTTACAGCCTTATTCTAAAATGTATTAAATATATTATTTTACTCATCAATCTACACACAATAACCCACAATAACAAAGTAAAAACATGTTTTTAGAAATAAAAAAAACTGAAATCACATTTACATAAGTATTCAGACCCTTTACTTAGTACTTTGTTGAAGCACCTTTGACACTGCTTACAGGCTCGAGTCTTCTTGGGTATGACACTACAAGCTTGGCACACCTGTATTTGGAGAGTTTCTCCCATTCTTCTCTGCATATCCTCTCAAGCTCTGTCAGGTTGGATGGGGAGCGTCGCTGCACATCTATTTTCCGGTCTCTCCAGAGATGTTCGATCAGGTTCAAGTCCGGGTTCTGGCTGGGCCACTCAAGGACATTCAGAGACCTGTCCCGAAGCCACTCCTGTGTTGTCTTGGCTGTGTGCTTAGGGTCGTGATCCTGTTGGAAGGTGAACCTTCGCCCCAGTCTGAGGTCCTGAGTGCTCTGGAGCAGGTTTCATCAAGGATCTCTCTGTACTTTGCTCCGTTCATCTTTGCCTCGATCCTGACTAGTCTCCCAGTCCCTGCCGCTGAAAAACATCCCCACAGCATGATGCTTCCACCACCATGCTTCACCACAGGGATGGTGCCAGGTTTCCTCCAGACGTGACGCTTGACATTCAGGCCAAAGAGTTTAATCTTGGTTTCATCAGACCAGAGAATCTTGTTTCTTATGGTCAGAGTCTTTAGGTGCCTTTTGGCAAACTCCAAGCGGGCTGTCATGTGCCTTTTAGTGAGGAGTGGCTTCCGTCTGGTCACCCTACCATAAAGGCCTGATTGGTGGAGTGCTGCAGAGATGGTTGTCCTTCTGCAACACAGAGAAACTCTGGAGCTCTGTCAGAGTGACCATTGGGTTCTTGGTCACCTCCCTGACCAAGACTCTTCTCCCCTGATTGCTCAGTTTGGCCGGGCAGCCAGCACTAAGAAGAGTCTCGGTGGTTCTAAACTTCTTCCATTTAAGAATGATGGAGGACACTGTGTTCTTGGGGACCTTCAATGCTGCAGACATTTTTTGGTACCCTTCCCCAGATCTGTGCCTCGACACAATACTGGCTTGGTTTTTGCTCTGACATGCACTGTCAACTGTAGGACCTTACATCGACAGGTGTGTGCCTTTCCAAATCATGTCCAAATCAATTGAATTTACCACAGGTGGACTCCAATCAAGTTGCAGAAACATCAAAGATGATCAATGGAAACAGGATGCACCTGAACTCAATTTCGAGTCTCATAGCAAAGGGTCTGAATACTTACAGTATGTAAATAAGGTAAGTGGGTTTTTTTCTTCTAAAAACCTGTTTTCACTGTCATTATGGGGTACATTGCTGAGGATTTGTATTTATTTCATCCATTTTAGAATAAGGCTGTAATGTAACAAAATGTGGAAAAAGTCAAGGGGTCTGAATACTTTCCGAAGGCACTGTATATATATTTGCGCCCATCTCAGTGAACTAATCCATTGCTGAGGCCTAGACTAAAAGCCAATTTATACCTGATCCGAAAATGTGGTCGGAGGCTCCATATGGAAAGTGTGATGCAATTGTGGAGCCTCCAGAGGCATGCAGAGGGCAAATGGAGCTCTGTACCGCATTGCTATGTGCCTCCCAAGTGTTGTAACAACGCGGAGGGCTATGTATAGCTCCGCATTGACATGATTGGTTGATGGTAGGTGGGGGCGGTACGTCCTGTATAAACACAAACTCACTTCCTTGACAACAGCTCTGCACTGCTCCGCAAAGTGCAAAAAGTATAAATGCCCTGACCTCTGCTGAGGGCATTTCACCGTAAATGCTGCATGGACAATGCAAACGTCGGATTGACCATGCACCCAGATGCACAATGCACGTCTCTCTCCAGAATGGGCTCTATCTTATGAATTTGTGCACATTCATTGTTTCATAACTTCATTGAGTGAATTGTTTGCGTTTGATTGTTAGTGTCTATCAATTCACCATTACATATATCACCAGTAGTACATTTACCGTTAATTCCTATAATTTCTAATCTACAATGTTTGTGATTTTGTTTACGGTAATGTCTTTTAACGCATTCAATACTATTATTCCATTCTTCCCGTTCTCATTGTCTGACTGGACACGTTGTTTGCAGAGTGCACAACCTATGCTACACTTATGAGAAACAAGTTTTGGTTCATTCCATTTACGAGTTCTGTCAATTTAGTCCATTGTCTTTTGTTTGAAGCGCTCCTGTCAATGTTGAGTAAGGACACGCACGCGCGTAGGCCTATAGGCTACCTGGCCTGCGAGCAAATGTAGGCATATAAATGTGCCCATTTGGGGGTCTGATATTATTTCTGATTGACTTAACGCGCACCACCACTAATGACCTGTGGAGATTTTCAAAGTAACGTTTTCTTCACCTCAAACAGAAAGCAAACAAAGCCTGTTTTGACATCAATTCAGAATGACAATAGTTCCTCAATGTATTTGAAAAATCTTTCCAGCTCTCACCCTTTTGATAACCACTTGAAAGGAAGTTACTTTTTTAGGTTTGTATAATTTTCCTTAAAATAGAATTTTGATTAACCACATATAAATTTAATTAAACTGTTTCATGAAAATATGCATATGAAAACCTTAACTGGCACGCAGATCGGTAGAAATGGTAAGATAAATTGGCATACAACATGAGAAAGGTTGCAGATTCCTTGTTCCTATTACCGGCAACTTCAGGAGAGTAATGGCAAAATCTGCTAAAGCCAGCAGGAGCGGGAAGAGGATAGATGGGTCAGGTTAAGATCTCTGACGCCCTCTTGAGACATTTGTCTTAACATATCAAACCGTAAGCTTAAAGCATCAGACGAGCTCAATGTTAACGACATGCCACTGACTGAGTAAAAGCCAGAGTGTCTATGTATCCGGATGACTCAACACTATACACGTCAACTACTACAGCGACTGAAATGACTGCAACACTCAACAAAGAGCTGCAGTTAGTTTCAGAGTGGGTGGCAAGGAATAAGTTCGCCCTAAATATTTGTACAACTAAAAGCATTGTATTTGGAACAAAACCCTCAGTAAACCCTAAACATCAACTAAATCAGGTGGAAATTGAGCAAGTTGAGATGACTAAACTGCTTGGAGTAACCCTAAGATTGTAAACTGTCATGGTCAAAACATATTGATGCAGTAGTAGCTAAGATGGGGAGAAGTCTGTCTATAATTAAGCAATGCTCTGCCTTCTTATCAACACTATCAACAAGGCAGGTCCTACAGGCCCTAGTTTTGTTGCACCGTGACTATTGTTCAGTCGTGTGATGAGGTGCCACAAAAAAGGACTTAGGAAAATTGCAATTGGCTCAGCACGGCTTGCCCTTGGATGTACACAGAAAGCTAATATTAATAATATTGTGGCAGACAGCAGGGAGAGGTGAGGGGAGTGGTAATTGAGGGGAGATATCTTGCAGGTTGCTGACTCCACCCCCGAGCCTTAGATGGACTTCCTGCCCCAACGAGGAGAGGCTGTAGGTCGTTAAGCCAGGGAGTGCTTGGGGATAAAAGAGGAAGCAGCCTGTCCAAAGGGGTAGAGGAGGAGCGAACCAAGAGAGGTATGAAGAGTGAGAGAAGCGAGAGCAATATCTGTATGATTACCCGTTGTGACCTGGACTGTCGGACTACCTCCCTTGTGTATTTCATAGTATTGATGTCTTCACTATTATTCTACAATGTAGAAAATAGTATAAATAAATAAAATAAAAACCCTTGAAAGAGAAAGTGTCCAAACTTTTGACTGACACTGTATATAGCTGATTTTTTACAAAACATAGGGTGCGTCTATATATGGAAAACGACATGTTTAAAAATTGATTGGTCGAAAGAACAGATGACTTTCGGTCGACCAAGATTTTTTTTGGTCTGGGACAGCACTACTGCCAAATCCTCAGTGTCCTGTTTTGATTGATATGGAACAAAGGTAGGCCTACTAATGAGCACAACTTAACCACTAATCTGCCTAAGCTACACACGACACGTCTGGAACATGCTAATAATCAGCCAGACACTGTCCCTCCACCTCAACCCTGGGTGCACTCACTCATCTAGTGTGCTTTCCAGGACAGCAGGTAGAGACACTCATCAGACAAAGCAGCAAATAGGCTAACCAGACAAAACAATAACAACACTATCTAAGATGGACAGGGTAATGAAGTTAATTAGTCTGAGTTTTGGGACCATTTACCCACTTCGCCTGGCAACCCAAACTTCCATTGGGTCCTGTCCTTTGGTTGTGTGGTAGGTACTCACCTGCATGTTTGTGGTGGGGATGTGCTTTCTGGTCTTGAGGACTGCTGCCCTGCTGCAGGAAGAGGGCGGCACCCTTCACCATGAAGAAGCTCTCGCTCAGGCTGCAAAAGCACAACAGATGAAGAGAGCAGTTAGGATCTCTGGATCAAGCAACAATCTGGGCAGACTGAGCCACATGGTCACTCACAGTTCAGCACCGTGCAAACTGTTCCAGTTCTGTAACAGAACCCTTACACCTTTTACAGCCCTATGTTAGAGGGAATGAAGATAAAGAGAGTAGGTAAGTCATATTTGGGACCAGACAGTGTTTAATATATGGCTTCAGGTCAGGAGGCCCAGACAGGCACTGAGATGAGGATAAATCTTGGGTGTTGGCTGCCACTATTTCTGCCGCTAAACCAAATAGGAAAAGTCCAGCTGTAAGACAGGTTTGAGAGGGAGCCGGAGCCTCAACCTACAGCAGCTATGAATCAAGCTTTGATCCTGAATGCTTATCTGGCCTTTTTCCCCTGCATGAGCTGCTGCATCCTGATGGGATCTGGCAGGTCTCTGCTGGCCCAGACAAATGCAAAACAGCTTGAATAATTAGCTGCAGTATTTTGTAATGCATTCCTCGGAGCTACACACAGCATTTATATATGTCTCACCTGTCTCGGCTATATGTCAAACTTCTCGTTGACTTCCTGAGAAATCTGCAGGTGACAATTAATATAGAATGGTGATGGTGAAAGACAAAGTGGGGCTGAAGCTGTTCTCCATGCTAGCTCCAATTAATCCTTTTCACTGTGCTTTCAGAATGAGTCTCTCTCCAGGCTCATAAATCCACCTGACAGAAGGGCGGAACACATACCCAATGTACCCTGTTTGTGCAGTCTAGCAAACCAGCATGTCATTGGAAAGTACCGGTGTGATGAGAGACAGGAACAAAACAAACACCTAACAGGAAAACTAGACAACACCAAAGCCTAAGTACTGTTAAATGTCTAAACCAGTATTTCAGGTGAGACACTAAATGCCATAGGTTGTGCTGATGACAAAAGTCTGGTTGAAAAGGGGGTTAGCCTAAACATTCAGGGGTCATATATTTAAGCCCTGTGAGGGTCAAGAACCATCCCTGAGTCAGCCCACCACCCCCCTCCTTCATTGTCTGTCCCTGACTGGACTTCCTGTGTCCAGGCCAGAGGAGGAAGAGGCCTGGCACAAGCATACAATAACGCCGAAACAACAGGCTCTGCTTTGTGCCGCCGTCACACTAAAATTACCCCCCCCCTCCGACCACAGAGACAGAGTTCCACAGTGACAGGCCCATGGGGATGGCCGGCCACTAATCACAAGATCCTTTGTTTCACTTTGGCCTTTTGTTTCTCTCCTCTTTTTCCCCTGTTGTTAAAATGTATGGGGCTGTGTGGAGACTCCGGTCAGGGAATGATGAATATGAGGTAGAACTGCAGCTAGCTAAGTCTATAGGAGGAAATGGAGAACTTTCTTCAAACATCATAACATCATGTCATTCTGTATGTGCAGTTACTTTGTGGGAAGGCCACTAGAGATAATCCCCATCAAATAACCATGAATTCTACCTCCATCTAGTTTACCACTTTGAGCTGCCTTCAGCATTACCTGTAATATCTCGGCAGGATATCAATCTATTATAGAATTGAAAACATACGGTATTTCTCTCCTACTAGAAAACAAAATAAAAGTTTCATTCTATTTTGTTGGCATCTACACATAGTACATACAATGCTGTATGATCCATTGAAATATGCTGCATGCGTAAACCACAGTGAGAAACCAATCGGAGGATGTGTTGAATGTGAACCGTCCTCTCCTTTCCTGCCATGTAAATCACCAGCATCCATACTCAGACAGTCAAATTAACTAGCTTCTGTTCTGCTCTACTCTGGTGTCTCAAGTCCTCCGGCACCCACCCTGCTATCAGCCTCTCCACTAACACCAGGACTAAAAATATATCTGCTACCACGGCACACAAAGACAACGATAGAGAGGCTTGCCAAATAGCCTCAATGATCCCTTATGATTATAGAGTAGGCCTACCTATTCTTCTGGGAGAGAAAAGAAGACAGGCTCTTCA
Organism: Salvelinus alpinus; assembly: GCF_045679555.1. NCBI lineage: Eukaryota > Metazoa > Chordata > Actinopteri > Salmoniformes > Salmonidae > Salvelinus > Salvelinus alpinus. Next base: position 71,541,663 of record NC_092090.1, on the reverse strand, counting down.
CTCTGAATGAGCAGAATTCATACAATCACAAGTGTATGACTAATTTTAGTATCAGGCTTGTTATGCGCATTAACTTGATCCCATGATTGCTCTTCAGTTGATCTAGGGAAGTTTCAAGCCAGTAGCTAGGCTATATACATTCCCCACTGTGTGTATTTGGACAGTGAAGCAAAAAAATTACATTTGTCTCTATACTCCAGCATTTTGGAATTGAGATTAAATGTTTCATATGAGGCGACAGTACAGAATGTCACCTATTATTTGATGGTATTTTCAAACATATGTTTTACCGTTTAGAAATTAAAACACTTTATATATCTAGTCCCCCCACTTGAAGTCATAAGTGTTTGGACAAATGTATTCATTTTTAGAGTATTAAAGTAGTCAAAAGTTTAGTATTTGGTCCCATATTCCTTGCACGCAATGACTACATCAAGTTTGTGACTCTACAAACTCATTGGATCCATTTGCAGTTTGTTTTGGGTTATGTTTTGCCCAATAAGAACTGAATGGTAAATAATGACTGAATAATCACTTTCTAAGTGAGTAGATAAGATGTTTCTGAACACTTCTAAAATAAAATCCTGATAATGTAATGGCACTATTAAAGAAAAACATCTTGAATAATGATGATTGAGAAAGTTAGAGGCTACAACAAAACATGCTAACCTCTCACCATTACCAAGGGGGGTTATGATCTTTCTCCCTTTTTAACCTTCACACTCATCATCATTCACAATTCATTCACGGTTATTCACAATCATGGTAGCATCCACATTACTGTAGAAGTGTTCAGAAAGATATTCTATTCTTACTTAGAATAAACATGACTGAACTTACACAACCCATTATTCACCATTCACTTCCTATTGGGAAAAACATCATCCGAAACAACCAAAACAAGCTGTAAAAATATCCACATTTGTAGAGTCACAAGCTTGATGTAGTGGTCATTGTGTCCAAATACATACAGAGGGGAGTGTAACATTTAAGATGGACGGGCAAATTAGCAGGTATTGTTCAGATTATTTAGGACAGATTGTGTAAGTACACAATAACATCCCAGTAGCCTTCCTAATGCATTTGTACACCACTGAGTTACCAGTCGTACACATCAATACATTCTACACAACTAAGAAGCACTGGATGCACTCCTGTCTTAGAACCACACAGGCACACAGTTCATCTTATAGCATTTCTATTCTTGTAGATCACACACTACATCTATGAGGGAACGGTTCAGAAGTCCCCACCCACTCCACACAGAAGCACTCTGCTAAACTCACATGCAGCATCTCTCGCTCTGGGTCAGCACGGCGTTCTCAACAAAATAGGGCAGCATCTTTAGCACAGCCTCCTGAGGGGACTCCACCACCAGATGCATTCTGTTGACCGGCCAGAGAGATCTCTAGCCTCTCCCGTCTGCTCTGCAGCCCTTGTCTTCAGATCCAAGAAACAGAGTTGGAGTAAAGTAATGTAAAGAGAGAGATCGCGTCACGGCCTGACCCAAACCCTGGGTGACAGACTTACTTAGTCCGGTCTCTTCTGTGAGATGTAGGTAGGCGGCTGCCTGCTGCTCTGTAGTAGCACTGAGTAAAGCAGTGAAGACAAGCCAAGTCAGAGTGCTCCTGCCTAAGAAGACTTGCTGCTGCGCACTGTCTCCACCCGCAGGCAGAGGCTTGTGTTCTTCTGCCTCCCTCACTCGCTCTCACACGATAACAAAATCTAATTCCTCTTGCTCTCTCTCTCCCTCTCTCACGCACTCTCTTAAACACTCAGACTATCACACAATCAAACCTCCTCATTTCTCACACACATTCAAACTCACAGACTCAAACGTACGCACAAATAAACGGGACACTGTATAGCCAGAAGTGTTTACGACTCAAGAGGATTTCAGATGTTGTACTACCTCTTTTCTCAGCATCAATTCTTCCCCGGCATGAAATCCATCCTTATTTAATCAATTCAATTCTAAGAAGACCACCAAACAATGTGTCTGTCCTAGTTCTCAGCTGCAGAACAACAGGTTTCCACTTCAGCAGGGGAAAAGAAGGTCCTCATCCAGGATCTTATACCGCTGTCCAAGAGAAACCTGCTCTCCAAGACCTCAGAGAATGGCTTTCTTTCTTCCCTTCTCTGGGACCAGCAAAGCTACTTATTCAATTGCAAAAATAAAATATATATGTCTTGATCTCCTTAGCTAGCAGGTTGCATGCCACCCAACAATTCAACTGACTCCAAGACAGCGCTGCCAGGGAACTCCTCACGTGGACCAATCATGGACGGGGAGGGCAGCGAGCCTGGCACACACAGCTCTGCACAAATCCCATTAACCTCAGGGGAGGGACCAACCCATTTCCCTCATTTAAGACTGGCCACTGCCGCCTGTCACTCACTCCCATTCCCATCTGTCCCAAACAGTGTTATTGTTAGTCACTCCACACTTGTGTCATATATGGATCAGGGTGGATCTGGGGGTTAGGAAGGGAGAACTTTAGAAAGAGTTGAGTATGTATTAGTTCTATGTTATGGTGTGACTCCTCTTTTCTCCAACACACATACATACGCACACACTCACTCGTAATTCAACTCATCTGAGAGGATTTGCTGGCATCGACAAAGGCAGGAGCTCTAGTACACAGATTTAAAAAAAACACCATCTCCTCGTCAACAGGAAGAGCTCTGCGGGCTGTGCTGTGTGGCGCAGCGGTCTAAGACACTGCATCTCAGTGCTAGAGGTGTCACTAAAGACCCTGGTTCGATTCCAGGCTGTATCACAACCGACCGTTATTGGGAGTCCCATAGGGTGGCGCACAATTGGCCCAGCGTTGACCGGGTTAGGGTTTGGCCAGGGTAGGCAGTCATTGTAAACAATAATTTGTTCTTAACTGACTTGCCTAGTTAAATAAAGGTTAAAAAAATGTTTTGTTAAATTTAAATACCTAGCCAACAGGCTACTAGCTAACTGGCCTCTAGCCGGAAAACTCCTTCAAAACTCCTGGAAAACTCATGTGATCGATATAGTCAGGAATAGTGAAAGGATTAGCCGAAGGTGGTGCTGTCACCAGCCCAGTGAGGACATCTTTAGTACAGGGAGAACACAGGCCTAAACCATGTGACTGGGCACCCAGCTAACAATTCTAAGGAGAGAGAACGTATTTGTAACATTACACGTAATGTTCTCCTAATGTTTGAGTGTCCAGTTATTCATTAGTAAGGGGAAAAAACTTTTTTTTGTGCATGTTTTGGTGTTACTTTGGAGAACATACCCTTAATTTCAAGCAGAAAGTGCTTACAATGTTCTCAGAATATACGACATAAATGTTGTAGATGGATTTTATGGGAAGCTGAAAGAACATTAATTGTGTCCAGTTCTCTGAGAGTTAGGAGAATATTCCATCAACGTCACATCAAACATACACAGAACACGGTTGCAATGTTCTCAGAATATAACATATTGACGTTATAGACACGTTTCATCAGAACGTTGCAAGAACATTCCTGTGTCCATGTTCCATTTTTATTTTTTCCCCCCGCTTTTTTTTTTTACTCCACATACATACTTATACATACGAACAACAACTTACAGACCCACTGTAAGGCCACTTGGCTTTAAATTGTAATCATTTGTTTTCTCGCCGCCCATTCTATTTCAATAATAAATAATTAGATTTTTCTATTTTGTTAATGATGGCGGATTGATTGATTTCCAAGATTTTAGTATACCGTGCATTGGGAAGGTATTCAGACCCCTTGACTTTTCCCACACTTTGTTACGTGTTACACATTATTCTAAAATTGATTTAAAAAATGTATCTTAATCTACACACAATACACCATAATGACTAAGCAAAAACAGGTTAAAAAAAATGCTAAAAAATACAACTGAAATATCACATTTACATAAGTATTCAGACCCTTTGCTATGAGACTCGAAATTAATCTCAGGTGCATCCTGTTTCCATTGATCATCCTTGAGATGTTTCTACAACTTGATTGGAGTCCACCTGTGGTAAATTCAATGGAACAGGACATGATTTGGAAAGGCACACACCTGTCTATATAGGATCCCACATATATAAGGTCACTGACAGAGCTCCTCTGTGGAGATGGGAGAACCTTCTAGAAGTACAATCATCTCTGCAGCACTCCATCAAATAAGGCCATTATGGTAGAGTGGCAAGATCGAAGCCACTCCTCAGTAAAAGGCACATGACAGCCTGGAAAGGCTAGAAAATAGCTGTGCAGCGACGCACGCTCCCCATCCAACCTGACAGAGCTTGAGAGGATCTACAGAGAAGAATGGGAGAAAAACTCCCCAAATACAGGTGTGCCAAGCTTGTAGCGTCATACCCAAGAAGACTCAAGGCTGTAATCGCTGCCAAAGGTGCTTCAATAAAGTACTGAGTAAAAGGTCTGAATACTTATGAAATATTTCAGTTTTGTATTTTTAATACATTAGCAAAAACAATTGTAAAACCTGTTTTGGCTTTGTCATTATGGGGTAATGCGTGTAAATAGATGAGGGGGAAAAATATTTAATCAATGTTAGAATAAGGCAGTAACGTAACAAAATTTGGAAAAAGTCAAGGGGTCTGAATACTTTATATTCAACATTCTGGCTTGTAGAGACTACTGCATCTTTCTTAGGGCGACTTCGGTCAGAGTGACGATTTATAGAGTAACGATGGTAAAGGTCTGATGTTTAGACAATGTGTATATTACCTTCAAAAGCATCTCTCTACCAGTGTGTTATATATTTTTTTAAAGCCTTGTCTCATGTTAACGGAATTCATGCTGTAGGCTAACCCGTTTCCAATAGGCTATCGTAAAGTGTTTTTACCCAGCTTTACCTTTTCCTTGTGGAGATGCTCCCATTACTGTTTGTTAATCGAGGAGAAAGAGAACAACATTTTTGTAAAATGCAAACTCTGCAAAGGCTGCATTGATCTCTTTGTCCAGAAACACAAACCTGAAAAAGCATCTAGAGGTTGTGCACAAGAAACAAAGCTTGTAGTCAAAGTTCCAGAAATTCAGGGAGGATAAATCTACAGTCGTGGCCAAAGGTTTTGAGAATGACACAAATAGTAATTTTCACAAAGTCTGCTGCCTCAGTTTGTATGATGGAAATTTGCATATACTCCAGAATATTATGAAGAGTGATCAGATGAATTGCAATTAAATGCAAAGTCCCTCTTTGCCATGCAAATGAACTGAATCCCCAAAAAACATTTCCACTGAATTTCAGCCCTGCCACAAAAGGACCCGCTGACATCATGTCAGTGATTCTCTCGTTAACACAGGTGTGAGTGTTGACGAGGACAAGGCTGGAGATCACTCTGTCATGATGATTGAGTTCGAATAACAGACTGGAAGCTTCAAAGGGAGGGTGGGGCTTGGAATCATTGTTCTTCCTCTGTCAAACATGGTTACCTGCAAGGAAACACATGCCGTCATCATTGCTTTGCACAAAAGGGGCTTCACAGGCAAGGATATTGGTGCCAGTAAGATTGCACCTAAATCAACCATTTATCGGATCATCAAGAACTTCAAGGAGAGCGGTTCAATTGTTGTGAAGAAGGCTTCAGGGCGCCCAAGAAAGTCCAGCAAGCGCAAGTGCATCTGCACGCACAGTGAGGCGAAGACTTTTGGAGGATGGCCTGGTGTCAAGAAGGGCAGCAAAGAAGCCACTTCTCTCCTGGAAAAACATCAGGGACAGACTGATATTCTGCAAAAGGTACAGGGATTGGACTGCTGAGGACTGGGGTAAAGTCATTTTCTCTGATGAATCCCCTTTCCGATTGTTTGGGGCATCCGGAAAAAAGCTTGTCCGGAGAAGACAAGGTGAGCGCTACCATCAGTCCTGTGTCATGCCAACTGTAAAGCATCCTGAGACCATTCATGTGTGGGGTTGTTTCTCAGCCAAGGGAGTGGGCTCACTCACAATTTTGCCTAAGAACACAGCCATGAATAAAGAATGGTACCAACACATCCTCCGAGAGCAACTTCGCCCAACCATCCAGGAACAGTTTGGTGACGATCAATGCCTTTTCCAGCATGATGGAGCACCTTGCCATAAGGCAAAAGTGATAACTAAGTGGCTCGGGGAACAAAACATTGATATTTTGGGTCCATGGCCAGGAAACTCCCCAGACCTTAATCCCATTGAGAACTTGTGGTCAAGAGGCGGGTGGACAAACAAAAACCCACAAATTCTGACAAACTCCGAGCATTGATTATGCAAGAATGGGCTGCCATCAGTCAGGATGTGGCCCAGAAGTTAATTGACAGCATGCCAGGGCGGATTGCAGAGGTCTTGAAAAAGAAGGGTCAACACTGCAAATATTGACTCTTTGCATCAACTTCATGTAATTGTCAATAAAAGCCTTTGACAAGTATGAAATGCTTGTAATTACACTTCAGTATTCCATAGTAACATCTGACAAAAATATCTAAAGACACTGAAGCAGCAAACTTTGTGAAAATTAATATTTGTGTCATTCTCAAAACTTTTGGCCACGACTGTATACACACTATGATGCATAAATAATATGTCCAAGTGAAATGTCCATATAAACAAAATGTCTGAAAAATACAATTCAAAACGGCAATATTGACATTAGCATTCACTGAGTGTTCAAAACATTAGGAACTCCTGCTGTGGAATGCATCGCCTCTTGTCAAGTCCATGCCCCGACAAATTGAGGTTGTTCTGAGGGCAAAAGTGGTGCAACTCAATATTAGGAAGGTGTTCCTAATGATGTGTACACTCAGTGTATATTGCTAAGAAAGTGAGAGTAGGGTGACTCCCCGAGCGGATCTCGAACCCGGGCCACCAGCACCAATGACGAAAGCCCTAACCACTGTCCCAATAAGGTGTATCTTTACAGCATGTGCTTTTTGAGCCATATGGTTAGGTCCTGTTCAGAAGAAACCACAAACCTTTGTAGATACTTGTGTAGATCTGAAACAACTTGATAGGCGTAAGCAATATGGTGAACGCACTTTGAAGTCATTCTCAGCTCTGTTAAAAGTACGCTGAAGAAATTGCTTTTATCATATTCTGTGTATGTTTGGTTGGAAGTTAATGGAATATTCTATTTACCCACATAAAACTGGACACATGAATGTTCTTGCAACATTTTCACTTAACGTGTCTAGAACATTAATATCTTATGTATGGAGGGGGACAACCTCAACTAGTCAGGTGTCAGTTGGAGGAGATGCATTGTAAGGAAAGGAAACAATGACATTAGTCTGCTCCCTATTAATAGGCAGCACACACACGCACACAAAAACACCTCAAATTCAAAATATCTGTCCAACAACCACAGGGCCCCAGCCCACAATCCCAGAGTTAAAACTAAATGCCTTGCTGACTTATTTGAATTGCATAAACCACTCTAGATAAGGGTATTTTCTAAGTAAGCAAACACAGCATGTTGCATCAAGTCAAGACCTGAGTGAAATAACACTTGCCAGACGGGAGTTCTCCTGTATGTGAGATAAAACTGTCTCTCTCCTGTTTGTGCAACGTTTCAGTAAATGTTCTCCCAGTGAAGACCTCACCTCTCAACCTCAAACACTTGCTCTTGCCTCATTCTGCTACCCTGTTGGTATGTTTGGTGAAATCATTGGTTGGTACAGTGCCGTTGCTACCTGGATGTTACAGTGTTTATGTTGGCCTGCTACACTAAGGCCTGGTCTTGTCATCCTTATCAAGTCCAGCAGGGTGGGAGCAGCGAGTGCTAATACACTCCCACTCCATTGCAACACTGCAGTAGTGGTGCCCTACATCAGCGGTTTTGATTCCCAAACTTTTTGTTATGACCAACCCATTTCAAATATCTTGTACAATGCCTTCAGAAATGATACATACCCCTTGACTTATAAAAAAAAAAAAATGCGTTACAGTCTGAATTCGAAATAGATTAAATCGTTTTTTTCTCACCCATCTACACACAATACCCCATAACGACAAAGTGATAATTTATTGAAAATGAAATACAGAAATATATAAAATGTACATAGGTATTACATTTACATAAGAATCACCTTTGGCAGCGATTACAGTTTTGAGTCTTTCTGGGTAAGTTTAAGAGTTTTGCACATCTGGATTGTACAACATTTGCCCATTATTCTATTCAAAATTCTTCAAGCTCTGTCCATTGAGTTGTCAATCTTTGCTACACAACCATTTTCAAGTCTTGCCATAGATTTTCAAGCAGATGTAAGTCAAACTGTAACTCAAATCAAATTGTATTTGTCACATGCGCTGAATACAACAGGTGTAGACCTTACAGTGAAATGCTTACTTACAAGCCCTTAACAAACAATGCAGTTCTAAGAAAATGCATTAAAAAAGAAAGTGATGGGAATAACAAATAATTAAAGAGCAGCAGTAAATAACTATAGCGCGGCTATATACAGTGTTGACCAGTACAGAGTCAATGTGCGGGGGCACTGGTGTTGCGGTAGTATGTACATGTAGGTAAAGTTATTAAAGTTAATATTTTTATTTCACCTTTATTTAACCAGGTAGGCAAGTTGAGAACACGTTCTCATTTACAATTGCGACCTGGCCAAGATAAACCAAAGCAGTTCCACACATACAACAACACAGAGTTACACATGGAGTAAAACAAACATACAGTCAATAACACAGTAGAAAAATAAGTCTATATACAATGTGAGCAAGTAAGGTGAGATAAGGGAGGTGAAGGCAAAACAAAAAGGCCATGGTGGCGAAGTAAATACATATGCATATGTTATGCATAGTTAATAACAAAGCAGCAGCAGTGTAAAAGAGGGGGGGTGCAATGCAAATAGTCTAGGTAGCCATTTTGATTAGATGTCTTATACTCTCTGTAGTGTCTTGCGGTCGGAGGCTGAGCAGTTGCCATACCAGGCAGTGATGCAACCCGTTAGGATGCTGGTGCAGCTGGAAAACCGTTTGAGGATCTGAGAACCCAAGCTAAATCTTTTCAGTCTCCTGAGGGGGAATAGGTTTTGTCGTGCCCTCTTCACAACTGTCTTGGTGTGCTTGGCCCATGTTAGTTTGTTGGTGATGTGGACACCAAGTTACTTGAAACTCTCAACATACTCCACTACAGCCCCGTCGATGAGAATGGGGCGTGCTCGGTCCTCCTTTTCCTGTAGTCCACAATCATCTCCTTTGTCTTGATCGCGTTGAGGGAGAGGATGTTGTCCTTGCACCACACGGTCAGGTGTCTGACCTCCTCCCTACAGGCTGTCTCATCGTTGTCGGTGATCAGGCCTACCACTGTTGTGTCATCGGCAAACTTAATGATGGTGTTGGGAGTCGTGCCTAGCCGTGCAGTCATGAGTGAACAGGGAATACAGGAGGGGACTGAGCACGCACCCCTGAGGGGGCCCCGTGTGAGGATCTGCGTGGCGGATGTGTAGTTACCTACCCTTACCACCTGGGGACGGCCCGTCAGGAAGTCCAGGATCCAGTTGCAGAGGGAGGTGTTTAGTCCCAGGGTTCTTAGCTTAGTGATGAGCTATGAGGGCACTATGGTGTTGAACGCTGAGCTGTAGTCAATGAATAGCATTCTCACATAAGTGTTCCCTTTGTCCAGGTGTGAAAGGGCAGTGTGGAGAGCAATACAGATTGCATCATATGTCGATCTGTTGGGGCAGTACGCAAATTGGAGTGGGTCTAGGGTTTCTGGGATAATGGTGTTGATGTGAGCCATGACCAGGCTTTCAAAGCATTTCATGGCTACAGACGTGAATGCTACGGGTCGGTAGTCATTTAGGTAGGTTACCTTAGTGTTCTTGGGCACAGGGACTATGGTGGTCTGCTTGAAACATGTTGGTATTACAGACTAGGACAGGGAGAGGTTGAAAATGTCAGTGAAGACACTTGCCAGTTGGTCAGCGCATGCTCGGAATACACGTCCTGGTAATCAGTCTGGCCCTGCAGCCTTGTGAATGTTGCCGTGTTTAAAGGTCTTACTCACATCGGCTGCGGACAGTGTGATCACTCAGTTGTCTGGAACAGCTGATGCTCTCATGCATGTTTCAGTGTTAATTGCCTCGAAGCGAGCATAGAAGTTATTTAGCTCGTCTGGTAGGCTCGTGTCACTGGGCAGCTCTCGGCTGTACTTCCCTTTGTAGTCCGTAATAGTTTGCAAGCCCTGCTACATCCGACGAGCGTCGAAGCCGGTGTAGTACGATTCGATCTTAGTCCTGTATTGACGCTTTGCCTGTTTGATGCTTCGTCGGCGGGCATAGCGGGATCTCTTATAAGCATCCGGGTTAGAGTCCCACTCCTTGAAAGCGGCAGCTCTAACCTTTAGCTTAGTGCGAATGTTGCCTGTAATCCATGGCTTCTGGTTGGGGTATGTACGTACAGTCACTGTGGGGACAACGTCATTGATGCACTTATTGATGAAGCCAGTGACTGATGTGGTGTACTCCTCAAAGCCATCAAAAGAATCACGGAACATATTCCAGTCTGTGCTAGCAAAACAGTCCTGTAGCTTAGCATCTGCGTCATCTGACAACTTTTTTATAGACTGAGTCAGTGGTGCTTCCTGCTTTAATTTTTGCTCATAAGCAGGAATCAGGAGGATAGAATTATGGTCAGATTTGCCAAATGGAGGGTGAGGGAGAGCTTTGTATGCGTCTCTGTGTGTGGAGTAAAGGTGGTCTTTTTCCCCCTCTGGTTGCACATTTAACATGCTGACAGAAATGAGGTAAAACTGATTTAAGTTTTCCTGCATTAAAGTCCATGGCCACTAGGAGCACCGCCTCTGGATGAGCGGTTTCCTGTTTGATTATGGCTGTATACGGCCATAAGTGGGGTTTTAGTACCAGCTTCGGTCTGTTGTGGTAGGTAGACAGCTACGAAAAACACAGATGAAAACTCTCTAGGTAGATAAGAGTATCTCATTATAAGCTGTAGACCACACTACCTCAGGCGAGCAAAACCTTGAGACTTCCTTAGATATCGTGCACCAGCTGTTGTTTACAAATATGCATAGGCCCCCGCTCCGTGTCTTTCCAGAGGATGCTATTCTATCCTGCCGATAGAGTGTATAACACATCAGCTGTATGTTATTCATGTCGTCGTTCAGCCACGACTCAGTGAAACATAAGATATTACAGTTTTTAATGTCCCGTTGGTAGGATATACGTGCATTCAGTTCATCCCATTTATTTTCCAGCGATTGAATGTTAGCTAACAGTACTGATGGCAGATCAGCCAGAGTAGCCACTCGTCGCCTGATCCTCACAAGGCACCCCGATCTCTTTCCACGAAATCTCAGTTTCTTTCTCCAGCGAAGGATGGGGATGAGGGCCTGTTCGGGTGTTTGGAGTATATCCTTCCCGTCCGACTCATTAAAGAAAGATTATTCGTCCAATTCGAGGTGAGTAATTGCTGTTCTGATGTCCAGAAGCTCTTTTCGGTCATAAGAGACGGGAGCAGCAACATTATGTACGAAATAAGTTACAAACAATGCGAAAAAACAAACTAAATAGCACAGTTGGTTAAGAGCCAATAGAACGGCCCCAAACATAACACTATGTATTCAGGACAAAAGGTGTATTGCTTTGCCACATTATTTGCAGCATTACTTTAGTGCCTTGTAGCAAACAGGATGCATGTCTTGGAATACTTTGATTCTGTACAGGATTCCTTCTTTTCACTCTGTCAATTGGTTTAGTATTGTGGACTACGTTTTTCTCCTATCACAGCCATTAAACTCTGTAATTGTTTTAAAGTCACCATTGGCCTCATGGTGAAATCTCAGAGTAGCTTCAATCCTCTCCGGCAACTGATTTAGGAAGGTATGCCTGTATATTTCTAGTGACTAGATGTATTGATACACCATCCAAAGTGCTAAAAAAACTTCACCATGCTCTATGGGATATTCAAATGTCTGCTTTTTTTTACCATCTGGTCTTTGTGGTTGAATCTGTTTGAATTTCACTGCTCTACTGAGGGACTTTACAGATCATTGTATGTGTGGGGTACAGAGATGAGGTAGTCATTCAAAAAACAAGTTAAAAGTGAGTCCATGCAACTTATGTGACTTCTTAAGCAAATGTTTATTCCTGAACTTTAGGCTTGCCAAAACAATGAATATATATTGACTCAAGATATTTAAGCTTTCCATTTGTATTAATTGTGAACATTTCTAAAAACATAATTCCACATTATGGGGTATTGTGTGTAGGCCAGTGACACAAAATCTCAATTTAAATTAAGGCTGTAACACAAAATGTGGAAAACGTCAAGGCCCGTGAATACTTTCTAAAGGCATTGTAGGAGTTGAGGTCCATCAAAGAGACAACATCATGTTCTAACTACAACACCAAGCCCAAGAGGGAATGGCCACAACCCACCGTTTGTTAAAGACTGTGAAACATGGACACTTCACAAAGATTCTGTCCCTTCTAGGATGCTTCAGACATAGAACCGATACAAAGATGCAAGGAACATATATGTTTAATGTAAAACATGTTCGTTCACAGGTCAGGTGGTGGATTGAGTCGTAAAATAAAATATTTCATGTCTCCACCTGCCTAATAAAACTCAATACATTGCATTACCCATTACATAAGCGGAGGGTTTTTTGGCAGTTAAAGACCTGCTCCGGTACCTTGGCGGCTAGAAAGTATTTTTTAATCCTCCCGCTTTGGGCTGGATGTGTCAATGTGCAGTTCATACATAGTCTATGAGGAGAATTACTTTCTTACCTAAATCAGCCATGAAATCACTAGTTTAAAAGTGACTGTTTTCTGGAAGCCATTTTCCCTACATTTATCCCCATGTGGGCCAGCTCCCTAGCAATTCGAGTTTCAGCCATGGAGCTCCAGTCCCTCACCATTTGAGTGACAGCTAGCAAGACGCACACACAGTAGAGCGAGAGAATGACGTGTGCACATATCTGCACATTTGTGAGGTGGAACGCAATTTTCGGGGACCACTTTGACTCGTCGGTGCTACTTTCAGAACTACTGGTTAAAAAGTACAGTGCCTTTGGAAAATATTCAGATGGGATGGGGAGCGTTGCTGCACAGCTATTTTCAGGTCTCTCCAGAGATGTTCGATCGGGCTCAAGTCCGGGCCACTTAATGACATTGAGACTTGGTTTCATCAGACCAAAGAATCTTGTTTCTCATAGTCAGAGTCTTTAGGTGCCTTTTGGCAAACTCCAAGCGAGCTATCATGTGTCTTTTACTGAGGAGTGGCTTCCGTCTGGCCACTCTACCATAAAGGCTTGGTTGGTGGTTGGTGGAGTGCTGCAGAGATGGTTGTCCTTCTGGAAGGTTCTCCCATCTCCACAGAGAACCTCCAGAGCTCTGTCAGAGTGACCACTGTGTTCTTGGGACCTTCAATGCTGCAGACATTTTTTGGTACCCATCCCCAGATTTGTGCCTCGACACAATCCTGTCTCGGAGCTCTACGGACAATTCCTTCGACCTCATGGCTTGGATTTTGCTCTGACATGCACTGTCAACGGTGGGACCTTACATAGACAGGTGTGTGCCTTTCCAAATCATATCCAATCAATTTAATTTACAACAGGTGGACACCAATCAAGTTATAGAAACATCTCAAGGATGATCATTGGAAACAGGATGCACCTGAGCTCAATTTCGAGTCTCATAGCAAAGGGTGTGAATAAATATGTACATAAGGTATTTCTGAAACAAATAAAAATTATGTGCAAAAATTTCTAAAAACCTGTTTTTGTTTTGTCATTATGGGGCATTGTGTGTAGATTGCTGAATAATTGTTTTTAATTGAATCCATTTTATAATAAGGCTGCAATGTAACAAAACGTGAAAAAAATCAAGGGGTCTGAATACCTTCTGAAAGCACTGTATACAAAAGTACTAGAGAATATCTTTAAGTTGTGTAATATAGTGTATTATGTCCCATACTGAACCGATGAGACCTGGAGGCAAGACAGGCCTTAACTCATATCTCACCGATGTCATTCCTGAGTATGTGCATCACTTTGAGTGCCAAAATTGAAAATTGCATAACCAGTCAATTCAGCAAGCCATGACACCCATCATCTAAGATATATCTGAAATCATTTCTGTAGTTAGAAACATAAGATTAGTATTCCTACAACATTCTTTGTTGAGATATAATTTAATTTCTGAGAAACTAAGTCAATTGATTGCACCCAAATTGGCCATTTTTATTTATAGGATTCATATAAATATTCAATACATATAGTACAGGGGTTCCCAAACTTTTTTGGCCAACAACCCCATTTTGACATTTGAAAATTCTCGTGACCCCACCACCCATGTGAAAAACATTATGTAATGAACAGCCAATGTTTACTTTTTTACTTGGGGTTATCAAAACAAACGTAACAGTACTTCTGATAGTGTTCTCAACTCACAATCACACACTTTTAATGGAGGTAGTGAATTGCAAATTAGTCTGTGCATGATGCATGTCACATCCGACCTTCTCAAAGTTAGGGGGCATCGTCGATAGTGCGCACCTCATCTCTGCTGTTACATCCAACCTGAATCGATATTTGGTTTTAATGCAGACGAAAGCTCTGAATCCAGCTTCACACAGATATGAGCTGGCGAAGAGTAGCCTACCATGAGTATTACGGTGCTTTCAAGACAACTGAGAACTCAGTGATCTTCAGGTCGTAAAGTCTAGAAACAGGCCAGAGTTCCTGAGTTGGAATTCCGAGTTGGATGACAGTTCAAAACAATTTTTCCCCAGTCGGAGCTCATTTCTTTCAGAGTTCCCTGTTGTTTTGAATGCACTGAAGTCGGAGACTTCCGAGTTCCCAGTTGTTTTGAACGCAGCAGTAATGCTCAGAGGAAGACGGTATTCACTTTGAGTAAGGAACCAAAACTCCTCCGCAGTGACCCGTGAGTGCGTTGTCTGCAGCATTCGGTCACATGGCAGCTCGATCAGCCTGCCTGCCGTCCCGTGAGAGACGGAGCCCCATCTGTGCAAAAGCCCACCATTCGATCCCATATAGAATCAGTTTTTCGTCAATATAGCCACACAGCACAGTGAACATCCCATATGCCGTTTCATACTCGGGAAAAGTGAGACAGAACAATATATCCTCGTGAATAGCATCCTCCGACATGTATAGCGAACAAAAGTCAATGCATGGGCATCTCAGCCCTCACAGCTAACGTCCATTTGGAGAGCATAAGCTGGGGAGTTTGAGTCGTTCAGTCAGTTTCCTCTTGATTGCTAGCAATAGCAGAAATTCTTAGTTCAACAGTGTTATCTGACAAAGGTATTGATGTGAGTTCTGTACCTCTGCATCCCCACACATTGTTTTCACCATATCAATTGCAACCGGTAATATAAAAGTCTGTGCAATAGTGCATGGTTTCATTCAACAACAAAAAAAAGATCTCAGGATTTTGGAAATCTTTCACGACCCCTTTTTCATATCAGGCGACCCAACATGGGGTCACGACCCCTAATTTGGAAACCGCTGATATAGTACCGAACATCTAACTTTTTTCTAACAATGAGTAAGACATGGTAAGAAATGGTTAAAAGCCACCCACGGAACCCCCCCACACCAATCCCAACAAGTATGCATTATCAGTTCTCTATGCCTGACAAGTAGTATGGAGCTGTGGCGGTCATTACATTTTGTCAGACGGTTATTGTCATGCAAAAGTCTGCCAGTCTCACGGTAATTGACTGTTAATTAACATAAACAAGTTTAGCATCTCCATGCCTCCAAGCTGCATTCAAGCCGCTGATGTGCGCCTTTGGAACATGTACATTTAAAAAGTCTAATAAATCAATTTAATATACACCATCACAAATCCATTATTTATTTTAGTCAGGTCTAAAGAAACATTATGATATGAATAACATGTATTTTATGAGTTGGCCTACTGTATGTTATCTGGCTATGCTCCATGCCATAGGCTTGTTCATTTAGCTTAGAAGATTTGCTTATAAATCCCATTCAATTATTTTATATGATATGATTTTATATTAACAAGAAAATAATTTTATTGAATAAAATGTAAAATATATTTTTCCCATTCCGGAGCAAGTGGCCTGTATGAATTGGCTATGTTGAGTGCAAAAGTGAACATTTGAAACAGGTCCTATACGCTAGATTTGGAGTTACTTGGCAACTTTAGTTGTGAATGATACAAACCTTAGAATGGCTTACAAATCAAAACACATATGGGCTGCATGATGGCTATAGGCTATTGATGATTTGAGAAAGTCGAGAGAAAAAAAGCTCGCACTCCATTCCTTGCCGCCGGCTGAACAGCTGTTCTCTCAGCAAGCGATCATATTTTCACCCATCAGACTATTCAATGTAATCTCATCTTTACTAATTATGTCAAATTAGTTTAGATTTAGAATGGCCCATTATTAAATGGACAGGGATAGAGGCATGGGGAAAAAATATGTTATCCATATGCACTCAACTAGCGAATGAATCCATCTGCCTCCTGTGTCTGCATGGAGGTCTCGCCTTGTGCCTTGATAGGAGAGGTGAGATGATGTGCTTGAGAATAATCGTGTCTGATTGTCAACACCTCAGTTCGGGACGACTGAAGTTCAAATCAAATTGTATTTGTCACATGAAAAAAAACAATTAAAGAGCAACAATAAAATAACAGTAACGAGGCTATATACAGGGGGTCCCGGTACAGAGTCAATGTGCGGGGGCACAGGTTAGTCGAGGTAATTTAGGTATATGTACATGTAGGTAAAGTGTCTAATAATAAACAGAGTAGCAGCAGCGTCAAAAATGTGTGTGTGTGTGTGTTGGGGGGAGGGGGTCAATGCAAATAGTCTGGGTAGCCATTTGATTAGGTGTTCATGGAGTCTTATGGCTTGGGGGTAGAAACTGTTTAGAAGCCTTTTGGACCTAGACTTGGCTCTCCGGTACCGCTTGCCGTGCAGTAGCAGAGAGAACAGTCTATGACTAGGGTGGCTGGAGTCTTTGGCAATTTTTAGGGCCTTCCTCTGACACCGCCTGGTAGAGATGTCTTGGATGGCAGGAAGCTTGGGCCCAGTGATGTACTGGGTCGTACGCAATACTCTCTGTAGTGCCTTGCGGTCGGAGGCCGAGCAGTTGCCATACCAGGCGGTAATGCAACCAGTCAGGCTGCTCTCGATGATATAGCTGTAGAATTTTTTCAGGATCTGAGGACCCATGCCAAATCTTTTCAGTCTCCTGAGGGGGAATAGGCGTTATCGTGCCCTCTTCAGTTAAACATCCGATTCTACATTCATATAAAATCTGTCAAATTAAGTAATCCAGGTTCATGGTGCATCTTGCCCTTCACACCCAATCTGAACTAGAAACTCTGATTACTTCACAAGGGGAAAACTACTTTGGTTTAGTGGCACACATTGTTTAAATGGTTCTCACTAGGCTAAATCCTTTCAGTGAATTTTTGATTGAAAAAAAGACATGGAAATTGACCGCTCAAACCAATAAATGTTCAAGATCCAGTCTCTTCTGTAATGAATAAACCCTGCAACTCCAACGAGAGTAAATTTGTGACTTCCTTTGTCAGTCAGATGTGAACAAAGATGGGACATAGATACAAACGTACCTGACTAATATGTCTGAGCCTGAGATCAAAGGAAAAGCCAACGGCTATTTTTCAGAGTCTGTTTGGTGTATCAACTCAGTTACCTTCTCCTTTATAAACGGTCTCACATGACCATTGAAGCTGAGATATTGCTAGCAGTGGTGAGGTGTGGTGTGCTACCTTGAAATGACTGTAGGCAAGTCTGACCTGTGACCCATGACTTACACGGTGACCATATACTGTATGAACTAATATAGCAGATTTCCTAAACAGTGGATAGAGGACATCAATTTGAAGAGTGAATGGTTCTCCCAATCCAGAAGGGTACAACATGGGTAGTGCAGGCTTCACTGGACACATCAGAACTGGGCACAGCTCCCCAAACAGATCCAACTTTAGTGAAGCTTCTTAAATAATAAATTCAGAACAAAATAACAACTTTTAACTTCAGAGATAAAAAAATGTATGTGTCTGCCTTTGTGGTAGTGATGATCCATATTCCAGGTTTAGGAGGAGTAGACCCATAATTCCATGTTTGACAATAATATTTGGGACGCTTTTAAAGTCTCAACGGCAGAAGCTCTTACCTTCAATGTTTTTAATAGAAAGAATAATAAAACTAAAAAAGAAACAACGCAAATATACTATTTCATCAGTCTATCCATCATTGAGCTTATCTCTCTTAACCAGCCCCGGAGACTCAGCTTTACAAGCTCAATGCAGGATTCCGCTTTACAGGCTCATCGCCTTCTGCCTGTAATCGTCTCAACCAGCACATGTCATCCCCAAGTTCTGACATGATTCAGTCACTCAGTCCTTTAATAGCTGAAAGAAACACGCATCTCTGATCCATTTCACTACAGTGAACTGATAGACAAAGACAAAGCCTTAAAAGGACCCCCAGAGGAAGTTGATGCCACTATTTAAATGTAATTTCCTGTCCTAGAGGAAATGCATGTTTAGGTTCAACCTCTGAAGAATGACAAAGGCTACTTATACAGTACCAGTCAAAAGTTTGGACACCAACTCATTCAAGGGTTTTTCTTTATTTTTACAATTTTCTACATTGTATTATAATAGCGAAGACATCAAAACTATGAAATAACACATATGGAGTCATGTAGTAACCAAAAAAAGTGCTAAACAAATCAAATTATATTTTATATTTGAGATTCTTCAAAGTAGCCATACTTTGCCTTGATGACAGCTTTGCACAATCTTGAAATTATCTCAACAAGCTTCATGAGGTAGTCACCTGGAAAGCTTTCCAACAGTCTTGAAGGAGTTCCAACATATGCTGAGCACTTGTTGGCTGCTTTTCCTTCACTCTGCAGTCCAACTCATCCCAAACCATCTCAATTGAGTTGAGGTCGGTGATTGTGGAGGCCAGGTCATCTGATGCAGCACTCCATCACTCTCCTTCTTGGTCAAATAGCCCTTACACAGCCTGTTGGTGTGTTTTGGATCATTGTCTAGTTGAAAAACAAAATGATAGTCCCACTAAGCGCAAACCAGATGGGATGGTGTATCGCTGCAGAATGCTGTGGTAGCCATGCTGGTTAAGTGTGCCTTGAATTCTAAATAAATCACTGAGTGTCACCATCAAAGCACCCCCACATTATTACACCTCCTCCTCCATGCTTCACTGTGGGAACCACACATGCGGAGATCATCCGTTCACCTACTCTGTCTCACAAAGACACGGCGGTTGGAACCAAAAATCTAAAATTTGGACTCATCAGACCAAAGGACAGATTTCCACCGGTCTAATGTCCATTGCTCATGTTTCTTGGCCCAAGCAAGCCTCTTCTTCTTATTGGTGTCCTTTAGTAGTGGTTTCTTTGCAGCAATTTGACCATGAAGGCCTGATTCACGCGGTCTCCTCTGAACAGTTGATGTGGAGATGTGTCTGTTACCTGAACTCTGAAGCAATTATTTGGGCTGCAATCTTAGGTGCAGTTATTTTCTGAGGCTGGTAGTCTGAATGAACTTATTCTCTGCAGCAGAGGGAACTCTGGGTCTTCCTTTCCTGTGGCGGTCCTCATGAGAGCCAGTTTCATCATAGCGCTTGATGGTTTTTGCGACTGCACTTGAAGAAACTATCAAAGTTCTTGAAATGTTCCACATTGACTGACCTTCATGTCTTAAAGTAATGATGGACTGTCGTTTCTCTTTGCTTATTTGAGCTGTTGTTGCCATAATATGGACTTGGTATTTTACCAAATAGGCTTATCTTCTGTATACCACCACTACCTTGTCACAACACAACTGATTGGCTCAAACGCATTAAGAAGGAAACATATTCCACAAATGTAATTTTAACATGATGCACCTGTTAATTGAAATGAATTCCAGGTGACTATCTCATGAAGCTGGTTGAGAGAATTCCAAGAGTGTGAAAAACTGTCAAGGCAAAGGGTGGCTACTTTTGAAGAATCTAAAATATATTTTGATTTGTTTAACACTTTTTTCTACATGATTCCATGTGTGTTTTGATGGTTTTGATGTCTTTAATATTATTCTATGATGTAGAAAGTAGTGAAAATAAAGAAAAACCCTTGAATGAGTAGGTGTGTCCAAACTTTTGAATGGTACTGTATATTTTTAATACAGACTAACTAAGAAATAAGTGAACATACACAAATTATCCAATGGATTATGATAATTCTCTGTAAAAAACAGTGGAGGTGCAAAAACTTACATTTGCACCCCCTATTTAATTTACTCCATGGCTCAGGGGGCCAAGTGACCACAAGGCTGTTTAGCGCATCTCAGTCGCGAAGAGGAATAACTTCGCAGCGGTTTCAGATTAATAAACAATGCCATGCTGGTGGCTGGTAACATTCAAATAAAACCCAGCCTTGAAGCAAAAGAAGTGGGCTGAAAATAATTTTGATGTCATATTATAGCAGGGGCAGAACTTTGGTTTTAGAAGTGGGGGGCCCATAATTTGGTGGGGGGTCTTCCCATTTTCCGAGGCATCTAAAGCTAATTTCCTTCATTTCTACACAATCTAATATGACCCATGGCCGTTCTAGCGTCTCTATATAGAACATTAAGTAAGCAAAAGTACCTAGTCATCGAGCTAGGTGAGGGATCATTATTAAATATGTTTAAGTGATTGATAAGACTGAACTAGATCCACGATAATTCAATAATCAAGTGTTGCACCTTTAACCAATAGCCTAACAAATGAACAACTCTTACAAATAAAGTACAAAGACCTTTGATCCTCTATATCAAATTTCAGCCAGACCGCCCATGCACGCCCGATCCCACCAGTCTAGTCAATAACTCAACTCACTCTCTCTCCAACAACTTCCTCCGCATCTTTTTTTTAATGTCTCAAGGAAAGGTTTGGAAAACAAAAGTTTTATAAAAACACACATAGACCTACACAGTAACAAACAGAAACTGTACACCCTCCATAAATTCATATCACTGTACTGTAGAGCTCTTTTTACTTGTACACAATATAGCTGGGTCACCCTGTCCTGCCCCTAGGGGTCCACGGCCCTGCAGCTCCCCAACCCAACACACCCACCTCAGCTTCAGGATCTTAGTGAAACATTCACTATTGGTTTCAGGTGTGTTAGTCCAAGGTCAGAGAGACAACCAACAGTATGGCAGAGCCCCAGGGCCAGGACTGAACAGCCCAGCAGCTAGGGATTGCCTTAATAGATATCTCCCCTGACATGGGCATGTTTTCAATGCAGACATTTTTTGTCAAACAGTATTCCATATAAGGCATCCAGAGCTTATGAAAGTTGCACAGTATACCCTTAATCTTGTAATAAATCAAATCGCATGATACATAACGTGACATTTCCTCCAACCTAATTAATGGCAATGCATTTCTTATCCGCTATAAATGCTAGTTTACACATTTTCTTCTGATAAATGTCTCCAATATAAACATTTCCAAGCAAACAACAACAGGGAGACTCTGTTCATGTATCTCAGCATGTCTACATACTCTTTGCCAGAATTCAACCAGCCTTCACAAGACCATAACATATGCAAATATGTCCCCTTTTGTGTTTTAAACCTCCAGCAGAAGAACTACATTTGTGTGTGCATGATATTCAATTTCACTGCCATTATTCCCAGAGTTTAGTCTACCCATCAACTCAAGATGGAACTTAGTATCCATTCACTGATTGTTATAATATACTAGAAAATTCATCTGAGCTCCGTAGACTGGTCTTCCCTGGCTGTCTGACCCTCCATGGAGACCTGTCACAATCTGAACCTACTAAGACATGATGAGCATAGTGTTGTGTACTGACTGTTCACCATGACAGTGAAGCCTGTAGAGCCCTTTATACCGTGTCAGTGTGAAAAGTAGGGAATTAGCTGGGGAAACGGACAGATCAATAACGTTACATTGATATACTGACTAATAAAAAAATCATATTGTTCTGAAAAACATCAGAATATCGGTCTTCAATCGTTTGGCAGCTGGTTTCATCGTTTGATTCAGGTCTAGTGTGATTGAGGCAAAAATAGTAGCTAAACTTAGTGAGCTAGCCAGCTAGCTAGCATACGATAGCCAACTTTTGGCTAGCTCTGCTAGTTAATGGTAAATCATCACATTTGTACCCCCCTTCCCCAGTGAAAGTTGCACCCCTGTATTATAGGAAAAGACACCATATTCACACGGATTTGCACAAAGTGGGCAGTTCGGATTTTGTCGCTTCAAGCCAAAATACAGTGCATTCAGAAAGTATTCAGACCCCATTTTGTTACGTTACAGCCTTATTCTCAAATTGATTAAATTAAAATGTTCCTCATTAATCTACACACAATACCCTATAATAACAAGGCGAAAACAAGTTTAGACATTTTTGCAAATGTATTAAAAATAACAGAAATACCTTATTTACATAAGTATTCAGACCCTTTACTAAGAGAATAAGAGAATCAAAATCGAGCTCAGGTGCATCCTGTTTCCATTGATCATCCCTTAAATGTTTCTACAACTTAAATTCAATTGATTGGACATGATTTGGAAAGGTACACACCTGTCTATATAAGGTGCCACAGTTGACAGTGCATGTCAGAGCAAAAACCAAGCCATGAGGTCGAAGGAATTATCCGTAGAGCTCAGAGACAGGATTGTGTCGAGGCACAGATCTTGGGGAGGGGAACCAAAACATTTATGCACCATTGAAGGTCCCCAAGTGTCCTCCATCATTCTTAAATGGCAGAAGTTTGGAACCACCAAGACTCTTCCTAGAGCTGGCCACCCGGAAGAACTGAGCAATAGTGGGAGAAGGGCCTTGGTCAGAGAAGTGACCAAGAACCCAATGGTCACTCTGTCAGAGCTTCAGAGTTCCTCTGTGGAGATGGGAGAACGTTCCAGAAGGATAACCATCTCTGCAGCACTCCACCAATCAGGACTTTATGGTAGAGTGGCCAGACGGAAGCCACTCCTCACTAAAAGGCACATGACAGCTCGCTTGGAGTTTGCCAAAAGGCACCTAAATGACTCTCAGACCATGACAAACAAGATTATCTGGTCTGATGAATCTAAGATTGAACTCTTTGGCCTGAATGCCAAGCGTCACATCTGTAGGAAACCAGGCACCGCTCATCACCTGGCCAATACCATTCCTACGGTGAAGCATCATGGTTGCAGCATCATCCTTTGGGGATGTTTTTCAGCGGCAGGGACTGAGAGACTAGCCAGGATCGAGGGAAAGATGAAAAGAGCAAAGTACAGAGAGATCCTTGATGAAAACCTGCTCAGGACCTCAGACTGGGGCGAAGGTTCACCTTGAACAGGACAATGACACTAAGAACACAGCCAAGACAACGCAGGAGTGGGCTTCGGGACAAGTCTCTGAATGTCCTTGAGTGGCCCAGCCAGAGCCTGGACTTGAACCCGATCTAACATCTCTGGAGAGACCTGAAAATAGCTGTGCAGCGATGCTCCCCATCCAACCCGACTGAACTTGAGAGGATCTGCAAAGAAGAATGGAATAAACTCCCCAAATACAGGTGTGCCAAGCTTGTAGCATTATATCCAAGGAGATTTGAGGCTGTAGAACTGCCAAACGTCAACAAAGTACTGAGTGAAGGGTGCAAAGTTTTTTTTTTTATACATTTGCAAACATTTATAAAAACCTGTTTTTGCTTTGTCATTATGTGATATTGTGTGTAGATTGATGAGGAAAAATAACAATTTAATACATTTTAGAATAAGGCTGTAACGTAACAAAATGTGGAAAAAGTTGAGGGTTCTGAATGCTTTCTAAATGCACTATCGTACTTTGACTAAAACGATGACTTATTGACTTAAATCGTCTTTCAGCTTGAAAATGTAGATTTCTACTGGTGTTGGCGTTTTAAGGTCCAATGCAGCCGTTTTTCTCTCAATATCAAATCATTTCCGGGTAACAATGAAGTATATTACTGAGATATTTTCAATTAAAATGGTCAAAAAGAAACAAAAATAGCTTCTTAGCAAAGAGCAATTTCTCAAGCAAGAATTTAGCTAGGACTGTCTGGGAGTGGTAGACTGAAAATGAGCGGTTATTGGCAGACGTTTGGAACTCTTTATTGGTATATTAACTAATTCACCTTCTGGTGATGTCAACAGGCAGGCCAAAATTCCAAAACACGCTCAAATTTCAGCTGTTCTTTTCAAACAGCTCTTACACTAAAAGTACATTATCATAATTTTCACAATTTCACAGTATTATTCCAACCTCTGTGTGGAAATATATATAAAACACAGGTAAATCACATTATTTACTGCACTGGGACTTTAAGCACCTGTTGCAACAATGACTAGCAAAAAGGGGAAGACAATATTTTGTCTAATTGTCCATTAGAGATAGGTGACTACCCTGTATAGACAGACAAAGGTTTCTTAATAATTTGTTACAGTGGTGACCAGAGGTGAAAGTACATTTAATTTCTTACAGGTAGGGACACCCAAGTGCGCGCAATCTTTTTTTTTACTACAAAAATTACAGGGTAGCCTACTCTGATGACACTGACAAACAGATCAATAAAAACAATGTTGTCTGATACATATAATTGGTCTACGAAAAGGGGAGACACAAATACAATACGACATCCATTTAACCTAGAGGAGGAAATTATTGTCCAAAAACAAACTAAAGTGGCGCTGACCCAATGACAAAGACAGTGAATATGCACACTCACTGGGGATATTGCCGATATTCTCCTCTATTGCCAATATGATAGGCTACCGTTCACTCAATTAAATAAAAAATGTTGATAACTGAAAGACAGATTGGGGTATTTTTATTGTAGTCTCTTTACAACAGTTTTTCCCTGATTTTATTTTTAAATATTGCAATATGACTGGCTGGGTCTCTCTGCTTTTCACTGACAGTCGCTACTCAACAATCATCTATTTGGTATTTGCAACGCGCGCTGGCCAAATTGCGGGCCCTATCGATTGTAGGCTATGCGATAAAACATTTTTTTTTAAGTAAGCAGCTAATGAGCCTCTGTGGCCAAATCCTGCTTTCTGGTGTAGTAGCCTATTTTGAATGATTTTATGTAATGTTAAATAATTGTATTTATTTATTTTACCTTTATTTAACTAGGCAAGTCAGTTAAGAACAAATTCTTATTTTCAATTACAGCCTAGGAACAGTGAGTTAACTCCCTTGTTCAGGGGCAGAACGACAGATATGTACCTTGTCAGCTCGGGATTCGATCTTCCAACCTTTCGGTTACTAGTCCAACGCTCTAACCACTAGGCTACGCTGCCGCCCCTAATGATGCTGTAATAGCCTATATTTTTGGGGGCATGTTGTATTAATTATGATAGGCTCACGTTTTACCAGTACAGGTACACCCACTACACCTCCACCCACAAACAAACGCAAATCACAAAAACGTCCTCCTATTACTCTCCATTTGGCATAATATGTAGCTGTAGCGTGCTCCCCCATGCAAAATAATGGATAGAAAGGAGCAGCAGCTCTGAGCTACCCTAGCAAGTCCATCTTTAGTACTGTAAGTACTAAGAACACTTACCTCTGATTTAGCCGGCGCTCATCATCACTCCCAAAGTCCTGTAAACCAAGAAAAGGCAGAGCAAAAATAAGCAAAAGTTACCAATCTGATACTACAAGACATTGAAGCTCTACAGTGCAGCCATTAGTATCAGGTGGACATTAACCTGTCCACAATTCAGAGTACCTGTTTTGCCTCATAATAAGCTCTGATAGGTAGGTTACTATTCTACAGAGGGATATAATGAGGGGAACCTAATTCTCATTACTCACAACTCATTGAAGAGTTGAGTGGATTCAGGGGTAGATTTTCAATATTCTTTTATAAAACTATTGTAGAAATGTTTCCCAAAATAAACAGAGTGTACAAAACATTAAACACCTTCCTAATATTTAGTTGCACCCCCATTTGCCTTCAGAACAGCTTAATTCGTTGGGCAAGGTGTCGAAAGCATTCCAAAGGGATGCTGGCCCATGTTGACTCCAATGCTTCACACAGTTGTGTAAAGTTAGCTGGATGTCATTTGGGTGGTGTACCATTCTTAATAAACACGGAAAACTGTTGAGCATGAAAAAAACAGCAGCGTTGCAGTTCTCGACACACTCAAACTGGTGCGCCTAGCATCTACTACCATACCCCGTTCAAGGCACTTAAATATTTTGTCTTGCCAATTCACCCTCTGAATGGCACACATACACAATCCATGTCTCAATCGTCTCTAGACTTAAAAATCCTTCTTTAACCTGGCTCCTCTCCATCTACACTGAAGTGGATTTAACAAGTGACATCAATAAGGGATCATAGCTTTCACCTGGTTAGTCTATGTCATGGAAAGTGTAGGTGTTCCTAATGCTTTGTACACTCAGTGTGTATCTAGTCTAATACACAATGTTGAGGTTTCAATGTTCGCATAAATGTATTTAACCTAGGCTAACCTTGGAACAGACAAATCTACCAACGCCCCAACAAATCAACACTACTGTTTATACCAAAACTTCTGTTCTTTTTCGATACTTGAACATGAAAAACATTTCAGTAATAGAATTTTTGTTACTTTCAGGACTTCTATTAAATGTGTCTCACGTCATCTACTGATTGAGAGAGGATCAAGTCTGTCTATCGGCGCAGCAGACGTCCTCATATAGTGTGAAAGCACCGGCACCATGCCTGCTCCACTTACTCATTACTAGCTCTAGCTTGTCCTAAGGAATCCCTGTACTATGGGCTGAGGCTGGGATGCGTCATGTTAACTTCTGTGCAGCATGAGTGGGGAGCTAACACGCTTAATTACTGTTGGCAAAACAAAAGTCCATTACAGGCTAGAACCCTTTACAATGCAACAAAATACCTGTAGCTTTAAGACAACTTTCCTTGCTAGCTTACAGCTGAAGCTAACATCAATTCGCTACTCTAGTACTTTGTTTGTCATAATATACAAACCACAATGCGAAATAAACTGATTTGAAAGTGGATTGTCACCAAAAACCAGTCATTGCTAAAAACGGTATTAATTATCTTAGTCTCCCTCTCCTCAGTCACGTATCTCCTGTTGCTCTCGATGTGTGTTGAATTTAGACTTATTTTTTTAAACATTTTAGTAATTTAGCAGATGCTCTTATCCAGAGCGACGTACAGTTAGTGCATTCATCTTAAGATAACAAGGTGGGACAATCACATATCACAGGCATAGAAAGTATATTTTTCCTCAATAAATTAGCTATTAGTAGAATCAGAACTAAGGGTGGAGGGGGTCAAGCCAAGTGCAGGTTGAGGTAAAATCAATCAAAATGTGGGGGGGTTAGAAGGATGATTTAAATTCTCTTAAATTCTTTTAATAAAATATTAAATCTTTAGAAAAACCTAACATACTTGAATAAAACACCAAATACACTGCTGTAGTTTGTCTCATTACCGTAACAATTTAAGTTCCTGTCAAAACTTAAAAACAGTGCATTCGGAAAGTATTCAGACCCCTTCTCTTTTCCCAAAATAATTGTACATTACAGCCTTATTCTGAAATTGATTAAATAAAAAAGTGTCATCAATCTACACACAATATCCCATAAAGACAAAGCGAAAACAGTTTTTTAGAATTTTTTGCAAATGTATTACAAATAAAAACAGAAATACTTTATTTACATATTCAGAGCCGTTGCTATGAGACTTGAAATTGAGCTAGAGTGCATCCTGTTTCCATTGATCATTCTTGAGATGTTTCTACAACTTCATTGGAGTCCACCTGTGGTAAATTCAATTGATTGGACATGATTTCAAAAGGCACACACCTGTCTATATCAAGGTCCCACAGTTGACAGTGCATGTCAGAGCAAAAACCAAGCAATGAGGTCGAAGGAATTGTCCGTAGAGCTCAGAGACAGGATTGTGTCGAGGCACAGACCTATGGAAGGGTACCAAAAAATGTCTGCAGCATTGAAGGTCCCCAAGAACACAGTGGCCTCCATCATTCCTAAATGGAAGAAGTGTGTAACCACCAAGACTCTTCCTAGAGCTGACCGCCCGGCCAAACTGAGCAATCAGGGGAGAAGAGCCTTGGTCAGAGAGGTGACCAAGAACCCGATGGTCACTCTGACAGAGCTCCAGAGGTGGTGGCAGCATCATCATCATCACGTGGGGATGTGTTTCAGCGGCAAGGACTGGGAGACTAGTCAGGATCGAGGGAAAGATGAGCAGAGCAAAGTACATTGATGTAAACCTGCTCTAGAGCGCTCAGGACCTCAGGACCCTAAGAACACTGCCAAGACAACGCAGGAGTGGCTTTGGGACAAGTCTCGGAATGTCCTTGAATGGCCAAGCCAGAGCCCGGACTTGAACCAAATCGAGCATCTCTGGAGAGACCTGGAAATTGCTGTGAAGCGACGCTCCTCATCCAATCTGACAGAGCTTGAGAGGATCTGCAGAGAAGAATGGGAGAAACTCCCCAAATACAGGTGCGTCAAGCTTCATACCCATAAAGACTCAATGCTGTAATCGCTTCAACAAAGTACTGTGTAAAGGATCTGAATACTTATGTAAATGTGATATCAGTAAAACAAAATCCCTAAAAACCTGTTTATGCTTTGTCATTGTGGGGTATTGTGTGTAGATTGAGGGGGGGAAACGATTCAATCCATTTTAGAATAAGGCTTTAATGTAACAAAAATGTGGAAAAACTTTCCGAATGTACTGTAAAGTTGTATTCACCCATGATGCATCATCTAGAGGAGTAGTCTTTATATGAACACAAGTTAAGTTAATGTATTTGCTTATATGCCTTCAGAATGATTATTCTCAAACACCCCCTTTACTCCACTTGGCCTTCTCATTACCGATACGGCTAAAGAGCTCAAATTGGGGAAAAAGTCTGATTAACTTTATAATTGTATCATTTAATTTGAAATATTTATATTTTCAGTGTGATGTTTAACTGACTCCTTTTCATTAGGGGAGCAATGTAAAACAAAAAATTGAAATATTGATTTGTTCACTACTTTTTGGACTTTTGTGAAAATGCAGGTAAAATGCATAATATCTCATTAAAGAAACCTATAATTATACAATATAGATTAGTACAGATCCTAATATCAGTGTTTCAAGAGGAAATTTAGTTTCGTGAGAATGACCCACCTGGCTTTATGAGAGAGGTGAACGCCACTGAATGGAGGGAATGTGGCCATTCTTTATGATAGTTTCACCACAGTAAATGTCTTAAAAACAGTTATTGTTCAAGGAGAGATATCATAGACTGGGAGTATCAGGTTATAGTAACATGGTGACAGGTAACTGTGAGGAGGTGGGCCATTCTCCAGAAGTTTCACCTACTAAAGCCTGAGGATTGTCAACCAAAGCACTACTAGTGAGAAGCACAAGGTCCCTGCCAAGGTTAGGTACTGCAGCACTAAGAGGAAATGTTGTGACAAGATGTATCCAACACTGTATTTCAGCTCCAAAAACACACAGCACTTTCCACTACTGTATCTAACAAACTAAATTGGGCGAGCATCACACTTGTGATGAGCAGAATGGGTTCAAAACAGCGAACAGACGTCATTGTCAAACCTAACATTTTTATAAACACACACAAAAAGTATTTTCCCCCCCATCTAAACAAACGGTGCAGATAAGGTGAGGTAAGTCCTCTGAGGTTGGTCTCTACCTCTACCCATTCAACCAGGGAACGGGCATCAGGGTGAAACTCATAACAGGGACGTGTCAAACGCTGTGTTTAACATGGGTTTCAGTTGGTCATCGGGGAGAGTAATCGAATAATTGACTTGAACAGCCCTGCAGCCGCTACAAGTGAAATCTCAGCCATAATTCTCCCACAGCAAGACACATGACAATAGCCAAATTTCACCTCGTAGGGAAGGGATGAAACTCTCCATTCTTGGCAAAATCATGTAGCCTACCTTACACCGTCACAACAGCTACCATATTATTACCCCACCACCGTCCTCCACTCATCGCTTTCCCCCCACCCTCCATGTGAGAATGACATCATAGCTGCAGCAGCTTCCTGAGGGGCTTGGCTGCTCCTCATCAGACAGGCCCCTGGGAAGAGCCCTGGAAGCAGCCAGGCAGCCAGTCAATTCTATCCCACATTTAAAGTGAGTGGCAGGCAGTGACAAGGAAGGCTGGTCCTCACAGGCCAGCTCAACCATCTTCACGATAAAGGTGTTTCTTTTTACACGTTTCTTTTTTTAAATGGCAGGTGTAATGCGTCAGGCCCAATGACTCAGTAGCTAAAAAAGTAAAGCAGCAGCCTAATGAAAGACCAGCTAATGCTCAAGTACCAGTTCTTGATTCAGGCCTAACCATGGTTGTTGTCATCTTCAAGACAAATCTACCCAATACTCCCTCAATAAGGGCGAGTGGAGAAAACCTGCTGTAGGCTAGAGCCTTTGTTGTATTTAGCGTGACTCCTGTTTCCATTAACAGTTAGCGCCCCCAACTGGTTCAGAAGGTGCACAAAAACAGTACTTCGATTGTAGCTATCTTTCATGAGTGACATCTAAATGTCATAGCTGTGATGTGTAGGCACTAACTGTTACACTACATGACCAAAAGTATGTGGACACCTGCTCGTCGAACGTCTCATTCCAAAATCATGGGCATGAATACGGAGTTGGTCCCCCCTTTGCTGCATTAACAGCCTCCACTCTTCTGGGAAGGCTTTCCACTAGATGTTGGAACATTGCTGCGGTAACTTGCTTTCATTCAGCCACAAGAGCATTAGTGAGGTCGGGCTCTGATGTTGGGCTATTAGGCCTGGCTCGACGTCGGCGTTCCAATTAATCCCAAAGGTATTCGATGGGGTTGAGGTCAGTGCTCTGTGCAGGCCACACCAAGTTCTTCCACACCAATCTCGACAAACCATTTCTATATGGACCTCGCTTTGTGCACGTGGGCATTGTCATGCTGAAACAGGACAGGGCCTTCCCCAAACTGTTGCCACGGCCTGTTCACCCCAGTACCATCTAGAAGGCGGAGACAGTACAAGTGCATCAAAGCTGGGACCGAGAGACGGAGAAACAGCTTCTATCTCCAGGCCATCAGACTGTTAAACAGTCACCACTAGCCAGCCTCCGCCCAGTACCCTGCCCTGAACATTAATCAATGTTCTAGCCAGCTACCACCCGGTACTCTGCCCTGCACCTTAGAGACTGCTGCAGTATGTACATAGTCACTGAACAGTGGTCACTTTAATAATGTTTAGATACTGTTTTACCCACTTTATGTATATACTGTATTTTAGTCATGGCTCATCCTATATAACTTTATTTTTTCTGGATTATGTGTGTATTGTTTTTTTTTAATTGCTAGGTATTACTGCACTGTTGGAGCTAGAAACATATGCATTTCACTGCACCTGTGATAACATCTGCAAATCTGTGTACGCGACCAATAAACTTTGGTTTGATTTGCATTTTGAGATGGGATTGTTCTTGTGGTTTATTCATTGGCTGTTGGTGATGCCTACTCTTTGGTTAATCTGAATAAACAAATAAGCACAAGGAGCAGTACCAAGAGTTTATTTTGCCATCATGGAAGTGTTCAAAGCTCACCTGACTTATACTAGTTTGATTTTGGCAGACTATCTTTACTCTTATGGAAAGTATGACTAGGCCTCTACCACAGTGGTTCCCAACCCTTTTCGGTTACTGTACCACCAAATGAATTTTGCTCTGCCCAGCATACCCATGAAGTACCTCCTCATGTGCATTTTACCAGTAGGCATATAGTCTCATGAGTCTTCTCAAGTACCCCTGTGGATACACCAAGTTCCCCCAGGGGTCCTAGTATCCCTGGTTGGGAACCACTACTCTACCTCATGACTGTATGAAGTTACATGCCACATTTCACCTCATTGACTGGTCCCTTTTAGAAGACATCTCAGAACAACATAGAACATAACCCATGCTGTCCATAACACTGACTTTAACATTAAGCAAGTAGCTAGCTAGTTTGCCTAATAAATAAGCTGGTAATAGCTGATGTATTAGGCAACTAACTTGATAAATGTTATCATTTGGGAGTACCAAATTGTATGGCACCACTGCAGTACACTGGTGATTTCTTAGCTGACTAGCTAGCTTACTGCATTCAGCAGCAGGACATTACGGTATGACTTACATGAAACTACCTGGCAGATAACCAGATACCTAGGTAATCAGGCTAACGATGCTATTGGAAATGAATAGCCAGCTAATTACATTTACATTTAAGTCATTTAGCAGACGCTCTTATCCAGAGCGACTTACAATGCTACAGCAGTTACGCTTCTCATTAAAAGTAGTAAGGCAAACAAGAAACTAGCTAACTAGATTACCTGTACATTTGTTGTACGTTAGCTGGCACGCGAATAACTTTACTAACTGGCAATAGCATTACGTTATATCAGTGTGTTACTGACAACTTTGCTTGCTAGCTTTTCTAGACAACAGCTAACGTTAGCTCGGTAGCGATTGAGTTGAGGCTAATAATAGCTACTAACGTTACCTAGTTAGCTTATCCCATTGCAACATATCTAGCTAGCACGGCTAGGCCTATGTCACTCCCACGTATCCTAGGTGTTTTCTTGCGCTTTGTTGACGTTTCTAAAACGTCTCTCCAGCTATTTCCAAGCTTACCTCCCCCACGTTGGTGGTGGTTGTGCTGGCTGTGGATGCAGCGCTTGGGGTAGGGGAGCGCTGCAAAGTAACCAGAGCCATGGCTGGGAGAGTGTGCACAGGCCGGTGTAGCCTGTCCAGAGAACAGCTTTATTCCGGGTGAATAACCTAAGGAAATTGTTTCTTGGTGTCAACGTCTATAGCGGTCGAAGCAGAGAATTTCATCGCCGTTAAATTTCCATCGTCCTAAAATCTGGAAGCCAGTTGTTCCTTTTGAATTTTCTCAAATAAAAATAGACGAATTTCATAGTAAGAACGTACAGAGCATGTACTTATCGTTCCCCATGTTGCGGCTTTCTCACTAGCTTGCACAAAACCGCTTCCACCAGGGGATGCACGCTTATGCTAGTCAGCTGCTGCCAGCCAACCACACAGTGATGCTGAGTTCAAACATTCTGATCCGATGGATATTGTAGCCTAGCTAGGTTACCAATTCTGTCAAATACATACCTACATCATGACAGAATCTCTTCCAGTTCAAACTGTGTATTTCACTTGGCCTGTCGGTTAAAAATAATAAATGACATTAGCTACAGTTCATGTAATGCAACTACACAAACCTTCACAACTCGCAGAATGTGAGCAATCTTTTGCATAATGTTTTTTAGCCAACTGCTGTGGTTTTGTTTTGTTTTGTTGTTGTTGTTTTTTATATATATCTACATCCCGATTTTTTCACTGTTATATTTCAGGTTATTACACATTACACGATGTACAATTTCAGTTTACTTCCTACAGTTAGATGGGTCAGAGGTTCAGGTACACTCAAGGACATGGAAATGTTTACATTGTCAAAGTTATATGGAATGGTAGCAGATTCTGAGCAGGACCAAGCCAGTCACACAGTAGAGGTCTAAACAACTAGACCAGTAGAGACCAGTAAACAACTAGACCAGTAGAGGTCTAGTTGTTTAGCATTTTAAGCTGCTGTAATTAAGCAATAAGACCCGAGGAGGTGTGGTATATTTAAGCAATAATGCCCGAGGGGGTGTGGTATATGGCCAATATACCACGGCTAAGGGCTGTTCTTAGGCACGACGCAACGTACTGTCAGCCAATCAGCATTCAGGGCTCGAACCACCCAGTTTATAATGGCCAATATACTACGACTAAGGGCTGTTCTTATGAACAACACAAAGCGGACTGCCTGGATACAGCCCTTAATCATGGTAAATTGGTCAAATACCACAATCCCGAGGTGCCTTATTGCTAGTATGAACTCGTTACCAACATAAATAGAACAGTAAACAAGCATTTTTGCGTCATACCCGTGGTAGATTGTCTGATAGGCACACGGCTGAAATGCTGTATCAGCCAATTATCATCCAGGACCCAAACTACCTGGTTTATAATGTCCAACTACTACTGTATAAGCCCTTTGCTGAAGTAGATTAACTTGTGTCATTACAGCGTAGCAATGGTCTATCGTAGCAGTGGCTTCACTCAGTTTACATGTTCTGAATGGAGTCTGAATTCACTCAGCCCATCTGAATAGTCTACTGTTCAGCACCACAAACAGGTCTATGGAATTATTAAAAGACATGGCCACTGAGGCCCCTCTGTCTGTCACAAGGCTAAGGGATTAATGAAGCCTCTACATCACAAATGTAAACCAACACAGTCAAGGAAGGTAATAAAAATAGATGAGTAACAAATACATCCACTCTCTTTTATTGCACAATCCCTATTTTTAACAATCATGTGCTGGACTCTAGATAGCTTACACTCTTAGAAAAAAGGGTGCTATCTAATACCTAAAAGGTTTCTTTGGCTGTCCCCATAGGATAACCCTTTAAAGGACCCAAAAGGGTTCTACTTGGAACCAAAAAAGTCTCCACCTGGTATCAAAAAGGGTTCTCCTGGGGACAGCTGCTGGATTTTTACAAATGTTCAAACACGATTTCTTTGAGAATAACTGTATATTGGCAAATCTGTGGGATGAACTTGGTTTATCTGGTGGGAAGGGGATGCAAAAGAGAACTTTCTACTTATATCTTATGGTGGTTTCATCATCTCTCAAGGTGAATGTTATCTTTTGGGTCCCAGCCTAATGTCTATACACCATAAAAAGAGGTGCAATTTGGGTTCCCTGTATTACTTCATTTTCTATGTACCTTTAAACAAGTCAACCTGGCAATGTGTTGTTTCTAGGTTGGTCAGCATCTGACCATAAGGCCCTACAGAGGGTAGTGCGTACAGCCCAGGTCATCACTGGGGCCAAGCTTCCTGACATCCAGGACCTATATACTAGGCGGTGTCAGAGGAAAGCCCAAACAATTGTCAAAGACTCCAAGTCATAGAGTGTTCTCTCTGCTACCGCACGGCAAGCAGCTACCGCACTTATGCCTTGTCTCTGTAGGAGTCGTTCAGTGGTTGTTGGTGGGTGTTGCCAGCTGGGGAACTGGAGTAAGCGGAACAACTCTGAGGACCACGAGAAGGTCTGGCAGGGGATGTGCCAGCTGGAGCACAGCCTCAAGGTCACAGACCACTGAAACAAGCCTGGTCCCTGGTCTGACAGATGTTGAATAGAGGGGTTATCCCAGCACCTATGTTGATATGGAGTAAACAAAATACATGTACAGATACAGAATAACTACATTAGCTAGCTCCTCCCTGCCTGTTTATTCATGGCTCCCCCCTGTCACCTCAGCATGCCCGGATAGTGGTGGACTGGTCAGGGCTCAGGCCTGTTCACAGTAAAGTTTGATTGGAGAGGGAGACCATGCAGTCTGGACAATCCACATTTGAGGTGAGCCAACAAGAATATACAAGTTACTACTTCTTCAGTAACCAATATTTATTGTCTGGCTGTTAGTGTTAGGCACCCTGTAGGTTCCAGATAAGTAGTACATAGACATAACACTGATATGAATGTGTTGTTTTCAGGTGATCCACAACCATGGCCATGGAGGGTTCGGATTGACCATCCACCGAGGCTGTGCCCAGGAGGCAGCTAGGATCTTCAGGGAGATATTGGAACTGAAGGACTGGGGGGCCAAGGTCTTGTTTGTAAACAAGTGGTTTACCTAAACAGCAGTGGCATCATCATCATTCACATGTCTTTATGGGACCTCACAACGGTTTGCAGAGGAACCCGAATAGGAGGACACTCCTGGGCCTTTCAGACGACAATGATGATATTTCATATTTGCAAGAGAACAACTCTAAATCAGAGTTTAGATAGTGAAGTACCTGATTAACCTGAGAGCAGCTAACTTGGAACACAAATACTACCAGCCAGCCCTAAAATAGTTACATGCCAGGCATCAGGATAGCTTTTATATCGTAACTATTAGGTGATCGGTGAAATCTATTTTGAAGTTACAATTTTATATTTTTGTTTAAGTGATGTTAATATATAGATACAGTACCAAGCAAAAGTTTGGACACACCTACTCATTCAAGGGTTTTTCTTTATTTTGACTATTTTCTACATTGTAAATAGGGAATAGTGAAGACATCAAAACTATGAAATAACACATATGGAATCATGTAGTAACTTGGTGACAGCTTTGCACACTCTTGGCATTCTCTCAACCAGCTTCACCTGGAATGCTTTCCAACAGTCTGTAAGGAGTTCCCACATATGTGTTGGCTGCTTTTCTTTCACTCTGCTGTCCAACTCATCCCAAACCGTCTCAATTGAGTTGAGGTCGGTGATTGTGGAGGCCAGGTCATCTGATGCATAACTCCATCACTCTCCTTCTTGTTCAAAGCCCTTACACAGTCTGGAAGTGTGTTTTGGGTCATTGTCCTGTTGAAAAACAAATGATAATCCCACTAAGCGCAAACCAGATGGGATGATGTATCACTGCAGAATGCTTTGGTAGCCATGCTGGTTAAGTCTGCCTTGAATTCTAAATAAATCACAGACAGTGTCACCAGCAAAGCAGCCCCACACCATCAGACCTCCTCCTCCATGCGTCACAGTGGGAACCACGCATGCGGAGATCATCCGTTCATCTACTCTGCATCTCACAACGACATGGCGGTTGGACCAAAAATCTCAAATTTGGACTCATCAGACCAAAGGACAGATTTCCACCGGTGTAATGTCCATTGCTCGTGTTTCTTGGCACAAGCAAGTCTCTTCTTCTTATTGGTGTCCTTTAAATCAAATCAAACTTTATTTGTCACATGCGCCAAATACAACAAGTGTAGACCTTACCGTGAAATGCTTACTTACAAGCCCTTAACCAACAGTGCAGTTCAAGAAGCGTTAAGAAAATATTTACCAAATAAACTAAAGTAAAAAATAGGTTAGTTGAGGTAATTTGTACATGTAGGTAGGGGTGAAGTGACTATGCATAGATAATAAACAGCGAGTAGCAGCAGTGTACAAAACAAATGGAGGGAAGGGGCAGGGGGTCAATGTAATAGTCCGGTGGCCATTTGATTAGTAGTGGTTTCTTTGCAGCAATTCTACCATGAAGGCCTGATTCACGCAGTCTCCTCTGAACAGTTGATGTTGAGATGTGTATGTTACTTGAACTCTGAAGCATTTATTTGGGCTGCAATTTCTGAGGCTGATAACTCTAATGACCTTATCCTCTGCAGCAGAGGTAACTCTGTGTCTTCCTTTCCTGTGGCGGTCCTCATGAGAGCCAGTTTCATCATAGCGCTTGATGGTTTTTGCGACTGCACCTGAAGAAACTTAAAAGTTCTTGACATTTTATGGATTGACTGACCTTCATGTTTTAAAGTAATGATGGACTGTTGTTTCTCTTTGCTTATTTCAGCTGTTTTTGCCATAATATGGACTTGGTCTTTTACCAAATAGGCCAATCTTCTGTATACCACCCCTACCTTGTCACAACACAAATGATTGGCTCAAACGCATTAAGAAGGAAAGAAATTCTACAAATTAACTTGTAACAAGGCACACCTGTTAATTGAAATACATTCCAGGTGACTACCTCATGAAGCTGGTTGAGAGAATGTCAAGAGTGCGCAAAGCTGTCATCAAGGCAAAGGGTGTCTACTTTGAAGAATCTCACATATAAAATATTTTGATTTGTTTAACACTTTTTTGGTTACGACATGATTCCATGTGTGTTATTTCATTGTTTTGATGTCTTCACTATTATTCTACAATGTAGAAAATAGTAAACATAAAGAAAAACCCTTGAATGAGTAGGTGTGTCCAAACTTTTGACTAGTACTGTATATATATTTGATATACATATTGAACCAATAAAATGTTTTCCAAAAATGTAATAAGCAAATCTCACAAATGTGACATAAGAATAGGACTGCAATATCAAACGAAAATGTTATTATTAGTAATCTTATTAACATAAAACAATACACTATCGTAAGTTCTAAAATTTATGAGGTTTGAAAATGAATCAATAAATAAATACCACCACAATTCAACATTCTTTCTCCTTCTTTGAAACATAATTTATTATTGTATCATACACATTTACATCCAGTGATAAGAATCTGTGCACAGACACTTAATGCAGCACTAAATCGCAAAGGCATTTGCGATTAGTAGACCAAGGTTCTTTAACATTTTTAACAACACCTTGTTTCACATGTTATTTTTTACAAGGGGACAAAGACCATCCCCGCACCAACAAACAAAAACAACGACAACCAACCCAGGTTTTGGTACAGTATATACAGAGATTACTTTTGCCCAGTTAGCAAAAGCTGTCATGGGGTGTACCCTGAAAAACCATTGTGATTATGTTTGCTTTGAATGATTTCACCCATGTAGTGTAATTACTAATGTACGAGACTGACAACTTTGGGTGACTACATTAAGAGGTGACAGTATCAAGTATAGTACAGTTCAAATATTTCACTTGCACTTCAGTTTCATGGCATATACATAAAACCCTCAAAATGCATATATGAGCATTATAACACCTGGCATGAACTTTCATCAGTACTCATATGCAATTTTCCTAATTTACAGTATAGTCATCGTGAGAAATAACATTACGACCTTCTCAAGACAGGTCTAGAATATGAGTGCTAATGAATGCTTATGCCAGCTGCACAGAGAGACTTTACGTAATTATTTTGATTGCCTCATTTACACTGAACAAAAATATAAACGCAAAATGCAAAAATGTCAAAGATTTTACTGAGTTACAGTTAATAAATGGAAATCAGTCAATTGAAATAAATGCATTAGGCCCTAATCTAAGGATTTCACATGACTGGGGATACATATATGTATTTGTTGGTCACAGATACCTTAAAAAAAGGTTGGGGCGTGGATCAGAAAATCAGTCAGTATCTGGTGTGGCCACCATTTGCCTCATGCAGTGTGCCACATCTCCTTCGCATAGAGTTGATCAGGCTGTTGATTGTGGCCTGTGGAATGTTGTCCCACACCTCTTCAATGGCTGTGCGAAGTTGCTGGATATTGGCGGGAATTGGAACACACTGTCGTACATGTCGATCCAGAGCATCCCAAACATGTTCAATGGGTGACATGTCTGGTGAGTATGCAGGCCATGGAAGAACGTTGACATTTTGAGCTTCCAGGAATTGTGTACAGATCCTTGCGACATGGGGACATGCGTTATCATGTTGAAACATGAGGTTATGGCGTAGGATGAATGGCACGACAATGGGCCTCAGGATCTCGTCACGCTATCTCTGTGCATTCAAATTGCCATTGATAAAATTCAATTGTGTTGGTTGTCCGTAGCATATGAGTGCCCATACTATAACCCCACCGCCATCATGGGGCACTCTGTTCACAATGTTGACATCAGCAAACCGCTCGCACACACGGTGCCATTTGTCCCGTACAGTTGAAACAGGGATTCATCCGTGAAGAGTACACTTCACCAGCGTGCCAGTGGCCATCGAAGGTGAACATTTGCCAAACTGCAGTCAGGTCAAGACGACGAGCACGCATATGAGCTTCATCGAGACGGTTTCTGACAGTTTGTGCATAAATTCTTTGGTTGTGCAAACCCACAGTTTCATCAGCTGTCTGAGTGGCTGGTCTCAGACGATCCAGCAGGTGAAGAAGACAGATGTAAACAGGGATGTAAACAAATTTGTGCACAACATTTGAGAGAAATTAGCTTTTTGTGCGTTTGGAACATTTCTGGGATATTTTATTTCAGCTCATGAAACCAACACTTTACATGTTGCGTTTATATTTTTATTCGGTATATAAGTGTCTAAACTGAAGCATAACTGAGATTTGTGACCTCACACCTCTATGAAGTGCATCATGTCGGATGGTTAACGTGGTGATGCGAAGCCGCAAACAACCCCAGATGTACAGATTTGATTATGTTGAGTGGGTAATTATTGTATCATTAGATAGCAATTCATTACATTTTTATTGTTCAGAAATGTGGTGGGTACTCTCTTCGTTCGCTGGACTTTATCCTGCTAACTGTTCCAAATGTCCGAACTGAATTTGGTAAAAGGTATTTTATGTACTCTGCGCCATCGTCTTGGAACGCCTTACAAAATACTTATAAACTGGAAGAACTTGTCCCGATTGGTATTTTTAAATCACTGATGAATGATCTTGAGACTGATTCCCTGACCTGTCAATGTTTTTAATTTGCTGTTTTTGATTTTTGTTATAATGTTGTAATTCTATGGTTTTTACTAGATTACTTGTAGTTTTTCATGTTGTTTGTATGTCATTTTTGTAATGACTTGGTGCTGCCTATCTTGGCCAGGACGCTCTTGAAAAGGAGATTTTAAATCTCAATGAGCCCTTCATGGTTAAATAAAGGTTAAATAAAAATAAAATAAAAATGTCATTGTTTTCATTATAGCTTTGCAAAATATAATGGATTTTTTGGGGCCCTTGACGTCACATCTCTGTCAAAAGCCCTCAATGTGTCCCTTATCCAAAACTGAGTGGTAGGACCTGAGTAGAACCATTGTTTTAAGGCTCTCTTAAAAGAAACAGGTTAATAGAAACAATGCAACAAAGCAATGTCCTCTATTACTCTTTCACCATCACTCTCACTGTTATAAATCTCGCTGTTCTTCTCCCTCACAATATGAAATTCAAATACTGAGATATAAGAATGACAAACCCACCCTGAACAGTTTCTCTCCCTGCTACCACCCAGTGTATACTCAAGATAA
Organism: Salvelinus alpinus; assembly: GCF_045679555.1. Lineage (NCBI taxonomy): Eukaryota > Metazoa > Chordata > Actinopteri > Salmoniformes > Salmonidae > Salvelinus > Salvelinus alpinus. The sequence continues at coordinate 71,500,840 of NC_092090.1, read as the reverse complement.
TCGATTGAGCTCTGTCTCACTCAGAGTGTGGTTATCCTACATTGGCAAAAATCATGACAGTGGTAGTGGTTGAAGATTAAAATGAGAGAGAAATGTTTTTGAATAACATTTTGGTGGCAGGCTCTCTCTCAAGTCACTGTGGTGCCTATATACAAACCAGTAATGACACATTGAGCTGAGAATGGACAAGGGCTGCTTGCCTAGCTTCCTTCTCCTTCATTGCCTCTTTCTTCCACTCCAGCGTCCCTCCTTCACCACCCTCTTGCATGTGCTCCGTCCTCCTGGGACCCAGAGTCGGAGTGTGGGATACCCCCAGAGCTGTTGGCAGGGGCCCGGCCCATCATTTCCTGGCCCCACTCGCGGTGGCTGGACTCCTGGAGGCCCCGGCCAGTGGTCTCAATGGGCAGAGCACAGGAAGCGATGGCAGCCAGCAGGCAGCAGATGCTGTACACTGACAGAGTCAGGTACACAGAAGACTCCAACATCAACTGCAGGACAGGGGGAGGAATGAAAACAGTATCACCAGCCTAGGTAGGATAACTCTCTATGTGATGGTGTGAATGTCTTTCAGTACACATTATGTAGAAATATTCTTTATATATTGGTTGTGGTAACCTTTAACTTTTTTTTACCTGTGCAACGAAGGGTGTGATGAGGGCTCCCACTCTAGCCATTCCACTACTAGTGCCCAGACCTAATGCTCTGGTTGCTGTTGGATATACCTGAGGAGTCAGGAGAACACCATGGGAATACATAATTTATTAACATTCAGAACAGACACTTCATGCTGTTTACGCAAAAGGGAATGTCAAGTTTTACGCATTATTTTTATTTACAGTATAATTTACTTTGTACCTTATTGACACTGTAATACTTATTAGAAACCAATGGAGAAGAAGAGTATGAACCAAATAACTATCCCTTCGTTTAGTCACAAATCTATCAAAGAAATAAAACTGAACAGAAACCTGACGTCTGCGATTTAGTATAATCTTTGTTTTTAAAGTAAGAGCTAGCATTCTATTGAGTTGATAATGTAGCCACAGGATACATGGGGTTGTATGGCCTATAACCTCACCTCAGGGGTGTAGACATAAGCAGCCTGGAAACCTCCTGCGATGAAGGCCCTGGCGATGAATATCAATACTGTCAGCCAGGTCCTGAAGCACAGACAACAATGTTAATAACAACAACAACAACACTGTTATTGTGTTGTCAGTTGCGGATCCACCACAGTGTTATGTTTGTCATAGAGTAGTGCATTGCGAATCCTAAAAGTAATAACTTTGTAATTTTGTATTGGATGGTCTTACCTCCCTACACAAGCGTAGAGTGGCACAAGGCAGAGAGAGAAGACGAAGAAGCACAGTGCCATTGTCTTCCTCCTTCCCAGCCGATCGATGGCCCACAGAGTCACCAGCAAGCCTGCCCAACATTAATACATCAACCAATCTATTCAGATATTCTACTAGTCTTTTTAATCAATAAGAACAATTTACAATCTACTTTATTTCACAGTACCCTGCTCCCCATGCAATTGTGTTTAACAATATTATGACTATTAGTTGAAAGCAGGAGGTCGAAGAAGTATACCTGGGAATTCAGACAGGGTGGTCCACAGCAGATCCTTGTAGTCGTCTGAGGTCAGGTATTTACACTCCAGGCTACACCTGGGCTCCCTCTTACTACCTTTTGACTCTAGAGCGAGACATAACACAAGAAACACGTGATGCTGAAATGACCTTGAGACTTAAAGGCTAATGTAACCTGCGGTCAATTGGAGTTACTCTTGGTTAAAGCGTTACAAAAATATACATTTTTAGTTGAATAAGATGGTTTGGGCTCAGCAGGTTAATACTATCCTTAAGAGTGTTTGTGTGAGTGTTACTGATGATGTCAGAGGAGAAGGAGCAGTAACTCACCCCCACAGGCGCCCCCCTCCTGGAAGAGCTCAGTGGTGAGCAGGACCAGGCCATAGTAGGCGAATGCATTAGAGAACCTTAAGAGATAAAAGAGTCAATCTAAGGATTCCCATAAGGAAAACTGGGATAATTAAGGATGCAACTCTTATGTTAAATAAAGGTTACATTAAAAAAATGTATGAAGATGTTCAATCAAAGTATGTAACAGAGCAGTACTGGTTATGTTTTAAAGATGTAAGAGTTTAAATTAGTCATCAGATGTGATCTACTAACTTTTAATTACCTGTATCTAGAAATTAGGAAATGTAAAGTTTTTCTTTGTTAAAATGGTTTAAGTTATTTACCAAATAAACCACAGCAGAATTGTGGTCCAGCGAAAATGTGGTGAGAAAAGATCCTGGAACTTCCCACGGTCCTCCTAATTGACAAACAGTCAAGAAACACAATATGACAGATAAACAACTGAAACAAGCCAAACTACTTTAGTATGCCCTGTACGTATTACAATATATCTTAATGTGCTGGGCTGTACCTGTCTGGCAGCAATTAGTTTTCCCAGGGGCATGGGGACTCCGTTCTCCTTGGCGATGCGCTTCAGGGTAGTCAGAGCTTTGTCCTGGTTCCCTGTCAACACGTCATAGCGTGCACTCTCTGGCAGCCACTATTTCCAAAACCAAAGGGTCAGTCGTTTAGTAGTGTAAAATAAATAAATTAAAGTGAATTGGTAGTAGCTGTTAGTGGCATACGAATGGTGGAAAAAGTACCCAGTTTCATAAAGATACCTTAGTAGAAAATGACTCACGTAAAAGTGAAAGTAACCCAGTAAAATACTACTGTCACGCCCTGGCCTTAGTATTCTTTGTTTTCTGTAATATTTTGGTTAGGTCAGGGTGTGACAGGGGGGATGTTTGTGTGTATTTGTCTCGTCTTGGGTGGTTGTATTGTATAGGGGGTTTTGTAGAGGTTATGGGGTTGTGTTTAGTGTAGGTGTCTAGGTAAGTCTATGGTTGCCTGAATGGTTCTCAATCAGAGACAGCTGTCTTTCATTGTCTCTGATTGGGAGCCATATTTAAGGCAGCCATAGGCATTAGGCTATTGTGGGTAATTGTCTATGTGTAGTGTTTAGTGTCAGCACTATTTGTTTGAATAGCTTCACTTTTGTTCGTTTGTTTCGTCTTCTTAATAAAAGAGGATGTCTTTCTATCACGCTGCGCCTTGGTCCACTCTGCCTCATTACGACGATCGTGACAACTACTTGAGTTTTAAAGTATCAAAAGTAAATGTAATTGCAAAAATACACTTAAGTATCAAAACTAAAAGTACAAATAATTTCAAATTCCTTATTTTAAGCAAACCAGATGGCGCCATATTATAGTTTTTTAATTTACGGAAAGCCAGGGGGCACACTCCAACACTCAGACATAATTTACAAATGAAGCATGTGTTTAGTGAGGCTGCCAGATCAGAGGCAGTAGGGATGACCAGGGATGTTCTCTGGATAAGTGCGTGAATTGGACCATTTTACAGTCCCGCTAAGCATTCAAAATATAACGAGTACTTTTGAGTGTCAGGGAAAATGTTTGGAGTAAAAAGTACATTCTTTTCTTTAAGAATGTAGTGAAGTAAAAGTTGTCAAAAATAGTAAAGTACAGATACCCCAAAAACTACTTAAATAGTACTTTAAAGTATTTTTACTTAAGTACTTTACACTACTGCATACTCACAAAAGAGAGGATAGCGAAGATGAAGAGCGGAATGGTGGAGAGGCCGAGCAGCCAGCGCCAGCCCAGAGTGGGCATCACCAGGATGGCCAGCAGCACCTCAAACACAGTGCCCAGCGCCCAGAATATCTGCAGGGGCACAGCAATAGGTACAGGAAATGGTTGGCATGATGAGTTCCCTGGCACATTGAAGCAGATTCATTGATCCAGGTCAGTGGAGATCTATCCTGCTCCTGAGTGGCCACAAACTTGGCATCAAGAGGATCACTCACAAACAAGTGGATCAATTTGTACCTCACAGACCTGCTAATGTCTCAAATCAATGACGGACTTGACAGAGTTAAAAGTGGACCTCACAGGACGACTGCAGAGTTGGACAGAGCGATAGAAGCACAGGAGAGAGGAGTTGAGTTGGACATGCTACAGACTAGAGTGTAACTCTTGCTAAGTGATAGTAAAGGATAAGTCATACCTCGATTAGCAAGATGCAGGTGGCTCTGGACCTCATGGGGAGAAACTCTGCATACAGTGTCACCCTGAAGGGAGAAGGACATGTCACTATTATGCTACTTCTATGAACTATTATTGTGTGTCATTAATATAAAGTCAAATCTGTAGCCCACTTAACTGGGTAGATAACATAACCCAATCCTTTACTGTGTCCTACTACAGTATACTGTAGCTATTGCTATAATGCCAACAGGAAGGGATACGTACGACTGTGGGGCTCCTCCGATGCCGAAGCCCACCAGGGCACGGAGGAAGAGGATCCAGCCGTAGACGGGGGCAAAGGCGCTCAGTACACCGTAAAACATGGTCCACGCCACACTCATCTTCAGACCCTGTGTACACACACACACACACACACACACCCACAACTGTGAGGTCTGACACAGACAGCAAAATACCCTAACTATCTCTACCACATATCACACTGTCATGGACATCCCTATTCCCCATCTCTGCCCAAAAGTTTATATAAAACTGATGTCTCATGAAAGCCTGTCAAAGCACATAACTAGGTCATTCCACGAAATGAGTGTATTTTGCATCCCTTTGAGATTAAGTAGAAATTGTGCACCAATATTGAATTTTAAAAGCCTATATTAAATGAAGTGCCCTTTAATATGGACCACATGGACCACAGATTTTTATATAAATGAAGACTTGCTGAAGTGCCAAAATGCATAATTTTCCACCGAGGGCCCTCTGGTGACTTCTAGGAAGATTTTAAATCCACTTAATCACAACATTTCTCCAAGTTCTCACCATCATTGTAAAGCCCTATTTATTTAATGTGATTAGTGATTCATTTAAGTCTGTCCCTCATTTTAAGGTAAAGCCTGTTACGTGAACAGAACTCACATTTTAATATGATTAAATTATTCCTTGTTCATATTGTTTTCAAAAGAAACATTGAACAGCTAATAGTCAAATCATAGTGTAAAAGCAGGTGAGTATAATGATGGGGCGGTAAGTCGGAAGCAGGTGAAACGTTTTAATAAAACAACAAAACCAAGAACACGACACTAACATAAGGCAGTACGCCGAGACACAAGAACAACTGGTTAGTGAACCTGGGAGAGTGACATATAAAGGGGAGGAAATTATGAAGGTAATGGAATCCAGGTGTGGGTGCACGTAATGATGAGTGCCAGGACTCCTCAGGAACCTCCCCAGCTCCTGATTCATCCTCTCCACCTGCCCGTTAGACTGAGGCCGATGCCCGGGTGTGAGGCTAACCGTGACCCTGAGCTTCTCCAAGAAGGCCATCCATACTCGGAATGTGAATTGGGGTCCACGGTCCGAGACGATGTCCCCAGGAAGGCCATAATGCCGGAAGATCTGATGGAAGAGTGCGTCAGCGACCTGGAGAACAGTGGGAAGACCAGGAAGAGGAATTAAGCGACATGACTTAGAGAATCTATCCACTACCACCAAAATGGTGGTGAAACCATCAGAAGGGGGAAGCTCAGTAACAAAGTCAATGGATAGATGGGACCAAGGTCGCTGAGGCACGGGAAGCGGCAGGAGCTTCCCTGCTGGAGCATTCCGGGGGGACTTGGTTTGAGCACACACGGAACAGGAGTTGATATACCGCGTAACATCCTGCACCAAGGTGGGCCACCAGTATTTCTCAGTGATGGAATGGATGGTGCGAGAAATACCTGGATGTCCAGCGACGACAGCTGTGTGTGCTCAGGTCAGCAGCCGATCCCTTATCGCTGTGGGAACATAGATGCGCGCGGGAGGACAATTCCGGCGTGTGGGCTCCCTCTCTAAAGCCAGGGGGATGACCACATCTACGTCCCAAACCACTGGATCCACGACTCAGTAGGATGGGATTATGGGTGCCTTCTGGACAGGAGCCTCTCCCGAATCGTAGTTATGGGTAAGGGCATTGGCCTTGATGTTCTTAGAGCTTGGGCCATAGGTCAGCGTGAAGTTGAAACTTGTGAAGAAGAGGGCCCACCTGGCTTGGCGCGGATTCAGTCTCCTTGCTGTCCGTATATACTCAAGGTTCCGATGGTCGGTGAGGATGACGAATGGTTCCTTGGCTCCCTCCAGCCAGTGTCTTCACTCCTCTAATGCCAACTTCACTCCCAAGAGCTCCCGATCGCCGACGTCATAATTCCTCTCTGCGGGGGACATTTTCTTGGAGAAGAAAGCACAAGGATACAATTTGTGGGTCCCCCTGTCTTTGTGACAAAACTGCCCCTACACCCACCTCCGATGCGTCTATCTCAACCACAAAAGGTAGCGTGGGATCTGGGTGTTTTAGCAAGTGAAACAGGTGAAACGCCCCTTGAGGAGACGAAAGGCCTCGTCAGCTGCTGGAGACCAAACCAACCTACTAGGCCCACCCTTGAGGAGGGAGGTGAGAGGAGCGGCGACGGCGCTGAAGTTCCTGATGAAGCGGCGGTAAAAGTTGGCAAACCCCAAAAACCGTTGTAACCCCTTGATGGTGGTTGGGACTGGCCATGGCCTTACCGCATCTACCTTCTTGTCCTCCATCCTCACTCCCTGCGGGCTGATTTGGTAGCCCAAGAAGGAGACAGCCCTCTGGTGGAATTGGCACTTCTCTGCCTTGACGAACAGGTGGTTAGCCAAGAGGCGTTCCAGGACTGCTCAAACGTGAGTGATGTGATCCTCCAGGTTGATCAGAGGAAGATCAGGATGTCATAGATGTACACAATCACCTGATGTCTGAGCATGTCCCTCAACACCTCGTTGACGAATGCCTGGAACACTGACGGAGCATTGGCTAAGCCAAAGGGCATAACCAAGTACTCTTAGTGACCAGACATCGTGCTGAACGCCGTCTTCCACTCATCCCCCTCCCGGATGCGAATGAGTTTGGTGAAGAACCTGGCCCCGCGGAGCTGCTCGATGACTGAAGGCACCAGAGGGAGAGGGTACCAATACGTTGTGGTGATGTCATTGAGTCCATAATAATCTAAACAAGGACGTAATCCTCCCTCCTTGTCAACGAAGAAGAAACCAGCCGACGCAGGGGACATGGACCTGCGGATGAAACCCTGTTGGAGCGCCTCTTGAATGTAGTCCTCCATGGCCTGGGTCTCAGCCACTGACAGAGGGTAGATGTGTCTGCGCGGAGGTGTAGCACCGGAAAACAGGTCAATGGCACAGTCTCAGGGGCGATGAGGAGGGAGACAGGTTGCACGAGTCTTGGAGAATACCTCCCTTAGATCCTGATATTCCTCCGGGATGTTGGGTTGGAGGAAAACCAGACTCTCAACCAATGTGGAACTAAAGGGGACAGGAAAGCAGGTCTTCCAGCTTTCAGGTGACCAGTTGGTGATTCTCATCCTCAACCATGAGATGGTAGGGTTATGGCGCTGAAGCCAAAGTAGGCCGAGGATGATCTTGTGAACGGGTGTACTGGTGATGAAGAAGGGGATGTTTTTCTGGTGATTGGGCTCCACGGTGAGGGTGAGTGGTTGGGTGATGTGTGTGATGGTTCCCGGATCCTAAAGGCCAACAGTCAAGACCTTGTACCGGAAAAGGAGAGGAGAGCAGGTAGGTAGTAATATTGAGAGAGCAGGCAAGGGTCTGATCCATAAAGTTCCCCGCGGCGCCTAAAGCTGTGGACACAGGACATGAGGGACAGTTAGCCAGAGTGATGGGTACTAAAAAGAGTCTAACAGGAAGCACAGTAGATGGAATACTCACTCCTGGTCCAGGGGATGGAACGTCACGTGACCGTCCCTCTGCTCTAGTGGATCCCGGATTCTGAAGTAACGGACACCGCTGGCACTTGTGCCCTCCCTGGCCACAGTAGAGCGCCCCAGCCCGTCGTTCCGCCGCGGGAAGGTGTGTTACCCCTACCTCCATGGGTTCAGGCTCTGATCCCGAACACTCGCCGAAAGAGGGAGAGAAGTGATGTAGATGCCAACGCTGCCGGAGGAGGTTATCCAGACGGATGGCCATCGCAATGACTGCATCCAGGGTGAGGTTGTCATCTCGGCAGGCCAGTTCCGTCTGGACCTCCTTGCGCAGACCTCTTCTAAATAACGTGCTGAGCGCCAGCTCATTCCATCCACTGGAAGCTGCTACTGTCCAGAAGGTAAGCGCATACTCAGCAGCCGTCTGATACCCCTGCTGGAGCTGAAGCGGACGCTCACCTCCCTCTCTGCCCTCCGCAGCATGATCAAAAATACATTTAAACAGAGCCATGTACCCCTCATAAGACTCAAGCTCCTCCTCTCCTCTCATCAACCCTGTTACGGTCAACCATGTGACTTTATTTGGAACTTAAAAGGCACTGCTGTCCCCATACCATAAGACTGCTATCTGAGTTGACCTTTGTATTTTATTCATATTTTTGCCTCTATGCAAAAATAATATGCACATATTATACTGAGTCTACACACACCCACTCACATACAATCATCATATATGCTGCTGCTACTCTGTTTATGATATATCCTGATGCCTAGTCACCTTACCACTATACATATCTACCTCTATCGATCCAATATCCCTGCACATTGTAAATATGGTGCTGGAACTGACCCTGTATATAGTATGTTTACTTACTTTATCGTGTTCTTCTTATTTCTATATCTTGTGTGTTTTTGTTGTACCTTGTTATTTTTTGTATTACATTGTTATTGAAAACTGCATTGTTTGGGTTAGAGCTTGCAAAAAAGGCATTTCACTCTACTTGTGCATGTGACATTAAAACTTAACTTACTATAGTTATTTTTTTATTTAAACTCTTTTTTATAAAGTTGAACATGTGCTTTTTTATGACAGAATGAAAAAATTAGGTGAAATCAAACGTTTTTTGGGGACTAAGTTACACTTCTAAAAAGGCACCGAATAAGTGGAATGACCCAACTGCTGTGAAATGCCAATTAGAAATCGATATAGACCTCCCCCATAATAAACCCAGCCGTTGAACTCACTGTTTTTCTGCCATACTTATCGGATATGTTCCCCCAAATGGAAGAGCTGATCATCATTCCAATGAACACCGCCTGGAGTTTAAAAAACAGAGGAAATGGATATCACATATGTAGAGGCCTTGTCAGTAATGAAATGTGACAGTGTAAGACTGCATTAACATCAACAGCTACTGCTATTACACTCATCACTACCACTACTAGTCCATACAATCAGCACCACCTTCTCAACAACTCATTGTTATTATTGATTAATGTACTGCATTGTTGAGGAAGCTAGCACATAAGCATTTCAATGCTCCTTTTATACCTGTTGTAAACTGTGTATGTGACGAAAACATTTAATTTGATTTTAACTACCGTTAGCCCACCAATCCAGTCATAATTTAGTGTTACTGGTAATCAATGTAAGAATGAGACTGGCATTACCGAGGTGAGTAGCGCCACCCACAGGCTTGGAAGCCTCCATTCACAGTGAAGCTGTGGTGCCAGGATGCTTAGAATCATCATCTCCATAGCATCAGCCATCTGAACAAACAGCGGCCATAAGGAACGGTGGGAAAGGAAACAATGAAGACACAGTGAATTGTGCTCATATACATTATACTCACATGTACAAGTTTGAAATACAGCACATACACAACATGTTATTGAACTGTTATGTTTTCTCTCGGACTGTCTTAAGCGTGGCTGCTCACCCAGGACAGACCAGTGAGGATGGAGAGTTTCCACTGGAACTTCCCAAAACCAATGGCCTCCACAGCATCCTCCACCATGAAAGTGTCTGGGAAGAATAAGAGGTGTAACCAATTAACAATAAATTCTATACCAACTCAAGTAGGAAATGACATAACATACAGATGATGACTTGCAAGTATGGATTGCAAGTTACTATGATAAATGTGTACGCAATGAGTAACTGTAGTCAATCTCATTAAAGAGAAAGGCCATTATAATAGCCCAGTGGTCCCCTGAGGTGGTAAGTGGAAGAAGAGAGGGGGAAGGCGATTTCATGCATATGGAAGTTATTATGAGTTTGGATGGGACAGTCAGAGTGGTGGCTAAGGAGGGACCCAGTCATACCATCAGTTGGGTTGGCAAACTCCCGGGGTACTAGTGCGCCATCGTGAAGTGCCACAGACTCCATGTAAGCCTGCCTCCCATCGATCTGGACTTCCTGCTCTCTCCCCAAGCAGTCATCCTCAGAGCGTGTGCTCTCACCCGTGCGACGGAACTTGACCACGCTGCAATAAAGAAAGCCAGGAAGATCAACTTGGATCAGTTTGCCAGCCTACTGTAAAGAAGTTTGTGCCAAAACAGCTGAATGCAGCTGAGAATGAGAGGCTGTTGCCTAGGTGATATGAGCTGTTCCTGCTGTTCACAACTGACAAACTTGTGTGCCACCTAATAATTGTGTGTAGACCACAAATAGATTTGATGTTAAGAAAAATGTAATTCTCAAATTTAGACAATACCTTAAACACCTGTATGTTATCTGTACATCAAGCTTATAAACTCCACATTTTGTAAGATGACAGACTGCTGCTAGAGGGTGGAACACTGTAAAAGGAACATGGAGGCAGCCCAGTGATGTCTTAATCACTGTGATTACTACACAGATTTGCCAAGGGCAGAAGAAATACAGCTGATCGCCCAGTGAGGAGCATAGAAATCAACATGCCTTGCTTACTGTGGTTCAGTTTCTTTCAGTTCTGTACAGAACAATCCCACATTTATCCCATATAGACTTGGAGAAGGGCATTGCTCAATGGACAGATTCTGTAAACCGTTGTGTTGATGGCTTTACACTTTCTGCAAGAAAGTTGCAATGAGGCCTAATTGCCTCAACCATCATCTCCTCTCAAGTAATAGCATAAGATCTATGGATCCTGTTTGGAAATATTATTTTGGGGTTCACACTGGGGAGAAAGACAGTTTGCTGCCACAGCCACATTGCACAATTTCAGTTCTCCAATTTTTAGGTAGTAACTGGGCCTACTGCCAAGTCACTGCTTTACTGGCATAGGAACAATTGTAAAGAGAATGTTGTGCCTTTTATTATTACACATAAAAAGGGAGAGTCTCAATAGAAACATAGTTGGAAATTGATGGTGATAGCCAGGTGTGGACAACTCTGGTCGACCAGCTTCAGTGAAAAGTGTGTATTTTTGTCAATAAACATAAATGAACGTAATACATTTTCATGCACAATAGATACAATTGTAGTATGACTATTCTAAAACCATTCCAAATCATGGTTATATTTGTTGCTACTAAATAATTTGTAATAGGCTGACATATACATCTGTTACCTACAGTATACCTACAGTAATTGTTAGGCTAAATGTGTGGCCATCGCTAGCAGAAATATTTGTGATAAAATGAAAATAGGCTACATGTTGTGTAACATATTAGATGTTAACCACCCCATTCTAACAAACTGGTGCAACTCATGCATGATCAAAATAAAGGCATGACGAATGATGTTGGCACAGTAGTAGCTTCATATACAATAGGCAATGATGTGAATGAACCCCCTGTGAAATATGCACACTGTCACTACCAGTAAAAAACAAATACAAATACTAGCCGACATTGTTGTAGCACCCATATGAGCAGCTGGGTCAGGGTTACTGTTTACCGGTCATTGATGCTTTGCTTTCAAACAAAACGCCCGTCAGTTCCTCGACATGCCACATTGTATTCGTGTAGAGTACTCTGACTAGCACAAAATATGAATACAATGTTGCACATATTATTATGTCAAGAGATCATTGTCACCCAACAGCTGCAATTCAAGCAATCACGAAAGAAAGGCTGTGGGCGAAGGGTCGGTTTAACAAAATGACCCAGTTTCGATCAAATTAGAAATTAATAAGTTTTTTTATATATACACTCACGGGAGTTGTCTTAACTGGAACAAATCATCGTCCATTTTGGTGGTGTTTATTGGGTTGCACAGTGAATTGTCTCATCGCCATGACATCGTTATCATAGCGAGTCGAGATTTCAGCACCACAAGCTTGCGGAGAGCCACCCGTTCTGGTTCTCAGCGGAGAGCCAATGAGGGACGGGATATTCAGAATTATGTATATCATTGGATATTCACTATTTCAGCTTCCTGTGTCGTGTCAGAGCAGTGTGCCAGCCAAAAGGTACTGTGAAGTGATGGCGGCAGGGTCACGCGTGCGGGCCGGGAACAATGACGTATAGAACCCCTGGACAGCTGAGACTTTGTGTTGGCCAATAAGAGCCTTTAAGCCACCGGGGCGGCATTATCATACTTCTCCTTTCGTGTCTTTGATTAATGATGGAATCACGGAAAAATAATATAGGCCTTACCTACATTAAAATAGCCAACTTGTCAACAACGTCACAATTTGCGAAATAAGGATGCAGCCAGCACCAATGCAAGCCTGGGATGTGGGATGACATTTCATATTAAGTATCGAAATTATTTGGGTAGAACATTTACTTTTTGGTCTATTTTGAGAGACATGCTGCTCAAGACAGCTTGTGGTACTGTGTAACCATAGCAACGCATGTAAGCAAATGTCAGCGTATGCTAGCTAGTTTACAAAACGATAGCCCATTGTTAATGTTATTAAGCATGGGATACATGTGAACAATTGAACTGTTGTTCTTATAGATGTTCTAATAGTCATTTCACAACTGTTGAACAAATATTGGGCTTTGACAATGAATGTAGTTACCGTTAGCTGCCAGCCTAGTAAATTGGGCGTTCACTCACTGCTTAAAAATGACGTAGAGAAAAACGGGGCATTCAAGAGTGGGCTACGAAATTAATGTCAAAACGTAGTTTTCTTTGACCTTTGTCATTATAAATTACATATAATTAATAATTATATTGTTCTCTACAATATTATAACCTTAATATACTTGTACTTCACAGTGTTGCGAAAATAAAGGTTTCATAATGTATTTTTTTGCTAACGTCCTTTCTGAATTTCAAAGTAATCATCTAGTTTTTCAAAAGTATCTCTATTTTTAGTTTACATGTAATCAATTACACCCCAACCCTGTTTGTGGTTGACTCATAAGAGTATGGGGCTACTTTGATTTGCAAACTATGCCAAGGTAAATGTGTCCTTTGCCAAGACCTTTCCACCTTTCTCTCTGTCTTTTCAGCCTGTGAATGCCAGTGCAGCAAGCTGGGACAACCAGGCAAATTAACTGGTGTGGTGTTTAGGACTTTGGTCAAATGCTACACAAGGTGCTACACTAACGAAATCCTAACACATTCAATGTGTTGCTAACATGCAAAATAACTTATAACTGAAATAATAAGTCATAATTGTATTCTAACTGATATTTAAAATATTGAATTAATTGAAACACTTGAGTATGCTTCCTTTGTGCCAAGGTGTATTTTGGTTTGAGCAATGGTAAATACATGTTACCTATTCTTCATAGATGCACATTTATATTTGTATAATTTAAGATGAAGCAAAGAAAATGTGCTGTAGGAAATGAATAATAGTAACTGTTTCGGCCTTGAATCAAACTAATTTAAAACCATCTGAACATGCAACGTTCATCAGACCATGAAACATTGTGTATATTGCTGACAAGGCCGGCCTGTAGTTTCCTCATGTGGACTGCCTTGTGTCAGTTTGAGTCAACTCAACTGTAAATGTTACTGCTCTGTCTCTATCATGTCAAATAAGGGAGCAATAGCACAACGGACAAGAAACTGACCAGTACCTTATGTTGCTTTATCTTTTCTTTTGAGTTGGAGTCATGACAATGATGGTTGACAGTTTTAGTTTTATACATGTTTATTACTTGATAACAATCTCATTAATATACGCTTATATCAGACATGCTTAATTTAAAGTTTACAATTGAATACAAATGTAGAACAATTCACATTTTTGTTCAAGATTGATTGCTTTTTCTCTATAGACATGGAATGCATAATAAGTTAAGGGCTTCATGTGACAGGTGGTTTCAGGTCGATCCTGGGTTTCTTCAGCCTCCCCTTAGACGGAGCGTCAGATGGATGGTGCTTTGGTTTGTGATGTTGTAGTACTCCAGCCTCTGGCCATCCTCCAGCTGCCTACCCTCATGAATCAGCCTCTGTTGGTTGGCAGGGACTCCCTCCTTGTTTTGTACCTTGGCTTTGAACTGGGTTACAGTCTCACCAGGCACCACATCATATGTGTGTGTCTGGCCCTTTTCGTTTTTCAGGAACACCTGGATAGGAGCGGGCTCTGTAATCAGCACCATCACTTTAGATCCTGAATGCAGGCCATAGTCGCTCAAAGTTTTTGAATCATCGCTGAGACTGATGTTGCTCCCATTGACACCTACCAGCCTCTGCTTTGTTGTGGGCACTTCAAAGTGTTGTTTAATCAAACTCTTGAGAGACCCCACGGTGGTGTGTGGCTGAACCTTCAGGGGAAGTGAGTTCCCGTTCAAAAGTGTTATAGTGAGTTCCATGATAGATATCTGAAAGAGGATTTAATGTATTATTTATTTGGTCTTACATTAGCATAGCTCAATTGAATGTTTTTGAATGAATTCGTTTAGTAACACTTTACTTAAAGTCTACAGGTTTAATGCTTTATAACTTGTTAAAAGCATGTATGATCCTTATAATAAGGCTAACAATATGTAATGTTTTGTCTCTATCCAACATTTCAGCTGACTCAAATGGCTGGTATATAATGAGAATCATTATGAGGGGATTGAAAGACATAAGGGAGTCATACACACTCATGACAAGTTATACTGTACAATGCATTATAACTTTTGTATTTACCTACAGGCTTTAACATGACCATTTATTCAGCCCATTGTAATAACTAACACATTTTAAGATAATTGGCTTGATATGCTGTTAAGCTTTTTTTCTCCAGTATATTTCTGTAAGATAGGCCTGTTATAGCTTAATAATGGAAAATGACTTACATGTTCAGTAGATATTGTTGAGAAGTTGTTGTTGTGAAGTCTTGCAAGTTTGTTTTAAGAAATACTGTTGGTAAATCCGTTTGCTGACAATTGAAACTTATCCGATGAAAGATGATGATAGCTCTGTCAGTGTACATCTGAGCAGTCTATGTATATAACATCTGATCTGCCCCGCCCCTCAAATTGAGATTCGTTTTTCCCTCTCTGTCTCGCAGCTTTCGGTTTCTATTATAAAATAATGATGTAGTCTGCTGCTGTTTGCAGAAAGTTGAGTGCAATAAATTGTTTATTTGATATTGCCCAATGACGACTTGCCCCCAAAGATCACTCTAGCTCAGGGGTGTCAAACATTCGGCCCGCGAGGGGTTCCAATCCGGCCCGCCGGTGACTAAAAATGAAACTACAGTTTCTTGACTGTCTGTCCAGCTCTCTAATAATCACTAGACAGCCGGGGAGCATCGACAATTCATAATTTTGAGGCAAGGAAATATTTTTTTTTAGATGTCAGTGCTGCTCTCCAGACGTCGCTGAAGACCGAATGCGGCCTTCGGGGTAAAATGAGTTTGACACCCCTGCTCTAGACCATTCCATATAATTAATTATTTTAAATCGGGGTAAGCAAATATATAGATTCAGCCGCCGGCCGATTTTTGTCGGAGGGGATGATCCAGATGCCAGAACATAATTATAATAAGTTGTACACTACAAATTGACCACAACTAAGACAAAAATTTGATTGTATTTAAAAATTTAAAATAATTTCATACTTTGATTACATTGAAACACGATCACATCTAGTTTTCTATTCGTGGGAGTATTTGGTGAACAGATTTCTGCATAGTTCCTGATGATTGTAGTCTTATTTTTATCAAAAACTTTGGGGGGCCCAAAACGTATTGTGGCCCGGTTTGGCCCGCAGTCCGCCTTTTGCCGAACCCTGTTCTAGATCATTCCCTATCATTGAACCAGGTTCTAGATCATTCCCTATCATTCTAGATAATTCCCTATTTTTCAACACAGATATGTCAAACACCAGAAAGGAAAGAGAAACCTAATGCCTAAACCCAACCTCATTGGGAAAACCCAGGCCCAGATGATACTAACAATGATGAACAATTGCAGGCATCTTGTGATACGTCAGACATACACCTTTGTGAGTGCAGAGGGAATTTTAACAGCAATACAAATAAAAAGACTATACCCTGCCTCATCCTCCCCAAAATGATATCAACACATGTTTATTTTGTCAGTAGTTGAATCATGTCTTTCAGACTACACATCTTAGTCAGACTGTACCCAAAGTTATTCACCCGTATGTTCTCTAGTACAAACAGTAACCAGTGGATGTACAGTAACTTCTATATTCTCCAGTAATTTATCTTCTCCTCTTTAATTTCTGCCTCTATGGATATTTCCAGGGGTCAATGACCTCTGTGCATTTGACTGACGTAATTCCCAATGAGTCAGAACTGATGTCTGCCATGTCAGCTGAGGTAAGTGGTGTTGAAAGCAGTTCAATCAGGTGTAGACTTCTGAGAAGTATAGGTGTTTAGTGTTTGTTGTTGTTTCCTGTGCCAACCCATGAAGCTTAGCCTATTCTCTCACTAAGTCTGTGAGGACACCTTTCACCGCTGATGTCCTGTTAGTAAAATACAAGTCATTTTACATTACAGATGTGCCTTGAGGCAGAATTCTTGGTCATTCTAATTTCTGTCATAAGCAATGAGAGCAGAGAACGCTTGGGTGTTTATATTTTTTGCATTATGACTTAGCAGCAATTACAGTCATGGCGTAAGATGCTCCAATTTAACTAAAAAGGCAGATTGGGAAGGTATACCAAAGAAAATGTATTGCATACTTACACTACAACAGTGATTCTCAACTAGGGAGCCTCGGGGGGTCTCAGAGACTTTTCAAGGGGCCTGGGGGGGGCCAACAATTTTCAGGCGGACGCTATTTGCATGACAGGCCTCAAGAAACAAAAACTAAAAACAAACAATCCAAAATATCTCAGGTTTTAGTTTGGTACTATTTGAAATACAAAACATGACATGCAGCCAGTAGATGATGGAGGCAGTGTTTTGGAAACGGATGTAACCTTTGAGACTGACGACTGGAAGAAGGCAAGATGGCAAAAGACTAGGTGATGTGAGGCAAAAAGAAGGGTGCGAGGTTCAAACCCAAACCGACATCTGCGAAATACAAGCAGAGTACTTTCTTCTTTGAGTCAAGTACAGGAGAGATAATGCCATGTTCCGTTCCTGAAAACCCTGAGCAGTCGACGGATAGTGAACTCTCTCAAATTGAACCTAACAGAAGTGAAGAGGAAAAACCTGCGCCAACAGGTGAGGTGAAGGCTTCCGAGCCTCACACCAATGATCAGAAAATTGCCTGAGATGACTCTGCCCCGTAGGAGTATAATTAATGGAGAAAGTGGATCCATGCCTTTTGGCCGATCCGTTTGTGAAATCAGGCTGGGTGAAGAGGATGTTGGGTTCTGTCAATTCGGTCAAAGTATCCAGAAGTGGACTCGCGTTTCCCGACTCGGAATGAGAGCTGTGGCCTGCTTTTCTCTCCGGAGCAGAGCGCAGTTGAAAGGAGTGATACCAGGGGTGGCGTTGAGTGTTGAGGTGGATTGACTGAAGTTGAGGATCCTTGGTGTCTGTGATGCACGCCGTTTGGTGAGACGCAGACCCAGAGGGGAGCGCGAGACTGAGGAAACCCTGTCTGTCCTTCTGAGTTTTGATGTAGAGTATTTGCCTCTGAAACATGACCCGCCAAGCCGTGCTTCTTTACACCCGCCTGCTTAACCCGGAAGTCAGCTGCACCAATGTGTCGGCAGAAACACCGTTCAACTGATGACTGAGGTCAGCCTGCAGGCGCCAGGCCCACCACAATGAGTCGCTAGAGCGCGATGAGCCAAGTAAAGCCCCCTCGGCCAAACCCTCCCCTAACCCGGGCGACGCTGGGCCGAATGTGCGTCGCCCATGGTACTCACGGTCACATCCGGTTTTGACACAGCCTGGGTTCGATCCCAGGCTGTAGTGACGCCGCAACACTGCAATGCAGTGCCTTAGACCACTGCGCCACTCAGGAGGCCCAACATGCACCTTTTTTCAATATTCAATTGAATGTCATTGAGAAAATAAAGGTTTCATAAAGTATTTTTTTGCTAACATCCTTTCTGAATTTCAAAGTAATCCGAGAAGTAATCATTTAGTTTTTCATGTAATCAATTACACCCCAACCCTGTTTGTGGTTGACTTGTAAGAGTAGGGGGCTACTTTGATTTGCAAACTATGCCAAGGTAAATGTGTCTTTTGCCAAGACCTTTCCACTTTCTCTCTGTCTTTTCAGCCAATCAGCCTCTGCTCTGAGAACCCCCCTTGTCTTTCCTGACAACAGTTGCTTTTATCATAGTTACATTGTTTGAATTCACTTAAAGAAAACTTTCTTCAACTCTGACCACCACCATGACAACAAATAAATTGTCTACGTGTTTTTCAGTGGCATTCTCTCAGCCTTGGGAAATCTTCTATCTCAAGCATTGGAAGCAAAACGAAAGGCCAAAGAAGGGTCCCCAGTGAAGGAGATGGACATTTCAGGACCTGCCCGCTTTGCCATTTATGAGTGGGCATTGGGAGGCTCCCGAGTGGTGCAGCGGTCTAAAGCACTGCATCTCAGTGCTAGAGGTGTCACTACAGACCCAGGCTCGATTCCAGGCTGTATCACAACCGACCATGACTGGGAGTCCCATAGGGCGGCGCACAATTGGCCCAGCATCGTTCGGGTTATGGTTTGGCCGGGGTAGGCCGTCATTGTAAATATGAATTTGTTCTTAACTGACTTGCCTAGTTAAATAAAAGTTACATAAAAAATAGTGGTTAAAGTCATGTCCAAATCAATTCAATAAGGTTGTTTCTTGTTACAATGTAATCTATTGCAATTTACTGTCAATTGAACACAGCCATAGTATTTCCCTTGTTTTTTTTCAGGTTGCTCATTACTTTTACCAACTTATGGAGGTGTGATGCCTACCACTGTTCCCTACTGCATGGTCAAACGCTTCCTCTTGGATCGCCCTATCTTCGCCCCTGCATACCTGCTGGTTTTCTTTTGTGTTATGGACATCCTAGAGGTTAGTCAGCTGCCCCCTTAACGACTCTCCTGCACCATACACCTGAATTAATTCTCACTGCTTGGATCCGATAACCACCAAAATTGGTATTACTCTGTGTGGTTCAAACTTTAAGCAGGGACTGGTTATTAGTCTGTCAGTTTACATTTGCCCTTGTGAAATTATGCAGTACTTCTCAGACAGTTCATTTCCGTTAGTGGTTAATGAATTACTTTACAATCCAGACTATTGTTGATTTATTTCACCTTTATTTAACTGGACAAGTCACTTAAGAACAAATTCTACTGCTAACCTACAAAGCATTACATGGGCTTGCTCCTACCTATCTCTCCGATTTGGTCATGCTGTACATACTTATACGTACGCTACGGTCACAAGATGCATTATTGTCCCTAGAATTTCTAAGCAGACAGCTGGAAGCAGGGCTTTCTCGTATAGAGCTCCATTTTTAATGGAATTGTCTGCCTATCCGTGTGAGAGACGCAGATTCTGTCTCGACCTTTAAGTCTTTATTGAAGACTCATCTTTTCAGTAGGTCCAATGATTGAGTGTAGTCTGGCCCAGGGGTGTGAAGGTGAACGGAAAGGCACTGGAACAACGAAGCGCCCTTGCTGTCTCTGCCTGGCTGGTTCCCCTCTCTCCACCGGGATTCTCTGCCTCTAAACCTATTACGGGGGCTGAGTCACTGACTTACTGGTGCTCTTCCATCCCGTGCGCCTAGCCATGTACTGTTATAATCTCAACCCAGCACAGCCAGAAGAGGACTGTCTGCCCCTCAGAGCCTGATTCCTCTCTAGGTTTCTTCCTAGGTTTCTGCTTTTCTAGGGAGTTTTTCCTAGCCACCGTGCTTATACATCTGCCTTGCTTGCTGTTTGGGATTTTAGGCTGGGTTTCTGTATAGCACTTTGTGACATCTGCTGATGTAAAAAGGGCTTTATAACATTTGATTGATTGATTTACAATGAAGGCCTACCAAAAGGCAAAAGTCCTCCTGCGGGGACTGGGGCTGGGATTAAAAAATTTATAAAAATATAGCACAAAATACACATCACGACAAGAGAGACACCACAACACTACATAAAGAGAGACCTAAGACAACAACATAGCATGGCAGCAACACATGAAAACACAGCATGGTATCAACACAACATGGCAGCAGCACAACATGGTAGTAGCACAAAACATGGTACAAACATTATTGGGCACAGACAGCTATTGACATGCCTGTACATTCATTTTAATACATCCTAATGCTGTTTTAGGGTAAGAGGTGGGCAGACTCCAGAGAAAAGTGAATAGTAGTTATTGGCCTGCCTTGAAGATGAACTGGAAAGTGTGGATCCCCTTCCATTTCATCAACATCAACAATGTGCCTGTACAGGTGAACAGTTCTCATTGGCTTTTCTTTTAAGGATGCATACATTTGGAATGTACCGTGGTGCTCTGTTGCCAATCTGTGTTTTTGTGTTTTCAGTTTCGAGTGCTGTTTACCAAATTGGTGGCATTATTTTGGAATGCTTAGCTTGCATCTGTGAGGAAGTGAAGCCTCCCAAGATTTTCTCCCAAATGGATCAATGAAGAGGGCACCGTGTGTGTGTGCCTCAGGAGTTACATAATGTTACAAGGGCTGGCCTGTGAATGCCAGTGCAGAAGCTGGTACAACCAGGCAAGTTAACTGGTGTGGTGTTTAGGACTTTGGTCAAATGCTACACAAGGTGCTACACTAACAAAATCCTAACACATTCAATGTGTTGCTCACATGCAAAACAACTTATAACTGAAATAATAAGTCTTAATTGTATTCTTACTGATATTTAAAATATTGAATTAATTGAAACACTTGAGTATGCTTCCTTTGTGCCAAGGTGTATTTTGGTTTGAGCAATGGTAAATGCATGTTACCTATTCTTCATAGATGCACATTTATATTTGTATAATTTAAGATGAAGCAAAGAAAATGTGCTGTAGGAAATGAATAATAGTAACTGTTTCAGGCCTTGAATCAAACTAATTTAAAACCATCTGAACATGCAACGTTTAGGATTTTCATCAGAACATGAAACATTGTGTATATTGCTGACAAGGCCGGCCTGTAGTTTCCTCATGTGGACTGCCTTGTGTCAGTTTGGGTCAACTCAACTGTAAATGTTACTGCTCTGTCTCTATCATGTCAAATAAGGGAGCAATAGCACAACGGACAAGAAACTGACCAGTACCTTATGTTGCTTTATCTTTTCTTTTGAGTTGGAGTCATGACAATGATGGTTGACAGTTTTAGTTTTATACATGTTTATTACTTGATAACAATCTCATTAATATACGCTTATATCAGCCATGCTTAATTTAAAGTTTACAATTGAATACAAAATGTAGAACAATTCACATTTTTGTTCAAGATTGATTGCTTTTTCTCTATAGACATGGAATGCATAATAAGTTAAGGGCTTCATGTGACAGGTGGTTTCAGGTCGATCCTGGGTTTCTTCAGCCTCCCCTTAGACGGAGCGTCAGATGGATGGTGCTTTGGTTTGTGATGTTGTAGTACTCCAGCCTCTGGCCATCCTCCAGCTGCCTACCCTCATGAATCAGCCTCTGTTGGTTGGCAGGGACTCCCTCCTTGTTTTGTACCTTGGCTTTGAACTGGGTTACAGTCTCACCAGGCACCACATCATATGTGTGTGTCTGGCCCTTTTCGTTTTTCAGGAACACCTGGATAGGAGCGGGCTCCGTAATCAGCACCATCACTTTAGATCCTGAATGCAGGCCATAGTCGCTCAAAGTTTTTGAATCATCGCTGAGACTGATGTTGCTCCCATTGACACCTACCAGCCTCTGCTTTGTTGTGGGCACTTCAAAGTGTTGTTTAATCAAACTCTTGAGAGACCCCACGGTGGTGTGTGGCTGAACCTTCAGGGGAAGTGAGTTCCCGTTCAAAAGTGTTATAGTGAGTTCCATGATAGATATCTGAAAGAGGATTTAATGTATTATTTATTTGGTCTTACATTAGCATAGCTCAATTGAATGTTTTGAATAAATTAGTTTAGTAACACTTTACTTAAAGTATACTGGTGTAATGCTTTATAACTTGTTGAAAGCATGTATGATCCTCATAATAAGGCTAACAATATGTAATGTTTTGTCTCTATCCAACATTTCAGCTGACTCAAATGGCTGGTATATAATGAGAATCATTATGAGATGATTGAAAGACATAAGGGAGTCATACACACTCATGACAAGTTATACTGTACAATGCATTATAACTTTTGTATTTACCTACAGGCTTTAACATGACCATTTATTCAGCCCATTGTAATAACTAACACATTTTAAGAATTTGCTTGATATGCTGTTAAGCTTTTTTCTCTCCAGTTGATTTCTGTAAGATAGGCCTGTTGTAGCTTAATAATGAAAAATGACTTACATGTTCAGTAGATATTGTTGAGTAGTTGTTGTTGTGAAGTCTTGCAAGTTTGTTTTAAGAAATACTGTTGGTAAATCCGTTTGCTGACAATTGAAACTTATCCGATGAAAGATGATGATAGCTCTGTCAGTGTACATCTGAGCAGTCTATGTATATAACATCTGATCTGCCCCGCCCCTCAAATTGAGATTCGTTTTTCCCTCTCTGTCTCGCAGCTTTCGGTTTCTATTATAAAATAATGATGTAGTCTGCTGCTGTTTGCAGAAAGTTGAGTGCAATAAATTGTTTATTTGATATTGCCCAATGACGACTTGCCCCCAATCAAAGTATGCCCAATTTTGATTTAATTGATGTATATCACACTGAAATTTACAAAGATCACTGAAATTTCAAATTCAAATTCAAGCTGCTTTATTCACTCTAGCTCAGGGGTGTCAAACATTCAGACCGCGAGGGGTTCCAATCCGGTCCGCCGGTGACTAAAAATGAAACTACAGTTTCTTGACTGTCTGTCCAGTTCTCTAATAATCACTAGACAGCCGGGGAGCATCGACAATTCATAATTTTGAGGCAAGGAAATATTTTTTTTAGATGTCAGTGCTGCCCTCCAGACGTCGCTGAAGACCGAATGCGGCCTTCGGGGTAAAATGAGTTTGACACCCCTGCTCTAGACCATTCCATATAATTCATTATTTTAAATCGGGGTAGGCAACTATATAGATTCAGCCCCCGGCCGATTTTTGTCGGAGGGGATGATCCAGATGCCAGAACATAATTATAATAAGTTGTACACTACAAATTGACCACAACTAAGACAAAAATTAGATTGTATTTAAAAATTTGAAATAATTTCATACTTTGATTACATTGAAACACGATCACATCTAGTTTTCTATTCGTGGGAGTATTTGATGAACAGATTTCTGCATAGTTCCTGATGGTTGTAGTCTAATTTTGATCAAAAACTTTGGGGGGCCCAAAACGTATTGTGGCCCGGTTTGGCCCGCAGTCCGCCTTTTGCCGAACCCTGTTCTAGATCATTTCCTATCATTGAACCAGGTTCTAGATCATTCCCTATCATTCTAGATAATTCCCTATTTTTCAACACAGATATGTCAACCACCAGAAAGGAAAGAGAAACCTAATGCCTAAACCCAACCTCATTGGGAAAACCCAGGCCCAGATGTTACTAACAATTATGAGGAATTGCAGGCATCTTGTGATACGTCAGACATACACCTTTGTGAGTGCAGAGGGAATTTTAACAGCAATACAAATATAAAGACTATACCCTGCCTCATCCTCCCCAAAATGATATCAACACATGTTTATTTTGTCAGTAGTTGAATCATGTCTTTCAGACTACACATCTTAGTCAGACTGTACCCAAAGTTATTCACCCGTATGTTCTCTAGTACAAACAGTAACCAGTGGATGTACAGTAACTTCTATATTCTCCAGTAATTTATGTTCTCCTCTTTAATTTCTGCCTCTATGGATATTTCCAGGGGTCAATGACCTCTGTGCATTTGACTGATGTAATTCTAATGAGTCAGAACTGATGTCTGCCATGTCAGCTGAGGTAAGTGGTGTTAAAAGCAGTTCAATCAGGTGTAGACTTCTGAGAACTATAGGTGTTTGTTGTTGTTTCCTGTGCCAACCCATGAAGCTCAGCCTATTCTCTCACTAAGTCTGTGAGGACACCTTTCACCGCTGATGTCCTGTTAGTAAAATACAAGTCATTTTACATTACAGATGTGCCTTGAGGCAGAATTCTTGGTCATTCTAATTTCTGTCATAAGCAATGAGAGCAGAGAACGCTTGGGTGTTTATATTTTTAGCAATATGACTTAGCAGCAATTACAGTCATGGGGTAAGATGCTCCAATTTAACTAAAAAGGCAGATTGGGAAGGTATACCAAAGAAAATGTATTGCATACTTACACTACAACAGTGATTCTCAACTAGGGAGCCTCGGGGGGTTTGAGAGACTTTTCAAGGGGCCTGGGGGGGGACAACAATTTTCAGGCGGACGCTATTTGCATGATAGGCCTCAAGAAACAAAAACTAAAAACAAACAATCCAAAATATCTCAGGTTTTAGTTTGGTACTATTTGAAATACAAAACATGACATGCAGCCAGTAGATGATGGAGGCAGTGTTTTGGAAACGGATGTAACCTTTGAGACTGACGACTGGAAGAAGGCAAGATGTCAACTGACTAGGTGATGTGAGGCAAAAAAAGGGTGCGAGGTTCAAACCCATACCGACATCTGCGAAACACAAGCAGAGTACTTTCTCCTTTGAGTCAAGTACAGGAGAGATAATGCCATGTTCCGCTCCTGAAAACCCTGAGCAGTCGACGGATAGTGAACTCTCTCAAATTGAACCTAACAGAAGTGAAGAGGAAAAACCTGCGCCGACAGGTGAGGTGAAGGCTTCCGAGCCTCACACCAATGATCAGAAAATTGCCTGAGATGACTCTGCCCCGTAGGAGTATGATTCATGGAGAAAGTGGATCCATGCCTTTTGGCCGATCCGTTTGTTGAATCAGGCTGGGTAAAGAAGGAGTTGGGTTCTGTCAATTTGGTCAAAGCATCCAGAAGTGGACTCACGTTTCCCGACACGGAACGAGAGCTGTGGCCTGCTTTTCTCTCCGGAGCAGAGCGCAGTTGAAAGGAGTGATAACAGGGGTGGCGTTGAGTGTTGAGGTGGATCGACTGAAGTTGAGGATCCCTGGTGTCTGTGATGTACGCCGTTTGGTGAGACGCAGACCCAATGGGGAGCGCGAGACTGAGGAGACCCTGTCTGTCCTTCTGAGTTTTGATGTAAAGTGTTTGCCAGATAAAGTCATGCTAGAGTATATAAGTTATCCTGTGAGAGCTTTTGTTTTACGAACCCACTATGGTGTTTCAGGTGCCAAGTTTATGGTCATGTTGCAGCAGTATGAAGGAGGGAGATTCTGAGGTGTGAATTGTGCAGGAGAGCAGTTCAAAGGAGTGTGGTTTTGGTGTTCAAAGCGCAGTGTTTACATTTTTCGGGTGGTCATGTTGCTGGGGATCAGAAATGTCCTGTGCGAGTGAGACAGGTTGAAGTTTCCAGGGTGAGAACAGTACAGAAAGTGTCATGCTGAGGCAGTGAGGAAAGTAAAGGATGGTGGGAAAGGGGTGAGGGACCCTGAGAGGATCCCTGTGAGTAATAGGCCAGTACAGAGTGACCCGTACAGTTTGTGCATTGGTAAGGTTGGCTTCTTGGCGTTTATTGCTGTGGGCATTTCCTTTTTCCCTCACTTCCCTTTTTTGTGAACAAATGTGCAATGCATTTTCCGAACTGTGAAAGGCACCAATAATCAACAAAGCGTCTAGTCTGCCGGAAAACCACAAGCGAAGAAGAAAACAGTGAATTTTGTGTGCAGGGCCGCCACCTGGTGGATATGGTAGGTGGTTTTTGACGGAACCGGAAGTCAGTGGATGGAACTAGCTAGCCTAACTAGCTAAAAGAAGCGCAGAGATCCTCCGACAAAGGTTTGAGGGTACCGATCTCTGGAGATAAGCGAGAAATAACATTATACGAGCTTTAGAAAAGAATCACAGCAACCAACGGGGTTGCAGGTCTGATCAGCGACACAGGAAGGTAGGTGAGCTATCATGTACTCTTCTGCAAACCCAAAACATGGCACACGAGTCAGCTAGGCTAACTTGTTAGCTAGCTAGATGCTAACTTCCAACTGAAGCTAACGTTACATTAGATACTAGCCATTTGTAGTCGACAATTTGCTGGCTAGGTAATGAATGAATGGGCTAATCTGGGTTTTACATGTGAGTACAGATTGGGAATCCAGGCAGGTAGCTACCACGAGGCGATATGAAACGTATTATGTTTGAAATATAGAAACTAGTTAGCTAACCACTGTATCCCGCCTACCAGCTATGTTATCATTTTTGAAAGGAAACATCACATGAATAGCTAGGCTAGCTTTAGCGTAGGAAGCTACCTGGGTCAAGAAGGGCGTAATTTCGTCCCGCAATTCGGGGCGTTCCTGTATATGCAGGAACCCCTCTTTATACTTCTATTGGTCCATTTTTTAAATAGGACTCAGACGGGCGCGCTCCAGTACACTAGGCGGTAGCACATTCACGCACACTACCTTTAGCGCCTATATATTGGTGATCGTATCTTCTGGCTGGGGAGTTTTGTTAAGAGCTCCACGCTTTCTGTAAACGTTACCAAATATCACTTGCTGTTCGGTTTGGATACATAAGGAACCTATCTTTCATATTAGCGAGAAATCATTACACATTTCTATTATTTTTTTTATATGGTTAGGTTTCCCACACAGCCATATTTCCATGTTACAGCGCTTATTTATGGAAGACGGGCGTACTGGTGCTAGTTCTGTGTCTCGGAACACCGGTGTGTAAACGGAAGACAGACGCCACAAACGTGTTGTGACTGAAAAATACTGTCTGCTGCAACTGTGTTAAAACAGTTTACAGTAAGTGTATCTTTAGCTTTTGTTGCATTTATGTGAAATGAAAGCAAAGATTTGTTTGTAGAACCGTACTGCAATTGAAAATGTATCCACGTTTAGCTGGAGTATTTGGCTGACAGGCCCATTATCCTCTAAAAACAGACCACGTTAGGCTTCTTTAGTCCATTATTGGTCTAGGACACCGGTAGGCAGTGTCCTTCACCTCCGCTTGTTGGGCAATGCGTTCCCGCACTTCCACAGGAGGCGGGAGGCTGGGGCGACACCGCTAACTAGCTAGGTCACCAATAGACAACCAGAATATCAAGTGTCGCACGCAAGCTTGAAGATGGCGTGCTCAAGGGAGTGGGGGGCCTGTTCAAGCCGGAACCAATGGGATGTTAGAGTGGGGGGCGTTCCTGCAGATGAATGTATGCCCACATCCAGGAACTCCCCGAATTGCGGGCCGCAATCAGACACTATTGTCCGGCTGGGTTTTCGTCTCAACAGGGCCCGGTTTTCTGATAGCGATGGAATTTAGGCGTAACGTTTCATCATTCCTACAACAGCCGAAAATGTAACAACCGTTTCCCAAGCACCACGCTGACTTGACTAGTTATATACAGGTACAAAAAAATGAGAGAATGGTCGCTAAGTGCGTCGTTGGAGCATTTGTTGATACTGATAGGATCGAAAGACAGTGAGCGCTGCTCTCAGATCAGCTTTCTCCATTCAAATCATTCCTAAACAGAATTATTTCACAATACTGACGACGTATCCGCTTCTATAGATATTACCACATATGGCTGCAAATATTAAGGCGGCTTATTCTAATGCTTACTCAATAAAAATTACCCAAATCACCGATTTGGTGGCACATTGCATACGCTAGGCTACACATAATTAAATAGATTGTGACAAATTAGACAGCAGCCTACATGTAGCAAAATAGAACTCAATTGATTTAACATGAAATGCGTTTCAAAGTGATTGAAAAAACCTATAGCCTACTGTTTATTTTAAAGCAGTCATGCTTCAAATGAAAACCGATATATTTTCATACTTCGCTTGTTTGTATCAATTGCAAAGACATTGGCAACTTCGTAATTGTAGTCAACTTTTGTTCTGAAGTTATCAGCGGTCACAGAGAGACGGGTCATCCATGTGATTTGGTGTTTACGCGGAAGCACCTAACACACTTAACGTGTGGTTAGCGTGTCTACGAGTGGTCTGAGGCATGCGTTAGATTACGAGCGTTTAAGTGCAACGTTAATACCGATGGTTTTGTGGAAACTTCGATATTTAACGATGCTCCTACGAAGGTTCTAACGATAAACTTAGCCTTAAGATGCTTTTGGGAAACCGGGCCCTGGTGGTTGAACCATTGGGTGTGGGTTGGTGTTTGATTAATAGCTAGCTCTGTCTTTGTTGTGTATATGTTGCAGGCTTGATAACATGTACTTGTAGGGGGTTGTTTGCAATGATAATCTATTTTTGGACATTTATGAATGGCAGAAATTAGGGGTCAAAACATACATTTGAGTTCAGGGAGTGTTCAGTATTGATAACGCCTTCTCTCTTTTTCCATCAGGATCAGTTCTGTTAACATCATGGCAGATGGCAGGATCTACGTGGGTAACCTTCCAGCTGATGTGCAAGAGAGGGACATTGAGGATATATTCTTCAAATATGGCAAAATCAGAGACATTGAGTTGAAGAACAACAGAGGCACTATTCCCTTTGCCTTTGTGCGCTTTGAAGATCCACGGTAAGATAAACGTCCATGTCCATGAATGGCATTCTTACTCGTGGACCAATAAGACCAGATTTACATTGACATTTTAGTCATTTAGCAGATGCTCTTATCTAGAGCGACTTGAATTCGTGCATTCACCTTAAGATAGCTAGATGAGACAACCACATATCACAGTCATAGCAAGTACACTTTCCCTGAACTCGGTAGTAATGGAAAGATGGCAACGTGCTGGATGGCCGCCGTTTTGCGAACTCCGACCCAACTTTGCTATTTTGTGATTCTTTTGGCGTTTACTTTATTTTCACAAAATATTTTAGATGTTATCATGAAATATAACATGCTGCCACTTAATGAACTGTTTGAGGCTATAAACAATCAGGAAAACTTGCATCCAGAGGCTGCCTTTCTTGTCGCTGGCATTTTTAATTCCGCTTCATAAAGACACATGATTCTCAACTTTCATCAGCACGTCTCCTTCACAACTAGGGGCAATAAAGTCCTAGACCGAGGTTACTCTATCCACAAACAAGATACAAGACCCTCCCTCGTCCGCCATTCGCTAAATCAGATCATGGCTCCTTACTCTTGCTTCCTGTTTACAAGCAGAGGCTCAAACAGGAAGTACCTGTGACTTGCTCCATTGTGAAATGGTCATTAGAATCAGAGGTTGTGCTATAAGACCGATCTTTTATTCAAAAAATGTTTTAATCTTAAATATTGCAGAAATATTGTGGATTCTATCAAAGTAATTGTTTGCATAATTTTCTATTTTTTTTCTCCACCTAACCCTACCTAAACTAAAGGACAGCAATACTTAGGCTTCTACTTCCAGTTTATACATACTATATACATTTTACGGACACGGTACATTTTACATTAGTTATCTATTTTTTTCCCCCTTTTTTATCCCACCCTTCAGCTACCCTTAACCCCTCCCATCTATCTCTAAAAAACCATCCCATCTTGACTTCTACTTGACAAATATTTTTCAACTGTGGTGGATGTTTCACAAAATGTCTGAACCTTTCTATCATTAATTAACAAAGATATTGTTTTAAAAAAAACAATTTCAAATAATGTTTTATCTATTTGTATTTGAGTTTAACCATAATATTATTTGAAATATTTGTTCTGTTTATTTTTGTTGTTGTGGGTTCAACTGAAATTGCAACCAGATTTCTATGGCTTGTTTTAAAAAGTGATAGTTTGGAGATTATTTCAGTTTCAAATGACCGAAAGTGACAGGTTATCTGAATAAATAGAAACATACAATTTTTTAACATAGGGTGAGCCATTCTTACTAGTCTGCTGGAGAACCAGTTTGGATTTAAGTGTTTTTTTTAAGCATTTAGTGAGAGGTTCAATGCTTTAATATTAAATAATTTTAGTCTTGCAAATATATATTCATTTTATAAATAGGGCGGTTTAATTTTGTCTGGCTTGCCAAATAAAGTGGAATATCTTTTGCTCATATAATATATTTAATTAAAGTATTCCAGTGTAGGCAGGGCCATCAGTAAATTAGTATTTATTTTTATTTAACTAGGCAAGTCAGTCAACAACACATTCTTATTTACAATGACGGCCTACTAAAAGGCCTCCTGCGGGGACGGGGGCTGGGATTTAAAAATATATATACAGTGGGGAGAACAAGTATTTGATACGCTGACGATTTTGCAGGTTTTTCTTACAATGTATGTAGAGGTCTAATTTTTATCATAAGTACACTTCAACTGTGAGAGACGGAATCTAAAACAAAAATACAGAAATCACATTGTATGATTTTTAAGTAATTCATTTGCATTTTATTGCATGACATAAGTATTTGATACATCAGAAAAGCAGAACTTAATATTTGGTACAGAAACCTTTGTTTGCAATTACAGAGATCATACGTTTCCTGTAGTTCTTGACCAGATTTGCACACTGCAGCAGGGATTTTGGCCCACTCCTCCATACAGACCTTCTCCAGATCCTTCAGGTTTCGGGGCTGTCGCTGGGCAATACGGACTTTCAGCTCCCTCCAAAGATTTTCTATTGGGTTCAGGTCTGGAGACTGGCTAGGCCACTCCAGGACCTTGAGATGCTTCTTACGGAGCCACTCCTTAGTTGCCCTGGATGTGTGTTTCGGGTCGTTGTCATGCTGGAAGACCCAGCCACGACCCATCTTCAATGCTCTTACTGAGGGAAGGAGGTTGTTGGTCAAGATCTCGCGATACATGGCCCCATCCATCCTCCCCTCAATACGGTGCAGTCGTACTGTCCCCTTTGCAGAAAAGCATCCCCAAAGAATGATGTTTCCACCTCCATGCTTCACGGTTGGGATGGTGTTCTTGGTTGTACTCATCCTTCTTCCTCCAAACACGGCGAGTGGAGTTTAGACCAAAAAGCTCTATTTTTGTCTCATCAGACCACATGAGGATTTTAATCCATGACGGGGTAGTGTGTTACTAATGGTTTTCTTTGAGTGTGGTCCCAGCTCTCTTCAGGTCATTGACCAGGTCCTGCCGTGTAGTTCTGGGCTGATCCCTCACCTTCCTCATGATCATTGATGCCCCACGAGGTGAGATCTTGCATGGAGCCCCAGACTGAGGGTGATTGACCGTCATCTTGAACTTCTTCCATTTTCTAATAATTGCGCCAACAGTTGTTGCCTTCTCACCAAGCTGCTTGCCTATTGTCCTGTAGCCCGTCCCAGCCTTGTGCAGGTCTACAATTCTATCCCTGATGTCCTTACACAGCTCTCTGGTCTTGGCCATTGTGGAGAGGTTGGAGTCTGTTTGATTGAGTGTGTGGACAGGTGTCTTTTATACGGGTAACGAGTTCAAACAGGTGCTGTTAATACAGGTAATTAGTGGAGAACAGGAGGGCTTCTTAAAGAAAAACTAACAGGTCTGTGAGAGCCGGAATTCTTACTGGTTGGTAGGTGATCAAATACTTATGTCATGCAATAAAATGCTAATTAATTACTTGAAAATCATACAATGTGATTTTCTGTATTTTTGTTTTAGATTCCGTCTCTCACAGTTGAAGTGTACCTATGATAAAAATTACAGACCTCTACATGCTTTGTAAGTAGGAAAACCTGCAAAATCGGCAGTGTATCAAATACTTGTTCTCCCCACTGTATATATATATATATATATAACTGGGAAATTATTAAACAATTCATCAGTGATTTAAAAATAAAAACATTAAAAAAAGATTCTCACAAATACTGTGCATTCGGAAAGTCATTCAGACCCCTTGACTTTTTCACATTTTGTTACATTACAGCCTTATTCTAAAATTGATTAAATTGTGTTTTCCCTCTATCTACATACAATACCCCATAATGACCAAGCAAAAACAGGTTTGTAGAATATTTTGCAAATGTGTATGTAAAAAAAAAAAATACATTTACATAAGTTTTCAGGCCCTTTGCTATGAGACTTGAAATTGAGCTTGGGTGCATCCTGTTTCCGTTGATCATCCTTGATGTTTCTACAACTTGATTGGAGTGCACCTGTGGTAAATGCAATTTATTGAACATGATTTGGAAAGGTGCACACCTATCTATATAAGGTCTCACAGATGGCAGTGCATGTCAGAGCAAAAACCAAGCCATGAGGCTCCAGAGAGGCACACCGGTCTAAGGCACTGCATCTCAGTGCTAGAGGCACCACTGCAGACCCTGATTCGATTCTAGGCTGTATCACAACCGGCCGTGATTGGGAGTACCATAGGGCGGCGCACAACTGGCCCAGCGTCGTTAGGGTTTGGCCAGGATAGGCCATCATTGTAAATAAGAATTAGTTCTTAACTGACCTGCCTAGTTAAATAAAGGTTAAATCAAAAAAGTAAATAAAATTGAAGTCAAAGGAATTGTCCTTAGAGTTCTGAGGCAGGATTGTGTCGAGGCACAGATCTGGGGAAAGGTACCAAACAATTTCTGCAGCATTGAAGGTCCCCAAGAACACAGTGGCCTCCATCATTCTTAAATGGTGTAGTGTGTAGATTTGAGGAAAAATTTAATTTAATCCATTTTAGGATAAGGCTGTAACGGTACAAAATGTGGGAGAAGTCTAGGGGACTGAATACTTTCTGAAAGTACTGTAGACAAGTATTTACCTTTCCATGGAAGCAAGATCTTGTTTATTTTTGCTAACTTTCTATGAAAATGTATTGAATTTACACTGCTCAAAAAAATAAAGGGAACACTTAAACAACACAATGTAACTCCAAGTCAATCACACTTCTGTGAAATCAAACTGTCCACTTAGGAAGCAACACTGATTGACAATAAATTTCACATGCTGTTGTGCAAATGGAATAGAAAAAAGGTGGAAATTATAGGCATACTCACCCCAGATGCATACTCACCCCAGATGCATACTCACCCCATCCCTCCCCCACAAACACCTCTACCCCTCTCTCCCCTTCCACTCATAGATCGACCTATTGTTTCCACTTCACAATAACAGCACATACAGTTGACCGGGGCTGCTCTAGCAGGGACTTAGCTGCCCTCTTCAACTGTAAGTGCTGTTATTGTGAAGTGGAAAAGTCTATCTAGTTTATGTAAGATACTTTTTGAAGAGGTAGGGTTTTGGAAGATGAGCACGGACTCTGCTGTCCTGACGTTAGGGGGAAGCTCGTTCCACCATTGGGGTGCTAAGATAGATAAATAGACGGACTCCCATATGCAATGTGTTAATCAAATTGACATGTCCTTATGTATCAGGGATGCCGAGGATGCAGTCTATGGGAGGAATGGTTATGGATTTGGAGACTGCAAGCTTCGCGTTGAGCACCCTCGCTCTGCCTCCTCTAAATTCAACGGTTCTATGGGTGGTAGTGGTCGAGGGAGTGGGGACGGAGGTCCCGGTGGTCCTAAAGGGAGGTTTGGGCCTCCTACTCGGAGATCAGAGTTCAGAGTTATTGTGACTGGTAAGTGGATAAAGTCTGCTTAAAAAAAAAAAATTTACACCTCTCTTCCTTCCATTTACAGCAGGTTAGATGTACACTGGTATTGTTGGGCGTTGCCTATAAAGGCCAAAGTTCTCAATGGTTTGCTCTCTGTTCCCACAGGCCTGCCTCCGACTGGGAGCTGGCAAGACTTGAAAGATCACATGAGGGAGGCTGGAGATGTTTGTTTCACAGATGTTCAGCGGGATGGGGAAGGGGTGGTGGAGTTCCTGCGCAGAGAGGACATGGAGTATGCCATGCGGCGCCTGGACAGGACAGAGTTCAGATCACACCAGGTAACTAAATACTCAGATCCTCAGCTATACAGTGTTTTAAGAATGCGTTTTCAGGACATTCTCTGACATGGACATCTTTCAGGGGGAGACTTCATCTATCCGAGTCCATGGAGAGATGGGGGCCAGCAGAGGACGCTCGCGGTCCCGTTCCAGATCCAGGGGACGGTACTCACCCGCTTATCAAGGTCGCGGCTCTCCACCCCCTCGTTATCAGTCGCCCCCTGCTCGCAGATTGTCTCGCCATAGCCCCCCTCCACGTCGCTCCTCTGCAGCACACCGTAGCCCATCAAGCCGCAGCCCACCCCCTCGTCACTACCGATAGTCTACCTACAGGAGGGAGCCAAGGCTGGTGATTACTTTCTTTTGTGTTGCTTTTTAAGTATGTCATGTGCATTCCACTATGAGTACTGTCTCCAGAGGACTTTTTAAATGGTGTAGACAGAGCGGATGGGCAGATCTGCATTTGCCTAACATTCTCAGACCTAGGATATGGCTGGTTAGGGATATTTGTGAAGGAGACTGCATACTAGAGGAATACAACATAATACAGCTCTTTAATGTAGTTTAAAAAAATAAAATGTTTCTGTAAGAGCCTGTCTAGCCTGCCCTGCCTTGTAGATGGTTGCCTCGCAAGTGTTCTCCATTTTGTTCCTCTTTTTTATTTTACGTGAGAATGAAATTATTTCTTTCTCCTGCCCCATTCTCGAAATAATCTTTGTATCTCGTAACAGCTTTGTAAAAAAAGTGTTATTTTTTTCAAATAAAGTGAGGACTCTTAGTATGTTTATTTGTTTTAGTTCCCGAATGCATGAATTGTACATTCATTGGTTGCCTCTTTAGTCCTTAATAATCATTTGCAGAGCACCCACAAAGTATGTACCATTGGGAGTTATGGTTTGCTGCTTTTTCAACATAATGACACTACATAACGTTCAGAGAATACAGTGTAAGGGAGTACACACACAGATCAACACTGGATGATCTTTCTTTGATTTAGCTTCAGTTTGTCTGGTTTGAAGGTGCCTTAATACATGCCAAGCCCTGACCCTCTTGATGGTTGGTCAGTCTTTATCATTTAGCCATGCATTTCTTTGCAGAGGTCTCTTTCAAATGAAATACAGTATCCAGTCATTAATTTACATTTCAGTAATTTAGCGAACGCTCTTATCCAGAGCGCCTTAAGATGAATGCACTAAGATACATGGGTGGGAAAACCAGTCAAATTTAGCTATCAGCAAAGTCAGAGCACATACTTTGACTCAGATCTCAGAGTGCTTCAACATGGCAGCTCTCTCATCTCTCTTCGGTAGTGGAATGTTACCTGCAGAGAAAAGAGCAATTTAAGTTTCATGATATACAAAATGGGGTACTGCCGCCTTAAGAATAAACAACGATATTTACTCCAATTCATGAGCTGATAAAACAGTAGCCAAGATACGCACCTGGCGGTGCCACAAAGTACTCCTCCACTGTGTTTTTGGAGAGCTGGAGCAGTTCCTCTGCACAGTTCCCCTCTGCCACGGCATCCTCCCTCAGATACAGTGCCCTACAGAACAGAGGGTTTTCAATCTGTGAGACTAAACAAGTCACCTTAAGGTTAGGTAGGTAACTATTGGTTCCCTCTCCAAAAATTACCCAATATTTGTAGATCTGAAGCAATTGGATAGGGCAGTAAGCAAAATGTGATTGCTCCACCAAACCTTCCATTAAACACTTCCAATGGATTACCACTACCCAATTCCTTCAGATCAAACACTGAAGGGCTAGGGGCTGCTTCAGGATCTGCCTGGCCTGAGTCTAACCTTTCCTCCAGAACTGAATCCATTGGGTCAACCCCATCTGTGTCAACAACATGGAGCTGATCTGCAAATCGGATGGCTTTCTCCAGACAGGCCAGCCCCTCCTGGTTGCGGAAATCAACCAGGGCTAGTCTCTCCAATTTGTCAACAAGGTCTACAGGAACTTGGCAAGGCTGTAAGAAAATGCTTATTAGATGTTAGAACTTATCAATGTCACTAACAGTTAGCCATTTAAACCTATTTGATCTGGCTTAAATTTACAAGCTAATAAAAACCACTTCATTAAAGTACAGTATACTAACTGGGGGTAGCTGGTTCTCCAATACAGGCTCCAATGTTGCTACCCTGGGCACCTAGGATTGAAAAATTAACATGGGCAATACAACAAGAAACTGCAACCACAGTCCACATGTGTACGATATGCTGTACTGGTTGTACTGTACATTAGCTAGCTAATCACTTACCTTAGAGTTGCTAATTCGGGTACTGTATTGATGTACTAAAGTTATCAGATGAGTCCAACGAAAGCAGCTAAAGTTTTGCTTGGATTTTCGGTCCTGCGACGTTATGGAAACTCCTGTGACACCTTGGCGGTAGCACGAAGGCCCTAGATTAAATGCTAGGGTCTGTAACTTTCGTGTATAATTCACTACGACATACATGTTATGCTGGCTAATGTAACTAGCTTGCAAATGCCTATGCAATTCCTATTACGATGAAATTGTGCGTAGCTAGCTAGTCAATTTAGTAAACTAAGCAATGGTTAGCTAGATTTTATGAGCGTCTCCGTTGATTCCTGGAACTCAAAAATAACATCAGTCAACAGCTAACTGGCTAGCTAGCAGAGTCTAGTAGGGGAGAATATCAATTACATACTACCGGCTTTTTCTCAAACCCCATTGGAGGAGAAAGTCAGAGGGGCTTTCTCGTCCAATGGGTTTTGAGAAGGAGGCGACGCGAGGAGTATTCAATTGAGATTCTCTCTAGAATTTTCTTAGTCAAGGATCTTCTCTGTTGACTGTGAAATTACTTACATGGTTGACCTCAGTCAAACAGACAATATGCTTTCTACACGGACAAAATGTTAGATGTATTTCTATCAAATCAACACTTGACTTTTTATGCAAATCAAAAATTATGAAATAAGGCCAGATGTTTTTAGAATCACTTCCATTTTGTTTGATGTTTCTATTACATTTCGAATAACACATTTTATAAGACATTGAAATGAATTCTTTATAATTTGAAGTATTTCTGTCAAAACAACACTTTTTTATGCAAATAAAAGGTAAAAGTAAGCCAGACCTTTTTAGAATAATTTGCATTTTGTTTAATGTTTCTATGACAATTCATGAAAAAGTTATTGCAAACAAGAGATTTAAATGCTTTTTTTTTTTTTATGATTTGATGTATTTCTATCAAATCAACACACATTTTTATGTGAATAAAAGGTTGTTTAAGTAGGCCAGGGGTGTCATTACACCAATTCTATTGCAAACGTTTCATCTGTTGCAAAACATTTAGCAAAAGAAAACATTTACTCCAAACGCTGTTGAGCTCCGTTTAGTTTTTTAAACGGATGTCATAGTTCAGTCGTGTATCTTAAAAAAAAAAAAAATAAGCAGCAGGAAGAAGTTGGAAGGAACCCTGCGGACTTCACTCCACTAGACCACAGAATAATCAACTTTTTAGATGTGCAGCTTGTGCCAAACACTTCGCAGACTATTCAAATTGGGTGGCAACCATTGAGCTGTAAAATTACGATGGCAACGAGTGGAAACCATACAATTAAAATGAACTACAACTTCCGTTTAAGAACCCAACATTTTTTACGTCACGTTTTGCAACCGATGGACCGTTTTGCATTAGAATCGGTGTAATGAATCATTAGCATTTTGCAATTAGCATTTTGTTTAATGTTCTATGACAATCCATGAAAAAGTTATTGGAACAAGATATTTAAAAGCATTTTTTTAATGATTAGATGTATTTCTATCAAATCAACACAACTTTTCATGCAAATCAAAGGTTGTGAAAGTAGGCCTTTTTAGAATAATTAGCATTTTGTTTAATGTCTCTAAAACAATCCATGAAAAGGTTATTGTAGATAAGAGAATTCTATGCATTTAAAATAATTTCGCGAATGTATGTTGAATATATATTTTTTTTTTACATCGGTGAAGAACTGTGGAAGAGCATCAGATTTTTAATCTGAGGTTCCAGGGTTCAAGTCCCTGTTCGGGCTTGACTTTTCCCAATTTAACAATAGATTATAGATTTTGTTATGGTACGTTGCATGAAAAATACGTAATTTAGCCTACAGTTGCCCACAGACAGCCAATGATGTGAATTCAAACTATGAATGAGAATGCACAGCACAGCATACATCTTTCGGGAAGGACTTTTTGAAGGCTGAAGCACAGAGTTTCTAAATAGAAAGAGGTGCAACATCGCAAGACTTCCAGGAACGCTTGCGAAGCAGACCAAGACTGTGTTTGGGGTTGGACAAGTCAATGGGAGAATTTATATATTCTATATATTTTCTAATTTTCTCGAAATCTAAAGGCAAAAACCACTTAGTCGTAGGCCTATGTTGTTTGTTCCTGAACTGGCCGAATGGCAGAGCTATCCTTCAGCACCACAAGTTGGTTGAACCTTAATATCATTGCACGATCCTGGCGCTGTCCTTTCAGCAACACGAAGGGCACTCCAATCGCTTAACATAACACAACCAAGATCTGTTGCCTACGCCTTATAGTCCTACTCATCACACTTATTATTACAAATCTTTAACCCTCATCGAATATTCAAAAAAGGATTACAATAATGAGATGTATCCACCAATCCAAAGAAAGGATAGGCAGGAGCTAGACAGCCAGCTGTGCCGCTTTGTCCCATTATTAGGGTTCGAATCCAGGCTGCATCACATCCGGCCGTGATTGGGAGTCGCGTAGGGTGGCGCACAATTTGCCCAGCATTGGCCGGGGTAGGCCGTCATTGTAAATGAGTATTTGTTCTTAAAACTGACTTGCCTGGTAAAAATAAAATAAAAAAACTATCTTGTCAGTACAGTATATCCATAATCTTTGCCAATACAAACTTTGAGGAAATTATGATGTCATTTAATTTTTATTTTGCGCTACAATAGATTCACTCCATCCTATTCATTCCTATTGAGGACTGCTCCTTCTAGGGAGTGCCAATATGGCCGACCGGTGGCTTCAAAGCCTCTCAATGGCCAATACATAGCATCAGCAATCCAGGGTTTTTATAATGTACGTCATTGGTGTGCACTGCGGAGGCCCGTCAGAGGCTTGATCACTTTGGCCAATCAGAACGTTGAAACACTGCAGCATGAAGTTCACTAAGGATGGCAAGTTCACAAATTCTGATTTGTGGGCTTCAAAAGAAGAAGAAGATGCGGACAAGTCACTGAAGCATTTCAATAAAAGATTTGTGGACACGTCCAGAGTAACGTTGAGACAGTTAGCCATCCAGACTCCTTTGTACTGGTTAGATGGATAGATAGCCAATCACAGATTCTATACCAACATTTAATTAATTGTGATTCACTCGCCTGACAGATCACGCCATGGTCCTCTCCATATCTGCCTGGCGGATACATATGGATGGAGTGTAAGATGGCTCAATTGCACAGTGTTGAATTTTTTCTTGTCTTCCTTGAAATTGATGTTCTGTTTAATCTTGTTTCTGTTTTATCTTGTGTGTATGTGTTAGCTGGAGGGTGACGAGGCTTTCCAGGAGTTTGTGTCAGTGCATCATAACCGCAGCCAGTTGCCTACCTGGGCCAATGACTCTCTGCCCCAATCAGCAGCCCCCGAGACTGGCCGGGGAGGAGTCAGAAGAAGAAGCCTGCCTTGGATGATTACCTCAACTTTGAGTCAGACGAGAAGAAGAAGGATGAGGAGTAAGATGAGGAAGAAGACCAGGTTAGGTACACATGCCTACATAGACCCTTTGTTTGACAGATGCTGGTAAATGTGTGTGTGTAAACAGTGTGTTTTCATTGTCAGGTGCTAATAAAGAGGCTCTGAAGTCTGACCTGTCTGATATGGAGTACCTGTGGCGCAGAGACGGGGTGCTGCGGAGGATGAAGATGATGAGGAAGATGAGCCTGCCCATATGCAGCAGACAGACAGACAGTGCCTATGAGAGTGGGGATAGAGACGGTATCCAGAGGGCCAAAGCACCAGTCCCTTCACTGGATAAAAGCCAGGGCAAACCTAGCAAGCCTGTCAAACAGCAGGAGGTTGGGCAAATGCCTAACCTTTAACACCTAGCATTTGACCTGCACCCCTGACCCACAGACCTTGGGATTTAAACTCAAATCTTACCTTCATTGAAATGATGGAGGATAGCAGTTAAAACGGCATATGGTGTAGCATTCTGACAGTGAAATTAGGGTTGAGGGTTTTCATTGCCGTATCCCCTTTGGTAATGTGTGTGTGTGTCCCTATCTCTCTGTGCCCCATAGACTGAATCCACAGTGAAACTGCGAGAATGTCCCTTCAACGTCAAAGAGGTGAGTGTGTGTGGCTTGATGTGGAGTTCAGAGGTGGGGAAAGGGTTTATTTATGCGTGACATCTTGGGTTGTTTATGTGTGATATAAACAGCAACAAGTGCGAGAGTTCATGACTACTCTGAAGCCTGCAGCCATTTGAATCATCAAGAATGCCACCGGCAACAAAACCAAGTATATGTATGTGGACCTGCGCTCAGAAGAGGTGAAAAAGGCTCTGAAGAAGAACAAAGATTACATGGGTGAGAATCAAACTGTGTGTGTGTGTGTGTGTGTGTGTGTGTGTGCGCTTGTTCGTAATCCTCACGGAGAATAAAAAGTTATGTACTGTGTGTGTTTGTCCGAAAGGTTGCTCTACATTGAGGTGTTTCAGACAAGTGTGAGGGGCAGGTGGAGAAAGGAAGCGAGAGGAGATGAAGGAAGATGAAGAGGAGGAAGATGTAGCAGAGTCAGGAATACTCTCCACAAGGAACCTGCCCTAAACCTGCACAGAAGAGGAGCTCCAAGACGTTTTCACAAAGCATGGTATGTACATACACGCACATATACTGTATCAAATCAAATCACATTTTATTTGTCATATGAGCCGAATACAACAGGTGTAGACCTTACAGTGAAATGCTTACTTACAAGCCCTTATAACTAACAATGCAGTTTTAAGAAAAATAAGAAATAAAAGTATCAAAAATGTAAAGAGCAGCAGTAAAATAACAATAGCCAGGCTATATACAGGGGGTACCGGTACAGAGTCAATGTGTGGGGGCACCGGTTAGTCAAGGTAATTGAGGTAATTTATACATGTATGTAACGAACGTCGTCGGGAGAAGAAGAAGAGGACCAAGGTGCAGCGTGGTAAGTGTTCATTTTAATGTTATAAAATAAACTGAACACTGAAATGACAAAAACAGCAAAGAGCGAGAACGAAACGAAACAGTTCTGTAAGGTATACACAAAACAGAAAACAACTACCCACAACACACAGGTGGAAAAAGGCTACCTAAGTATGGTTCTCAATCAGAGACAACGATTGACAGCTGCCTCTGATTGGGAACCATACCAGGCCAAACACATAGAAATACAAAACAAGGACAACATAGAACACCAGACATAGAATGCCCACCCAAACCAACCAAAATAGAGACAAAAAAAGGATCTCTAAGGTCAGGGCGTGACAATGTAGGTAGAGTTATTAAAGTGACTTATGCATAGATAATAACAGAGAGTAGCAGCAGCGTAAAAGATTGTGGGGAGGGGGGATTTGGGGGGGGGGGGGGGCAATGCACTTAGTCTGGGTAACCATTTGATTAGATGTTCAGTTGTCTTATGGCTTGGGGGTAAAAGCTGTTTAGAAGCCCCTTGGCGTTCCGGTATGACTTGGCATTCCGGTAGCAGAGAGAACAGTCTATGACTAGTGTGGCTGGTGTCTTTGACAATTTTTAGGGCCTTCCTCTGACACTGCCTGGTATAGAGGTCCTGGATGGCAGGAAGCTTGGCACCAGCGATGTACTGGGCCGTACTTACTACCCTCTGTAGTGCCTTGCAGTCGAAGGCCGAGCAGTTGCCATACGAGGCAGTGATGCAACCAGTCAGGATGCTCTCGATGGTGCAGCTGTAGAACTTTTTGAGGATCTGAGGACCCATGCCAAATCTTTTCAGTCTCCTGAGGGGGAATAGGTTTTGTTGTGCCCTCTTCACACCTGTCTTGGTGTGCTTGGACCATAGTTAGTTTGTTGGTGATGTGAACACCAAGGAACTTGAAGCTATCAACCTGCTCCACTACAGCCCCGTCGATGAGAATGGGGGCGTGTTCGTTCCTCCTTTTCCTGTAGTCCACAATCATCT
Source organism: Salvelinus alpinus (assembly GCF_045679555.1). Lineage (NCBI taxonomy): Eukaryota > Metazoa > Chordata > Actinopteri > Salmoniformes > Salmonidae > Salvelinus > Salvelinus alpinus. Next base: position 71,458,623 of record NC_092090.1, on the reverse strand, counting down.
CCTTGGTCTTGAACAGGTTGAGGGAGAGGGTGTTGTCCTGGCACCACGCGGCCAGGACTGTGACCTCCTCCCTATATGCTGTCTCGTCGTTCTTGGTGATCAGTCCTACCACTATTGTGTCATCAGCAAACTTAATGATGGTGTTGGAGTCGTGCCTGGCCGTGCAGTCATGAGTGAACAGGGAGTACAGGAGGGGACTGAGCACGCACCCCTGAGGGGCCCCCGTGTTGAGGATCAGCGTGGCGGATGTGTTGTTACATACCCTTACCACCTGGGGGCGGCCCGTCAGGAAGTCCAGGATCCAGTTGCAGAGGGAGGTGTTTAGTCCCAGGGTCCTTAGCTTAGTGATGAGCTGTGAGGGCACTATTGTGTTGAACACTGAGCTGTAGTCAATGAATAGCATTCTCACATACAGTGGGGAGAACAAGTATTTGATACACTGCCGATTTTGCAGGTTTTCCTACTTACAAAGCATGTAGAGGTCTGTCATTTTTATCATAGGTACACTTCAACTGTGAGAGACGGAATCTAAAACAAAAATCCAGAAAATCACATTGTATGATTTTTAAGTAATTAATTTGCATTTTATTGCATGACATAAGTATTTGATCACCTACCAACCAGTAAGAATTCCGGCTCTCACAGACCTGTTAGTTTTTCTTTAAGAAGCCCTCCTGTTCTCCACTCATTACCTGTATTAACTGCACCTGTTTGAACTCGTTACCTGTATAAAAGACACCTGTCCACACACTCAATCAAACAGACTCCAACCTCTCCACAATGGCCAAGACCAGAGAGCTGTGTAAGGACATCAGGGATAAATTGTAGACCTGTACAAGGCTGGGATGGGCTACAGGACAATAGCCAAGCAGCTTGGTGAGAAGGCAACAACTGTTGGCACAATTATTAGAAAATGAAAGAAGTTCAAGATGACGGTCAATCACCCTCGGTCTGGGGCTCCATGCAAGATCTCACCTCGTGGGGCATCAATGATCATGAGGAATGTGAGGGATCAGCCCAGAACTACACGGCAGGACCTGGTCAATGACCTGAAGAGAGCTGGGACCACAGTCTCAAAGAAAACCATTAGTAACACACTACGCCGTCATGGATTAAAATCCTGCAGCGCACGCAAGGTCCCCCTGCTCAAGCCAGCGCATGTCCAGGCCCGTCTGAAGTTTGCCAATGACCATCTGGATGATCCAGAGGAGGAATGGGAGAAGGTCATGTGGTCTGATGAGACAAAAATAGAGCTTTTTGCTCTAAACTCCACTCGCCGTGTTTGGAGGAATAGAAGGATGAGTACAACCCCAAGAACACCATCCCAACCGTGAAGCATGGAGGTGGAAACATCATTCTTTGGGGATGCTTTTCTGCAAAGGGGACAGGACGACTGCACCGTATTGAGGGGAGGATGGATGGGGCCATGTATCGCGAGATCTTGACCAACAACCTCCTTCCCTCAGTAAGAGCATTGAAGATGGGTCGTGGCTGGGTCTTCCAGCATGACAACGACCCGAAACACACAGCCAGGGCAACTAAGGAGTGGCTCCGTAAGAAGCATCTCAAGGTCCTGGAGTGGCCTAGCCAGTCTCCAGACCTGAACCCAATAGAAAATCTTTGGAGGGAGCCGAAAGTCCGTATTGCCCAGCGAAAGCCCCGAAACCTGAAGGATCTGGAGAAGGTCTGTATGGAGGAGTGGGCCAAAATCCCTGCTGCAGTGTGTGCAAACCTGGTCAAGAACTACAGGAAACGTATGATCTCTGTAATTGCAAACTAAGGTTTCTGTACCAAATATTAAGTTCTGCTTTTCTGATGTATCAAATACTTATGTCATGCAATAAAATGCAAATTATTTACTTAAAAATCATACAATGTGATTTTCTGGATTTTTGTTTTAGATTCCGTCTCTCACAGTTGAAGTGTACCTATGATAAAAATTACAGACCTCTACATGCTTTGTAAGTAGGAAAACTTGCAAAATCGGCAGTGTATCAAATACTTGTTCTCCCCACTGTAGGTGTTCCTTTTGTCCAGGTGTGAAAGGGCAGTGTGGAGTGCAATAGAGATTACATCATCTGTGGATCTGTTGGGGCGGTGTGCAAATTGGAGTGAGTCTAGGGTTTCTGGGATAATGGAGTTGATGTGAGCCATGACCAGCATTTCAAAGAATTTCATGGCTACAGACGTGAGTAGTCCTTTAGGCAGGTTACCTTAGCGTTCCTGGGCACAGGGACTATGGTGGTCTGCTTGAAACATGTTGGTATTACACACTCAGACATGGAGAGGTTGAAAATGTCAGTGAAGACACCTGCCAGTTGTTCAGCGAGTGCTCGTTGTACACGTCCTGGTAATCCGTCTGGCCCTGCGGACTTGTGAATGTTGCCCTGTTTAAAGGTCTTACTGAGATCGGCTGCAGAGATCGGGATCACACAGTCGTCCGGAACAGCTGATGCTCTCATGCATGTTTCAGTGTTACTTGCCTCGAAGCGAGCATAGAAGTAATTTAGCTCGTCTGGTAGGCTCGTGTCACTGGGCAGCTCTCGGCTGTGCTTCCTTCTGTAATCTGTAATAGTTTGCAAGCCCTGCCACATCCGACTAGCGTCAGAGCCGGTGTAGTATGATTCGATCTTAGTCCTGTATGGACGTTCTGCCTGTTTGATGGTTCGTCGGAGGGCATAGCGGGATTTTTTTATAAGCTTAGGAGTCCCACTCCTTGAAAGCGGCAGCTCTACCCTTTAGCTCAGTGCAGATGTTGCCTGTAATCCATGGCTTCTGGTCGGGGTATGTATGTACAGTCACTGTGGGGATGACGTCATCGATGCACTTATTGAAGAAACCAGTGACTGATGTGGTGTACTCCTCAATGCCATCGGAAGAATCCCGGAACATATTCCAGTCTGTGCTAGCAAAACATTCCTGTAGCTTAGCATCTGCTTCATCTGACCACTTTTTTATTTGCCAAATGGAGGGCGAGGGAGAGCTTTGTACGCGTCTCTGTGTGTGAAGTAAAGGTGGTCTAGAGTTTTTTTCCCCTCCGGTTGCACATTTAACATGCTGGTAGAAATGAGGTAAAACGGATTTAAGTTTTCCTGCATTAAAGTCGCCGGCCACTAGGAGCGTCGCCTCTGGATGAGCATTTTCCTGTTTGCTTATGGCGGTATACAGCTCATTGAGTGCGGCCTTAGTTCCAGCATTGTTCTGTGGTGGTATGTAGACAGCTATGGAAAATACAGATGAAAACTCTCTAGATAGATAGTGTGGTCTACAGCTTATCATGAGATACTCTACCTCAGGTGAACAAAACCTTAAGACTTCATTAGATATTTTGCACCAGCTGTTGTTTACAAATATCCATAGACCGCCATCCCTTGTCTAACCAGAGCTGCTGTTCTATCCTGCCGATATAGTGTATAACACGCCAGCTGTATGTTATTCATGTCGTCGTTCAGCCACTACTCGGTGAAACATAAGAAATTACAGTTTTTAATGTCCCGTTAGTAGGATATACGTGCTTTTAGTTCGTCCAATTTATTATCCAGCGATTGTACGTTGGCCAATAGTACCGATGGCAAAGTCAGATTAGCCACTCGTCGGCGGATCCTCACAAGGTACCCCGATCTCCTTCCGCGATTCTTTTTCCATCTCTTTCTCCTGCGAATGACGGGGATGAGGGCCTGTTTGGGTGTCTGGAGTAAATCCCTCTCGTCCGACTCATTAAAGAGAAATTCTTCATCCAGTTCAAGGTGAGTAATCACTGTTCTGATTTCCAGAAGCTCTTTTTGGTCATAAGAGACGGTAGCAGCAACATTATGTACGAAATATGTTACAAACAATGCGAAAAAACAAACAAAATATCACAGTTGGTTAAGAACCCATAAAACGGCAGCCATCCCCTCCGGCGCCATCTTCACAAAACAGGAGTCCACATATGATTGTTAACACGCACACTTAGTGTTTCCCCTATATTCATTTAGCAGTGCCGGACCGCCTCTGCTTAATGGTTGCTGCCACAAATTATTTTCACCAAGAAAAATGATTTATTTATTTAGAAAATAATTTTTTAGATGGTAAAATGTTTTCAGTATAAACGTAAATGACTAAAACTGGATTTGAAGTGTGTAAAAAATATAATGGAGCTATATATTTTTTTAAAAATAAGATCATCTTTGAGAACTAACAATCACCAAAATAAAAACTAGACAGTCTGAAGAATCTAAAATTCCCTAAATGTAATGGCATGGGGCCCCCATTGATTTTGTTAGAAAATTTGCTTCATAACTGTCACTGTCATGTCATGTTGTACTTCTTGTTGACGAAGTTCGTGCTAATGTTTTTGAGCTAGCGCCCAATAGACTCCCATTCACTCCTTAAAGGAGAGCACTCCTTGTCTCAGAATCGCCAAGAATGCACCGTACGGCCCATTGACGTAGCATTGGCAACGTTTCCCATCTACTCAAAAGTATATCTGCCGTTGTGAATGTCAGACTCCACTCTGGAATTCTGGTTGAGAGCTTTGAAAAATGGCAGCGTGTAGTGCGGACGAAATAGAGAAGAAGTTGGTGAAGCAACAGCTGTGCTGGAATGCGAACTATATGGGTATCAGTTTCTATAGTATGGAGCGGGAGGATGAGGGTCAATGACCAGAATGGTCAGTAGTGGAAAGATACAGAAAGCAGTGGATCGTCTAGTAAAGAATGTATAAAGAGGGCCAAGGTGGGAATCAAGAGTAATGATGTGTTGTAGTGGAAAGTGGTGACAGTGTTTGATGAGACCACAGGGCCTCACTTACACTCTATCTGACTAACTAATGCCGTAGAGAAAGAGGTAGGTGAAGTGAAATTAGCTTGGTTCATTGGAATTGGTAGATTGTTAATATTTTGTGGTAGCCAGGCTCAGCAAAAGAAGATTCTGAAAATGGAAAAGCTTTATGGGAAGAAGATTAAAAGCCATGTCCCTGGTGCTTATGCTAGGTTTGGGGAGTCATCATTGGGGTCCCAATATCTATGTCCATAGATGATATTAAAGAAAATGTGAAGGGAGGAAGAGTGATTGGGGCCAAAAGTTTGATCAGTAGGAAAGAAAGACAAAGAAGTGAGAGCCTATCAGTGCTGCTGAGGTTTGAGAAGGTTATGCCTGGGAAAGTACAAATAGGATTCCTTAGTTTCAATGTCAAAGAATTTGTCCCATCCCCATTGCGGTGTTTTAAATGCCAAAAAATGGGACACGTAGCTATTCAATGTAAATGAAGGAAAATATGTGCTGTTGTAATTGTGTGTGTTGTGGGGGACATAGTGCAGCGTTTGGTAAATGCCAGGTGCAGAAAGGGGCTAGAGAGGCTTAGAGATATAGAATTAGTCATGATGTATTGTGTGCAGATGCCATAAGACAGATTGGTGGAACAACAGTGTGGGATGACGGAGCTTCCACGGCTGCTCCTGTAGTAAGTGGACCTCATGTCGGAGCTGGTGTTTCTGCTGGTCCTGGCATGGTTTGGAGGCCTGTTCAGAAATCTTGCGTTGATGAATGTGCGGTGTCAAAGGACACTTTTATTGGTAAGGTTATCAATACGTCTCGGGGTGTGGAAAGCAAAAATGCCAGGTTGAAGGTTATTGTGGAGAAAGCAAAAGGGATATTTGGGGTAACAGATGTTACTGTTGAAATTGTTGTTGACATGGTTGTTGACAATCCTGAAGGTGGAGTGTTTCAGCATGATATAGATACAGTTTAATGGGGTAGGGGGGTTGGGGAGGGTGTGGTAGAAGTTAGTAGGAATTTATTTGTTTTTAATTTTATTTTCATGGTAGTACAGAATTGGGCAGATCGTGATTGATTGTACATTCCAGCACAGTAGGTGGCGGCATGTACTTTAATAATTGCTTGCGGACCGCCATGATATCATAGAAGAGTATAACAGTGAGGATGTCCAGGAGACTCGCCAGTTCCTGTTAGACAACCACGTTTGTCTGGACTCCTTCAGTCAGGTATGTTGCAAAATACTGTCTAGGATTTGCTAACAGTGCATTAAGAAGAGAACATTATTTAAAGTTCATAACATTATTTAACATTTTGATCACTTTGGATTCTGTTTATTTGTGTGTGTGTGTGTGTGTGTTTAGGCGCAGGGGCCTCGTGGCACGTGTGTGTTCCTGGTGAAGAACCTTCCAGCGGGAGTGAAGGTCGAGGACCTGGAGGTGCTGTTCTCATAGCATGGCACCCTGGGTAGAGTGCTGCTGCCGCCTGCTGGCCTAACTGCCATAATAGAATACCTTGAGCCCACTGAGGCAAGGTGTGTGTGTGTTCCATATAAATGTGGCCTCTAATGCGAAAATAGGACTGAATATGCATATTCATTACATTTGTATTGGCAGAATGCTGTCTGAAGAAGACCATGGTCGCGTTCAGTTTAAGTGTACTGTAACATACTGTCGCTCTCCTTCTGTCTGCCTCACTTTCTAGTTCTAGCACGTTCCCCTATACTTAGAGTGGGCCCCGATAGGAGTGTTCTCAGCAGCCATGCCCAATAAGACACACCAATTCCCGGAGCCCACTACCAAAACCTCAGCACAGGAAGAGGAGGAAGAAGAAGCATCAGGATCACAGTGCTAGCTGTGCCACTAGAGATCCTGGTTCGAGTCTGGGCTCTGTCGAAGCTGGCCGCGACCGGTAGACCCATGGGGTGGCGCACAATTGGCCCAGCATCTTCCGTGTTAGGGGAGGGTTTGGCCAGCAGGGATGTTCTTGTCCCATCGCGCACTAGCGACTCCTGTGGTGGGCCGGGCGCAGTGCACGCTAACAAGGTCGCCAGGTGTACGGTGTTTCCTTCGACACATTGGTGCGGCTGGCTTCCGGGTTAAGCGGGCATTGTGCCAAGAAGCAGTGCGGCTTGGCTGGGTTGTGTTTCGGAGGATGCACGGCTCTCGACCTTCGCCTCTCCCGAGTCCATACGGGAGTTGCAGCGATGGGACAAGACTGTAACTACCAATTGGATACCACAAAATTGGGGAGAAAAAGGGGTATAATAATAACAAATAAAGAAGAAGCACTGGGATCAACACTCTTCATCAAGAAGCTCAACTTCATTACAACAGAGGAGACTTCGCGAGAGGTAGGGTAATACTGTTAGATTTATGGAATCGGGGTTAGAGGATGAGAGTTATAGGTTGAGGGATAAAGGATGAGTCAGAGGATGGGGAGAAGGGTTAGAAGTTTTATAGAATCTCATGTTTTTGGTTTGTGTTTTGGTTTCTTTAGACCTTCTCCAAATGCGGCACAGTGAATACCTCTATTTCCAAGAAAAAATACAAGACTGGTACTGAACATTACATTTAGAATGAACCTTTAGACTCACACTGAACATTTAGGTTGAACATGTGTGAATTTCAGTGTTGTCTCAGTGCTGTTTTGTCCTTATAGGTCGGCTGTTGTCCGTGGGTTATGGCTTTGTCACCTATCAGACACTGAAGGCAGCAGAGAAGGCCATAAGGCAGCTACAGGTACTGACCCTAGTACTGATCCTTGACACCTAACCTTTAACCCCTACACCTACAGATACTGACCTCACACTTATCTCTCTCACCCTGTCTATTGGTCAGTCTCTCCTCCCCCATCTCTCTTTCTCTTAGTACTGCAGTGTGGCTGACCACCAGTTGGAGTTGAAAGTCTCTGAGAGTGCCACCAAGAGAGTCACTCCATCATACTGACCATGGTTACACAAATTAACAACAAACTAATAGTAATAACAGTACTTATAAGCCACTTATAATGACACAATGCTGATTTTCTCCTTATAGATATGGGAGCATTGGAACAGAGATGCTGTGAGTTGAGGTGCAGGTGAAACGTTTAATAAAACAACAAACGAGACAACATAACAGTGGCATTTACACATGAACACAGGAACAAAACTGACTGAGGAAGGAACCCAAGGGAGTGACAGATATAGGGGAGGTAATCAGGAAGGTAATGGAGTTCAGGTGAGTATCATGATGATCTGCAGGTGCGTGTAATGATGGATCCCAGGACCGGTGGTTAGTATACAGGGGACGATGAACGCTGGAGGGGAGGAGTGGGAGTAGACGTGACAAGCATTTTCAAATTATTTGTCGCCTTAGCTTGCTACATAACTTCTGAGTGATAGGAAGCACGAGCAATCAGCCTACACCATTGTGTTCACACCCGTCATCGCTATGACAACTAGCGTAGCTATGTCAGAAAAATGACTGCTGTCTGAACACACACATCCGATTTGGTCACTTGTAACTTATTATTCCAAAGCGGATTTGAAAAACAAAAGTGATTTGAGCATTAAGGCCTGTACTGTGAACAAGGCTTCAGTCACTCTCACACTGATAATGATGATGATATGTGTATCCTCTCCAGCACGTTTGGGGAGCTGAAGACTGTTCGTCTGCCAAAGAAGGCGCCCGGTACCGGCACCGGGGTTCACAGCGGGTTTGGCTTTGTAGACTTCCTCACAAAACAGGATGCCAAGGTGAGTGAGGGTGAATGACCACGGTGTGTGTTATTTCTTGTTTCCCCTCTAAAAAAACATTATTGTTGCTGTACATTACTGTTGAGGGGTGTTATTTCTTGAATCCACGGTAGAAAGCATTCTCTGCGCTGTGCCATAGCTACTGTACCATCTGTACGGGAGGCAGCTGGTTCTACAGTGGGCCGAAGACACTAACCCTAACCCTAACCCTAACCCTAAATCACACCCCTTAACCACAACCCAGCCCTGATTGGTGCCTGTGGCCCCATGTGGGTAGGACTGACTGAATAATCTGGACCTAGTGACAGGAGAAGGAGGCATCAGAAAGAGCAGAACTCGGCAGAAGCCAATTCTTTTGTCAGTGATTCTGCGCAGTGCCTTGCCAATCCAATCCTCTCGAGCACACTGAGGGACTTTGACAGTGTTGTTGAGACAAGAGAAAAACACATCTCAGTAAGAGAGCCCTGACGATGACATAAAATAAATGTTTGTCACATGCGCCAAATACAACAGTGAAATGCTTACTTACAAGCCCTTAACAAATAATGTTTGTAAAAAAAAGTATTCAAGTATTTACTAAAATAAACTGAAGTAAAAAACTAAGTAATAATAATCTAACTAATAATTAAGGAGCAACAATAAAATAACAGTGAGGCTATATACAGGGTTGTCAGCTCGGGGATTTGATCTTGCAACCTTTCCATTACTAGTCCAACGCTCTAACCACTAGGCTACCCTGCCCTCCTGATGATGATATGGTTATTTGTACTCAACAATTAAATGTTATCCATTTGATAAAGTGGCTTTGAGGGTTTGTTTTTAATTAATTGCATTTTTATTTTATCAGAGAGAACTTATATCACCTATGTTAGAGGGTGAGGACTTTTATTTTGAAATTCCTTCCTCAGGTGTCGTCACATAACCCACATTAGTAAAGATGTCTGACAGGCGCACACACAAGTCAACAATTGTGAAGATTTCTATGTTTTTATGTGTTTTGTATTTATCATGGACGCCTGTTCAGACCGAGATTAATTCTGCAGTTCTCGATAAACAAACTGGCCAGCTGTCTCTACAAGAGGGTTTCCGAGACGACTATGTAGCCTGGGCGAACTTTACCGACGACATCAAGAACTCAGGGTGAATTCCTCTGCGCACTATCGCCCTGGACCAGCGCTAATGTAGCTAACGTTACATAGACGAAGCAGGACAAAAAAAATATGCATTTGGGTAGAGCAAGTTACAACGAGCAGTTTAGCAAAACATGGGCTCTCATAAAATGTATTTAGTCTAGACAACATTGGCTTGACAATGGGGATAGGACAGGCTATGTACTATAATCGATTTTAGTCAAATGTGAGTGCCTGTTCTATTACATCTATTGTGATAAAAGAGCATTCCCATTATTATTCAGGGTTGTAGTTTACCTGTGTGTCATCCAAATCGACCCCATAGAGTAGACCAGGGGTTACCAAACTTTAATCGTCCACGACCCCATTTTGATATCTGAAAATTCTTGCGACCCCAACCATGTGAAAAACAGGTTAATGTAATTAACATATTTACTTTTTTATTTGGGGCTATAGCAGTAAATTGCAAAACATTCTAAAAGTATTTCAGATTTTTTTCTAAACTCACGATCACATACTTCTAATGTGGGGCTATGACAGATTAGTCTGACATGTCTAATGCCGCGTTCAAAACAATTGGGAACTCGGAAATCTACGACTTCACTGCGTTCAAGACAACTGGGAACTCGGAACAAAAATTGGTCCGACTGAAATCATTGTTAGGTCATCCAACTCGGAATTCTAAGTCGGAACTCTGCCTCTTTCTAAAGCTCCGACCTGAAGATCACTGACGTCATGATTTGACCTCAGTTTGAAAGCACCATTATCTCACCACCACTAATGAGATGGGTGTGCATGAAGCATGTCACTTCGGAGCTTCTCAAAGGCAGGGGGAGTAGTCAACAGTGCACACTTCATCTCTGCTGTCACATCCAACCTGGATTGATATTTGGTTTTAATGCAGACGAGAGCACTGCTGACTGCAGCTTCACACAGATATGAGCTGGCGAAGGTTACCTTGAGTTTTAATGCTCTGAGAGAGATGGCAGGGTATTCCCTTTGAGTCGACCAAAACTCCTCCCTAGTAACCCGTGATTGCGTTCTCTGCAGCATTCGGTCACATGACAGCTCGAAAGGCCGCAGTTGACTGTTGCACTTGTATAGTTCCAATTTGAGCGTAACGTTTAAGTGCGGCCTTTTCCTACGATCTAAGGGCATTCTCTAGTTGAATTAAATATTTTAGATTTCAAAAATGTTCTTTTAGATTTTGAAAGGTTAACCACATTACAATGATTTTGAGATACAAAGAAGATATATAAAACATTTTGGGGGTGGAAATTTGTCTGCGACCCCCGTTTTCATACCCTTAGTTTGGGAACCGCTGGAGTAGACACCCAAAGACTTTCCTAGCAAGTCAGGTCGTGATCAGAGTAAAACTCCTTACCCAAATACATTTTTATGTATATTCACTAAGTGTTCTCTCCCTCAGCTGGTCATATCTGGAAGTGACCACTAGCGGACGCTATAATGATAGCATCCAAGCGTACGCTGCCGGGGCCGTTGAAGCTGCAGTCAGCTCCGAGGTAATGTAGAGAGACAGTCACCCTAACCCTGCTGGGGCAGTGGGGTCTAAGGTCGTGTTCCCCTGCTCAGACATTGTTGACATTGCTGACAAATGCCAGATCTTACAAACATTAGAGCAGTCTGGTGCCCGACGGCACAATCGATGACATAGCAACCATTGGTTGATCCATGCAACATCTGAACAGAGGAACACGACCCAAATCTATAGCTGATCTATTTGTGTGTTTGTGTCATAGCTGATCTATAAGCACTGGATGAACACACTTATGGGGTACTGCGGTCCATTTACATTTGAGTCAGAATTCTGTCACAGACTGAAGGATTACATCACCACCAACCTACAGTGGGTCAGACAGCAGATAGAGGAGCATCCACACTGTCCCTACTGGCACCAGGTATTGGCTGAGTCTGGGTCAGCCAATGTGCAAAATCACCAAGTATCTACTCCTTTTTCTCTGTGTCTAAACAGTAAATAACTTACTAGAGTGGATCATTCAGTACATACTTGGGATCTAATAAGAACGCCTTAGTAGAGGACGTTTTGTATTTAGACTTTCTCTCGCTTAGGTGTGGTTGGTGTTGCTGCAGCTGAAAGGTCTGGAAGATGGCTACAATGATCAGCTGTCATTTCCCAGAGGCCCTTTCACTCTCAACCCCTTCGGCTTCCTGTAAGTGTGGTCTGTGACCTCTGATGGGTTAGAGCTCCCCCATAGAAAATGATAGAGGACTCTAGTGCCCAAAAGCCATTTTAGCATGGGCAGCGCCATTCAGGACTTAAACTATTTTGAAGTAGTCAACTGGGTGGGACTTAATTCCATCACATAATTCCATCCAGGTCATCAGAAGGGGTCAGCCAATGAATAATACTTGTGAGCTAACATTCCATAACTGCAGGTGGCAGTAAATCGCCAACCTTGGCTTTATCTTTTCAAACAACACACTGCAAGTGGCATGCACCCTTTCAGTTTGTTTACCAACTCATAGAAGTAGTAGAAGAAAATTGACTACTTCAAAATGGAAATGGCCTCAATGGTGCTGCCCGTCCACTCACAGACGGCATAATTGGACAGATACAAAGAAGAGTCCTCTATGATTCTCCATGAGATCAGCGCAGCAGTGAGTTTCTGTAAGCACCCCTGATTTTACTCACCAAGAGTACCCATCTCAGGAATAATGTGAGGGGTTCCAATGGGGATTTTTTTCGGGTGAGCTAAATCAAGTGCACCTTGCTAAACATCTATGACCAAACCCTCTATTTTTTTGTGGCTATTCCATAGAGAATGATAGAGGCATCTAGTGGCCAAATGGCCAGAGCTATTGAGGGCTTCCACCATTTTAATGTAGTCAACTTAATGGGACTTCCAACTTCATTGGCTGATCCCTCCTGGTGACGCTGCTGGAGTCATGTGCAACCAGGTCATCAGGAGCGATCAGCCAATCGTAACAAATAAGAAAATGTACTACTTCAAAATGGAGATGGCCTCAATGGCACTGCCCGTGATGTCACAGACGCCATAATGGCATGGATACAATGATGAGACGTCTTTCCATCTCTATGGGCTATTCAGACTTTTCCAGATGGGAGGAGACCTGGTGGATCTTGAGGGGGCCCTAAACAAGTCTAGCCAATCACGGACACTGGGCTCTGGCTCCTGCTCCGCCCTCATCAAGCTATTGCCTGGCAACAAGGATCTGCTGGTGTCTCATGATACCTGGAACATCTACCAGGCCATGCTGCGCATCCTAAAGAAGTACCAGTTCGCCTACCGTGTCTCTCCTACAGGTGACCTTTGACCCCTAAAACTCTCATAAGGATAAGTTAACTATGCCTACAGTGTCTCCTAATGTCCCCCCTTTCACCCCTAACATACTCTTAATGAAGCACTCCTGGAAACTCTGCTTGTGAACACTGGGAAAGGCCAACCATGAGTTGTGTGGTTCAGAGTTCTATATTTTATGGTTCTGAGTTTGATTTCTGTGTTCTGTTGTTCTCAGACAGTGATCCGATCCCTGGCGGAACCCAGGCCTTCTCCTCCTACCCAGGGTCCATTTTCTCTGGAGATGACTTCTACATCCTTAGCACCGGGCTGGTGAGAGCTTTGTGTAATATGTGTGTACATAGTATATGTGTGTGTAGTATTTTATTTTAAATAGATGTCCCTCCACAGGTTACCTTGGAGACCAGCATCGACAACAGTAACCCCGCCCTCTGGAAATTTGTTCAACCAACCGGAGCAGTGATGGAGTGGCTGAGGAACATCGTAGCCAATAGGCTGGCTGCATCCGGCAAGGAGTGGGCAGAGATTTTCAGCAAACACAACAGCGGAACGTGAGTCTCTGCAGGCCATCTGAGCGACATTTTCTTCTTCTTCCTGTAGACTCTCATTGACCTATGGATGTCTACCATGTTGGTTATCTCTCCAGTCCTGTCAGACCAGAGCTGGAGATCAGAAAACAAACCCTCAACAAGCTATTTAACTGTCCATTTAAAGGACACTAGGAGATGAAGAGTGAACGGAACTATCCCTTTAAGGAATTAAGTAAAGTAAAAATAACATCACATGAACTTTCACGAGTGGTCAGGTGACCTGAGTGAGATACTTTTTTTTCCGGGGAGGAGCAGAGTTAAGTCAATTCTGTACTGAGTTGCAAATTTCTCTTTAATTCCAATTCAATTCTTGAAATTGGCCACCCCCAAATGTAGCAGAATTTGATTTAAATTTGAATAAAGCAAGTAGACTTTAATTCAATGAAATTAAAATGGCTTATTTATTCTACACATCACCATAGTAATGTTTATTTTGACATAATGTATGGTTACCAATACCATGTAGCATAAGGTTGAAACATTTAATTTTTAAAACTCATTCTCCTTAAACAATTTGAAATAATTTCAGTGGTCTGGAAATATTCTAAGATTGTGTTGTGGGTTGTCTATAATAATTGATAATTCCCTTAATGTTTTTATATTTTTGAAGAAAAAAAACATCTCACGACAAAGAAAAATATTGTTTGACATCTTTGAGTTATAATCAAACTAATATTTGAAATTGTGTATTCTTTGCATGAATAAGTGGCATATGTCAAATGAATGAGCCTTTCATGTTTCACGTCTCAGTTTAATTGGTTTTAATTAAATTCTACTTCCTTCAATTCAAACTCAATTCTTCATTCTGTGGCGTGGGTTGGGGCCAATTCATATATTGAATTCAATTCCTACATTCGACTTGACCCCAACTCTGCTGGGAAGGCAGGCGTGGGACTTATCAGTGACGGCGACTCAGGCCAAAGTCCCCAGAAATCAAAGGTTACTCATGTTGATTTGTAGGGTTAGAGTTAGGGCTATTTAATCTGTCTTCTACAGCTTATCTCAGTCTCTGAGATGTTTTACTTCTCTAGCCTATCTCTAGCATATCTACATACAGTCTGTCGGTTAACAGCCTCTGTTACTCAACGTAGGGGAGTTACAGTGGAACCTAAAAGACTAACTAGTGTCTCATCAATCATCATAAATTACTCAATGGCCTCAATACAGACCCCCCAGACCGTGTAGAATGTCTACCTTTGGAATCAATGCATTCCCTCACTTGTAGGTATGTGTGTGTGTGTGTTAGGTATAATAACCAGTGGATGATAGTGGACTACAGGCATTTCACTCCGGGGATGACAGAGACCAAGGAGCAGCTGTTTACTGTACTGGAGCAGCTCCCGTAAGAGTCAACACAGACACGGGTGGTCACGATACCAGTGTTAAGATACTAGGAATGAAAAGAAACAAAACCTTCATTCATTTCTTGAGGAAAACAGTCCTCATGTTGTTATCCAGAGTCACATTTGTTTATTTTGCAAGCTATATCACACAAATATTTTACATAAAGTAGGGTTTTAAAGGACCATAAAGCTTTTGAAAAATTTGCCAGAAGAAAATCCGGTATCGTAGTATTGCGATCCTGGTATCGCGACAACCCAAGCACGCACACACATTGGAGAAATGTTTTGTGTGTTCTTCCTGCTGTGGTGAGCTGGCTATTTATCAATAACAGCAATAAGTGTGTGTGTGTGGTTCTGATCTGTAGTGGGCTGGTTGTTCACTCTGATAAAACCCAGGAGTTGCTGCAGAAAGGTTACTGGTCCAGTTATAACATCCCGTAAGTACCAATAACAACAAATATATAACTACCACACACTAGTAATGACTATATTATTAATAGGTGGTGACTGTCTGTCTCTCAGGTTTGTTATCATCAACAACAACAAAAATAACCTGTGTATGTGACACACTCTCACTGTGTGTGTGTAGGTACTATGAGGAGGTGTTTAATGCCAGTGGCTGTCGAGAACTGGTTAAACAATTTGGTCCATGGTTCTCTTTGGACATGAACCCTCGAGCCCAGATCTTCAGAAGGAACCAATCGCACATCACAGACATGGACTCCATGGTCCGCCTCATGAGGTACGCTCTTCCAGTCAGAGGCTTCTACACCAGATGTCACAGGAGGGAGAAGGACAGACCTGCATTTAGGCCTATATACACAAGTATCCTTACCTACAGCTGTATACTTACCTACAGCTGTATCCTTACCTACGGTGCATTCGGAAAGTATTCAGACCCCTTGACTTTTTCCACATTTTGTTACGTTACAGCCTTATTCTAAAATTGATTCAATGTTTTTTTCCCCCTCATCAATCTACACACATTACCCCAGAATGACAAAGCGAAAAAAGTTTTTTGCTCCTGACATGCAATGTCAACTGTGGGACCTTATATAAACAGGTGTGTGCCGTTACAAATCATGTCCAATAAATTTAATTTACCACAGGTGGACTCCAATCAAGTTGTAGAAACATCTCAAGGATGATCAATGGAAAGAGGATGCACCTGAGCTCAATTTCGAGTCTCATAGCGAAGAGTCTGAATACTAATGTAAATGTGATATATATTTTTTTAATAAATGTGTATACATTTCTAAAAACCTGTTTTCGCTTTGTCATTATGGGGTATTGTGTGTAGGTGGAGGGGGAAAAAATATATAGAATCCATTTTAGAATAAGGCTGTAACGTAACAAAATGTGGAAAAAGTTAAGTGGTCTGAATACTTTCCGAATGCACTGTGCATTTATAGCCTATGTATGGATATCCCTTCCCTACCCCCCTCTTTTTCTGTAGGTATAATAACTTTAAGGAGGACCCGTTGTCTTGGTGTGAGGGCTGTGACCCGCCTGCTAATGGAGAGAACACCATCTCAGCCCGGTCCGACCTGAACCCGGCTAACGGAACGTATCCCTTCGGAGCGCTGAAGCAGAGACCACATGGAGGAACGGATATGAAGGTAAGGCCATCCTCCACTTTTACTTTCTATTTCTCTAGGTATGAGTTAGGTGAGCTGTTATGACATGCTTCTTGTAGGTGTCACTAATTGGCTGTGTGTGTACCTTTTGGGTGTGTACCTTTGAGTGTGTGTAGGTGACGTCCTACGGGCTGTGGCGTGAGTTTGGCTTCCTGGCAGCGAGTGGACCCACTTGGGACCAGGTACCTGCCTTCCAGTGGAGTTCATCCCCCTACTCAGACCTGATGCACATGGGACACCCTGACACCTGGGCGTTTGCACCTGTAAATGTCACCTGGTCTACCTAACCCTTCTGGTAAATCCTTATTCCTCCTGTCTCCTGATTCTGCCTCTTCGACCCTACTCTCCTCCCTTTCCGCATCCTATGACTTGCACTACCCCCCTTTCCTCCCGGCCGGCTCGGCCCTCCTCCCCTTTCCTCTTGGGGCCTGAGTGATGCGAGCTTACAGAACAGGGCTACAGGCAGCTGAGCGAAAATTTAGGAAAACTAAACTTCAGGAGGACCTATCATCCTTTCACTCCCTCTTCTCTATGACATCCTGCGACTAGTAAGGTCTGGCCGCAGAACAACCTGCACACTCGACACCATCCCCTCCTCCCTTCTCCAGACCTTCTCTGGAGATCTTCTCTTATGCCTCACATCCATCATCAACTCATCCCTGACTACTGGCTTAGTCCAATCAATCTGACTTCAAAATGGCCCGAGTCGCTCCCCACTTCAAGAAACCAACACTCGACTCATCTGACGTCAAAAACTATAGACCTGTATCCCTTCTTTCTTTTCATTCCAAAACACTTCAGCGTGCTGTCTCTGATCAACTTTCTCGTTATTTCTCTAAGAACAATCTTGTTGACCCTAACCAGTCAGGCTTTAAGACGGGTCACTCAACCGAGACTGCTCTTCTCTGTGTGGCGGAGGCTCTCCGCACTGCCAACGCTGACTATCTCTCCTTTGTTCTCATCCTCCTAGATCTATCCGCTGCCTTTGACACTGTGAACCATCATATCCTCCTCTCAACCTTCTCAGGGCTGGGCGTCTCTGCACACTCTTGGATTGCATCCTACCTGGCAGGCCGCTCCTACCAGGTGACGTGGAGAGGATCTGTGTCTGCACCACGTACTCTCACTACTGGTGTTCCCCAGGGCTTGGTTCTAGGTTGAAAACCCTGCTTGTGCCATCAAACCCCTGCAACTTATCCAGAACACTGCAGCGCACCTGGTTTTCAACCTTCCAAAGTTCTCTATTGTCACCCCAGTCCTTCGTACACTCCACTGGCTTCTGGTCAAAGCTCAAATCCACTTCAAGACCATGGTGCTTACCTACGGAACAGCAAGAAGAACTTCCCCTCCCTACCTTCAGGGTATGCTCAAACAGTACACCCCAACCTGAGAACTCCATTCTGCCACCTTCCGTTCTAGCTCTGACTACTGATTTATTTACTTGAGAAAAAATGTACATTCTATGCCTGTGATACAGTATGTGGTTGTCCCACCTAGCTATCTTAAGATGAATGCACTAACTGTAAGTCGCTCTGGATAAGAGTGTCTGCTAACTGACTAAAATTGAACTGTATCCCTTACATTAACCCTACACGTACAGACCCCTCCGTGTCAGAGAATAAACTAAGGGGTGATGGGTTTCATTTCAGAAGGTAAATGATTACAAAAGTAATGTAATGTATTAGGTATACAGTGCAACAGTAAGCTCAGGGTTAGCATGTATATTTACTGCTCTGTTGTGTGAACAATCTTGAGATAAGGAAGTGGGTTTTAACTGGGTTTAAAACATTTTTTATAATGTTTTGCTCGTACTGGCTGTCTCATTGAATGTGATGTGAGATGGGAAAACTTTAAATGGGGCTGGAGTTCCACAAATGACAATTATAGAGGTAGGAAATTGTACTGGGGAAAAATGCACTATTCGTTTGGCCAATAGAGAATGATTAAAATATATATATATATATTTAATCAAACAGTTTAGTGGAGCCTATGTGCCTAATTGAAGTATTCTACCATTTGATTCATGCTGCTATGACACTGGTCAATTTGTTCAATTCATGTTGACCTTATTAGACAGTAATCGCATAAAAACATGTATTACATTTGTTAGCATTTGACAGATGTGCTTTAATACGGTCAATGGTTTTTGGAATTAATTTTGTTTTGAACTTTAATTTATAGCCATGTCATGTGTAGCTTATTTAGAAATACAAAGCTGGCGTTCTGTCTTTTGGTGTCGTACACTGTTGTCGCTGATGGCCCAGACTTTTTTAAGCATTCCTGAAAGCTAACCACAACTGATTTGAAAGAAGGGGAGGGACATAGTCATCACATGTTCAAATCCAATGACAATGCACGTGGCTCTGCTTTCCTCCAATCAGAACTCTTTAACTATACTCTTGTTATTCTGCTTTATTACCGTTCTCCGAGCAGCAGGATATTATGATGGCAACACGATCGCAGATTATTTTAATTTTAAAATAAGAGTCCCCCTGCAAAAACGGGCAACATTTTGGGAATATCGTTTGTTTTTATCACTAGTGCAGTCAACTCTTTCTCACAGATTTGCCACCACCTTTGAAAATTATGGATAATTTGACTTTAATATTGTACTATATAAAGGGCAATGAATGAAAGTGCTGCTGGGGATTTAGACCACAGTTATCCATAAAATAACACCATATAAAGATTCTACAGACCGTACTTAATGAGTAATCCCAACCCCACTTTTACCTCGGCACATAGAATATTTTTTCTCTATAAACCAATATTACATTTTTTGGTGTGTAGTAGTGTGTTGCATTGCAGTAGGTGGAGTAGAAAGTGCTGCTGGGTATTTACACCTCAGGACCCCAAGAAATAACACAATATATAGATTACAGGCCACAGGAGGCTGCTGAGGGGAGAATGGCTCATAATAAGGGCTGGAATGGCATCAAACACATGGAAACCATGTATTTGATACCATTCCACCTTTCCGCTCCGGTCATTAACACGAGCCCGTTCTCCCCAATTAAGGTATCTCCAACCTCCTGTGTTACACACCCAATTGAGTATTCCCAACCCCACCTTTACTTTGGCACATATCCATTCCCTGTATTGCATTGCAGTGAATGGAATGGTTGGAGTAGAAAGTTCTGCTGGATATTTAGATCTCAGTCCCCCAAGAAATAACACCATATATAGATTCTCTAGAGACCCTACTGAGTATTGCTTACTCTACTTTTACCTTGGCACATAAAATCGTTTTTTCCATACAGCCTAATGTTGTGAACATACCAATCTAAACATTGTATTTTTTGACAGTGCTCTTAAAAAACAAATAGAAGCATATTTGCAATTATTTACATAAAGTCCTTCATTTGCTTAAGAGCACAATAAAAATTCACATTGATTCAAATGTAATATATTTTTAATATTTATCAACATTGCATCACATATGCTGCTGCTGCTATTATCTGTCACTTTATTCCTAGTTATATGTACACTTCCAGTCAAAAGTTTTAGAACACCTACTCATTCAAGGGTTTTTCTTTATTTGTACTATTTTATACATTGTCGAATAATAGTGAAGACATCAAAACTATGAAATAACACATATGGAATCATGTAGTAATAAAAAAAAAGTGTTAAGCAAATCAAAATATATTTTATATTTGAGATTCTTCAAATAGCCACCCTTTGCCTTGATGACAGCTTTGCACACTGTTGGCATTCTCTCAACCAGCTTCATGAGGTAGTCACCTGGAATAAAAAAGCCACTCTAAAATGTGCAGTTTTGTGTACACAACACAATGCCACAGATTTTTTACGTTTTGAGGGAGTGTGCAATTGGCATGCAGACGGCAGGAATGTCCACCAGAGTTATTGCCAGATAATTGAATGTTCATTTCTCTATCATAAGCTGCCTCCAATGTTGTTTTAGAGAATTTGGTAACCACTTTAGCCCAGGACCTCCACATCTGGCTTCACCTGTGGGATCGTCTGAGACCAGCCACCTGTACAGCTGATGAAACTGTGGGTTTGCACAACTGAAGGATTGCTGCACTAACTGTCAGAAACCGTCTCAAGGAAGCTCATCTGCGTGCTAGTCATCCTCACCAGGGCCTTGACCTGACCGCAGTTTGGCACGTAACCGACTTCAGTGGGCAAATGCTCACCTTCGATGACCACTGGCACGCTGGAGAAGTGTGCTCTTCACTCCTCACGGATGAATCGCGGTTTCAACTGTACCGGGCAGATAGCATGAATGGCGTTGTGTGGGCAAGTGGTTTGCTGATACCAATGTTGTGAACATAGTGAACAATGAACACAATTGCATTTTATCGTTTGCAATTTGAATGCACAGAGATACCGTGATGAGGTCCTAAGGCCCATTGTCGTGCCATTCATCCCCCGCCATTGCTTCATGTTCAAGCATGATAACGCACGGCCCCATGTTGCAAGGATCTGTACACAATTCCTGGAAGCTGAAAATGTCCCAGTTCTTCCATGGCCTGCATACTCACCAGACAAGTCACCCATTGAGCAAGTTTGGGATGCTCTGGATCGACTTGTATGACAGCGTGTTCCAGTTCCCGACAATATCCAGTAAATTTCGCACAGCCATTAACGAGGAGTGGAACAACATACCACAGGCCACAATCCAACAGCCTGATCAACTCGATGCGAAGGAGATGTGTCGCGCTGCATGAGGCAAATGGTGGTCACACCAGATACTGACTGGTTTTCTGATCCACGCACCTACCTTTGTTTAAAGTATCCGTGACCAATAGATGCATATCTGTATTCCCAGTCATCTGAAATCCATAGATTAGGGCCTAATGAATGTATTTCAATTGACTGATTTCCTTACATGAACTAGAATTCAGTAAAATCTTTGAAATTGTTGCAAGTTGCGTTTATATTTTTGTACAGTGTATATATCTATCTGAATTACCTCTTACCCCTGCACGTCGACTTGGTACTGGTACCCCGTGTATATAGCCAAGTCATTGTTATTGCTTTTATGTGTTGTACTTTTCTATTTCTCTCCCCCCCCCTCTCTGCATTGTTGGGAAGTGCCCGTAAATACACATTTCACTGTTAATCTTAACCTGTTTGTTTACGAAGCATGTGAAGAATAAAATGTGCGGGTTTTTATTTTGAAGGATTCTTCATTACCATACAAATTGACGTCATTGTTTGTGCTGCTGGCAGAATACTAGTTTGTCTTTCAAAACAATATGGTCCAAATTCTCAGACATAGGTTAGAAATGTAACGAACTAACTTGCTTTGTTTGTACTAGCTAGTCTTCTCATGTGAACTGCATACTTTAGATGTAGCTAGCTTAGAAAAATCATGATTTAGTTTGCATTAAACAAAAGCTGCTTGCTAGCTGATTAACTTTCTACCGATCCGGTTTAACTATAGTAACGTTAGCGAGTTGTAGATTGTACGGAACTGTATGGCTAGCTAGGCGCTTGGCTTTTGCTATTAAGAAAAGCAACGACAGCTACAAAAGTTGTACTTTGACTGGTAAATTCCGTTGTCTTGACATGGCAAGCAACGCGAGGTAGCATTGCAGAGAACGGCTCGACGTTGGACTAAACCAACGTCACCCCTGTGGACCTGTCTGTATGATGATCCCACAAGCCAGGTAACGTATGTTGTTGCTAAATCGTTTTGTGGCGAATGCAATGCGTTTATGGAATGTTTGCCTGAATCCTGTATTGTCGTCAGTTTTTTTTTATATCAGCAATCTGTTGTGTGTGTTACAGGTGTGTGATGGGTTCCTGGCAGCCAGTTGCTAATCTAAGGGACTATGTTTCCCAGCATCCTCCTGGGGTCACCTTCTTCCTCTGTGTGCTGACCCTTGCCCTCACCTTCCTAAACCTCGGGTCATACACGCACACACACCGCCTGCCCAATCCAGACACGCAGGTACAACATACATTACACACACAGTTTGGGCTTGGTGATATGGCCAAAATATCATATTATTATATTTTTCACATTTGACGGTATTTTATGTTTTTGAATAATAAAAGTGATAACTATTCACGACCCTAGAGTGGTAATACATTAATTATAAGTGTTTTCAATGGGGCATTCACCATTCTGTTTGATTTATACATTTCCAGCACTTTTGTTATCATTTCCACACTGTCAAGTAGTGCTAATAAGCGCTGTATGATAGATATGGGTCAAAAATCTAGGCCTAGAGCAGTTTATTGGTGAACTGTTGAAATTATGGAAATTATTATTGTAGTTCAACAATTAGAATATAGTGGGCAGCATTTTGAATACATTGCTGTTTGAAATGACAACAAAGGAATAAGCCGGGGAGTTATTACCAAATTGATTGTCAGTGTTTTCTAGGGGACCATATACGATGTTACAGTACATGTGTAATCTCCATAGAGAATGATAGAGGCATCTAGTGGCCAACAGGCCATTTTAGCATGGGCAGCGCCGTTGAGGGCTTCCACCATTTTAAAGTAGTCAACTGGATGGGAATTCTTATGGGTTGTAGCCTCAATGGTGCTGCCCATGCTGTCACAGACTAATGGTACAGATATAAAGGACTCATCTGTATCTATCTCTATGGTATTCACTTCATGTAGTTAGCTAATATATTCATGCTTTGCCTATTCCTCGCTGATTTAGAAGATACCGTTGCACAAACAACATATTGATCTAGGCCTACCCCAGCACTGGTATCAGGCTGTATATTAGCAAGCTATGTTTGCTCTGACTGATTACATTTAGCCATAGAAAATGATAGAGGCCTCTAGTGGCGAAAAGGCCATATTAGCATGGGCTTCACCATTGAGGGCTTCCACCATTTTAATGTAGTCAACTGGGTGGGACCTCCGACTTCATGTCCAACCGGGTCGTCAGGAGGGATCAGCCAATCGTGAAGAAGAAAATTGACTACTTCAAAATGGAGATTTCTTCAATGGCACTGTCACAGATACAATGATGAGTCCTCTCTCTTTGCATTTAGCTAGCGATTAACATTCGTGGCTAACATGATTTGTCTTAGCCACAACTTGCTAAGAAAAGAAAGCTGTTTGTAGACATTAAGATACACAAACAAATAGTGTAATTATAGAAAGCAGCATCATTGTCACCCAACATCTTGTTGCGTCTGACCATGCAGACTGCAAAGTGAACGGCAAGTGAAGTGCTCGTGACTCCATGGTCGAGCAACAACTGCTCTCCTTGAGTGACAGTGGGCAGGGCTTGGTGTGGGAAGCGAGAGAGACAACTTGCAAGTAGCAAACGGAGTAAACTATAAAAACACACATTACACGCGCCAGAGTTGCGTATCACATTTAACAAACTAAACATTGAAATGCTGTTTTAAAAGGTAAAGTAAAAACCCAAACTGGTCCATGCATCAATACCGGTCTATAGTAAAATACTATGGTATACTGCCCAGCCCTACACATTACACACAATGCCTGCCCAAGTGCCCAACTCTTAACACTACAGTTATGCCACACTCACCGCTTGCCCAACCTTGACAAACCACAGATACAACACACACACCAATAGGCGAAGAACAAAATTCATGGTAACTTATACCATTATGCCGGAGGTTGGGGAACTGCCCCTTTACCTTGTTGTTCCTATACTTTAGTCCATACAGTAGAGCAGGCCTGGGCAATTCCAGTCCCCGGGGGCCTGATAGGTGTCACTATTTTCCCCCATCCCTAGCAAACACAGCTGATTTAAAGGAATTGCATTCTAAACTGAAGATCATGATTAGTTGATTATTGTAGTAATCTGGGTGTTAGCTGGGGCAAAAGTGTGACGCTGCTAGGTGTTGCAGAGCACAGCTTTTGGCTCTGCTCAATGCATCTTGGGCATGCAGGCCAAAAAAATCCCTTCAGGGCTAGATGAGTGCAGACCACTAGATGTACAGAGAAATGGAAATACATATTTTCTTTCAAAGGACTGGAACCACTTCCTGTCGTCGTTGGCCAACCTCCAGTTGTGTGCGAGAGCCAATGGTACAGCAATGGAGACAGTTTCCTCTCCTCCATTTGCGAAAGAGGAGGTATGTGGAACAGTATTGCTGAACTCCACCCAGAGCCCACCATCCATCACACAGTTGTCCCTTTGGGTGCCACTGGCTGTGATGGACAGCTCAGACATCCAATCCCTGAGCGACCTCTGCCTCCATGGAACATTATTGGCCAGTCAGCTGGGACTCACAGGTCAGTTTTTGTCTTCGATAGGCAAATGGTGCACATTTCATGTTATGCTTAATTGGTTTTATATGATGAAACCATGCTTAATAATACATAAATGAGAATTATGTGCCATGGTGAAATAACTATACAGTAGCAGCAGTAAAAGTTGAAATTGTCTCTGTCTCCTCAGGTAACGAGGCTGTAAATGTGACACTGATGTTCTCCTCTCCAACTGTGGGGGGCAACTCGCACACCTGCCTTATCGTCAGCGCACCTACACACATCCTACCTCCGGCCCTGTGAGTCACACACACATACCTAGTCTTCCATATACTGGTTCATTCACCTGTTGCATACAGCTCTGTACAGAGTGCCTAGATGGCACTTCTGCCTTATCTCCTCTGGAGTGTCTCTGCGTAAAGTCTAGTGTCTTCTGTAACGTGTGTGTGTATGTATGTCCAGGCTGCCACCTGTGTGCCCTGCCAATGAAGGGACATCCTCTCCTGTCAGAGCGATTGCAATGGAGATAAGCAGCCAGAAGCCCTCAGCGTCACAGTCTTGCTACAGTCTACAGTACACACCTGATCCTACACTCACCGCCATGCTAACGCAGGTACACATACACACGACCCCACACTCACCGCCATGCTAACGCAGGTACACATACACATGACCCCACACTCACAGCCATGCTAACGCAGGTACACATACACACGACCCCACACTCACAGCCATGCTAACGCAGGTACACATACACACGACCCCACACTCACAGCCATGCTCTAAAATTTCAGTTGAGTCACAACCTACACACCGCCATGCTAACAGGTCAGGGATTCTTGAAAGTCGGGACATCTTTGTCCGACAGGGAAATTTCATTTTAATGGTTGAAAAAATGTATCTCATTTGATCTTAAAAAAATACATTTAGGGGAATTTTATCATGGAAAGATTCGTTTTTGTAATTTTCCACATATTAACAGAGAAATGATCACATGTAGTTTCTTGCAATAGCCACCTCTGACTTGAAGAAATATTTCTCTCAAAACTGTGATTCCTATCAAATTTGTCAGGAGTTATGGTCAACTCCATCAGATTTATCTAAAATCATAAATGAATCCAAAATGAGCAGGGTCAGCTATACCATGAGAACCAATTCATCTCCGGATGTTATTATCATTTATTTTTTTATTCCTTTTTTTATTTTTTTGTACCCCTTTTTCTCCCTAATTTTGTGGTATCCAATTGGTAGTTAGTCTTGTCCCATCGCTGCAACTCCCGTACGGACTCAGGAGAGGCAAAGGTCGAGAACCGAGCGTCCTCCAAAACACAACTCAGCCAAGCTGCACTGCTTCTTGACACAATACCCGCTTAACCCGGAAGCCAGCCGCACCAATGTCTCAGAGGAAACACTGTACACCTGGTGAACGTGTCAGCGTGCAATGCAAACGGCCCGCCACAGGAGTCGCTAGATCGCGATGGGACAAGGACATCCCTGCCGGCCAAACCCTCCCCTAACCCGGATGACGCTGGACCAATTGTGCGCCGCCCCATGGGTCTCCCGGCCGCGGCCGGCTGCGACATAGCCTGGACTCGAACCAGGATCTCCAGTGGCACAGCTAGCACTGCGAGGCAGTGCCTTAGATCACTGCACCACTCGGGAGGCCCTTTCATCTCCTGATTAACTGTAGTGCAACAAGACCACCCATGGGCTGAAAAGTTCTGTACATTTGATAGATTTGCACAGCTATTTTCAGGTCTCTCCAGAGATGTTTGATCGGGTTTAAATCCGGGCTCTGGCTGGGCCACTCAAGGACATTCAGAGACTTGTCCAGAAGCCACTCCTGCGTTGTCTTGGCTGTGTGCTTAGGGTCGTTGTTCTGTTGGAAGGTGAACCTTTGCCCCAGTCTGAGGTCCTGAGCGCTCTGGAGCAGATTTTCATCATGGATCTCTCTGTACTTTGCTCTGTTCATCTTTCTCTCGATCCTGACTAGTCTCTCAGGTCCTGCCGCTGAAAAACATCCCCACAACATGATGCTGCCACCACCATGCATCACCATAGGGATGGTGCCAGGTTTCCTCCAGACGTGACACTTGGGAATCTTGCTTCTCATGGCCTGTGAGTCTTTAGGTGCCTTTTGGCAAACTCCAAGCGGGCTGTCGTGCATTTTACTGAGAAGTGGCTTCTGTCTGGCCACTCTACCATAAAGGCCTGATTAGTGGAGTGCTACAGAGATGGAAGTTTCTCCCATCTCCACAGAGGAACTCTAGAGCTCCGTTAGTGACCATCGGGTTCTTGGTCACCTCCCTGACCAAGGCCCTTCTCCTCCGATTGCTCAGTTTGGCCGGGCGGCCAGCTCTAGGAAGAGCCTCGGTGGTTCCCAAACTTCTTCCATTTAAGAATGATGGAGGCCCTGTGTTCTTGGGGACCTTCAATGCTGCAGACATTTTTTGGTACCCTTCCCCAGATCTGTGCCTCGACATAATCTTGTCTCGGAGCTATACGGACTATTCCTTCAACCTCATGGCTTGCTTTTTGCTCTGACATGCACTGTCAACTGTGGGAGCTTATATAGACAGGTGTGTGCCTTTCCAAATCATGTCCAATCACTTTAATTTACCACAGGTGGACTCCAATCAAGTTGTAGAAACATCTAAAGGATGATCAATGGAAACAGGATGCATCTGAGCTCAATTTCAAGTCTCATAGCAAAGGGTCTGAATACTTATATAAATAAGGTATCTGTTTTGAATTTTTAATACATTTGCTAAAATGTCTAAACTGTTTTTGCTTCGTCATTATGGGATATTGTGTGTAGATTGATGAGGGAAACGTTTTATTTAATCCATTTTAGAATAAGTCTGAACTTTATTTGAATTAGGGTTCAGAGTCAAAGCAACTTAGGAAAAACTAAATTGCTACTTTGAATACCACTTGAATAATGAATTAAATAAGCAATTTTGTCAGATTTATCTAACGTCAACTGGGCCTGAAAGACCTGATAGAATAGTCATATTTTGTTGGGAATTGTCAAATGTAATAATTTTCCATATTTTACTAATGTTTGTAGGTAACTTTAAGACAAGAATATCTGTCTTGAGTTTCTTTTGTCAACTCTGTCAGTGGCTTGTGAACTCCGTCACTGATTGCTAACCCCCTTAAGAGGTTAAGATATTCTTCATTGTCCTGCAATATGCTTAAACTATTGAAGTGCTTGCTGTGCTTGACATTGTTTGCTTTATAAATCTTGTTTTATCAAATCAAATGTATTTATATAGCCCTTCGTACATCAGCTGATATCTCAAAGTGCTGTACAGAAACCCAGCCTAAAACCCCTAACAGCAAGCAATGCAGGTGTAGAAGCACGGTGGCTAGGAAAAACTCCCTAGAAAGGCCAAAACCTAGGAAGAAACCTAGAGAGGAACCAGGCTATGAGGGGTGGCCAGTCCTCTTCTGGCTGTGCCGGGTGGAGATTATAACAGAACATGGCCAAGATGTTCAAATGTTCATAAATGACCAGCATGGTCAAATAATAATAATCACAGTAGTTGTCGAGGGTGCAGCAAGCCAGCACCTCAGGAGTAAATGTCAGTTGGCTTTTCATAGCCGATCATTAAGAGTATCTCTACCGCTCCTGCGGTCTCTAGAGAGTTGAAAACAGCAGGTCTGGGACAGGTAGCACGTCCGGTGAACAGGTCAGGGTTCCATAGCCGCAGGCAGAACAGTTGAAACTGGAGCAGCAACACGGCCAGGTGGACTGGGGACCGCAAGGAGTCATCATGTTCTGAATCTAGAAAAACATGCCAAAATGCTAACGAAATTAGCCCTGGAGCATTATGCAATGATATAAAACAAAACAACGTTTGGAGATATGTATTATATATTGAACAAAAATATAAACCCAACATGCAACAATTTGGAAGATTTTCCTGAGTTACAGTTCATACGGTGGCAAGAAAAAGGATGTGAACCCTTTGGAAATACCTGGATTTCTGCATAAATTGGTCATCAAATTTGATCTGATCTTCGTCTAGGTCACAACAATAGACAAACACAGTCTGCTTAAACTAATAACACAAACAATTATAAGTTTTCATGTCTTTATTGAACACACTGTGTAAACAGTCACAGTGCAGGGTGGAAAAAGTATGTGAACCCTTGGATTTAATAACTGGTTGACCCTCCTTTGGCAGCAATAACCTTAACCAAACGTTTTCTGTAGTTGCGGATCAGACCTGCACAACGGACAGGAGGAATTTTCGACCATTCCTCTTTACAAAACTGTTTCAGTTCAGCAATGTTCTTGGGATGTCTGGTGTTAACTGCTCTCTTGAGGTCATGCCACAGCATCTCAATCGGGCTGAGGTCAGGACTCTGACTGGGCCACTCCAGAAGGCGGATTTTCTTCTGTTGAAGCCATTCTGTTGTTGATTTACTTCTGTGTTTTGGGTCGTTATCCTGTTGCATCACCCAACTTCTGTTGAGCTTCAATTGGCAGACAGATAGCCTAACATTCTCCTGCAAAATGTCTAAATAAACTTGGGAATATTTCCATCGACGATAGCAAGCTGTCTAGGCCCTGAGGCAGCAAAGCAGCCCCAAACCATGATGCTCCCTCCATCATACTTTACAGTTGGGATGAGGTTTTGATGTTGGTGTGCTGGGCCTTTTTTTCTCCACACATAGTGTTGTGTGTTCCTTCCAAACAACTCAACTGTAGTTTCAGCTGTCCACAGAATATTTTGCCAGTAGCACTGTGGAACATCCAGGTGCTCTTTTGCGAACTTCAGATGTGCAGCCATGTTTTGTTTGGACAGCAGTAGCTTCTTCTGTGGCGTCCTCCCATGAACACCATTCTTGTTTAGTGTCTTGCATATCGTAGACTCGTCAGAGATGTTAGCATGTTCCAGAGATTTCTGTAAGCTGACACTAGGATTCTTCTTAACCTTATTGAGCATTCTGCACTGTGCTCTTGCAGTCAACTTTGCAGGACGGCCACTCCTAGAGAGAGTAGCAACAGTGCTGAATTTTCTCCATTTATAGACAATTTGTCTTACCGTGGACGGATAAACATCAAGGCTTTTAGAGATACTTTTACAACCATTTCCAGCTTTATGCAAGTAAACAATTCTTATTCTTAGGTCTTCTGATATCTCTTTTGTTCGAGGAATGGTTAACATCAGCTGCGTACCCCCTCTAGCACTAGGGTCAGCGCACTCTCAAATGTTGTTTTTTGCCATCATTGTAAACCTGCCACACACACACTATACGATACATTTATTAAACATAAGAATGAGTGTGAGTTGTCGTCACAACCCGGCTCGTGGAAAGTGACAAAGAGCTCTTATAGGACCAGGGCACAAATAATAATAGAATAATAAACAATAATTTTGCTCTTTATTTAACCATCGTACATATTAAACCTTATTTGTTAATCGAAAATTGTGAATAACTCACCACAGGTTAATGAGAAGGGTGTGCTTGATAGGATGCACATAACTCTGCAATGTTGGGTTGTATTGGAGAGTCTGTCTTAAATAATTTTCCACACAGTCTGTGCCTGTATTTAGTTTTCATGCTAATGAGAGCTGAGAATCCACTCTCACATAGGTACGTGGTTGCAAAGGGCATCAATGTCTTAACAGCGTGATTTGCCAAGGCAGGATACTCTGAGCGCAGCCCAATCCAGAAATCTGGCAGTGGCTTCTGATCTAAATAAAATTTTCACAGAACTGCTTGTTGCAATTTCGATGAGGCTCTCTTGTTCAGATATCAGTAAGTAGACTGGAGGCAGGGCATGAAAGGGATAACAAATCCAGTTGTTTGTGTCATCCGTTTCGGGAAAGTAGCTGCGTAATTGCGCACCCAACTCACTCAGGTGCTTCGCTGTATCACATTTGACGTTGTCCGTAAGCATGAGTTCATTTGCATACAAAAAATCATAATGATGGAAAGACCTGTGTGTTGTCCTTGTTAATGCAGACAGAGAAGAGCTCCAACTTCTTAATCATAGCCTCAATTTTGTCCCGCACATTGAATATAGTTGCGGAGAGTCCCTGTAATCCTAGATTCAGATCATTCAGGTGAGAAAAAACATCACCCAGATAGGCCAGTTGTGTGAAACTCGTTATCATTCAATCGGTCAGACAAGTGGAAATTATGGTCAGTAAAGAGAACTTTAAGCTCGTCTCTCAATGAAAAAAAAAGTGTCAATACTTTGCCCTTTGATAACCAGCGCACTTCTATCGTAAAAGCGTTACATGGTCGCTGCCCATATTGCATAGTGCAGAAAATACACGAGAGTTCAGGGGCCTTGCTTTAACAAAGTTAGCCATTTTCACTGTCCAAAACGTCTTTCAAGCTGTCAGGCATTCCTTTGGCAGCCAAGAGCCTCCGTCGGGAGCAATTGCTTGCACGGGCATTACCTCCACTATGTCTCCCTGTCATGGCTTTTGCACCATCAGTACAGATACCAACATGAGCAGCAGCTACGTTTGGCTACATACGGACCGTTAGTGGAATTCCCGCTATAGAGTAACGGTTAATGTGATTGGACGTTAATTATTTGACTAGGCTACCTGTATTTGACATTGTTGTTATTTCGCTGAACACTAGATGGTTTAATTTTATTTTTGGCAGTGAAACAAGGCTA
The DNA here is from genome assembly GCF_045679555.1 of Salvelinus alpinus. Taxonomy (NCBI): domain Eukaryota; kingdom Metazoa; phylum Chordata; class Actinopteri; order Salmoniformes; family Salmonidae; genus Salvelinus; species Salvelinus alpinus. The sequence goes on along the minus strand of NC_092090.1, from coordinate 71,427,291 downwards.
CTCAGGCGAGGAAAAAACCTCCTCCGTTGGGAAGAGAAAAGAAATGTAAATCACATTTTTATTTGGCGTACCCCAGTTTGAGAATGCCTGGCCTAGGGGTTCACATACTTTTCCCAACCTACACTGTGAATGTTTAAATAATGTATTCAATATAGACAAGAAAAATACAATAATTAGTTTAAACACACTGTTTGTCTTTTGTTGACTTAGATGAAGATCAGATCAAATTTGATGACCAATTTATGCAGAAGTCCAGGTAATTCCCAAGGGTTCACATACTTTTTCTTGCCACTGTATAAGAAAATCAGTCAATTGAAATACATAAATTAGGCCCTAATTTATGGATTTCACATGACTGGGCAGGGGTGCAGCAATGGGCCTGGGAGGGCATATGGTGCATTCGGAAAGTATTCAGACCCCTGGACTTTTTCCACATTGTCACGTTACAGCCTTATTGTAAAATGTATTTAATCGTTTTTTCCCCCTCGATATACACACACAATACCCCATAATGACAAACCAAAAAACAGGTTTTTAGAAATGTTTGCAAATGTATAAAATAAAAAAAAACTACCTTATTTACAGAAGTATTCAGAGCTGAAATTGAGCTCAGGTGCATCCTGTTTCCAATGATTATCCTTGATGTTTCTACAACTTGATTGGAGTCCATCTGTTGTAAATTCAATTGATTGGACATGATTTGGAAAGGCATACACCTGTCTATATAAGGTCCCACAGTTGACAGTGCATGTCAGAGAAAAAACTAAGCCATAAGGTCGAAGGAATTGTCAACAAAATGTCTGCAGCATTGAAGGTCCCCAAGAACACAGTGGCCTCCATCATTCTTACATGGAAGAAGTTAGGAATCATTAAGACTCTTCCTAGAGCTGGCCGCCCGGCCAAACTGAGCAATCGGGGAAGATGGGCCTTGGTCAGGGAGGTGACCGAGAACCCAATGGTCACTCCGACAGAGCTCCAGAATTCCTCTGTGGAGATGGGAGAACCGTCCAGAAGGACAACCATCTCTGCAGCACTCTACCAATCAGGCCTTTATGGTGGAGTGGCCTGACGGAAGCCACTCCTCAGTTAAAGACATGACAGCCCGCTTTGAGTTTGCCAAAAGACACCTAAAGGACTCTCACACCATGAGAAACAACATTCTCTGGCCTGATGAAACCAAGATTGAACTCTTTGGCCTGAATGCCAAGAGTCACGTCTGTAGGAAACCTGGTACCATCCCTACGGTGAAGCATGGTGGTGACAGCATCGCGCTGTGGCAATGTTTTTCAGCGGCAGGGACTGGAAGACTAGTCAGGATCGAGGGAAAGTACAAAGAGATCATTGATGAAAACCAACAAGTGTTCGGTGTATATTTGAATAATCTGTTAGAATGAAACAATCAACGACTTTAAAACACGTGTTTCACAATTAAATAACAAATTGCCTTCTATGGTGGCTGATGGAGTTGATAAATCCAGTTAGGTGCATTTTATGGAAGAAAAACAAATGTAATCGGGTTGTTCCTTTACATGGTGTGATAGCTGATACTTTGTTGTATAAAAATGTATATTTCAAATGTTAATATTAAGAAAAATATTTGTGAAAAAAAAGTTGATGGTTCCGTCTTTCAATACTCCCTGAGATACAAACACATGCTGTCAAAGGTACACACACACACTGCCCTAGGTCAGTGCCTCTAAACTTGTGTGTAACTCTGCAGAAGGAGCTGGGTCTGGCGAGTAGGCATCTGATCCAGGTGAGTGTGTGTCTGCTGGGGGTGTGTGTGCTGCTCTGCTTCTCCGCCAGTCTCACACACTCACACGTACGGCGTTACCACAACAACGGCCTGGAACTGCAAAGGGTTAGGTTTCTGATCTTTCTGATTTAATAATAATATAACTAATATACAGTTAGTGGGTTGAAGTATTTACAGCTCTGCAATCTAAGTGACATGTTGTTTATGTGAGTGTTATTTAACTCAAGACGTTATCACTCCTTCCCCCTGTGACAGGAGCCACTGATTGACTCCTGAACCAGTCTCCACCACACCATGCAGCTAGTACCCAGTAGAGAAGGAAGAAAGAAGGAGGATGGTTCGAATAAAGGACTCTTTCTGATAGTCTGCTGCTGGGATCAGAGTTTGATGGAGCATCTCATTTCAAACTGCTTAGCTGCTGTTGTTGATCTCAACCCATGCTCTGTCCACAAACATTGCCCTCTGGTAGACTTTTGATGTTCTACTCTGTCATGTTATGACTGCAGGGTGAATGGGCACGTTATTAAATATTTACATTTTATTTAAACATGTTGCCACATCCTAAGGTGGTTTTATTCTGCTCAGGCCTCTTGGCACTTCCATCCATCTGAGCCGCCTGCAGCTGTTCATCCCAGTCCAGCTCCTCTCTCTGGAGCGTCCTCCCCACCACTGTCAAGAAAAGTTGGAGTCACTGCCCATCTTCTGCAGCAGGCTGAAAAACCATCTCTTCATACTGCACCTTGATTCCAGTACTGTCTTCCCCATCTTATCACTTCTCCTACAAAGTTCACTTGTGGTGCAAACTTGTGTTGAATCTTGCACAGTTTATTAGTTTAATGAATTACAGCACTTTTTGTACATAGTCTTCCCCCCCCCCCATTTTAGGGGACCAGAAGTATTGGGACAAATTCACTTGTGTACTAAAATAGTCAAGTTTAGTATTTGGTCCCAAATTCCTAGCATGCAATGATTACATCAAGCTTGTTATTTCATGTCCAATAGAAAAGAATGGTAAATCACGTATTGTCATTTGAGTCACTTATTGTAAATAAGAATGGAATACGTTTTCCTAAACATTTCTACATTAATGTGGATGCTACCATGATTACGGATAGTCTTGAATGAATCGTGAATATCATACACCCCCCCACAAAAAATGCTAACCTCCCTTGTTATTGTAATGGTGAGAGGTTAGCATGTCTTGGGGGTATATTTTGTGCGCAAAATAATCTGAAACGCAACAAAAACCGCAAATGCATCCAACAGGTTTCTAGAGTCACAAGCTTGATATAATCATTGCGTGCTAGGAATATGGGACCAAATACTACACTTTTGACTACTTTAACACAAATATACATTAAGTGAATTTGACCCAATACTTTTGGTCCCCTAAAATGGGACTATGCACAAAAACTGCTGTAATTTCCGAACGGTTCACCTGATATGGATGAGAATACACTCAAATTAAAGCTGACAGTCTGCACTTTAACCTCATAGTCATTGTATAATTTCAATTCCAAACTGCTTGAGTACAGAGCCAAAACAAATAATTCACTGTCCCAATACTTTTGGAGCTCACTGTAGATGCAGATCACAAAATGGTTGGTTTATGTCAATGGAAGACTGGAAGATGTAGGATTCCATCATAGAGACACCATGACCTTAATGGGTCTGTAGTACTGGACTGAGACCCTGCCAACCTGATCATATTGTTGACCATGTGGCTATTGATCCATGGATGGGATCCCAGCAGCAGAGGTGAACCATTACTTTCACCTTCATCACTGTCCAGGCCTCAGACATGACAGGGGATCCTTCCCAAATGGAACCCTATTCCTTAGGAGACACAGGGCTCTGGATAACCTGTCTCCTTACATTAGGGTCCCTCCATCACCTGTCTCCTGACGTTAGGGCCCCTCCATCACCTGTCTCCTTACATTAGAGCCCCTCCACCAGTCTCCTGACATTAGGGCCCCTCCATCACCTGTCTCCTTACATTAGGGCCCCTCCATCACCAGTCTCCTGACATTAGGGCCCCTCCATCACCTGTCTCCTGACATTAGGGCCTCTCCATCACCTGTCACCTGACATTAGGGCCCCTCCATCACCAGTCTACTTACATTAGGGCCCCACCATCACCAGTCCCCTTACATTAGGGCCCCTCCATCAAGTGCTTCAGACCTGACACTGGACGGGGTTAGGCTTAGACCTGGGCTCAAATAATTTTTGTCATTTCAAATACTGAAATACTGTATGTGGCCTTTACTGCCCGATTAAATGGAACCAATAGAATAGATGCACTGGGCACAGATGTCAATTCAACATCTAGTCCATGTTGGTTCAACATCATTTCATTGAAATGATGTGGAAACAATGTTGATTCAACCACTCCAGACAGACTAGATCAAAAAGCTCTTCAAGGGTAGTCACATAGGGGCTGATTTAGGGAAGACTTAGGGAAGGAATGCCTTTTACACATTTTGATTTATGCACTTCCGTATTTGGTACTCAGACTTACCTCATGCACGGTTTTTGGTTGTAGCTCTCTTGCATGCACTGAATAAATATAATTAAATCCTAGAAAACACACCCACTGGGTGGCCAATCAACTTGATCAGTTAAATATATAGTTCTGTTAATTTATCTAAAGCAGTCCCTTTAATTTGTACCTGTTTAATTTCAATTTGATTAGCACAACAGAATAACCTATGGAGAATGCTTTCAGAATGGAGATCAATGAAAGATAGCCATTCAAATGTATGGATATTTATCTCCTTTTCAGAACCCATGCTTAGATTTAAAAACACTGATATTTTACAATGTATGTTTAGGGAAGTTTTCATCAGACCTGAGCTACTTCATGGAAAATAGGGTTTGGGGGGCCTTTACGCATTGACAGTCAATACTAGTGGATAATATTTAACATGACAGAAATAGTAGGAAACAGAGAAAGTCGGTTAAATTTGGTGTGACTGTCATTGTGCAATGCTTTACATCGTCATCACTCGCTCTAGGCTGCAGTACCCATTTGGTTACGTCTCCAAGTTTAATCACTGCAAGGTAAAAGGCCATACAATAAATAAAAAAATGCACAAGGGCACAGCATTTTATTCTTCACTGTGGGAAAGGGGTGGAAATACTTGTCATGTTGATATGCTTTTTGCATATTAAACATTCTAGTTTTGAATGCTGAGAATGCGTCATGCGTGATTGAGTTGTTTCCCGCTATTCGTTGATTACGGTAGCGCATCCCCATATCTAATTGATCACCTTAATAAACTAAACTTTTTTTGCATACTCAAACGGCCTACTATTTAGGGCGCAAGTATGGGTATTTGGACATGACCAGTATGTTTTCCCACTTGGAACCGACAGGTTCGCTTGAACTTATTCATGGTTTTCTGGTGTGGGATTTAAGTCAAGGTCAGAATAAGGAATATCTTTTGACAACTCTATTTCTGTGATCTCCACCCCAAACGAATACATGGCTGGCACATGCGTTTCCCCATGCTTAAGTTCAATGTCAGTATACAGTAGGGAGAAAAGTGCATTTTAGTGCGAGTGACTCAGGTCAGAATTCCCCCTTACAATCAAGGAAGGTTGGAATGAAGTGTTGGGGAGTTGACAATTTACATTTTCCAGTAGCTAAACTATCCTAGTAGCCTACTTAAAATAGACAGTTGTGCACAGATATGGGTGTAGTACTCACCTAAATAAAGTACAAGCATGCATGGGTCAACTAACTATTGCATAAAACAAGGAGACACTGGCAGCCATTTCAGAATTTGACATTCAACATGGCTGTCAAGTAGTAATCAACAACACACAGCTAAATCTAGGTCCTAAATGAACAAGCAAAAAGATTCAAACAACGGAATATTCTGGAAATAAGGTAAAAAAAACTGTTCCATTAGCAAAAGCTAATGGGTATTCTTTACTGGTGTATAAACCGTCAACTAACTAGCAGTTAGCACGCGACTAACGTTGCTAATTCAACAAACTTACCATGGGGATCATAGAGCAAAGTCGAACTGCATGTCCAAAACAAATATAATCGTTTAGTTTTGGCTAATAACAGAGTTAAACTTTAGAGCTAGCCTAGGCTGAGTTTGAGAAGACAGAGATACTTAGGGAAATTAGTATTAACGGGCTTTCAGCACTAGCGTGTGCTGGGCTTTATTACGCATATTACAATAATAATAAACAACTTTAACAGGCAAAATGCTCACGTTAAAATATTTGTTACATGACGTCAATGTCTTTAAATATCGTTATTATATTTTCTTATTTCTTGAATCGAGACGTTCTACTTCCTGATAATTTACGTGGCACGAAGATTGACAAATTACAGTAATGTAAATAAATGACGTGTTTCTATTGGTGTTCAGATGAACGGTAGAGGCGGGCGTACCTTTCGGACCTTCCTCTCCTCTGTGCGCAGTACTGTGAGGGAGGGGAGTAAGGATGAGGTTTTCGCGGCCTGTAGAGTTGGTTTCAGAAATGTAACGTAGTTATCGCTTCGACGGATGTTTTACACGGACCTAAAGTCAATTTGAAGCTGCTGGCGCTCTAAACGGTTTGCATATTGGATAAATGTACATGCTAATGTGCTCTTTACAGGTGTTTACTAACTAACTAGCTAGCTAACGTTACATAGGGAGGGTAGCTACCAGGAATTGTGGGTGTGAGAGCCAATATAGGTTGCTAGTTAACTTGGTCAGTAGACTAACCATTTGTTAAAGTATAACTGGACAATAACCTCGTCTCTTTACTCATCCATACTCGATAATAAAAATTACGTCAAGATTTAGCCTAGATGAGTCTTATGGAATGATCCAGATAAACAGCATTAACAGGCCTCCCACGTGAGTGTTCTCTTCTCGGCGGGCCAGTTTGAAAGTGGAGTGTTACCTGGCGCGTGGTCTATAGAGAGAAATTAGTAATGGCATCTTTTTCTAGGCAATAGCTCCGCCTTGGTTCGTTGGACAAAGCCTATGGGAAAATGAATGGAGTTTTTGTACGTTTTTTTGATAAACGCCCAAAGTAAGGTCTGTGGCAAACGAAGGCTTAGGAGATATTTAACGTTTTATTCTATGAGATCTTAATCAACTAAACAAATAATTTTTGTAAACATTTTTGTGAATTTTTTAAAGCACTTATGTAATCAGAAAAAGCACAAAGGTTTCATAATTCATAAAGGTCATGTTAACTGACTGATATTATCTCATAGAACAAAACGTATACGATCTACGCCTGTAACAGACCTTATTTTGGGCGTTTATCTCAAAACCCGGTTCTTTCCCCAAAGGAATGGCTGAACGAACTCGTTTCAGTTTTTTAGGACTACAAGCTGGCAAGCTCTAAACAGGACAGGAGCAGAGAGAGTGGGGGGTTGTTTGTGTGATAGAGACTGTGATCGTGCTAAGTAATAACACGTCTTTACCTATAGAAAAAGCACTCAAATCCAGTCATGAATTGACAGAGGTTGCCAACCACCACAGGACTTATTTCCAAGTTTGAATAGGCATACTTTTCAACAGGACTTATTCCCGCTGATCAAATCAAACTTTATTTGTCACATGCACTGAGTACAAGTGTAGACCTTATTGTGAAATGCTTACTTACAAGCCCTTAACCAACAGTGCAGTTCAAGAAGAGCTAAGAAAATATTTACCAAATAACTAACGTAAAAAGTAACACAATAACATAATAACGAGGCTATATACAGGGGGTACCGGTACCAAGTTAGTGTGTGGGGGTACAGGTTAGTTGAGGTAATTTGTACATGTAGGTAGGGGTGAAGTGACTATGCATAGATTATAAACAGCGAGTAGTAGCAGCAGTGTACAAAACAAATGGAGGGGGGGGTTCAATGTAATAGTCTGGTGGCTGTTTGATTAATGATGAAGTATCAGATATCTAGAGGCTTTTCCTCCAGTGGTATTTGTTCTAAGAAATTCCATTGTAATGGAATTACGCTGACACTCAGATTCACTTTAAGATGTATAGTATACAAAACAAAAACCATTGATTTCAAAGGACTACTTTTAACAATTTCCACTGAACATTTTATAAAAACAAATTTACAGGAAGAATTGTGCAGATACATTTAGTAACAAAAACTGATACTAAAACTAAGGGAGATTTGACCAAACTTAGCAAGTATTTTATTTTATTTTACTGTGTTCAAAGTAGTCGTTGTGCATAGGGTTGTATGGTTCTTTGAAATCAATGTTTTTTGTTTGGCATACATTTTAAAGTGTAAAAAGTATCCGCGTAATTCTGTTACTGTGAAATTGCCCTTTGATTTTTATGTAAGCTCATTATATTCCAGGCTCTTGTTATTTCACACATTCATAATATCCTTGACACCATGCATACGTTTGACCAGTGGAGCTGACTGCTGCTGTTATTCTGTAGGTGCATGAGGCTCTTGAAAAGCCACACTGGACTGCGAGGAAGTCAGAAAGAAGACCAGGAAGTAGCTTTTAACGAGTGGCGATGGCCTATTCTAACTACAGCACCCTGAACAGGGCTCAGCTCACCTTCGAGTATCTGCACACCAACTCGTAAGTACCGTCTGTGGTTAATATATATATATATCTCATAGCTACACACACCACACTATCATTAATACTACACACATCACATGGAGGTCACAAATTACAAAAGACACATGAAAGTATTACTCAACGTTTTTCCAATGTGGACATTGTAAAGAGGAGAGGAATGTCATTGTGGATGTCAAGTGAGAGTGATTTACAGACTGGCCACACTATGGAGCAGGACATTGCATTCCTTGGATGCTGATAGTCAACAACACGAGGGACTAAAATTGTGCCTTTTTAAAAATCTCACAAGATGGTTGAATAGACTACATAAAAAGGAACGGTTATGCTAAAAAGCCTTTTTACTGCAAAATATTGCTGCATCGTACAGTTGAAAGACCTTCCTGAGCAAAACGCGGAGTAGTAAAAAGTTGAAAATGACTGCTAATGATGCCTGCATAACCAAGTCATTGATGGATCCAGCTGATAAATGACAACTGTCCAGGGTGTCTGAACTTTTGCTATCTCCCTGAAAACACTATACAAACAACTACTGTTTGACCGCTAATGGCTCAGAGAAGGCCAGTGGTATAAGTAATTTATGGACAGGTGCAATGCACTTTGGACTAAGGCCAAGATGAGAGAGACTAACACCATCAAACAGCACACCATAAATAGCTGATGCAACTTGTAGATCAACGCTCTCCCCTTAATTAAGACGTGAAGCCCCCCGGTGAAATATCTTCAACATATAAAGCCCTGTTTACATAAAATGGGCAATTAATAAAATTGTATATGAGTCTAAGCACAGCCCGACTATGTAGGACTCATGAAATCACCAGAGACCAACTGTACATGATGCTTGATGATGATGCAGCCAAGGTGCGAATTTTAACACCCCCGCACACACATACTGTACTTCTTTATGCAGAGTGCTGTTGAACTCTGGCCACATGTAAATAACGCCACATTCATGGGTTGCCAGAGCAAGGAATACCATCCCCACAGGGGTGTTTTTATGTTCTAACATTTGGAGAGGATAGAGATCATAACAGGTATAACAAGGTATTCTAAAAATAAGGTTAACACTATTAGCTTCCTAAAGCCTCTTATACCTGCTGCCTGAGGTTAATACTTAATGCACTCCACCCTCTCCTGTGGCATTTCCTTTCAAACAACAAAAGGAAAGGATAATGTGTGCCTTTACTGGGATGAATGAATGGAACAGCTGAAGAGGAAAAAGGATACAAACTGCATTCAAACCTGGATCGGCCATGTTGGCCCACAGTGCCAAAGCCTTGGCATTCTTTCTGGGAGCTAGTATGCGTGTTCAGGTCTCAAGCAAGGTTACACCAGAACACCTCTGCTACACATTGCCTGACGACTCAAACTGAATTCTTCCGCTGCTCTATGTTCGCTATATATTTCAGTCTGACACTGCCGTCGTTGAAGTAGTTTGTGGTAATCTCAAAATGGGGGGTGTTGTACAAAACAAAGTCATCAGCGATTGGATCATTTCAGTCAGAGTATCAAAGCCAATGTCGCATTACCTCTAGCCTAACCCATCGGTTTCTGGGATCAATCAGAACGGTTAAAATATATTTACATTCTAGAAATCGTCTGAGAGGTACTCAGATCTAGACTCATTGTGGAGAAGGCGCTAATGTCTGTGGGCGTAGTGTTTGACCAGAGCAAGGAGTTGGGGTAGCCAGGCAATTACATAAATACTCCAGTAGAGAATCTGAAACACAAACTCACTGGGCCATGGCCTCATCAGACCTGCTCTTACTTGGGGCCACGGTGAGGCCGCTGGGGACTTTTTGCCGGCCTTTACATAATGGCTAACAATGGCTAACTGTGAATATGGGTTAAGGACATATATTTATTTATTTTACCTTTATTTAACTAGGCAAGCCAATTAAGAACGACAGATTTGTACCTTGTCAGCTCGGGGATTTGATTTTGCAACCTTTCGGTTACTAGTCCAACGCTCTAACCACTAGGCTACGCTGCCGCCCCGACATGCTTCCGTACTTTTGAGACTAGTATTTTTTTTAAACCTCCCGCTTTGGGCTGGATGTGTCAATGTGTAGTTCATACATGCATAATTACTTTCTTACCTCAATTAGCCATGAAATCCCTAGTTTGAAAGCGACTGTTTTCTGGAAGCTGTGCTACGCCATTTCCCCCAGTGGAGGCTGGTGGGAGGAGCTACAGTGCCTTCAGAAAGTTCACACCCCTTGGCTTTTTCCACATTTTGTTACAGCCTGAATTTAAAATGGATCACATTTAGATTTTGTGTCACTGATCTACACACAATGCCCCATAATGTTAGAGTGTAATTATGTTTTTAGAAATGAAAAAGTATGGTGAAGGGAGCCTGTACAGAATAAAATATTCCAAAACATGCATCCAGTTTGCAGTAAGGCACTAAAGTAATAATGCAAATATATATTTTTTGTCCTGAATACAACGCATTATGTTTGGGGCAAACACAACACATCACTGAGTACCACTCTTCATATTTTCAAGCATGGTGGTGGCTGCATCATGTTATGTGGGTATGCTTGTCATTGGCAAGGACTAGGGTGTTTTTTTTATTATGAGAAAAGGAAATAGAGCTAAGCACAGTTCAGGCAAAGTCCTAGAAGAACTTGTTTCAGTCTACTTCAGACACTGGGAAACAAATCCACCTTTCAGCAGGACAATAACCTAAGACAGAAGGCCAAATATACACTAGAGTTACTTACCAAGACAGCATTGAATGTTCCAGAGTAGCCTAGTTACAGTTTTGACTTAAATCAGCTTAAATCAATGGCAAGACTTGAAAATGACTGTCTAGCAATGATCAATAACCAGCTTGTAGAATTTTTTAAAAGAATAATGGGCAAATGTTGTACAATCCAGGTTTGCAAAGCTCTTACCCAGAAAGACTCAAAGCTGTAATCGCTGCAAAATGTGATTTTATAATGTATTGACTCGGGGTTATATACTTATTTAATTAAAATGTTTAAAAAAAACATTAATGGAAAATACTATGTACATTTTTCTTTCACTTTGAAATTAGAGTATTTGTTTGTAGATCGTTGACCAAAAAATGTATGAAATTCATTTAAACCCCACGTTGTAACAAAAAAATGTAGAAAGTCGAGGGGTGTGCATACTTTCTGAAGGCACTGTATAGGACAGGCTTATTGTAATGGCTGTAATGTAATTATTTGAACAGTCAAATGTGGTTTCCATATGTTTGATTCCATTTATTCCATTCTAGCCATTACAACGAGCCTGTCCTCCTCCTATAGCTCCTCCCACCAGCCTCCTCTGCTTTCCCGCCCACGTAGGCCAGCCCTCTAGCAATTTCAGTTCCAGCCAATGAGATTCAGGCCCTCTGCATTTGAGTGACAGCTAGCAAGAGACACACAGCAGAGCGAGAGAGCAAGCATTGACGTGGTGCACATAACTCAGCAAAAAAATGTACTTTCCTTTTTCAGGACCCTGTCTTTCAAAGATAATTCGTAAAATTACAAATAACTTCACAGATCTTCATTGTAAAGGGTTAAACACTGTTTCCCATGCTTGTTCAATGAACCATAAACAATTAATGAACATGCACCTGTGGAACGGTCGTTAACAGCTTACAGACGGAAGGCAATTAAAACTTAGGACACTAAAGAGGCCTTTCTACTGACTCTGAAAAACACCAAAAGATGCCCAGGGTCCCCGCTCATCTGCGTGAACGTGCTGCAAGGAGGCATGAGGACTGCAGATGTGGCCAGGGCAATAAATTGCAATGTCTGTACTTTGAGACGCCTAAGACAGCACTACAGGGAGACAAGATGGACAGCTGATCGTCCTCGCAGTGGCAGACCACGTGTAACAACACCTGCAGGACAGGTACAGGATTGCAACATCTGCCGAGTTACACCAGGAACGCACAATCCCTCCATCAGTGCTCAGACTTTCCACAATAGGCTGTGAGAGGCTGGACTGGGGGCTTGTAGGCCTGTTGTAAGGCAGGTCCTCACCAGACATCACTGGCAACATCGTTGTCTATGGGCATAAACCCACCGTCGCTGGACCAGACAGGACTGGCAAATAATGCTCTTAATTGACGAATCGCCGGTTTTGTCTAACCAGGGGTGATGGTTGGATTCGCGTTTATCGTCGAAGGAATGAGCGTTACACCGAGGCCTGTACTCTGGAGTGGGATCGAGGTGGAGGGTCCATCATGGTCTGGGGCGGTGTGTCACAGCATCATCGGACTGGGCTTGTTGTCATTGCAGGCAATCTCAACGCTGTGCATTACAGGGAAGATATCCTCCTCCCTCATATGGTATACAGCCATACTGCTCGTTCTGTGCGTGATTTCCTGCAAGACAGGAATGTCTGTGTTCTGCCATGGCCAGCGAAGAGCCCGGATCTCAATCCCATTGAGCACGTCTGGGACCTGTTGGATCGGATTTCATTACCCCCAGAAATGTCCGGGAACTTGCAGGTTCCTTGGTGGAAGAGTGGGGTAACATCTCACAGCAAGAATTGGCAAATCTGGTGCAGTCCATGAGGAGGAGATGCACTGCAGTACTTAATGCAGCTGGTGGCCACACCAGATACTGACTGTTACTTTGGATTTTGACCCCCCCCCTTTGTTCAGGGACACATTCCATTTCTGTTAGTTACATGTCTGTGGAACTTGTTCAGATTATGTTCCCGTTGTTGAATCTTATGTTCGTACAAATATTTACACATGTTAAGTTTGCTGAAAATAAACGCAGTCGACAGTGAGAGGATGTTTCTTTTTTTCCTTTTTTTGCTGAGTTTATCTGCGCGTATATGATATAGCACGCTATTTTCGTGGACTACTTTTGGCTCATGGGGGGCTACGTTAAGAACTATTGGCTAAAAAGTATACAAAAGTTCAGGAGAATCTCTTAGAACACCTCAAAAAGCAACTGTTTTGATTATGCAGTTTGTTGAATTTGCTATCCATACAGTGCATTCAGAAAGTATTCAGACACCTTGACGTTTTCCACCTTTTGTTATGTTTTAGCCTTATTCAAAATGTACACACTACCCCATAATCACAAACAAAAACAGGTTTTTAGAAGTTGATAGTTTAAAAAAGCTCACATTTACACAACTATTCAGACCCTTTACTCAGTACTTTGTTGAAGCACCTTTGGCAGCGATTACAGCCTTGAGTCTTCTTTGGTATGACGCACCTGTATTTGAGGAATTTCTATCCATTCTTCTCTGCATATCTTCTCAAGCGCTGTCAGGTTGGATGGGGAGTGTACAACTTGCACAGCTATTTTCAGGTTTCTCCAGATATGTTTGATTGGGTTCAAGTCCGGGCTCTGTCTGGGCCTCTCAAGGACATTGAGACTTGTCCCGAAGCCACTCCTGCGTTGTCTTGGCTGTGTACTTGGGGTCGTGGTCCTGTTGGAAGGTGAACCTTCGCCCCAGTCTGAGGTCCTGAGCGCTCTGGAGAAGGTTTTCATCTGTTCATCCTTCCCTCGATCCTGACTAGTCTCCCAGTCCCTGCCACTGAAAAACATCCCCGCAGCATGATGCTGCCACCACCATGCTTCACCATCAAATTTTATTTGTCACATGTGCCAAATACAACAGGTGTTGGTAGACCTTAACATGAAATGCTTAATTACTTAACCAACAATGAAGTCCAAGAAAGAGTTACCAAATAAATAAAAGTAAAATGTAACAACAAAATAACAATAACGAGGCTATATACAGGGGGTACCGGTACCGAGTCAATGTGCGGGAGTACAGGTTAGTCGAGGTCATTTCTACATGTATGCAGGGGTAAAGTGACTATGCATAGATCACAGGTGTCAAACTCATTCCATGGATGAATGAGTGTCTGCGGGTTTTCGCTCCTCCCTTGTACTCAATAGAGGAATTAAGGTCAACAGCTAGTAACAAACTCCCCTCACCTGGTTGTTTAAGGCTTTATTGAAAGGAAAAGCCAAAAACCTGCAGACACTCGGCCATCCATGGAATGAGTTTGACACCCCTGGCATAGATTAACAGCGAGTAGCAGCAGTGTAAAAACAATTGGGGGGGGGGGGGGTCAATGTAAATAGGCCAGGTGGCAATTTAGTAATTTATTTAATCAATTATTAATCAGTCTTATGGTTTGCCGCTTGCCGTGCGGTAGCAGAGGGAACAGTCTATGACAGGGGTGGGCAACTCCAGTCCTCGAGGGTTTGATTGGTGTCACACTTTTTTTCTCCATCCCTAGAAAACACAGCTGATTAATCAAAATTGTATTCTAAACTGAAGATCATGATTAGGTGATTATTGGAGTCAGGTGTGTTAGCTGGGGATGGGGAAAAACTGACACCAATCAGGCCCTCGAGGACTGGAATTGCCCACACCTAGTCTGACTTGGGTCACTGGAGTCTGACAATTTTTGGGGCTTTCCTCTGACACCACCTAGTATATAGGTCCTGGATGGCAGGAAGCTTGGCCCCAGTGATGTACTGGGCCGTATGCACTACCCTCTGTAGTGCCTTACGGTCAGATGCCGAGCAGTTGCCATACCAGGCGGTGATGCAACTGGTAAGGATGCTCTCGATGGTGCAGCTGTAGAACTTTTTGAGGATCTGGGGACCCATGCCAAATATTTTCAGTCTCCTGAGGGGGAAAAGGTTTTGCCGTGCACTCTTCACAACTGTCTTGGTGTGTTTGGACCTTGATAGTTCGTTGGTGATGTGGACACCAAGAAACTTGAAATGCTCAACCTGCTCCACTACAGCACCATCAATGTTAATGGGGGCCTGTTCAGGCAAGCCTTTTTCTGTAGTCCACGATCAGCTTCTTTGTCTTGCTCACATTGAGGGAGAGGTTGTTGTTGTCCTGGCACCACACTGCCAGGTCTCTGACCTCCCTGTAGGCTGTCTCACATCGTTGTCGGTAATCAGGCCTACCACTGTTGTGTCATCAGCAAACTTAATGATTGTGTTGGAGACGTGTTTGGCCACGCAGTCGTGGGTGAAGAGAGAGTACAGGAGGGGACTAAGCACGCACCCATGAGGGGCCCCAGTGTTGAGGATCAGCGTGGCAGACATGTTGTTGCCTACCCTTACCACCTGGGGGTGGCCCGTCAGTAAGTCCAGGATCCAGTTGCAGAGCGAGGTGTTTAGTCCCAGGGTCCTTAGCTTATTGATGCGCTTTGAGGGCACTATGGTGTTTAACGCTGAGCTGTAGTCAATGAACAGTATTCTCACATAGGTGTTCCTTTTGTCCAGGTGTGGAAGGGCAGTGTGGAGTGCGATTGAGATTGCGTCTTCTGTGGATCTGTTGGAATGGTATGCGAATTGGAGTGGGTCTAGGGTATCCGGGAGGATGCAGTTGATGTGAGCCATGATCATCCTTTCAAAGCACTTCATGGCTACCGACATGAGTGCTATGGGGCGGTAATCATTTAGGCATGTTACCTTCGCTTCCTTGGGCACAGGGACTATAGTGGTCTTCTTGAAACATGTAGCATTTACAGACTCTGTCAGAGATTGGTTGAAAATGTCAGTGAAGACACTTGCCAGTTGGTCCGTGCATGCTTTGAGTACACGTCCTGGTAATCCGCCTGGCCCTGCGGCTTTGTGAATGTTGACCTGTTTAAAGGTCTTGCACACATCGGCTGCGGAGCGCATGATCACACAGTCGCCTGGAACAGCTGGTGCTCTCATGCATGCTTTCAGTGTTGCTTGCCTTGAAGCGAGCATAAAAGGCATTTAGCTCGTCTGGTAGCTCTCATCACTGGGCAGCTCGCAGCTGGGTTTCCCTCTAGTCCATAATAGTTTTCAAACACTGCCACATCCGACGAGCATCAGAGCCAGTGTAGTAGGATTCAATTTTAATCCTGTATTGACGCTTTGCCTGTTTGATGGTTCGTCTGAGGGCGTAGCTGAATTTCTTTTAAGCGTCCTGATTAGTGTACCGCTCTTTGAAAGTGGCAGCTCTAGCCTTTAGCTCAATGTGGATGTTGCCAGTAATCCATGGCTTCTGGTTGGGATATGTACGTATGGTCACTGTGGGGATGACGTTGTCGATATACTTATTGATGAAGCTGATGACTGAGGTTGTATACTCCTCAATGCCAGGTTTCCTCCAGACGTGATGCTTGGTATTCAGGCCAAAGAGTTGAGTCATGGTTTCATCAGACCGGTTCCAAACTTCTTCCATTTTAAGAATGATGGAGGCCACTGTGTTCTTGCGTACCTTCAATGCTACAGAAATGTTTTGGTAGCCTTCCCAAGATCTGTGCCTCGACACAATCCTGTCTCGGAGCTCTACGGACAATTCCTTCAACCTCATTGCTTGGTTTTTGCTCTTACATGCACTGTCAACTGTGGGACCTTATATAGACAGGTGTGTGCCTTTCCAATTCATGTCCAATCATTTTAATATACCGCAGGTGGCCTCCAATCAAGTTGTAGAAACATCTCAAGGATGATCAATGGAAACAGGATGCACCTGAGCTCAATTTCCAGTCTCATAGCAAAGTGTCTGAATAGTTATGTAAATAAGGTATTTTTGTTGATAAATTAGCAAACATTTCTAAAAATCTGTTTTCGCTTTGTCGTTTAATCAATTTTAGAATAAGGCTGTAACACATTCCAAAATGTGGATAAAGTCAAGGGGTCTGAATACTTTCTGAATTCACTGCATGCCTTCAATGCCACCCTGGGTGACGGAAACGCACTTTCTAAAAAATAACAATTAATCACTTTAACATAATCACTGGAGACACTTGGGTGCTGCTATGAAAAAGGTCCATTACTTAGTAGTATCGACTGTCAGGCCAGATGAGAATTTGTCCCAAGGCGCGCAATTGGCCCAGCGTCGTCCGGGTTTGGGGAGGGTTTGGCCGGGGTTGGCCGTCACTGTAAAATAAGAATTTGTTCTTAACTGACTTGCCTAGTTAAATAAAGTTTGATAAAAAATAATCTGCCTGATTCAGGTCCTTCAAACCTGCATGTATTCAACTAGCTAGGGCTGGTTGACTCCAGTATCACATAGTGTCCCACCTAAAATCTACACCAGGTTCCATTCTGCCCCATTACCCCAGCTGTCAACTTTCACCAATGAGTCAGCCACACCCCACAACTTCCATTATGTTACCCAACCTTGGCCTGATGATAGCACAGGGCCCAACCCCCACCCACATTGAACGCACTGATGTTTACACTGACTTGAAATTGTGCTTGCTTGGCACACTCTCCTTGCCTCAGCAAAGTGTTATGGAAATGTAATTTTTTAAAGACCAGAACTGTAGGTTGATTGGTTGGATGTTTGTTTCCAGAACGACACATGAGTTCCTGTTTGGCGCTCTGGCTGAGCTTGTGGACAACTCCAGGTACCAACAATGCACTTCTCTGTTCTTAATCACAATTCTTTGTTCTTCTATCTCTACCCATCCAAAATGTTTGTATGCGGGACATCATGCATAAGTGTTGGTAAATCACAATTGCAGCAAAACAATACTGAACTGATTCAGGATTAAACTGGTGGGAAATGTATTTGTTAGTATTCTCTGTACTCTGAAATAAAAGGTAAAAGCATTCTAATTGGAACCGCATCTAACCACACTGGTTTATCTGCCTTCTGATTGGTCTGCCACCTGCCAATCATCTCCTACAGGGATGCAAATGCCACCCGGATTGACATCTACACAGGTATACACACATACATATTGCTTCACATACACCGGTACATAGATTTGTGTCTGTGGAAACATTTACATTGCTCACCTCACCCCTCTGACACTACTATACAGATCACGCTGCCTATCAACAATCTAGAATACCTACAGTGCCAATGGTTACCGGACTATTGAATTTTAATTATAAGCTACACCCAGTATTTGACTAGTTCTGTTTTTAGAAAGCTTAGTTTCAGCTATTGAAAAAGCCATCTATTTCAGTAGTAGTTATGTGTGTTATGCTTTCTCCTTTCCCCTCTTGTGTCTAACCTGTGTGTGGCTTTCTATCTCATCCACCTCCTGTTGTAACTTGTGTCTAACCCCTCTTCCCCTCGTGGCCAACAGAGAAGAGACAAGATTTGCGTGGAGGCTACATGCTATGTTTCTTAGACGACGGCACAGGAATGGACCCCAGTGAGTTCCATTCAAATGAAATGACTAAAGTGGACAGTAATTAAGTTGATCCACAAATCTATATATGAGCTATAAGAAATACCATATATGATGGTTATATTTCTCTCCTATCTCTCAGACGAGGCGACCCATGTGATCCAATTTGGGAAGTCCACTAAGCGTACACCAGATTCTACTCACATCGGCCAGTATGGAAATGGTCTCAAATCGTAAGCCTCTCACACATAATATATACCCCTTTGCAGACACTTTCATACATACATTTAGTTCATACATTGATAGTGATTGTATGTGGTGGTCCTCGCCGTAATTGAACATGCAACCTTGGGGTTGCTAGCGCCACGCTCTCACCAAGTGAGCCACATCGTTTGTGTGTGTGTTTCTCTCTAGGGGCTCCATGCGTATTGGGAAAGACTTTGTTCTGTTCACCAAGAAGGACAACACTCTGTCCTGCCTGTTCCTGTCTAGAACGTTCCACGAGGAGGAGGGGCTTGACGAGGTCAGGGGTCAGCTGCAGCAGGCGCTCTCCCATCCAGCAGACACACTGATGATATGTCCAGTGGCTTAAAACATAGTGTTTTATTTTGTGACTGTCGTGTTATACTCTGATTTACTGAAATAGCCTTTATTGACTATGTCCACCTATTTGAAACAACACATTACATCACCTCTTGAGAAGTGTGTCAGTATGTATCTTAAGGTTGTCCGTTTGTCTCTTGTCAGGTGATCGTACCTTTGCCCACCTGGGACCTACTGACCAGACAGCCAATCACAGGCGACCCTGAGAAGTTCGCCATAGAGACGGAGCTCATCTACAAATACTCTCCTTTTAAAAACGAACAGCAGCTGATGGAACAATTTAACAAGATAGAGGGCAGCAGCGGTGAGACGTGTGTGTGTGTGTTAGAGGTCGACCGATTACGATTTTTCAACACCGATACCGATTATTGGAGGACCAAAAAAGCCGATACCGATTAATTTTTTTTTTAATACAAATAAATATAATGATAATAATAAAAAATATATTATTATATATTTTTTCAATAATGACAATTACAACAATACTGAATGAACACTTATTTTAACTTAATATAATACATCAATAAAATACATTTAGCCTCAAATAAATAATGAAACGTGTTCAATTTGGTTTGATTAATGCAAAAACAAAGTGTTGGAGAAGAAAGTAAAAGTGCAATATGTGCCATGTAAGAAAGCTAATGTTTAAGTTCCTTGCTCAGAACATGAGAACATATGAAAGCTGGTGGTTCCTTTTAACATGAGCCTTCAATATTCCCAGGTAAGAAGGAATTATAGGACTATTTCTCTATACGATTTGTATTTTGTATACCTTTGACTATTGGATGTTCTTATAGGCACTTTAGTATTGCCAGTGTAACAGTATAGCTTCCGTCCATCTCCTCGCTCCTACCTGGGCTCGAACCAGGAACACATCGACAACAGCCACCCTCGAAGCAGCGTTACCCATGCAGAGCAAAGGGAACAAGTACTCCAAGTCTCAGAGCGAGTGACGTTTGAAACGCTATTAGCGCGCACCCAGCTAACTAGCTAGCCATTTCACATCGGTTACACCAGCCTAATCTCGGGAGTTGATAGGCTTGAAGTCATAAACAGTGCAATGCTTGAAGCATTGCGAAGAGCTGCTGGCAAAATGCACAAAATTGCTGTTTGAATGAATGCTTACGAGCCTGCTGGTGCCTACCATCGCTCAGTCAGACTGCTCTATCAAATCATAGACTTAATTATAACATAATAACACACAGAAATACGAGCCTTAGGTCATTAATATGGTCGAATCCGGAAACTATCATTTCGAAAACAAAACGTTTATTCTTTCAGTGAAATACGGAACCGTTCCGTATTTTATCTAACGGGTGGCATCCATAAGTCTAAATATTCCTGTTACATTGCACAACCTTCAATGTTATGTCATAATTACATCAAATTCTGGCAAATTAGTTTGCAACGAGTCAGGCGGCCCAAACTGTTGCATATACCTTGACTCTGCGTGCAATAAACGCAAGAGAAGTGACACAATTTCACCTAAGAATGTGTTCTTAACTGACTTGCCTAGTTAAATAAAGGTGTAAAAAAAATACACTGCTCAAAAAAATAAAGGGAACACTAAAATAACACGTCCTAGATCTGAATGAATGAAATATTCTTATTAAATACGTTTTTCTTTACATATTTGAACGTGCTGACAACAAAATCACACAAAAATGATCAATGTAAATCAAATTTATCAACCCATGGAGGTCTGGATTTGGAGTCACACTCAAAATTAAAGTGGAAAACCACACTACAGGCTGATCCAACTTTGATGTAATGTCCTTAAAACAAGTCAAAATGAGGCTCAGTGTGTGTGGCCTCCACGTGCCTGTATGACCTCCCTACAACGCCTGGGCATGCTCCTGATGAGGTGGCGGATGGTCTCCTGAGGGATCTCCTCCCAGACCTGGACTAAAGCATCCGCCAACTCCTGGACAGTCTGTGGTGCAACGTGGCGTTGGTGGATAGAGCGAGACATGATGTCCCAGATGTGCTCAATTGGATTCAGGTCTGGGGAACGGGCGGGCCAGTCCATAGCATCAATGCCTTCCTCTTGCAGGAACTGCTGACACACTCCAGCCACATGAGGTCTAGCATTGTCTTGCATTAGGAGGAACCCAGGGCCAACCGCACCAGCATATGGTCTCACAAGGGGTCTGAGGATCTCATCTCGGTACCTAATGGCAGTCAGGCTACCTCTGGCGAGCACATGGAGGGCTGTGCGGCCCCCCGAAGAAATGCCACCCCACACCATGACTGACCCACCGCCAAACCGGTCATGCTGGAGGATGTTGCAGGCAGCAGAACGTTCTCCACGGCGTCTCCAGACTGTCACGTCTGTCACAAGGGCGCCAGTGGCGAATTTGCCAATCTTGGTGTTCTCTGGCAAATGCCAACCGTCCTGCACGGTGTTGGGCTGTAAGCACAACCCCCACCTGTGGACGTCGGGCCCTCATACCACCCTCATGGAGTCTGTTTCTGACCGTTTGAGCAGACACATGCACATTTGTGGCCTGCTGCAGGTCATTTTGCAGGGCTCTGGCAGTGCTCCTCCTTGCACAAAGGCGGAGGTAGCGGTCCTGCTGCTGGGTTGTTGCCCTCCTACGGCCTCCTCCATGTCTCCTGATGTACTGGCCTGTCTCCTGGTAGTGCCTCTATGCTCTGGACACTACGCTGACAGACACAGCAAACCTTCTTGCCACAGCTCGCATTGATGTGCCATCCTGGATGAGCTGCACTACCTGAGCCACTTGTGTGGGTTGTAGACTCCGTCTCATGCTACCACTAGAGTGAAAGCACCGCCAGCATTCAAAAGTGACCAAAACATCAGCCAGGAAGCATAGGAACTGAGAAGTGGTCTGTGGTCACCACCTGCAGAACCACTCCTTTATTGGGGGTGTCTTGCTAATTGCCTATAATTTCCACCTGTTGTCTATTCCATTTGCACAACAGCATGTGAAATTTATTGTCAATCAGTGTTGCTTCCTAAGTGGACAGTTTGATTTCACAGAAGTGTGATTGACTTGGAGTTACATTGTGTTGTTTAAGTGTTCCCTTTATTTTTTTGAGCAGTATATATATATATATTTTTTTTAATCGGCCAAATCGTTGTCCAAAAATAACGATTTCCTATTGTTCTGAAAACTTGATATCGGCCCTAATTAATCGGCCATTCCGATTAATCGGTCGACCTCTAGTGTGTGTGTGTGTGTGTCAGCATGTCTGTCTGTAGGTGATAATCTATAATCTGAACTGTGTGTGTAGGTACTCTGGTGATCATCTATAACCTGAAGTTGATGGACACCAGAGAACCAGAGCTGGATGTAGAGACAGACCACCAGGATATCCTGATGGCTGGGACCCCTTCAGAGGGAGTGTAAGTATGGGGTCTGTGTGTGTCTGCATGTGTGGGTAAGGACGTTTAAAAAAATTATAATAATATATATATATATATATATATATATAATAATCTGTGTCGTGTGACTTGAAGACTACCTAGGACTGTGTGTTTATGTTGATGATATCATTTCCCCTCGTACAGGAAGCCAGAACGTCGGTCGTTCCGAGCATATGCAGCTGTCCTCTACATCGACCCCAGGATGAGGATCTTCATACAGGGACACAAAGTCAGGACCAAGAGACTGTCTTGCTGCCTCTACAAACCCAGGTTTAAATATATATATATACACAAACACTACCGCATCCAGAGACTCTCCTGTCTAGAGACATCACTAAGACTAAAATCCTAAGTCCTGTTTGTGTCCATTCAGCAAAGTCTGTGTCTGTCTCTCAGGGTATATAAATACACATCGACTCGATTCAAAACCCGTGCTGAGCAGGAAGTAAAAAAGGCTGATCACCTCGCTAAAATAGGTGAGTTGCCCACACACACACATCACCTGGCCAAGATGGGTAAGACACACACACACACACACAGAACCAGTTCTGCCTTTAGAACCCACTCCCCTCTCTGTGTGTGTGTTCCAGCGGAGGAGAAGGCTCGTGAGGCGGAGAGCAAAAGTCTGTCTCTGGAGGCCAAACTGGGAGACGACCTGTCCAAAGAGTCACGGGTAAGAACCAACACACACGGCAAGATTAGCAATATCTTGACCCAATGGTCTGACTCCTCTCCTCCCTTATTCAAATCCTCTCTCTGCTCCAGGTCATGTTGCGTAAGGCTCAGGAGGGGGCCATGATGCTTCGACGGGAGGCCGAAGTGAAAAAGATGATTCAGGAGTCCAAACAGAAGTCAGTCAAAATAAAAATGTTACCTTTACAAACAAATGAAAGTCAAACCAAACAATAAAACGTTAACACTGCTCTCCTTCCCCCAGAGCATTGAAGGAGCCTAAGGAACTGAGTTTTATCTTCGGGGTGAACATTGAGCAGAGAGACCTGGATGGGATGTTTGTGTATAACTGCTCTCGCCTCATCAAGATGTACGAAAAGACTGGACCTCAGCTGGAGGGAGGAATGTGAGTACCACACACACATACACTCCCTTCGATTGTCCTCTTATTGGCTAGTCGGTGACCAGTGAGACGACCAGAAATGCTTTCTAATGAAGTGTGTGTGTGTGTGCAGGGCGTGTGGAGGTGTTGTGGGGGTAGTAGATGTTCCATACCTGGTTCTGGAGCCCACTCACAACAAGCAGGACTTTGCGGACGCTAAAGAATACAGACACCTTCTGAGAGCCATGGGAGAACACCTAGCCCAGTACTGGAAGGACAGCAACATAGGTAACACACACAACGTCTATATAACCATGATAGTGGAAGATTGTAATTTAACCCTTATTTTACCAGGTCAGTTGACTGAGAACACATTCTCATTTACAGCAACGACCTAGAGAATAGTTACAGGGGGGGGGGGGGTAGCTAACGAAAGAAACAGCGAACAGACAGAGCATTGGTTCCTGAGTTCTGCAAAAATATAGAATTACAGTTGGATATATGTAGATTAACTTGAATTTTTTCGCAAGGATTTATACACGACACTAACCTCAACATCAAAACCTTCATTCCAAATCACAATTCCATACCTAAAACCTTGATTTTGGACAAATTTACCTGAATGGACTATTGCTACCAAGGATTATCAAGAAAAAACTTCTAACAAACCAAAACCTGCAGAAGAAACACAGCGGAACCTGGAAATACCATCCAACACAAAACTGAGTGAGTAATGTTCAATCTGAACCTACTTCTGAAGCCAAAAATTAAAAGACAATCATCTCTAGGTAATTTTGTTGTTTAAAGCTTATTATAAACTGGGTGGTTCCAGCCCTGAATGCTGATTGGCTGACTGCCGTGGTATATCAGACTGTATACTACGGGTACGACACATTTATTTTTCCTGCTGTAACCAGTTTATAATAGCAATAAGGCACCTCGGGTTTGTTGTATATGGCCAATATACCACGGCTAAGGGCTGTTCTTTGGCACCACGCATTGCAGGGTGCCTGGACACAGCCCTTAGCCGTGGTATATTGGCCATATACCACACCCCCCCGTGCCTTATTGCTTAATTATAAACTGGGTAGTTTGAACCCTGAATGCTGATTGGCTGACAGACCATATACCACAGGTATGACAAATAACTTGTTTTTCCTGCTCTAATTACGTTGGTAACCAGTTTATAATAGCAATAAGGCACCTTAGGGATTTGTGGTATGTGGCCAATATACCACGGCTAAGGGCTGTGTCCAGGCACTCCACACCACTGCGTCATGCTTAAGAACAGCCCCGAGCCGTGGTATATTGGCCAGATACCACACCCCTTCGGGCTTTATTGCTTAAATAAATAAGGCTACTAAGCTACCAAGCTGATAGGAAAGAAACTGACTAAAATTAGCACTGCAGTGTGAAGTGAGGTGTGAAAACTCTTGAGCCTAACAATGGCAGGAGAGTTTCACAGCCCCACCCAAATGCAGAGGCCTTTGAAGCCCCTTCGATCTGTAACTAAAATACAGAACCCCTTGGATTCATCTCTATTTTTAACTGATATGCAGCCAGGACACTTCAATTGTAAATTACCTCAATAAGAAACAATATTGTTGATTTGATCACATCAGAAGATATCCTCATGATCCACAAAATACAACAGCCACAGGACAACTTTGTTTGGACGTCGTAAAGGATCATTTGCCGAAACTGAAAAGATATAGCCAGCTAACAACCTCCTTTTCCACTTGGAAAAGATGGTGGAAAGAGACTTGCTAGATTTTCTACAAGGAATCTATCTCCCGAAAAAAGCTTCTCCCAAGTAGGTGTGACACCTACTCCCGTTGCCTGCTGCACTGCTGCTTGGATTCCACCTGGTGATCTGTTCACTGTCCACCCTGGCCTGTCTCCCCCTGTCTGGTACAGATACCCTTGCCTCTCTCCCGGGCTTTTGTTCGCCTCCAGCACACACACACTGTTGGGGCAAGTGACTATGAACTTACAATGGCTAGCCCCAAGTTGTTATATTTTTCTCTTGTGCTTTATGCTATTTGCCTCATGACTCCTGCGTGCTTTGTTGACTAGGAACTTGCTTGTTTACCCAACTGTGGGACAGACTGTTTGTTCCCACACTCAGACTCTGACTCTCTTGGTTACACGGACTCTTGACCTTCCATCCTATGCTAACCACCTCTCGCCAGCTTTGTATTCATGGTACCTGATGGAATTGCATTACAATATGATCTTATTGCCATCGAATGCACATTCAAATGTTATAAATCAACACTGCAGAGCTCTCCCTGTCCTCTGCCGTGCCCTGATTGTATTACTGCTGATTATATCTGGAAATGTGCATGTACACCCTGGCCCATCTACTGTTGCTAGCCCCAATTCTGATTTGTGCTCTGATATCTGCTTCACTGATTTCTGCTCTCGTAAAAGCCTGGGTTTTCTGCACGTTAACACTAGAAGCTAGAAGCCAAAAATTTATACATTGAAAGCTCATTACTGAGACGTGGTTAAGAAAGAGTGTTTTGAACACTGATGTTAGCCTTTGGTTATAACCTTTTTCGGCAAGACAGATCTTCCAAAGGTGGGGGAGTGGCAATATTTACCAACGAACACCTTCAGTGCTCGGTTATCTCCACCAAGTCTGTCCCCAAACAGTTTGATTTGCTGGTATTAAGCAGTAAACTTTCAAATAGCTCTGTTGACTGTTGCTGGGTGTTATCAGCCACCATCAGCACCGGCCTGTACCCTCTCCTGGCCCCTTACACTTAGTCTGAATTTGTCCTGCTAGGTGACATAAACTGGGACATGCTTAAACCACCCTCCCATCTCCTAAAGTAATGGGACTCCCCAAATCTTTCTCAGATTATTACCAATCCCACAAAATATGAATCCAAACAACCAGAAAAGGCTACTCTCCTCGATGTTATCCTTACAAATAATCCTGATGGTTATCAGTCTGGTGTTTTCTGTAATGACCTTAGTGATCACTGTTGTACAGCCTGTGTTCATAATGGCTGCTCAGTGAAACAACCTGTCCTGATTTGTCATAGACGCTTGCTAAAAAACTGCAATGAGCAAGATTTCCTTCATGACCTGTCCTCTGTAAATTGGTATAGAATCAGCTTAATCCCCTCTGATGAAGAATCTTGTACCTTCCTTTTTTGATATTTTCAGTGGTATCGTTAACAAATACGTACCCATAAAGAAAATAAGAATTTAAAACAGGTTCGGCCCCTGATTCGACCGTGATGTGGCAGAGTTACTCCAGCTCAAGAATTCCATTTGGAAAATAGCTCGGCACACGCATACTCATGCTGACTGGCTCTCGTTAGAAATAAGTGCACTCAGGCTATCCGGAAGGCCAAAGTTAGTTACTTTAAGGAGCAGTTCTCTCTCTGTGGGTCTAACCCCAAGAAGGTCTGGAAAACGGTTAAAGACCTGGAGAATAAACCCTCCTCCTCCACAGCTGCCCATGTCCCTTAATGTTGATGATGTGGTTGTTACTGACAAGAAGCACATTGCTGAGCTCTTTAACCACCACTTCATTGTCAGGATTCCTATTTGACTCTAACATGCCTCCTTGCCCGTTCAAGATTTCCTCATCTCCCATCCCTTCTAATGCGACTATCCCCGATGCTCCTCCCTCTTTTTCCCATGCCCGCTACAAAGTTTCTCCCTTCAGGCGGTCAATGAGTCCGAGGTGCTAAAGGAGCTCCTTAAACTTGACCCCTAAAAAACAGCTGGGTCAGATGGTTTAGAGTAGACCCTTCTTTTAGGTTGCTGCCCCTATCTTTGCCAAGCCCATCTCTGACCTTTTTACCCTGTCTCTCCTCTGGGGGAGGTTCCCATTGCTTGGAAGGTAGCCACGGTGTGTCCTTTATTTAAAGGTGGAGATCAAGGTGATCCTAACTGTTATAGGCCAATTTCTATTTTGCCCTGTTTATCAAAAGTGTTGGAAAAACTTGTCAGTAATCAACTGACTGGCTTTGTTGATGTCTACAGTATTCTCTCGGGTATGCAATCTGGTTTCTGCTCAGGTTATGGATGTGTCACTGCAACCTTAAAGGTGCTAAATGATGTCACCATTTCCCTTGATTCTAAGCAATGTTGTGCTGCTATTTTTGTTGACTTGGCTAAAGCTTTTGATACGGTAGACCATTCCATTCTTGTGGGCCAGCTAAGGAGTATTGTTGTCTCTGGGGGGTCTTTGGCCTGGTTTGTTAACTACCTCTCAAAGAGTACAGTGTATAAAGTCAGAACATCTGCTGTCTCAGCCACTGCCTGTCACCAAGGGAGTACCCCAAGGCTCGATCCTAGGCCCCACACTTCTCAATTTACATCAACAACATAGCTCAAGCAGTAGGAAGCTCTCTCATCCATTTATATGCAGATGATACACTCTTATACTCAGCTGGCCCATCCCCGGATTTTGTGTTAAACACTCTAAAACAAAGCTTTCTTAATGTCCAACAAGCTTTCTCTGCCTTTTTACCTATGTTTTGGACATAACAAGGTTATGTGGATTGGTAAGAAGAATGCCCCTCTCCCCACTGGTGTGATTACTACCTCTGAGGGTTTAGAGCTTGAGGTATTCACCTCATACAAGTACTTGGGTGTATGACTAGACGGTACACTGCCCTTCTCTCAGCACATATCAAAGCTGCAGGCTAAGGTTGCATCTAGGCTTGGTTTCCTCTATCGTAATTGCTCGTCTTTCACCCCAGCTGCCAAACTAACCCTGATTCAGATGACCATCCTACCCATGCTAGATTATGTAGACATAATTTATAGATCGGCAGGTAAGGGTGCTCTCGAGCGGCTAGATGTTCTTTACCATTCGGCCATCAGTTTTGCCACCAATGCTCCTTATAGCACACATCACTGCACTCTATACCACTCTGTAAACTGATCATCTCTGTATACACGTCGCTTATTTATAAAACCCGTTTAGGCCTCACTCCCCCTCATCCTCCACATACAACACCTGTTCTGCCAGTCACATTCTGTTAAAGGTCCCCAAAGCACACACATCCCTATGTCGCTCCTCTTTTCAGTTCGCTGCAGCTAGCGACTGGAACGAGCTGCAACAAACACTCAAACGGGACCGTTTTATCTCCATCTCTTCGTTCAAAGACTCAATCATGGACACTCTTACTGACAGTTGTGGCTGCTTCACGTGATGTATTGTTGTCTCTACCATATTGTCCTTTGTGCTGTTGTCTGTGCTCAATAATGTTTGTATCATGTTTTATGCTGCTGCCGCCATGTTTTGCTCCCATGCTGTTGTTGTTGTCTTAGGTCTCTCTTTGTCGTGTTGTGGTGTCTCTTGTCGTGATGTGTGTTTTGTCCTATATATATATATTTTTTTTTAAATTGTCCCCTGCAGGAGGCCTTTTGGTAGGCAGTCATTGTAAATAAGATGTTGTTCTTAACTGACTTACCTAGTTAAATAAAAGAAAAAATATATATAGCTTCAGGGTTACATTAAATTAGTAATTCTAACTTTAGAAAGTTGACATTCTCCACTTTTTTACAGTATACAACTAACATTGTAAGCTAAAGCATTGAAAGAATATCAAAAACTTCTTAAAGTAATACAGTTAATCCCCTACCCAAGTGTAGGCTACCATACCCCTCACTCTCTGTCTACCATACCCCTCGCTCTCTGTCTACCATACCCCTCGCTCTCTGTCTACCATACCCCTCGCTCTCTGTCTACCATACCCCTCGCTCTCTGTCTACCATACTCCTCGCTCTCTGTCTAGGGTGCAACATGAGGGGGAGAACAATGAATGCAGGCAGGATGTTTAGTAGGCTAAATATACATATCAAGGGTAGCAAAATAATGTAACTATTAAATCTGTGTATAGCTCTAGTTAGACACACTACTGTTAATGAGCATAGTTACGCGTGGTTGTATAGTTACTGCAACAGCCTTAGTCCATATGTCTAGCATGTTTCTGCTTTTCCCGCTTTTTTTAGCTCAGAAGGGCATAGTGAAGTTCTGGGATGAGTTTGGGTACCTGTCGGCCAGCTGGTCCTCACTCCCCTCGGCTGAGCAGAGATACAAGAGACGCCGCGCCATGGAGATACCCCTCACCATACAGTGTGGTGAGTTGTAGACATACACACTTTAAAGTGTGTTAAGTCTCACACACACACACACACACACACACACACACACACACACACACACATAAATAGACAAGCTCTGAGGTTTGTCTTCCTCTCCCTCTCTCTCTGTAGATAAATGTCTGAAGTGGAGGACTCTGCCATTCCAGATGGATGCGGTGGATAAACGTTACCCGGACAGCTGGGTGTGTCTGATGAACCCTGACAGCACTCAGGACAGGTAAACACACACACACACACACACACACACACACACACACACACACCTGCAGGAACACCGCATACAGTATATCTCAAATGTTGTGTGTGTGTGTTGTAGGTGTGATGCAGCGGAGCAGAAACAGAACCTTCCATGTGCAGTTCTGAAGAAGGACAGACAGACAGCGGAGGACAAACAGAAAGAGCTGACAGAGAAGATCAGGCAGCAGCAGGAGAAACTAGAGGCTCTGCAGAAAACCAGCACCATCAAATCAGCTGCAGATGTGAAGAAGTTGCCTCTGGATGTCAGCATGAGACCCATGAATGACAGTTCTTCCCAGGTACACACACACACAGTCACAAATACTCCCCGTCTACAGGTAAACACACACTACATGTATACAGACATACTTAACCTCTACTGGTTTCACACAATAACACATACTGTCTCCTGATATCTGAATATAATGTTTCATGTTCTCTCTGTCTCCTAGGCAACCAGGTCTTCAGAGCGTGTTTCACGCCCTCGCTCCCCCCCCCTCCCCGCCCTCCTCAAGAACGCCCCCAGCCAGCCGCCAGCCCTCAACCGCAAACTCACCAATTCCCCTCGACCGACCACCCGGCCTGCTGCCCCAGCCTCCAGAGTCGACCAATCTAGAGCCAGAGCTGCAGCGAAGCCATCACCCCCTCCAGCTAAGCCCGTCCCCAAAGCCCCAGCCAAAATCCCCGCCAAACCCACCCCTCCAAGCCGCAGCTCACGGGTGAGTATGTTTATGTGTGTTGTCCTTTAACAAATCTATTACGGTTATGTTAAAATAGTGCGAGACTTTGGCAATTTATCTACTTACCCAGAGTCGGATGAGGTAGACTTCGTCATTGCACTATTGAAAACAGGTTTTTAGAAATGTTTGCGAATGTTAGCATTTGCTCGCAAAACTACATCTAACTTCCTTCATACTGGATGCAGAGGCATAAAAATGGTATCCATGAGTTAATTGCCAAATACCAAAATAATTGTCAAAATACCTTTATGGTCCTTTAGCAGTATCAGTAATATCTATGGTGTTTCTACAGATTCAAGCCAAATCGTCTCCTGCCAAAGCAACCACACCTACTAGCAGCCAGCGCAAGAGAGTGATGGAGCAGGAGGAGAGTGAGGAAGAAGAAGAAGAAGAGGAGGAGGAAGAAGAAGAAGAAGAAGAGGACAGCGAGGAGGAGAAGGAGCCTCAGCCCAAGAAATCCAAGATGGCAGCTGCAGTGGGGAATCGTGGGAAAGCTGTTGAGAAAGCTCCACTCAAACGGGGAAAAGTGACGGAGGTACACTCTCACACACACACACATTTTCACTGCTCAGACTATCAAACTGTCAATCTATAGAATATCTGTATACAATGTATCAGACAGACACAGGAAAGCACTGCATGTGTAAGAGGAGAGGGAACGGAAAGATAAAGGGGAAGGGATGTTTGGAAGAAGAGGACAGATAGATGTTTCCTGAAGACGAGTGAGGACAGAGAGGTGATGTTAGGTACGGAGAATGGGGAAAACTCTTTTGGAGGAAGAACAAGAGTCTGACACATGGAGCACACCAGTTTACCCATAGTTCAGAGGTCATGTGATGTCATCGACCCCACAGGTCCCCACCCCCCCACTCAGCACCAAACCCCCGCCGCCTGAGAAGAGGAGTGCTACCATACCAACACCACCGCCAGCCAAACCCATCCCCACCCCGCCTAAGCCCACGGCGGGGGCTAGAGCCAAGGTACCCACCAGCCACGGCGCAAGAGGCTACACCTTCTCAACTCATAATGTTATCTGTCCTATCCCTCTCTCCTAACTCTAATCATAATAGAATAGATCCTCCCCTTCTCTCATAATTCTACTCTAAATGGTCTGTCTCCTAACTCTACTCTTAAGGGGGTTTTCGTATATAGTCCTCTTTAAAATAACTGATCTCAGTCTTCTTTAAAGTGAACTTTGGGGTTAAGAAAAACAAGAAAAACTCTTATCTTGCCTTTGAATGAGGACTCGACTCTTTTGCGCCACCACTTATTTTTCCTCTTTGCATTCACATTGGTATGATTAGAAAGGAACCAACATCTTTTTCCAGCATTTACTCAATGCACTGTGGGACAAGCCATTCCATCAGAATGTGTTATATTACAGCTAGATATACCTATGTACATTTTGGAAGCTAATAGATTGCATTTAGTTAAGAGACATCATTGTAATCTGAAGATATTATTAACATTGACGTATTATTGGTAACAGAATAAATAGCAGAAGAATAACTGCAGATTAAATAATTGCTGTAATTGAGCTAGAATTGATTTTGCACCCCAAGTTGTGATTCTCACCAAATATTGTCACACTATTCAAATCCCAGAATTGAATAAACCGCTTATGAAGCTCTCAGCCTATAGATCACATATTGGAAGCCAAATAATCTGAACTAATATTTTGGCGTTTGTGTGCATCCTTGACAATCTCTAATCAATATCCAAAAATGGCATGTTTTCTCAACGAATCTGCACGCCTCTCTGTTGTGGCACCAATATGAGGGTTTTTAGGCAGGGTAAACTGTGTTGCAGTAGTCTAGTGTGAGGTACGGGAATACTGACAAGCAAACCTGGGAACCTTTGTGTTGGGTCCTATCTGTCTCTTAACTATTCTATATATAGTTGCTTATATTCTGCTCTCCTGCTTCTTTTTCTCCTCTCTTTTCTCAATAACACACCACTCATGTATTTCTTCACACACACACTACTAGACAGTTTGATCAGTGTGTTTTCTGTGTGTAATGTTTTTAGGTGACAGGCAGTGCAGAGGACGAGCACCCAGAGAATGAACCGAAGAATGCTCAGAAAGGTGATTTTAATTTCTTTCTTGATGATAGTTGATTTGCTGAGAAGATTTCCTATTAGCAATGCCATAGACATCAGCGTTTCAGGACAAAGCATCACAATTCCTTTGTTGTCTCCTGTAGATAAGGGTATGTTGGTGGAGGTACGGGTGAATAAGGAATGGTTCACAGGCAAAGTGGTTGCTGTGGAAATCAGTAAGCAGAGCATTCGCTGGAAGGTGAAGTTTGACTACGTCCCCAGATCCACCCCCAAGGACCGATGGTAGGCTCACCAACTCACCGTGTTTGTGCTTTGTTGTCTCACATTTATGTGTGTGTTGTACTAGGGCTGGGAATTGCTAGGGACCTCACAATACGATATTATCACAATACTTAGGTGCCGATACAATATGTATTGCGATTCGATACTGCTATTTTATTATATTGCGAACTATGTCTGCTGCAGAGAGACCAAGAAGGGGCATGAGAAAACAGGTTTTGATCAGTCAGGCAAATAAGTGCTGAAAATATGTTGGCTCACTATTTAAAAAGATGGAGAACAGGCTATAGCTATTCTATTTATTTAAATCGGTACTTGGAGTAAAATATCAATATATTGTCCAAAAATAAAATTGCATATGCAACTATAGATTTTTTTCCCCCACCACTATGCTGTACCAGTGGCCAATGATGTGCCAGTTTCTATTTCATTTCCAAATGTTTTGATAAGTTACTGTGCTCAGGAGTTTTGGGGTGCTGTTATTAGTGGTTATTAACGGCAGTGAGGAGGTGAGGTTGTTGGTATAATTTATGGTTGTTGTTATTAGGGTTTTCAAAGGCAGTGAGGAGGTGAGGTTGATGCGACCCCCCTCTCCCCTCTCCCAGACCCCTGACACACAGCAAGGGGAGGGGACTGAAAAAGGGCCCGCCCCCATGGAACCCGACACCACCCAACCAGGAACCAGTCGAGAGGTGACTGACAACCTGGTCAACATGATGAGGTAACCATGACTACCTGATACTCTGTCATTGAGTCCTACCTGTTGGATTTAGGCCTCCAATTGCCTTTTTTTCAGAGGGAGAATGGAACGGGGATGTCACAAATCTAATTTTGTGTGTGTTCTCTTCAGGACGCTGCTGCGTTATTTCTTCCCTCCTGATTTCCGGATCCCGAAGGACGATGTCAACAGCATGGCCGCAGAAGAGCTAGTGGCCTTCCCTATGGTGAGACTGACCTTTAACTCCTGACCTCTAACTTTAACTCATGTCTTCTAGAGCCTGCCCTGGAGTCTGCTGCAGTCATAGTAGACAGTCATATCATTGTAATTCATACCAAAGCAAAATCGTATGTGTGTGTATATATATACTACCGTTCAAAAGTTTGGGGTCACTTAGAAATGTCTTCTTTTTTTAAAGAAATGCAACACAAAAAATGTCCATTAAAATAACATCAAATTGATCAGAAATGCATTGTAGACATTGTTACTGTTGTAAATGACTATTGTAGCTGGAAACGGCTGATTTTTAATGGAATATCTACATAGGTGTACAGAGGTCCATTATCAGCAACCATCACTCCTTTGTTCCAATGGCATGTTGTGTTAACTAATCCAAGTTTATCATATTAAAAGGCTAATTGATCATTAGAAAACTCTTTTGCAAGTATGTTAGCACAGCTGAAAGCTGTCGTGCTGATTAACGAAGCAATAAAACTGTCCTTCTTTAGACTAGTTGAGTATCTGGAGCATCTGAATTTGTGGGTTCGATTACAGGCTCAAAATGGCCAGAAACTAAGAACTTTCTTCTGAAACTCGTCAGTCTATTCTTGTTCTGAGAAATGAAGGCCGGGGAATGAACTGAACGAGAAATGAACGGGGACATTTCTAAGTGACCCCAAACTTTTGAACGGTAGTGTATATATCCATCTGACCGTGTGTATGCATGCGTCTGCAGAAGGAGTATTTCCAGCAGTATGAGCTGGGTCTCCAGTCTCTGTGTAACTCGTACCAGAGCAGAGCTGACGCCAGAGCCAAAGCTGTGGAGGAGAAGAGTACCAGCGCTGAGACCAAACTCAGGGAGGCAGACGAGAAGCTACAGAAACTACGAACCAACATCGTACAACTGCTGCAGAAAGTACAGGAGGTAAGACATACACCAAAATCGAAACTTAGCTACAGAGAAGATGAGAACCCGCATGCACGCACTCACACACACGGACAAACTTAAATGGAATGTCGCTCCTTCCCTCCTGCAGGATATTGACATAAACACAGATGACGAACTAGATGCCTACATAGAAGACCTGCTGACCAAGGGGGACTAGTGAGGAGACAGACATGCTCTCGGAACCCTGTCTTGCTCTCAGAACCTTGGTCCGCCTGTACTTCCAAAAGTACTGTAGCTCTGTAGCTCCTCTACAGATGCTCTTTACCCATAACCCTCCACGAGGCCTGCCCGCCCCGCTCTGCAGATGGAGAGGCAGCTGCTGCCTGACCTGCTGCTGTTGCCGTTTGGTCCCCAAGTTTGTTTTTATAAAACTGCAGTATGGTTTTCTGTTTCTCTGTCTGTTCTTATTTAACATTAGCATGCTTTGGTTTTGGATGGTCCATTCTGAGATTAGCACGTAACGGACGTCTCTTTTTAGTCCTTTTATATCAACAATCTATTATGTTATATACAAACTCTGTTAAGCTACTGTATGTTACACCAACCAGTCCTGATTGACTGCAGAACTGAACTCTTCTCAATCTGTAGGTGGGGATCAGATTCTGCTCTGTTGCTGTGTTCTGATCTTGTGCCGCGTACACGCATACATACGCACGCCAGTCCGAGTACGGCACCAAGCGTCGCCGATCAAAGTTCCTGTGATGTAGATGACAGGCGATTCTGTGATTTCAGAAGAGGGTCTGATGGTAACCTAAACTATGGAGCAGTTAAGATTCATATGTATTCTCCATATTGATCTGTGATCAGGTGGAGAGAAATTACATGAATCATAAACCCATAATAGCGTCCTAACCCATAACCCCTTTACCACCAGTCACAGTCCGATGCAAATCCAGTCCTGTTGAGTGCCAGATTTGATGTAAGTTGCCATCAGATGGTCAAGCCTTTTCTACCCTGTGTTAAAGCGTTATGTTTAACCCAGTGTTGAAAAAACAAATCAGTGTTGCCTAGCTGCTTTCAACCACCTCTCCCCCCCTAGCCTCTCTCTCCCACCCTAGCCTCCTCTCTCTCACACCCTATCTTGTTAGCGTGTTTGACCATGAATCTTGTTCTGGAGGCAGCTCTGTAGAGTGGTCACTAGCTGGCACAGCCACCAAGTCATAAAATCTGATTTTACTCCTAACCTTAAATTAAAACCAAAAGGCAAATTTTTGTTTTCATGAATTTTTACAATCTAGACCATTTTGACTTTCCAGCTGGCCCATCTAGCAGAAATCTTTCAGTTATGCCTCAAGGGCAAGTTTCATGACACTAAACGTCAACATGCATCCTGTTCTGACAGTGTAGCCATCGGGTTTACCAGCCAGACTATTGAGGGTGTTTGGTCATCCCAACGCCCTGGAGACTGAAGTACTTACTGGGTTTTATCAGTACGATTATCTGTTACGTCTCAATACAACTATGTCCCTATTGTATCCTCTTGCCATTGTGACATGACAGTTCACTGTTTTCATTTTGGTCTCAAAGGTGATTGAGTTTATAGTTATCTAAAGTTCTCTGTTCATATTATTCAGTGGTCATGTTTCTTCTAATGGGTATTTTTAACATGTCAAGAAAACATTTTATTAAATAGGTGTATGTTATTTTGTCTGGTGTGTGTACTCTTTTTTATTTGTCTGTCTATGGAGAAACAATAAATTGGGTTCCCAGACAACTGCACCGCTGGATTAAGAAATCATAGGCCCTGGGGCTTTTGATTTTTTTCTATTGGTTCTACAAGCATATTAGTCTTCTTTTTTCAGCAGTAGGCATTTGCTTTCCAAACTGCCTTTTTCCTGGCCATGATGCAACAAGCTGTAGGCTATATTTGGCAGGCATACTGCCCAAACGGCGGCCTTCCTGACTCTAGGCATACCGGTAACTGACAAAATAAAGGAAACAAGGGATACAAAGTAAACAGTTTATTCGGAAGGTATTCAGACCCCTTGACTTTTTCCACATTTTGTTATGTTACAGCCTAATTCTAAAATGGATTAAATCATTTTTCCCCTAATCAATCTACACACAATACTCCATAATAACACATCAAAAACCGGATTTTAGATATGTTTGTATATGTATTAAAAAAAATCACATTTATATATATTTTTATTTGACCTTTATTTAACTAGGCAAATCAGTTAAGAACAAATTCTTATTTTCAATGACGGCCTAGGAACAGTCTTGTTCAGGGGCAGAACGACAGATTTTGTACCTTGTCCGCTCGGGGATTAGA
Organism: Salvelinus alpinus; assembly: GCF_045679555.1. NCBI lineage: Eukaryota > Metazoa > Chordata > Actinopteri > Salmoniformes > Salmonidae > Salvelinus > Salvelinus alpinus. The sequence goes on along the minus strand of NC_092090.1, from coordinate 71,390,212 downwards.
TCTTGCAACCTTTCGGTTACTAGTCCAATGCTCTAACCACTAGGCTACGCTTCCGCCCCGGCGGCAAGTATTCAGACCCTTTACGCAGTACTTTGAAGGACCTTTGGTGGCGATTACAGCCTCAAGGTTTTTTTGGTATGATGCTACAAGCTTGGCACACCTGTATTTGGGGAGTTTCTCCTATCCTTCTCTGCAGATCCTCTCAAGCTCTGTCAGGTTGGATGGGGAGCGTCGCTGTACAGCTATCCTGAGCGCACTGGAGTAGGTTTTCATGAAGGATCTCTGTACTTTGCTCTGTTCATCTTTCCCTTGATCTTGACTAGTCCCTGCTGCTGAAAAACATCCCCACGGCATGATGCTACCACCACCATGCTTCACTGTGCAAGGTTTCCTCCAGACGTGAAGGTTGGCATTCAGGCCAACGAGTTCAATCTTGGTTTCATCAGACCAGAGTCCTTTAGGTGCTGTATGGCAATTCCAAGCGGCCTGTTATGTGCCTTTTACTGAGAAGTGGCTTCCGTCTAGACTCTACCATAAAGGTCTGATTGGTGGAGTGTTCCAGAGATGGTTGTCCTTCTGGAAGGTTATACCATCTCCACAGAGGAACTCTGGAGCTCTGTCAGAGTGACCATTGGGTTCTTTGTCACCTCCCTGACCAAGGCCCTTCTCCCTCGATTGCTCAGTTTGTCCAGACGGCCAGCTCTAGGAAGAGTCTTGGTGGTTACACACTTCTTCCATTTAAGAATGATGGAGACCACTGTGTTCTTGGGGACCTTCAATGCTTAAAAAAAAAAAGTGGTACACTTACCCAGATCTGTGTCTCGTCACAATCCTGTTTCGGAGCTCTGCAGACAATTCCTTCGACTTCATGGCTTGGTTTATGCTCTGACATGCACTGTCAGCTGTGGGACCTTTATATGATGTACACAGGTGTGCCTTTCCAAATCATGTCCGATCAAGTTGTAGAAATATCTCAAGGATGATGAATGGAAACAAGATGCATCTGAGCCCATTCTCGAATCTCATCGCAAAGGGTCTGAATTTATTTAAATATAAAAATTGTCATTATGGGGTATTGTGTGTAGATTGATACTTTTTTGTTGTTGTTAATCCATTTTAGAATAAAGCTGTAACGTAACAAAATGTGTCAAGTCAAGGGGTCTGAATACTTTCCGAATGCACTGTATGTTATGGTGTGGGGTGCATTTTCCTGGCATGTTTAGGTCTACTTGTAAAATATATGCCAAGGCGCATTGACATGGTGCTAGCAACTCGTAGTGGCGCAACACCCTTTTAAGACAGTTTATGTTGGTGTTTTCATTTTGGCAGATACCTGTATGTGCTCGTGATAACTTAATCCAAAGTTATTTTTTATAAACTATTGAACATTGAGAGCGGGCTCCTGTGTTTGGATAAATTATATATATTTTTGCCTCTTGGGCCTGTCATGCCAAATAATGTCCCCCGGCCAAATAGTGTGCCCTTCTACATCGTCATGGGATTCAAACTACTGGCATCCGTTGCTATATCAACGGTGTGATGACCAAATGATTAGAATTTGAGATCATTACAGCCTAAATTACATTATTTTCATCATCGCTATGCAAAAAAGGCTTATTTCTGCAACAATTTTGCTATTTAAACAAGTTTTGTTTAGCTAATAAAATGAAAACGTTAATTTGAACTACTTTTGGATGCCTTGTTAACATTCTCAACTGGCCTACCTGGTTAAATAAAGGTAAAAAAAAATAATAATAAGTCCATGTCTTAAACATTGCTACGTTTCGGGAAATACCTTGACTCACAATTGACCAGTCACATTTATTTATTATACAGTTTATTGTAATTGTTTATATATATATAAACAATTACAATAAACTGTATTTTCTGTCAAAAACAAGGACATTTCTAAGTGATCCCAAACTTTTGAACGGTACTACCGGTACAACCATCTCTGGAACACTCCACCAAAAGAAAAACACATTTTGTTGTCCATTTAAAATAACAAATTGATCAGAAATACAGTGTAGACATTGTTAGTGTTGTAAATGTCTATTGTAGCTGGAAATGGCTGAAGGTACGCCTATGTAGATATTTCATTAACAGTTGCCCATTATCAGCAACCATCACTCCTGTGTTCCAATGGCACATTGTGTTAGCTAATCCAAGTTTTAAAAGGCTAATTGATCATTAGAAAACCCTTTTGCAATTATGTTAGCACAGCTGAAAACTGTTGTGCTGATTATAGAAGCAATACAACTGGCCTTCTTTATACTAGTTGAGTATCAGGAGGCTCAAAATGCTAGTTTGAGAAACAGATGCCTCACAAGTCCTCAACTGGCAGCTTCATTAAATAGTACCCGCAAAACAGTACAAAACGTCAACAGTGAAGAGGCGACTCTGGGATGTTGGCCTTCTAGGCAGAGTTGCAAAGAAAAAGCCATATCTCAGACTGGCCAACAAAAATAAAAGACTAAGATGGAAAAAAGAACACAGACACTGGACAGAGGAACTCTGCCTAGAAGGCCAGCATCCTGGAGTCGCCTCTTCACTGTTGACGTTGAGACTGGTGTTTTGCGGGTACTATTTAATGAAACTGCCAGTTGAGGACTTGTGAGGCGTCTGCTTCTCAAACTAGACACTCTAATGTACTTGTCCTCTTGCTCAGTTGTGCACCGGGGCCTCCCACTCTTTCTATTCTGGTTAGAGCCAGTTTGCGCTGTTCTGTGAAGGGAGTAGTACACAGAGTTGTACGTGATCTTCAGTTTCTTGGTAATTTCTCACATGGAATAGCCTTAATGTCTCAGAACTTGAATAGACATGAGTTTCAGAAGGAAGTTATTTGTTTCTGGCCATTTTGAGCCTGTAATCGAACCCACAAATGCTGATGCTCCAGATACTCAACTAGTCTAAAGAAGTCCATTTTTATTGCTTCTTTAATCAGAACAACAGTTTTCAGCTGTGCTAACATACTTGCTAAAGGGACTTATGATCAATTAGCCTTTGTGGTGGTTAATTTCTTTACTATCAAATGAGGAGAGACAAACTTATCACACAAGTCAGAGTTATACTTAAACAAAATCTTTAATCACTTATTAATAAGGGAGCAGGTCAATACAACGCACACATATAAAGTGAATCGATTGAGTGCTCTACGATAATGATGGCTGGTCGACGATTCACGCTCAGATGATTCGTTGAGAGCCCAGAGACAAAAGTACAAAGGTCTTTTATAGCTAAGATACACCCCTTTCAACCAACATGACGAACAACAGATATATAGAATGGGTCACAAGGTTAAGAATTGTATGAAAGATACCTATAATACATAGCAGACAGTATCTGCTGTGTCAACAGTTTTCATTGTATAGAGACCAGTGTCTGGCCCTCCGACTCCAAACTGGAACCATCTCTCCCTGGTACGGTATAGAACAGAAACATTAACTCATGCTCTGTAATGCTCTTTAGGTTTTATCACCCAAAAGACATCGTAAATCTCCTGTTATCTCCCAGAGGCCCATCCTCAGTAGAACACACACACAATAGTTAGGAATACTCTATTCTGTTGCATAAAACAACCATTTGATGCAATAAAAGTATAACATAATCTTGCAATTTTTCCACCATACCTTTTAAAATTATAAACTTGGATGAGCTAACACAATGTGCCATTGGAACACAGGAGTGATGGTTGCTGATAATGGGCCTCTGTACGCCTATGTAGATATTCCGTTACCAATCAGCCGTTTCCAGCTACAATAGTCATTTACAACATTAACAATGTCTACAAGTGCTCAGCATATGTGGGAACTCCAAGACTGTTGGAAAAGCATTCCAGGTGAAGCTGGTTGAGAGAATGCCAAGAGTGTGCAAAGCTGTCATCAAGGCAAAGGGTGGTTACTTTGAAGAATCCCAAATATTTAAAAAAAATCACATTTTTTTAACACTTTTTTGATTACTACATGATTCCATATGTGTTATTTCATAGTTTTGATGTCTTCACTATTATTCTACAATGTAGAAAACAGCAAAAATAAAGAAAAATCATTGAATCAGTAGGTGTCCAAACTTTTGATCAGTGGTGTAAAGTACTTAAGTAAAAATACTTTAAAGTACTACTTAAGTTGTTTTTTGGGGTATCTGTACTTTACTTTCCTATTTAGATTTTTGCTAACTTTTACTTTTACTTCACTACATTCTTAAAGAAAATAATGTTATTTTTACTCCATACATTTTCCAATTTCAATACATTTTGACAGGAAAATGGTCCAATTCACACACTTATCAAGAGAACATCTCTGATCTGGCGGACTCACTAAACACAAATGCTTAGTTTGTAAATTATGTCTGCATGCTGGAGTGTGCCCCTGGCTATCTGCCAATAAATGGAAAAAATGTAATCGTGCTGTCTGGTTTGCTTAATATAAGGAATTTTAAATGGTTTATACTTGTACTTTTACTTTTGATACTTAAGTACATTTGAGCGATTCCATTTACTTTAGATACTTAAGTATATTTTATACCAAATACGTTTAGACTTTTACTCAAGTAGTATTTTACTGGGTGACTTTTACTTTTACTTGTCATTTTCTATTAAGATGTCTTTACTTTTACTCAAGTATGACAATTGAGTACTTTTTCCACCAATGCTTTTGACTGGTACTGAATATGTTTTTTTGTTGCTGCGTTTTGGGTCGCCCAGGGGCTTCAGCCCCGATAAGCCCCTGCATTACACCGGGCCTGTGCACCACCTGCATGGTTATTCATCAAGCTACACAACGTCTAGAAGTCATAGGTATCCTGTGTCACATGTTGATTTTCATCTGAGAGATCTAGCTCTTTACTAGGGTAGACCGTCACTGTTATTTAATTGTATAAGCTATGTGTATTTTATGACCAAAAGTAGTCAGGACAAAGCTGGTGTCTAGTCAGATGTTCCAGTTGTTTACTTTGAAGGTCGATATAGATTTTTATGTTAACGCCAGAGTTTACTCTTGACTTTTATTTTGAAGACGAAGTCTGGGGATTTGGAAGTCGGAACTAGGTGAGTAAACAAAACAACATTCTAGAAGTTATTGTTGATTAAGGCACATGCGTTTTCCTTTAAGCTTTCCAAACCAGATATTTGTAAACGTTACTCGTTGACAACCAGTGCCAGACTAACGTGAAGCATAGAGATTGCTCTGTCGCTACAGTGCCTGAACTTTGACACGTTTGGATCACAAATGTTGGCATTGCATAATGTTTTATGTTGGTTTTTTTCTTTGCATATTAGGCCCATTACTAAACTCAATGTTGAAGTTGTTTGACCATATGAAAGGCGTTGACTGTTACATAAATTCATTTTTTGCATTAAGATTTCCTACTGCAAATCCTTAAGGTTTCCTACTACTGCACATCCATAAGATTTCTTATTAACGTCCCACTGTGATATTTACAGCCGTTTTTGATAATTTAAATAATCATATATGTATATTCATTGAATCTTATAAATGTTGCATAGATCCATAAACTTGAGTGTCGTTTCTCTAACTAGCTTTATAGCAAACCAAGTGCAAGGGCTGCCGTTTTGTTATTTTTCAAATCAAGGAGTATGCCTTTAAATTTAACTAAAGAAATGGAGCTGCTGGTTTTGAAAAAATCCGTTTACTTGTCATATTCAGGCCAGTGACGTCTGAGCTCCTGGACCATGGCTTCGATCCCACTGCTGCACCGACAGGTCACCAGACGCTTTTACCGGCTGTGTATTAGAATGTTTCACCGCTGTCAAGCAGCAGTTCTGCAAGCGTGGTTCAGCGGGGCCTGGCTTGGTCACCCCAAGATGTCACCGGAGCAGAGGGGCAACCAGCGTTCTCCCGGGCCTAGATAGGAGGGTTCTTCCAGGAGAGACCAGTGCTGAAGAACCCCTTCCTGGAGGACGCTCTGCTACAGGGATACCTGAGGAGACACCTTCCCAGTGAGGTGTGTGTGTGTATCCCATACTAATGTTTAAGAATGGATAAAAAATTATGATGATGCTTTATCTGTTAGTGACTAGTGTGATGGTGGTGTGTTCCCAGACGGTGTATTCAGACCTGTGTGTGTTTGGGGAGCAGTTGGTGCGTGAGGTAGATGGGTGGGGTCGTGAGTGAGAGGTTGGTTGGTGACCAATGATCCCTGGGGTTGCCATGTCGAACGCATCGTCACCTCCCCCGCCTGGCTACACATGAAGAACCTATCAGCACAGGAAGGGCTGGTCGCCATCAGATACGAGAGGACCTATGTGGAGTGGCGGTGGGAGACACCTGACCCTTACACACACTGAAAACTCACCTATTAACCCAGCTTTTCCCAAACCTGTCCTGGGGACCCCAAGAGGGCAACATTTAGGTTTTTGTCCTAGCACTACACACCTGATTCCACTTATCAACTCATCATCAAACCTTTATGGAATCAGGTGTGCAATGCTAGGACAAAAACAAACATGTGTATCCCTTTGGGTCCTCAGGACAAGGATTAAGAAATTCTGCCCTAAATTCACTTGATGGTCACCAACACAGAGAATATAAAAACAGTAACAGTGACAGTAATCTCAGAAGCTACTCATTGGAATTTTGTGACATGGCATTATGAAAATTTCATGCATAGAGTTATATATTCATACACTAATGATGATGTTATTCCAGTCGTGTATACCAGATGTGTAAGCTGTACCTGTACTCTCCCTCTGGTGTCTACGCCTGTCCTCTGGCTATGACTGATGGAGCTGCCAAGGTTATACAGGTGTGTGTGTCTGTCTATCTTTTTGTCTGTCTGTCTGAATTTACTTTCATGGAACTGATTATTACTGCTCATGTTGGAATAGGTGATGCGATTGATTTGGCTGTGATATTGTGATTCATAAGCTTGTGTGTGCGCGCACGCTTGTGCATGTAGTTTCTTGGTGTTTCCTGGCCAGTAGCTGAGGCCTTCAGCCATCTGACCTCTTGTGACCCTGAAAACTTTTGGACGTCTGGACCATGGATGACTGAATGCAGGGGAGGATCTGACGTGGGTCAGTGTGTCTGTATTCTTTGTAGTTACATACACTCTAGTAGATTATGATGGGTTACCTGCCTACTGATGATAATGATGTGTGTGTGTGTGTGTGTGTGTGTGTGTGTGTGTGTGTGTGTGTGTGTGTGTGTGTGTGTGTGTGTCTAGGCTGTGGTACAGAGACTGTAGTCTTGCCTCAGAGTGATGGTACATACAGTGTCACGTTTCAAGTGGTGCACCTCGGCTACAGATGCAGACATGACTAACACTGGCCAGAGTTACAGACAGAGACAGACAGACCACACCGTACCACATTTTTTACAATTTAACAATCATCGTCAAAGATAATGCCCCGTTATTCCTTCCACCTACACAAAACAGCATGCTACATAAGAACCCTTCACCTTCTCATCCCGACACCTCAAATCCTCTCCCCCTCACATGTCTATCTTTCTTCTCCTAACTGGTGAGTGTCTCAGGGCTGTAGAGGTCTATCTCTGTTCTATGCTGCAGTGCATGATGAGGAGGGGATGGTTCAGGGCATCGAGGTCCAGAGACTGAAGGACAAACTTGGAACCAGACAGATGCCCACCGCTGAGGTGCTGCTGGATGGACTGCCTGCACACAGGGTCGGATTCACACACACACACACCTGACCACACACACACACACACACACACACACACACACACACACACACACACACACACACACACACACAAGCTAACATTCTTCCCTCTCTTTCTCAGCTGTCAGAAGAAGGGTGAGGTGTGGCGTCTATAGCCAACATGCTGACTGTGACTCGTATCCATAAAAGCGTGTCTGCTGTGGCAGGTATGAGGAGGTATGACATCTAATCACTACTGCCAACTGCGGTACTGATGATCAGGTGTGTGTGTGTGCAGGGTACTCCAGCTGGCTTGTGACTACGCCACACAAGATGGCCTTTGGAAAGCTCTGCCTTTGGAAAGCTCCTGTGAGACCACCCCCTCCCTATGCAGACTCTCACTAGGATGGAGGTCAGTTGACAATACATTTCTACCATCTTAGAAAATCCTACTATAACCCCTGAAACCTACACATTGTCTTCACACACCTCTCTTTTTCTCTTTATCCCCGCTCAATCCCTCCCTTTAATTCCTTCCTCCTATAGGAGGAGACTCGAGGAGCATACCTGCTGGTGATGGAGGTCTGTCGTCTGATTGGCTGAGAGGAGACATGCCATGCCTTCCAGCTGGAGACTCACCTCCTTCGCCAGCTCACACCTATAGCCACACTCTACACTGGCAAACAGGTACACACATACGCACACACTCGACAAACAGGTAACCAATAACATTACACCAGAGAACGTTACATAGACATGGGATTACACTGGCAGATGGCAGTTGAAGACTGGGGTGTGTGTATTTAGTCATTGAATAAAGGCAGTAGGGATGTGTGGGAGGTGATGGAGTGATTGCCCCATCCTACACTCAAAAAAATATAGACTGACAGATGGTGTGTGTGTGTACCACCCCTGTGTGTCTCAGGCGGTTGCGTGATTTCCGAGGGGCTGGAGAGTTTCGGGGGGGCAGGGCTACATCGAGGACACAGGACTACCTGCAATGCTCAGAGATGCTCAGGTAGGTGGTCACATGACACACATCTGTCTGTCCGAAGGCAGACTTACTGTTTTACGTTATGGAGTAAATATGTTGCTGTTAATGGATGAAGTAGTTTCCTACTCTCACTCTTTGTTACTCAACAACAACAATTGAGTGGCAATAGTTCATTTTAGTTTAACAGTACCTTCTCTCTCGCTCTCTCTAGGTGTTGAGTATCTGGGAGGGGACCACTAATATTCTGTCTCTGGATGTTCTCTGCTGCGTCTCTCGGAGCTCAGGCCTCGTACTGCAGGCCTATGTCACATACATCCAGGTTAGGGACCCTTAAAGGGATAGAGAGTCATTCAGAGCCATCTAAAATACATTTTTTACTGAGATTAGTTGTTAACTGACTATGACCGTTGAGATCAGATTTTGGATAATTAAGTTAGTTTCCGCAGCCTTTGTCTTGTATCGTCTTCCTTGAACCAACAATGAATGGTAGCCAGGAAAGACTGTTACTATTAATACAATTATAGACGCCATTACAACCTCTGTTGATATAATTGCTAAACAAATTCTGACATTTTCCATTTTCCATCTAACTACCCCCCCAGATCTTACTGGCAGCAGCCTCCCTGTCTGTGAGATCAGTAGACCGCACCTTCTCTGGTCTGAGAGAGTTCCTGCAGGCCTCAGCTCTCAAACCACCTGGCTACCTGGAGCTGGCCACACAGCCTGGCACGCATCTATATGGGTACTATACACACAGCAGAGATAATTTCTGTGCATTGGCATGACAGGAGTAGCACTTATAGCACATCACCTGGCTTAACCATTGTCACAGTTAGCTTGCCCTGAGGATGTATTGTGACTCCTGCTGTGTGTGTTTCAGGTCCTCTGCTCATTGACCATGCCTCATGGGAGGGAGCTTCTCACTCTGACATCTATGCTGCTCTCCTGTAAACAAAACAAAAACTTTCCTGAACCAGCACTTGCACTTGACTTGAAGTGTACTTACTGGGACCGTGATATGTGGTTGTTCCATCTAGCTATCTTAAGATGAATGCACTAACCGTAAGTCACACTGGATATAAGCATCTGCTAAATTACTCAAATGTAAAAAAAAAAATATATATATATTTTACCGTTATTTTACCAGGTAAGTTGACTGAGAACACGTTCTCATTTGCAGCAACGACCTGGGGAATAGTTACAGGGGAGAGGAGGGGGATGAATGAGCCAATTATAAACTGGGGATTATTAGGTGACCATGATGGTTTGAGGGCCAGATTGGGAATTTAGCCAGGACACCGGGGTTAACACCCCTACTCTTACGATAAGTGCCATGGGATCTTTAATGACCTCAGAGAGTCAGGACACCCGTTTAACATCCCATCCGAAAGACGGCACCCTACACAGGGCAGTGTCCCCAATCACTGCCCTGGGGCATTGGGATATTTTTCAGACCAGAGGAAAGAGTGCCTCCTACTGGCCCTCCAACACCACTTCCAGCAGCATCTGGTCTCCCATCCAGGGACTGACCAGGACCGACCCTGCTTAGCTTCAGAAGCAAGCCAACAGTGGTATGCAGGGTGGTATGCTGCTGACTAAATAAATACACATCATTCCCCACTACCTGTCCTCACTAGTCCCTCGTCCTTACTTCTTGTAGGCTAATAGTTCTAGCAGTTACTGCGTGTGTGCAGTGTTTGGCAGATTACTTGAAAACTGTAATTATTGTAGTTACATGAAAAATTATCTGTAAAGTAATAATTTACTCAAAATGAGTAACGTAATCTGATATTGGATCTACTATTGGATTACTTTCACTTCTAATATTTAGGCTACTGATAGTTTGCTGTGTAATTAATATCAGTACATTTAAAGTCCCATTTAAAGTCCCACCTTGAATTGAAATCCTGACTTGAGTGCCTTTTGTTCAATATTTGTTGATAAATAAAATTCAGACCTACAGAAAGAGCTTCTTCTCTTCTACAGTAAAATAGTGGTTGTTTCAAGACAGTGTTTTTTATTTTTTATTGAACCTTTATTTAACTAGGCAAGTCAGTTATGACGGTAGAAGGTAGAGACAACAATACATCACGCAAAGCAGCCACAACTGTCAGAAAGTGTCCATGATTGAGTCTTTCAATGAAGAGATTGAGATAAAACTGTTCAGTTTGAGTGTTTGTTGCAGCTCGTTCCAGTAGCTAGTTGCAGCAAACTGAAAATACGAGCAACCCAGGGATGTGTGTGCTTTGGGAACGTTTAACATAATGTGACTGTGGTTTTCCCCTGATTGCATTTAGTTTTTTTTATTGTGCAATCAGAAAGCATTTCTTCTTTATTTTTTTTTACTATGGAGCACACAAAGAAGAGAGTGAACGTGTACTGCTACAAAGCAGCAAGCAGGAACTCTGTGGAATACCAGAAGGCCAGGGGTAAATGTTTTGGAAGCCTTACCTTTTCCTTCAACCAGTTTGAATAGAAAAGAAGCCATCCATACTTAATGGGCTATCAGCAGAACAATAGCATCTTAGAGCATGTGAGAAGATTTGAGAGTGAGCTAAATGACAGCAATGCTGACAAAGATATATCAGTTCTTCCTCTTTATATTAGATTAAGTCATCCCAAATGTAATCAACTGTTTAAGAATGTAACTTTAATCTAATTACAATCCGGGCTGATTACAGTTACTTCATATTTGTAATCTGTGCGTGTGTGTATCTGTGACTGTGTGTGCGTGTGCTGCAGGGGGTGTGAGCAGGACTTGTGGTCAGTAAGGCGGCCATAGGGTGCTACAACACTGAGACTTCGCCCCTGGACACTGAGCCGGTCTACGAAAAGTCAACCAGAGACTGAGGGGGTGTTGGCAGGCTGAGGGCAGGCAATGTTGCCGTTCTCAAGGAGATGCCATTTATGTAGGAAGGGGGAGGTTGTTGTATATTTGATGGAGAATAACAATGACAATTTCATGTATTTTTTTTTATTTAACCTTTTTTAACTAGGCAAGTCAGTTAAGAACAAATTCTTATTTACAATGACGGCCTACACCGGCCAAACCTGGACAACGCTGGGCCAATTGTGCACCACCCGATGGGACTCCCAATCACGGCCAGATGTGATACAGCCTGGATTCGAACCAGGGACCACACGGTGTCGGATTTACAGTACCATTAGGCAACTAATGCAATTGCCTGGGGCCTCATAACACAAGGGGGCCTCGTGAACTGGGCATAATTTTGTTTAATAATTAATTATTTTTGTTATCTTCCTCCTCTGCTTAAGGCCCTTCTCCGCTCGTGAGTCATCACCGATGTGCGCTATTATAACAAACCGATCGAATTTGTCTCCAGTTTTTGAACAGTTGGGTCTATTTGTTATTACCCCATGCCTGAAAGCTATGACAAAACCGCAATTGAAAACAATGCAGATCTTTTTTTCTACACACAATGATCACCTAATGATCTCCCTGATGTTTTCCCAAACTTTCCAATACCTTTCTGATGCAAATAAAGAATTACACCTTTCCCATATTCAAGTCATTTGAAATATCTTATTAGCCTTATGAACATAGAAACTTGGTTGCAGTTTGTATCTGTGCTAGAATGGTTGAAAAGTTCATAAAATGAAATAATATATCAGTATTGGTCGATATTTCAAAGACAATATCAGATATAGGCCTGTATTGGCCCAGAATTCCTAACTTGAAAGTGTAAAAACAGATAGAAAAGATGCAAGCTAGAAATTATAATGAACCTAGGACAAGGCTATATATTTTAAAACAACTGAGCTTTTTCTGGCTCGCAAATTACTTATGAATAAGAAATCTGTGCAGCCCTTCATTTAATTTTAAAATCCCAATGTGGCCCTCAAGACGAAATTACATATAATTTTTTTTACACTTTAGCAGATGCACTTATCTAGGGCAATTTTCAGTAGTGAGTGAATGCCTTTTTGTACTTTCTCCCATACGGGTCCCCTGTGGGAACTAAACCCACAACCCTGACATTACAAGTGCCATGCTCTACCAACTGATCCACAGGGGACTCACCCCAATTGAGCCATACGAGACCCACCCTTGTTCTATGTGGTGATGCAAAGACCTTTACAATTGCGGTCATTTCAGTTAGCATTTTCATTCTGCTTTGTTCACCAAAAAAAAAGACCTGGCTCTGAACAGCTCTTCATTCAGTAGCCATGATTGCTTTAAATGGGTGGGTGTCTCACTGGCCTCTACCTGGGGCCTCCAAATCACTAAGTCCGCCCCTTCACACACACACACACACACACACCCGAATGAGTCTGTCTGGATGGCTCCTCATTAAAATAGTGGGATGGGTTTAAATTCAGAGTTTAGCCTGATGACGTAGCCTTGGAGTAGCGTCCGCGAGTCAAACGTTTTGGTACATATTGTTCAGGGACGGTTCTGAAAACTGGAACTGGCATAATGTCAACAACTAGAAGAAAACGAGCTTTCCGCGCTTATTTGTAGCGAGTAGCCTACAACATAAAGAATTGGCTGTCACAAAGGGTTGGTCAAGCAAGCTCTGTTATGAATTATTGCTGACCAGGGTGCCTTCAATCGGTCACTGCAGCATTTAGTTTACAGCAACAAGGAACACTTTCAATTCTCCAGTATTCTATTCTCAGGTCTAATCCGAACCACCAAACCCACCTCCCACCAGTCTGATGTGGCAAGGAATCGGAATGGATGCATTTCCTGGACGGAGTAAAATATGACATCTCGGGTTGTTTTTATATCCGCGTTGCTGCTGTTGTGGTGTCACTGTCGCCATGCCTTGGGCTCCGGTGATTCTGGTACCGGGATAGTTCCGTCTCCAGACCGATCCGCCGACGGTGCTGACCTGCTCTCTGTGGGAACCATGGTGGACACACACTCCGCGATGTTACGTCAGGGAAACACAGACGAGGTTAGTCTGGTAGTTAATTAGATTTCAACCATGAATCTCAATATTTGTAACTCAATTTTCCTGACAGGCGCATCATGAAATTGCTATTTTTTCTTCAGAAAAAAATCTTGTTGATCTGATTTGCCACGTTTAGTGGTGTTGAGCAATAGCTGCACAACTGACTAACTATTCAAGTAGGCATGCGCATGTTGTATCTGTACTCGTGACCGTTGTTTGTGAGGGCAACCTTTTTGCTTTAAGTTCAATTTTATATTATTTTTCGAGTGTTTTAACTCCTTCTCTCATTTCCTTCATCTGCAGTGAAATAACAAATGACATCCACCATATTGTTATATTTTACGTTAACATTTTATATTTTAGTCATTTAGCAGACGCGCTTACCCAGAGCGATTTACAGTAGTGAGTTCATTCATTTCATACTTTTTATTTTCTTCTCCGTACAAGTGTGTTCTGCTCAGTGAAGTAGATCATTGATGACGATGTATTTATTTGAAAGCTACCCCTCTCTTCCAGTGTGATGTAGTAATTAAGTATTTGTGTGTGTGTCTTTCAGTGTGACATTGTGATGAACCTGAGTGCTGCTGATCGCTGTGCGTTTGTGAAGGCCACTCCAGACTGTAGTATGGAAGACAGCTTCATCAACTACCTCAAGATGGCCTTCTGTCTACTACCACCCAACCTAACACCCCTCACTATCACACTCTGCGTAAGCACACTGCGTGCGCGGGCAGACCATTATTACATGCGTTATTACAGGCATTATACACAAATTTGTCATTAGCAAAGTGTTCTTAATCAGAATTACCTACATGCATTCAAATAAGTAATCTGAAGCAACCTCAATCGGGGCTAGTTTCATGAACATGAATAGAACCAGAAGCTGCCACTTCCCCTTGTTCTGAGTAGAGCTTCCTCAAACTGAGCCATGCAGTAAAACTCATGAATCAGGGTTTAATTGAGGATTTCTTCTCACAGTGCTGAGTTAGTCTGGGTTACTTACTCCCCATAGGCCCACACTGTATTCACCTCATAGGCTCAACACTGCACACTTTACATAGTGTTTACCCCATAAACCTAGTAGTATATACAAGTGATGTTTGGGGGAGAAAGAAACTCAATATCTGCTTGTCGATATGAAAGTTATTTTATAAACACTGATATTTCAGCCATGTCAGAAAACTAATCTAACTAATCTCTTTCCCCACCTCTCTACAGATTATCTGGTTGTTAATCTTGTTCATAGTTCTCGGACTGACTGCGTCAAAGTTGTAAGTTTCTCTCACATGTTCTGTTTCAAACATATCTTTACTGAACATGAGTTTTGTAACACTCTCTCGCTACCTGTACACTGGCTGTAAAGAGATGGGTATTGTTTGTAATTGTGTTCCGCTGACTGCAGCTACAACAGTGTTCTCTCCAGCAGTTCAAGTTGACGTGATCACATGGGCCTAGTCACTTGACCACTGGAGATAAGTGTGTCATGGTTAAGGTGTGTGTGTGTCTTTTGTTATCCTCTCAGGGAGATAAGAGTTGCAGTGTTTCTGTTCACCTCTTAACGTTTGTGATCTGGTCATGTGATTGATCACATGTTTCACAGACAAAGCAGATGTTCTTTGTGTTTGAACAGTGAAAGCAGAAGCAGTGGTATCAACCAATGAACAGAGCACTGTTTGATTGAAAGTAAACAGCACAGAAATATTTGGACAGTGTTTGGACTCTGTGAGGGCGTGTTCTATGTTAGCTATTGATTGGTTGAAGGTGTATCTTTGTGTTTATTCTCTCTGCAGCTTCTGTCCCAACCTCTCAGCCATCTCCTCCAGCCTTCGACTCACACACAACGTGGCTGTATCCTTCTATAGGCCTCTCCCTCTCTCACACACACACACACACACACAACATATTTTCATGCAGTTTGCTTTAAATGTGCTTAAATAATCACCATTGTTACACACAGACACACATACTCACGGACAAACTCTACTCCAGTACCAGAAGTGTTTTCCCTAAATGTGTCTGTCAGGGTGTGACGTTCCTGGCGCTAGGTAACGGAGCTCCAGATGTCTTCAGTGCCACTGTGGCCTTCTCCCGTCCACACACCGCTGGCCTGGCTATAGGAGCACTGTTTGGTACATGCACACACACACACATCCACACACACACTGCCTGGCTATAGGTGCACTGTTCGGTAAACACATACAAGAGTTTAATCCCTCGCTCCCTTCGTTCATAGGAGCGGGTATCTTTGTAACCACGGTGGTCGCCGGGTCTGTGTCATTGGTCAAACCCTTCACTGTAGCGTCCCGCCCCTTCCTGCGGGATGTCATCTTCTACATGGCTGCAGTCTTCTGGACCTTCATCATCCTCTACAGAGGAACTATATCACTGGGAGAGACACTAGGTACACACACACACACACAGTTTGGTTAGAGTTGAATAGGAGTTGCGTGAGGGTTGCGGTATCCACATTCAACATTACCCTGGGAGCTAAACAACACCAGACGTTTCTCGATTGCTGGTTCATTCATCAGTCATGCCTCTGTTTCTGTCAAGCTTGAATCCAGGCAAAATATTACGGACATAGACACTGTGTTCCGTGTACTTCAGAAGGTAGGAGTACTAGTCACGCTGATGGATGGGGTGGAATAAGTGTTTGTCTGTGTTTCTCTCTGTAGGGTACATGGGGCTGTATGTGGTGTATGTGGTAACAGTCATTGTGAGTGCCTACATCTACAGTCATCAGAAACACTCAGCAACTAGAAGTTCCGTCCAGAGCTCAACACACGCACCAGGTGACACACACACATATTATGTTCTTCTATCCACGTGGGGACCTAAACTGTATTATCCATTCAAAGTCCTATTTAGCCTAACCCTTAAGCCTAACCCTTACCATAACTGTAGCCCAAACGCAAATTCTTACCCTAAATGTAGTCCTAACCTGTAGCCCTAACCCTAACCTAACCCCTAAGCTTAAAATAGCCTTTGTCCTCATGGGGATGTGGGAAATGTTCCCACGAGGGAGAATTTTCCTTGTTTTACTAACCTTGTGGGGACTTTGGGGGATTTTTAGGTCCCCACAAGTATAGCAGAACTAACACACCCATACACACACCTACACCCTGTGTCTGACAGTTGTATCTCTCTGCAGAGCTACAGACGTCTGAGTCAGACCAGGCTCCTCTTTTATCTAATGGCAGCATCCAGCAGGGCTATGGTAACAACCACAGTCACTGTGCACATTCCACTAAGTTATACCTCTGGGGTGTGCTACGAGAACCAATCCAGTCGAGTGTGTGTGTGTGTGCGTGTATAGACAGTGAGTACCGTCCCCTGCTCCCCTACTGTGAGTCGACCAGTTCCATCCTGCTGAATTCTCTAAACCCGGTGGACAGCAGGACCTGGAGGAGGAAGACCTGGCGCTGGAGGACTGTGAAAATACTGAAGGTGTGTGTGCATGAATGTATGTGTGCGATTTGCTGTTTGCAGATCTGAATGTGTGTCTTTGCACTTTTCATTTGCAGATCTGTAGGAATTAGGGTTAAGGGGAATGGACAAGGGTTGGAAACGGAGCTAGAGCTTGACAGGAGCATCAGTGTGTTTGAGTGCGAGTGGTTGCTGAGCTGAAGTTCCCCCCCATAGATGCCACTGGAGGTGCTGCTGCTGCTGACTGTTCCAGTGGTGGATCCTGACAAAGAAGACAGGAACTGGAGAAGACCATTAAACTGCCTCCACCTTATCACTGCGCCGCTGGTTTGTGTGCTCACCTTCAGCTCCGGAGAGTGTGAGTCTGCATGCCTGTGTGTGGTCAAAGAACCTTCATTTCTATTCCTCTCCAGAGGAAGTGTGTTAACTGACTGGATTGGTGTTCTCTCTCTCTCTCTATAGACGGTTTGTATCTGATCGAGGGTCAGTTTCCTGTCTGGGCGTTGACGTTGCTCTTTGGCCTCTTCCTCTCCGCCATAGTCTTCCTCACCACTTCTAACGACCAGCCCCCGGCATACCACTTAGTAAGACACACGGACTCATTCGTTCACTCTGTTTCTGCTAGGTGTTGTGGTGTTTGTATAATGTGTTTTTTTCAATAGGTGTTCTCTCTGCTGGGCTTTTTGGTGAGTGCGATGTGGATCAGTGCTGCGGCCTCGGAGGTGGTCAGTATCCTGCACATGCTCGGTGTGGTCCTTAGTCTGTCCAACAATTTACTGGGTCTCACACTGCTGGCCTGGGGAAATAGCATTGGGGGTGAGACACACACACACGGCGGTTACTGCGGCACTCACCTACTAAATATACAAAAGACAGATAGACTGCTTACTTATTGTAGTGTTGAATCTGTTTGTTTCGGTTCCTAGATTGTTTTTCTGACATCACCATCGCTCGCCAGGGCTACCCACGGATGGCATTATCAGCCTGCTTTGGGGGAATCATCTTTAGTATCCTTTGTGTGTCTGCTGGATGTGTGTTTGTGCAAGTTAAAAGCGAGTGTGTGTGTGTGTGTGTCTGCTGGATGTGGGTTTGTGCAAGTTAAAAGCGAGTGTGTGTGTGTCTGCTGGATGTGTTTGTGCAAGTTAAAAGCGAGTGTGTGTGTGTGTCTGCTACGTGTAGGTCTATGCAGTCATTTGTGCATCATGTTTCTGCCCTTGACCATGTTCCTTTCAGACATGCTGATTGGAGTGGGCATTGGATGTCTGATACAGATGTTTAACAACGAGCCAGTGGTGACGGTACGTCTGCTCTTAGCTTCAGTACCATTCACCTCATATATGAACAAAAATATAAACGCAACATGCAACAATTTCTAATATTTGACTTGAGTTCATACAGTTCATATGAGGAAATCAGTCAATTGAAATATATTCATTAGGCCCTAATCTATGGATTTCAAATGACTGGGAATACAGATATGCATCTGTTGGTCACAGATACCTTTAAAAAAACAGTCAGTATCTGGTGTGATCACCATTCGCCTCATGCAGCATGCTCAATGGCTGACATGTCTGATGAGTATGCAGGCCATGGAAGAACTGGGACATTTTCAGCTTCCAGGAATTGTGTACAGATCCTTGGGACATGGAGCTGTGCATTATCATGCTGAAACATGAGCAGTGGAGGCTGCTGAGGGGAGAACGGCACATGGCCAGAAGGGAGCAAATGAATACCATTCCACTGATTCCGCACCAGTCATTACCACGAGCCCATTCCCCAATTTAAGGTAACACGAACCTCCTGTGAACATGAGGTGATGGCATGACAATGGGCCTCAGGATCTCGTCACAGTATCTCTGTGCATTCAAATGACCATCAATAAAATGCAATTGTGTTCATTGTCTGCCCATACCATAACCCCACCATGGGGGACTCTGTTCACAATGTTGACATCAGCAAACCGCCATACACGTGGTCTGCGGTTGAGGCCGGTTGGCCAAATTCTCTAAAACGACAGAGGCGGCTTATGGTAGAGAAATTAACATTAAAGTCTCTGGCAACAGCTCTGGTGGACATTCCTGCAGTCAGCATGCCAATTGCACGCTCCCTCAAAACTTGAAATATCTGTGGCATTTCGGTTTGTGACAAAACTGCACATTTTAGTGGCCTTTTTTTGTCCCCAGCACAAGGTGCACCGTGTAATGATCATGCTGTTTAATCAGATTCATGATATGCCGCACCTGTCAGGTGGATGGATTATCTTGGCAAAGGAGAAATGCTCACTAACAGGGATGTAAACAAATTTGTGCAAAAAAAATGTGAGCGAAATTAGTACGTATGAAAAATGTTGGGATCTTTTATTTCAGCTCATGAAACATGGGACCAACACATTACATGTTGCATTTATTTTTGTTAAATTCTTGTTCAGTGTATATATACACAGTACCAGTCAAACGTTTGGACACACCTACACATTTAAGGGTTTTTCATTCATTTGACTATTTTCTACATTGTAGAATAATAGAGAAGACATCAAAACTAGGAAATAACACATATGGAATCATGTAGATTCTTCAAAGTATCCACCCTTTGCCTTGATGACAGTTTTGCACACTCTTGGAATTCTCTCAACCAGCTTCACCTGGAATGCTTTTCCAATAGTCTAGAAGGATTTTCCACATATGCTGAGCAGTTGTTGGCTGCTTTTCATTCACTCTTCGGTCCAACTCATCGCAAACCATTTCAATTGGGTTGAGGTCGGGTGATTGTGGAGGCCAGGTCATCTGATGCAGCACTCCATCACTCTCCTTGGTCAAATAACCCTTACACAGCCTGTAGGTGTGTTGGGTCATTGTCCTGTTAAAAAACAAATGATAGTCACACTAAGGTCAAACCAGATGGGATGGCGTATCGCTGCAGAATGCTGTGGTAGCCATGCTGGTTAAATGTGCCTTGAATTCTAAATTAATCACTGACAGTGTCACCAGCAAAGCACCCCCACACCATCACACCTCCTCCATGCTTCACGGTGGGAACCACACATTCGTAGATCATCCGTTCACCTACTGCGTCTCTCAAAGACACAGTCTTTCGAACCTAAAATCGAAAATATGGACTCATCAGACCAAATGACAGATTTCCACCTGTCTACAGTCTCCTCTGAACAGTTGATGTTGAGATATGTCTGTTACTTGAACTCTGAAGCATTTATTTGGGCTGCAATTTCTGAGGCTGGTAACTAATGAACTTGTCCTCTGCAGCAGAGGTAACTCTGAGTCTTCCTTTCCTGTGGCGGTCCTCATGAGAGCCAGTTTCATCATAGCACTTGATGGTTTTTGCGACTGCACTTGAAGAAACGTTCAAAGTTCTTGAAATTTTCCGTATTGTCTGAAATTCATGTCTGAAAGTAATGATGGACTGTCGTTTCTCTTTGCTTATTTGATTTTTTTCTTGCCATAATGTGTTACCAAATAGGGCTATCTTCTGTATACCACCTCTACCTTGTCACAACACAACTGTTTGGCTCAAATGCCTTAAGGAAAGTAAGAAATTCCACTAACTTTTAAGAAGGCACTACCTGTTAATTGAAAAGCTGGTTGACAGAATGCCAAGAGTGTGCAAAGCTGTCATCAAGGCAAAGTGTGTCTACTTTAAAGAATCTCAAATATAAAATATATTGTGATTTGTTTTACACTTTTTTTGGTTACTACACGATTCCATGTGTTATTTCATAGTTTTGATGTCTTCTCTATTATTCTACGATGTAGAAAATAATACAAATAAAGAAAAACCCTTGAATGAGTAAGTGTGTCCAAACTTTTGACTGGTACTGTATATAAGCTGTTTGTAACTGTCTGAAATAAGCATTTTTGTAGAGAGGTTGTGACCAGAGAAATGTCTGTCTGAAGTGCATAGAATTGGACTGGTACTCTCCTCTTGCAACAGCTTGATTTTATTTGTGTGTCAAAATGTGCCAAAGAAGGTTAGTTTCTAATTTATTTTCTCTAACCCCCACCCCTCTACACCATCCAGTTGGAACCAGAGGGGTTGTTGACCTGGGTTCTAGCAGGTTCTCTGGGTCTCTCTCTGGTCTTCTCCTTCATCCTAGTTCCTCTGCGTTGTTTCCACCTGGGCCGGGCCTATGGAATCTTCCTCCTGCTCTTCTATGCAGTCTTCCTCCTGGTTGCGCTGCTCACAGAGTTCGGCTTTATCCACACCTGAAGCCTGTACGAGATGGTTTGGACCAGTCTGGTAGAGCCACCTGTGAATACTGACCAGACAGTTCGAGACCTGAGAGACTTTCCTCTTCCTGGGAGAGATGGAGTCACAGCCAATCACACTGTGCCTTAACGGAGTTGGAACCAATCAGACTGTGATTTAACTTTTGTCTGTTTGCACTGACTATATTTTTATATTTAGATCGCCATTAGCTGTTACATGAGGACCAGCTACTCTTACTGGGGTCCACACAAAACAATTACACACATATACAGAAATGACAGTAACACACAGTTTTAAAGTAACCCATGTACTGACAAGGAGTAAAAAAACAAAAAAAAGATGCAGTAGCACTTTAAGGGAATTTTCTCCTTTAAATCAATGTGAATGTAGTGTCTCCTTAGTGAGAAACACTGTCTGGAATGGTTGATGTGAGTCAATTGTATAAAATGTGCTCTCTTGCGGGACTCCCGAGTGACACAGTGGTCTAAGGCACTGCATCGCAGTGCTACCTGTGCCACTAGAGATTCTGGGTTCGAGTCCAGGTTCTTTCGCGGTCGGCCACAACCCGGGAGACCCATGGGGTGGCGCACAATTGGCAGGGATGTCCTTGTCCCATCGCGCACCAGTGCCTCCTGTGGCGGGCCGGGCGCAGTGCACGCTGACACGGTTGCCAGGTGTACAGTGTTTCCTCTGACACATTGGTGTGTCTGGCTTCCGGGTTAAGTGGGCATTGTGTCAAGAAACAGTGCAGTTTGGTTGGGTTGTGTTTCGGAGGACGCACTGTTCTCGACCTTCGCCTCTACCGAGTCCGTACGGGAGTTGCAGCGATGAGACAAGACTAACTACCAATTGGGAAAATATACATTTTTTTTTTTAAATAAAATGCTCTTTGCAACACATTATTGATCATTTCGATTTCCTAATGAATTTGAAATATGGCTTAGAAACATATAGTTCCAACTTCTGAGTAAGGGAACCAATCGTGAAAGCAAGGCGCAGCTATTTAAATAATTTGAAGCTGGCCCTAAACAAGCTACTTTATGCAGTTGCATCAAACAATGTTATACATTTTTATCAAGAAATTGTATTATTTTACTACTACAGATGTACGATACCTATAGAGGTAGTACATTATCGTCCCTGATAGATATTTGCAGGTGAAATTTTTGCATATAAAAAGCACCTTTGGTGCGTTAAAGAAGGTGATATCAGGGTAAAAAGCACTTATGCATAGACGTATATGTCTAGGTTCTGAGATTATGATTATTGTGTACTGTACCCGTTTAAGATAGAAATAAAAACATCCAAAATCCTTCCTGTAACATCCACACAGAGAAGATGGTTAAAATACCATAGGTGTCTATAGCCATGTCTCAGGGCTAGTCTGAGCCCTGCCACTTTAAAGCAAAGGTAGCTACACAAATACACTTGGCAAAGTGAACAATGTATTTAAATGATTCCTCATTTAATACACCAAATACATTATAATACACTTACAGAATAACAAGTTATAAAAGTAAAGTATTCTCTTAGGTTTGTTCAAACGCTGGCTAGGAGATAGCTGTAGGTTACTAGACATGTGCAGGGGTTTGAGGTGTGTGTTGGGTGGGGGGGTTTGTGGGGTGTGGGTATAGTGGCTGTTGAGGGGGCTTTGCTTAGTGCTGTCAGATGGGGCGGGATCTTGTGAGTTTGTATGTATCTACAGGCAGCCTGGTATTCACCTACAGGTATGTGTCCTTTCACTGTCCAGACGTGTGTCCTCTCTGTGGTCAGAGCAGTGAAGAAGAGCAGTGTGAAATTCCTAGTCCATCCTAGTGGCTCCTCGTACTCCGATAGTGGCCTTGAACATTAGCTCTGTCTCACAGCTAGAGGGCCTAACTCTGACCCTTAAAAACCCTGCCCTTTAACACCTAAATCTATGCTCTGCTTCGACTGTCAATGCATCAGCAGACTAAGGTCCTGTCAGGGTTGGGGTTAGATAAAGCTGTTAAACCTGTTTGAACACAGATCCAGTCAGATCGAGAACATGATTCATATCAACAGAAATCCCTGCTGCATCTCAACAGGTCCAGGATCCAGGCTCTAGTTCAGTGACACCATCACATCTGTCCACATCACAACTGTCTGACCAAGATGCAAGAGTACACTTCCTCAGGATGGGAGGAGGGGGAAGAAGGGAAGGAGACAGACATAGAGACTTGAGGGGTTCTCTGTCTTGTCATTGTGGGAGACAATCACCATCAAGTTCAGAGTGCTCTGTGACATGATGACTGAAGTTAAAGAGGTTTGTGTGTGTGTGAGAGAGAGCGAGAGCGAAACAGTGAGTGAGTGTTAGTTAATACTAAGTGGTCCTTGTGAGTTGAGCTGGGGTTGGGGTTCAGGGTCAGGGCAGGGAGGAGGGATTTCCAGCTCTCTTTCTACGAGGCTTCGGTCTGACTGGGGTAGGTTCTCTCTGGAGTACTCAGCATACCACTCCTGCACACACACACACCAATAACACATTAAATCATACCATTTTTTTTTCTTGTCACAGCTGACGTCAGAAACATCATACTAATTTGTAATCCAATTCTCTAGACAGCAGAAGAGGCTGGTAGGAGGAGCTATAGGTGGAGCTGCTCATTGTAATGGAACAAAGTATATGTTTGATACTGGTCCATTCATTCCATTCCAGTCTTTACACTGAGCCTGTCCTCCTAGTGATCCTTCCACCAGCCTCCTCTGATAGAAAAGGCAAGATCAACATCACCTTTGTAGCTAGGTCATGTTAGCTAAAGTCTTATTTAAAGTGACAAATCTAGCATGGAGCAGTCAGCAGGATTCTGGTTGTCATGGCAGCGTGAGGCTCACCTGGATCTCTTCCTCATACATCTTCATGCTGAGGTCACTCTTGGTCCGCGACCGCCGACCCAGGTACACCAGAGACGAGCTCTACACACACACACATCAGTCTATTTTTTTGAGAGCGTAGGACAGGGCAGGTTTGTGAAGCTGTGTGAGCGAGTGTGTGTGTGTCTGTCTATTTGTGAGTGTAGGTCTGTGTGTGTGTTCTCACCCCGCTGCGGTCCATGGCCACCAGTACTCCCTGTAGAGAGTTGAGTGAGGAGAGTCCAGGGCACGTCTGCTTATAAAGCTCCAGAGTAGCCAACGCCTCGTCACGACTCACCTCTGTCTCAAACACTATACCGTTCTCGTCTACAACACACAAACACACCATCGTTACACACATCTCAAACACTATACCGTTCTCGTCTACAACACACCACCGTTACACACATCTCAAACACTATACCGTTCTCGTCTACAACACACAAACACACCATCGTTACACACATCTCAAACACTATACCGTTCTCGTCTACAACACACAAACACACCATCGTTACACACATCTCAAACACTATACCGTTCTCGTCTACAACACACCATCGTTACACACATCTCAAACACTATACCGTTCTCGTCTACAACACACAAACACACCATCGTTACACACATCTCAAACACTATACCGTTCTCGTCTACAACACACCATCGTTACACACATCTCAAACACTATACCGTTCTCGTCTACAACACACAAACACACCATCGTTACACACTATACCGTTCTCGTCTACAACACACCATCGTTACACACATCTCAAACACTATACCGTTCTCGTCTACAACACACCATCGTTACACACATCTCAAACACTACACCGTTCTCATCTTACTAACATTTTTCATTGCATGCATGCACACACTTACCCTCAGGATCTAACAGTGGTTCTTTGTTCTTCCGGCTGTAGTTCATACGGAACACAAACGCATCCAGGATGAAGGCAACGATGATGGTCATCACCACCTAGAGAGGACAGAGAAAATTACACACACACACACACATGCACAGACACAGACACACACACACACAACTCTCACCATGGTGACAATGTAGAAGGTCATGAAGTAGAGGCGGCTCCAGTGAGTTGTCATGGAGGTCACTCCTTCCTGTTGGGTAGGGGACAGCAGCTGTCAATCAACCTCAGTAAGTTGGACAAGCTTGACAGTCAGGCAGCAGCAGAGGTTTAATCAGACAGGTGACAGGCAGCATACAGCGTGAGAAGGAAGAGTCTTACCATGGTGATGTACCAGTTGTTTACCACAGTCAGCTCAAACAGAGTCACTGTAGAGAGAGAGAGAGAGAGAGCTGCTGAATCCCACATCAAAATCTATCCGTTTATTATATAACAAAATAGTATATAGGGAACTGCCTAGTATTGACTACAGTGTGTGTTTACCAAAGCTGCTGAGAATGTTATCAAAGTTGTTGAGATAGTAGTAGCCCTCATCCAGCACCGTCCTGTTGCCTATGGTTACATTGATCTGCCTGTATGAATCTGCTACTGTACTGGTACTGTGAGAACGAGAGATAGAAGAGAGAAAAGAGAGACAAACTGAAACACCGGTGAACCACCCTGACCAAGATGGCCGTCATATTACTGGAGCACCAATATCTTTTCTAGTATTCTTAGTCTGTGGTAGGCTCTGCTTCGAACAAAGTGTCAGGTTAGTGTGTGTGAGTGAACTGGGTGTAAGAGTGTATGCGTGACTCACTTGCAGCAGTTAGGGTAAACTACATCAGCGAAGAACTCCATCCCCACAATGGCAAAGGAGTAGTAGAAGATGATCAATGTCAGCCCCAAGCTGAGAACACATACATGTTCTTATTAAGTAGGTTTTTACACAAAGTTCATACAGTTGAATCGGAAGTTCACATACACTTTAGCCAAATACATTTAAACTCAGTTTTTCACAATTCCTGACATTTAATCCTAGTAAAAATTCCCTGTTTAAGGATCACCACTTTATTTTAAGAATGTGAAATGTCAGAATAATAGTAGAGAGTACGATTTCAGCTTTTATTTCTTTCATCACATTCCCAGTGGGTCAGAAGTTTACATACTCAATTAGTATTTGGAAGCATTGCCTTTAAATTGTTTAACTTGGGTCAAATGTTTTGGGTAGCCTTCCACAAGCTTCCCACAATAAGTTGGGTGAATTTTGGCCCATTCCTCCTAACAGAGCTGGTGTAACTGAGTCAGGTTTCTAGGCATCCTTGCTCGCACACGCTTTTTCAGTTCTGCCCACAAATTTTCTATAGGATTGAGGTCAGGGCTTTGTGATGGCCACTCCAATACCTTGACTTTGTTGTCCTTAAGCCATTTTGCCACAACTTTGGAACCTTCTTCCTGAGCGGTATGACGGCTGCATGGCCCCATGGTGTTTAGACTTGCATACTATTGTTTGTAGAGATGAATGTACTATCAGGCGTTTGGAAATTGCTCCCAAGGATGAACCAGACTTGTGGAGGTCTACAATTTCTTTCTGAGGTCTTGGCTGATTTCTTTTGATTTTCCCATGATGTCAATTAAAGAGGCACTGAGTTTGAAGGTAGGCCTTGAAATACATCCACAGGTACACCTCCAATTGACTCAAATGTTGTCAATTAGCCTATCAGAAGCTTCTAAAGCCATGACATCATTTTCTGGAATTTTCCAAGATGTTTAAAGGCACAGTCAACCTAGTGTATGTAAACGTCTGACCCACTGGAATTGTGATACAGTGAATTATAAGTATAATAATCTGTCTGTAAACAATTGTTGGAAAAATGACTTAGTAGATGTCCTAACCGGCTTGCCAAAACTACAGTTTGTTGACAAGAAATTTATGGAGTGGTTGAAAAACAAGTTTTAATGACTCCAACCTAAGTGTATGTAAACTTCCGACTTCAACTGTACATGCGTTGTATGTAATATGGTGGGTTATGGTTCAGGGGGCAAAGTTGTTACCTTGCCATCCTCGGGAAGAGTTCAAACATGGTGTCCAACACGTTACGATACCTCTGCTTTATCTTAAACAACCTAAGAGAGAGTACACATACACACTCACACACTTACAACCTAATAGAGTGCACATACTTAAGACATGATGATCAACAAAATATTTATGAATCTACATACCGGTAACACACATATATGCACCTAAACAAAATACCCACACAAACTAATTGCCCCCCTGACAACATACGTGCGTGTTGTCGTGGTAACCCACCTGAGTAGCTGCAGTGGTCTGAGCACCACAATGAAGTAGAAGGGCTCCATGTCGAAGGCTAGGGCAATCAAGCCCAGAAAGGCAAACACCGTCACAGAGAAGTCAAACCTGGTGAGGCGAACACAGAGACATTGATGGCTGTTATGCTACTGAATAAACACATTGGACAAGCTAAGGGCTGAGGGTTAGGGGTAAGGCTTTAAGGGTTTAATGGTCTACTCACAGGTTCCAGCCGGAGCTGAAGTAGGCCAACGGTCCCATGCCCGTTACCTTCAACAACACCTCCACCCCATAGACTAGAGATTGAAAAAGAGCGAGACGGAGAAAAAGAGAGCGAGCGGAGTAAAAATGTGTGTTCTCACTAGTGACGAAAAGGATGTGGCTCTCGGTGTGTCTGTATGTGCGTGATCTTACTGGTGAGGAAGACAATGTAGCTCCAGGGGACTATTCTGGATGAGGAGAATCCACCTGCAGAGAGAGGGGACAGAGATCAGAAACAACCTTACTGTTCAACTTGTCGGTCTCTACTTGACACTTAGGGATGATTTCCTGAACCCAGATTAAGGCTAGTCCTGAATTAAAAATCATGCAAAATAGGGAATCTGCATTAAAAGTACTTAATAGTCTGGGAATAGGTTTAGTTACTATTCAACATGTAGGTTTCTACGAGGATCCACACTCCGTTGACGGCCACCACCACATCTACAGAGGAGAGAGAGGAGAGTTAAATGTGTCCTAGGGTTAGTCCTGTCTGAGAGTTAAGTTTGGTCCTAGGTTTACAACACAGATGATAGTACTATAGCTAATACTACTAATAGTGGATGTCCACTTACACATGGTGTACTGGAAGGCTTTAGACTTGACCAGCAGGTTGATGCCTGGTAGAAACATTAACAGAAGGATGTCAGTCAGTCACCTCAGATAAGAGGAGAGGAACACAGCAGTGGATGCGATGGAAAAAAGAAGGGAAAAATACAAGTCACCTTTGAAGATAAGAAAAGTAGTGTGTGGAAGATCATCAAACCAGTGTTCCCCGCTCCGCCGTGCCTACAGAGTACAATCACACGCACGCAGGCACACATCAGTGAGGTGTATATATACAGTGGGGAGAACAAGTATTTGATACACTGCCGATTTTGCAGGTTTTCCTACTTACAAAGCATGTAGAGGTCTGTAATTTTTATCATAGGTACACTTCAACTGTGAGAGAAGGAATCTAAAACAAAAATCCAGAAAATCACATTGTATGATTTTTAAGTAATTAATTTGCATTTTATTGCATGACATAAGTATTTGATCACCTACCAACCAGTAAGAATTCCGGCTCTCACAGACCTGTTAGTTTTTCTTTAAGAAGCCCTCCTGTTCTCCACTCATTACCTGTATTAACTGCACCTGTTTGAACTCGTTACCTGTATAAAAGACACCTGTCCACACACTCAATCAAACAGACTCCAACCTCTCCACAATGGCCAAGACCAGAGAGCTGTGTAAGGACATCAGGGATAAATTGTAGACCTGTACAAGGCTGGGATGGGCTACAGGACAATAGGCAAGCAGCTTGATGAGAAGGCAACAACTGTTGGCACAATTATTAGAAAATGGAAGAAGTTCAAGATGACGGTCAATCACCCTCGGTCTGGGGCTCCATGCAAGATCTCACCTCGTGGGGCATCAATGATCATGAGGAATGTGAGGGATCAGCCCAGAACTACACGGCAGGACCTGGTCAATGACCTGAAGAGAGCTGGGACCACAGTCTCAAAGAAAACCATTAGTAACACACTACGCCGTCATGGATTAAAATCCTGCAGCGCACGCAAGGTCCACCTGCTCAAGCCAGCGCATGTCCAGGCCCGTCTGAAGTTTGCCAATGACCATCTGGATGATCCAGAGGAAGAATGGGAGAAGGTCATGTGGTCTGATGAGACAAAAATAGAGCTTTTTGCTCTAAACTCCACTCGCCGTGTTTGGAGGAATAGAAGGATGAGTACAACCCCAAGAACACCATCCCAACCGTGAAGCATGGAGGTGGAAACATCATTCTTTGGGGATGCTTTTCTGCAAAGGGGACAGGACGACTGCACCGTATTGAGGGGAGGATGGATGGGGCCATGTATCGCGAGATCTACACCAACAACCTCCTTCCCTCAGTAAGAGCATTGAAGATGGGTCGTGGCTGGGTCTTCCAGCATGACAACGACCCGAAACACACAGCCAGGGCAACTAAGGAGTGGCTCCGTAAGAAGCATCTCAAGGTCCTGGAGTGGCCTAGCCAGTCTCCAGACCTGAACCCAATAGAAAATCTTTGGAGGGAGCCGAAAGTCCGTATTGCCCAGCGACAGCCCCGAAACCTGAAGGATCTGGAGAAGGTCTGTATGGAGGAGTGGGCCAAAATCCCTGCTGCAGTGTGTGCAAACCTGGTCAAGAACTACAGGAAACGTATGATCTCTGTAATTGCAAACTAAGGTTTCTGTACCAAATATTAAGTTCTGCTTTTCTGATGTATCAAATACTTATGTCATGCAATAAAATGCAAATTAATTACTTAAAAATCATACAATGTGATTTTCTGGATTTTTGTTTTAGATTCCGTCTCTCACAGTTGAAGTGTACCTATGATAAAAATTACAGACCTCTACATGCTTTGTAAGTAGGAAAACCTGCAAAATCATCAGTGTATCAAATACTTGTTCTCCCCACTGTATATACACTCCCCTACATATTTATTTGGACAATGGAGCTAAAACTTTTCATTTGGCTCTATATTCCAGCATTTTGAATTGGAGACCAAATGTTTCGTAATGTCATACATACAGTTGAAGGTGGAAGTTTACATACACCTTAGCTAAATACATTTAAACTCAGTTTTTCACAATTCCTGACATTTAATCCTGGTAAAAATTCCCTGTCTTCGGTCAGTTAGGATCACCACTTTATTTTAAGAATGTGAAATGTCAGAATAATAGTAGAGAGAATGATTTATTTCAGCTTTGATTTCTTTCATCACATTCCCAGTGGGTCAGAAGTTTACATACACTCAATTAGTATTGGTAGCATTGCCTTTAAAATTGTTTAACTTGGGTCAAACGTTTCAGGTAGCCTTCCACAAGCTTCCCACAATAAGTTGAGTGAATTTTGGTCCATTCCTCCTGACAGAGCTGGTGTAACTGAGTCAGGTTTGGAGGCCTACTTGCTCGCACACGCTTTTTCAGTTCTGCCCACAAATTTTCTATGGGATTGAGGTCAGGGCTTTGTGATGGCCACTCCAATACCTTGACTTTGTTGTCCTTAAGCCATTTTGCCACAACTTTGGAAGTATGCTTGTGGTCATTGTCCATTTGGAAGACCCATTTGCGACCAAGCTTTAACTTCCTGACTGATGTCTTGAGATGTTGCTTCAATATATCCACATCATTTTCTTTCCTCATGATGCCATCTATTTTGTGAAGTGCACCAGTCCCTCCTGCAGCAAAGCACCCCCACAAAATGATGCTGCCACCACCGTGCTTCACGGTTGGGATGGTGTTCTTCGGCTTGCAAGCCTCCCCCTTTTTCCTCCAAACATAACGATAGTCATTATGGCCAAACAGTTCTATTTTTGTTTCATCAGACCAGAGGACATTTCTCCAAAAAGTACGATCTTTGTCCCCATGTGCAGTTGCAAACTGTAGTCTGGCTTTTTTATGGCGGATTTGGAGCAGTGGCTTCTTCCTTGCTGAGTGGCCTTTCAGGTTATGTCGATATAGAACTTGTTTTACTGTGGATATAGATACTTTGTACCCGTTTCCTCCAGCATCTTCACAAGGTCCTTTGCCGTTGTTCTGGGATTGATTTGCACTTTTCGCACCAAAGGACGTTCATCTGAGCGGTATGACGGCTGCATGGTCCCATGGTGTTTAGACTTGTGTACTATTGTTTGTACAGATGAACGTGGTACCTTCAGGTGTTTGGAAATTGCTCCCAAGGATGAACCAGACTTGTGGAGGTCTACAATTATTTTCTGAGGTCTTGGCTGATTTATTATCATTTTCCTATGATGTCAAGCAAAGCGGCACTGAGTTTGAAGGTAGGCCTTGAAATACATCCACAGGTACACCTCCAATTGACTCAAATGTTGTCAATTAGCCTATCAGAAACTTCTAAAGCCATGACATCATTTTCTGGAATTTTCCAAGATGTTTAAAGGCACAGTCAACTTAGTGTATGTAAACTTCTGACCCACTGGAATTGTGATACAGTGAATTATAAGTGAAATAATCTGTCTCTAAACAATTGTTGGAAAAATTACTTGTGTCATGCACAAAGTAGATGTGCTAACCGACCTGACAAAACTATAGTTTGTTAACAAGAAATTTGTGGAGTTGTTGGAAAAACTAGTTTTAATGACTCCAACCTAAGTGTATGTAAACTTCCGACTTCAACTGTATCTGTTTTACCGTTTAGAAATAAAAGCACTTTATGTATCTAGTTCCCCCATTTGATAGTGCTATAAGTATTTGGAGAAATTCACTTATATGTGTATTAAAGTAGTCAAAAATTTTGTATTTGGTCCCACATTCCTAGCACACAATGATTATATCAAGCTTGTGTCTCTACAAACTTGTTGGTTGCATTTGGATTTTGTTTTGTTGTGTTTCGGATTATGTTGTGCCCAATTAAGATTAAAGTGATACTTCAGGATTTTGGCAATGAGGCCCTTTATCTACTTCCCCAGTCAGATGAACTCGTTGATACCATTTTTATGTCTCTGCATGCAGTTTGAAGGAAATTGGTAACTAGCGCTAACCCAATTGCTAACTTTAGCGCAATGACTGGAAGTTTATGGGTATCAGATACCCATAGACTTCAAGTCATTGTGCAAACACTGGTTAGCATTGGCTTGTGAAACTACCTCTAACTTCCTTCTAACTGGACACAATACATAAAAATGGTAACCATGAGTTCAGCTGACTCTGGGGAAGTAGAAAGGGCCTCATTGCCAAAATCCCAAAGTATCCCTTTAATCTTAATTGGGCACAACATAACCAAATACTTACGAAAACAATATGTTTTCAAATGGGGGGACTAGGTACATAAAGTGCTTTCATTTCTAAACGGTAAAACAGATACACTATATAAACAAAAGTACACCCTTTCAAATGAGTGGATTCGGCTATTTTAACCATACCCATTGCTGACAGGTGTATAAAATCAAGCACACAGCCATGCAATCTCCATAGACAAACATTGGCATTAGAATGTCCTTACTGAAGAGCTCAGTGACTTTCAATGTGGCACCGTCATAGGATGCCACCTTTCCAACAAGTCAGTTCATCAAATTTCCACCCTCCTAGTGCTGCCCCGGTAAATGGTAAGTGCTGGTATTGTGAAGTGGAATCGTTTAGGAGCAACAACGGCTCAGCAGCGAAGTGGTAGGCCACACAAGCTCACAGAACGGGACCACCGAGTGCTGAAGCGCGTAAAAATCATCTGTCGTTGGTTGCAACTGCCTCTGGAACTGCCCCTGGAAGCAATCTCAGCACAAGAACTGTTCGTCTGGAGCTTCATGAAATGGGTTTCCATGGCCGAGTAGCCGCGCACAAGCCTAAGATCACCATGCGCAATGCAAAGCGTCAGCAGGAGTGGTGTAAATCTCTGGAGCAGTGGAAACGCGCTCTCTGGAGTGATGAATCACGCTTCACCATCTGGCAGTCAAACTGACAAATCTGGGTTTTTGGCAGATGCCAGGAGAACGCTACCTGCACCAATGTATAGTGCCAACTATAAAGTTTGGTGGAGGAATAATGGTCTGGGGCTGTTTTTCATGGTTCGGGCTAGGCCCGTTAGTTCCAGGGAAGGGAAATCTTAACGGTGCACCATACAATGACATTCTAAACGATTCTATGCTTCCATCTTTGTGGCAACAGTTTGGGGAAGGCCCTTTCCTGTTTCAGCATGGCAATGCCCCCATGCACAAAGCGAGCTCCATACAGAAATGGTTTGTCGAGATCGATGTGGAAGAACTTGACTGGCCTGCACAGAGCCCTGACCTCAACCCCATCGAACACCTTTAGGATGAATTGGAACACCGACTGCGAGCCATGCAAAATCACCCAAAATCAGTGCCCGACCTCACTAATGCCCTTGTGTCTGAATGGACGCAAGTCCCCGCCGCAATGTTCCAACATCTAGTAGAAAGCCTTCCCAGAAGAGTGGAGGCTGTTATAGCAGAAAAGGGGGGACCAACTCCATATTAATGCCAATGATTTTGGAATGAGATGTTCGACGAGCAGGTGTCCACGTACCTTTGGTCATGTAGTGTATGTATGAAAATACCCCAGAATAAAAGGAGAAATTCATATGAAACATTTGATCTCAAATCCAAAATGCTGGAGTATAAAGCCAAATGTAAAAATGTTTGCTTCACTGTCCAAATAAATAGGGGAGAATAGATTTAGGCAAATCCACACAGAGACATATGCGAACTGTGTATTTGTGTGTGTGTGTTAGGCTTACCTTCCATTTGAGGCCAATTACTTCATAGAATTTATAGAAGTCATCTAGGCTGCAACAGAACATCACACACACCTCTTTAAAAAAAAAAACACTTATAGTATGTGTGTGCTCATACAGTATGTGTGTGTGTTACCTGAGCATGGGTGCTCCTGCAGTGTTTAGGGCCTTGTATGTGAGGAAGCGGTCTCTGGCAGACATACGGGGTCTGTAGAAACGCATTAGACCATCAAACTGCTTCAGAGACACACCCATTGGCCTCTAAGGAGCAAACACACACGCACGAAATGCAACAGTTACACATAAGTTACAACAGCCTACCGACACTACCTGGGTGTGTGTATGTGTACCTGTCTGCTGACCAGCAGTTGGAAGGCATGGTCGATAGCCGAGCGTTTGTGGAGCATCAGAGATTTAAACTTCATCTTCTCAACACCGTTAAACGTATCGAACACCACTGCCAGAAGCTGCAACACAAACACACTATCAAACCATGGCCACAGGGTACACAGGGAGGAAACAACAGCATGTGTGTGTGTGTATGTGTACCAGGTTCATGATGAAATAGAGTTCAATGGAAAGGTAGACGATGAAGAAGACACAGGACCAGCGGTTCCTAGAGTATGCTGGCATCATCACGTCTGGGAAGCTAGAGGAAACAGGACACCAGCAATCTCATTAGGTACTATACTGTCTTGAGAGTAATACAATCTCAACAAGCACTATGCTGTTCAGTGGTGTAAAGTACTGTGAGGATCTGTGTTTTATGCACTATAGCCCGCCACCACATCATTTGTGATTGAATATTGTATGCTGTATCTGCTTTGTGCATGTGTGCCTGTGTGTGTGTGCTGGAAGTATCATTTTGCCCCAGATAGTGTGCTGAGAAGCTGTGGTTAACCTTGAGCGGGAACAGTATGCTTTCTATGCAGGTGCAAATAGCTCAAACAATGTTACAGAACTGTCTGACCTCAGTCTCTAAGGTGTGGGAGCGTAATCTACACAGCAACAGACTCGGACATCTGGAGCGCTAGGGGGCTGGGACCAGCCTGAGCGCCTGCGATAGGCTGAGCAAGTTTAAACCACGCTCAGCCTCTACTGTGATAGGCCAACAGACGGGTTGGAACTACGTCTATCACAGTATAAGAACAGCTGTTTACTTACATCCTGTTAGTTCTCTGTTCTACCCTGCGAGGTGTTCAAGCAGGCAGAAATCTGGCTGGTATGTCGTAGCACTGTGATAAAGTCGCTCTCACGACACTGGAAGTTAATAGGAATACGACTTTTAGATTGTTAAAACGTCTATCATACATGTCAGATTTCAATACTGACTGATGTCATAACTCGGATGTCTTTTCTCGAATGAGCCATTGATCATATTTTTGTGATATTCCTACCTCGAGAAATGTGTAATTTAATGGAGGGTCTAGCACATTTTTCCTAATTGTCTGCCTCATTAGTCCAGGGTGCATTGCATGATGCCGTTGCCAGAGATATTATAGAAAGAAGATAGGAATCTAATGGCTAAAGGAACGTTTAACGCCCCAACCAGCAGACTGTCGACAAATCGCACTCACGTTGTCATGCTGTGCCACGCGGTTGCTAAGCTCATCGTCACGCAATCCCTTCTCAAAGTTAGTCTATCTGTTGAGAAACGTGGCTATTTTCCTAAAAAGTACGTAATGTCACGATTCCAAAGCTATAAGATACTACAGATAGAAAATTAATTCTCACATCTCGGAAAATATTTGCAATGTTTTACTTTTTGTTGACGAAATTCGTGCTAATGTTGGGTTTTTGAGCTAGCGCCCAATAGACTCCCATTCACTCTGAAGGAGAGAGCTCCTTTATGGGATCAATATCATGCCAAATGTATTCACAAATCACCAATCCACAAATGTAAATCACCAATCCACAAATGCAATTCACTATCCACAAACACCTTTTGATTTGTATTTGTAAATCGATATATTGCATTAAACATTTTTTATAACTACAGATATGCAGATATTTTCCAAGGGCCTTAAGTAAAATGACTGCCATAAAGATTTGCACATAGGAGAGATATGCGCAAACATGACAGATATGGCAAACCTGCAACTCCATATTTGGAAGCGCTTAGGTCACCTGACTTTTGGCAGGGATTTGACAACAAGAAAAAGACAAGCACACATGCTTCGTTTGTAAATCATGTCTGAGTGTTGGAGTATGCCCCTGGCCAGCCCTTAAAAGAATAAGAGGAATAAGGAATTTGAAAATGTATTTATACTCTTATTTTTGATACTATATATGAAGTTTATTTCAAACCAAATACTTTTAGACTTTTACTCAAGTAGTATTTTACTGGGTGACTCATTTTCTTTTAAGGTATTTTAACTTTTACTCAAGTATGACAACTGGGTACTTTTTCCACCACTGATGCTGTCTTGAGGGAGTATTACAATCACAACAGTCACTATGCTTCCTTGAGAGAGTATTACAATCACAACAGTCACTATGCTTCCTTGAGGGAGTATTACAATCACAACAGTCACTATGCTTCCTTGAGAGAGTATTACAATCACAACAGTCACTATGCTTCCTTGAGGGAGTATTACATTCACAACAGTCACTATGCTTCCTTGAGAGAGTATTACAATCACAACAGTCACTATGCTTCCTTGAGAGAGTATTACAATCACAACAGTCACTATGCTTCCTTGAGAGAGTATTACAATCACAACAGTCACTATGCTTCCTTGAGAGAGTATTACAATCACAACAGTCACTATGCTTCCTTGAGAGAGTATTACAATCACAACAGTCACTATGCTTCCTTGAGGGTGTATTACAATCACAACAGTCACTATGCTTCCTTGAGAGAGTATTACAATCACAACAGTCACGATGCTTCCTTGAGAGAGCATTACAATCACAACAGTCACTATGCTTCCTTGAGGGTGTATTACAATCACAACAGTCACTATGCTTCCTTGAGGGTGTATTACAATCACAACAGTCACTATGCTTCCTTGAGAGAGTATTACAATCACAACAGTCACGATGCTTCCTTGAGAGAGCATTACAATCACAACAGTCACGATGCTTCCTTGAGAGAGCATTACAAATCACAACAGTCACTATGCTGTCTTGAGAGAGCATTACAAATCACAACAGTTACTATGCTGTCTTGAGAGAGCATTACAAATCACAACAGTCACTATGCTGTCTTGAGAGAGCATTACAATCACAACAGTGACAGAGCATGAAACATTTCAGACTATTAGAGACACAGGTGTATAAAGTAGGAGTTACGGTGTGTGGTAGATGAGCAAGTCTTACTTTGCGGTGGTCAGTAGCACAAAAAGACTAACGATGCTGTTCTCCAGAGTGTTGAAGTGCTGAGAAGAGAAAAGCCAGACAAAACAGTATGAGACAGTCCCCTCCAGTTAGCACCACAACTAGCAGTCTACAGAGGCACAACATACTGAAAATGTCAGTCAAACTGTTTCACTTACTGGATCAGAAGTGTTAGGTGAGAACAGACAGAATCCTGTAGAGAGAGAACAGATCCATACTCAGACAGGCATAATAGAACATAATTTAATTTAGATTTTGTTTTAGATTTCAAGGTACAGTTGTTTGTAAGATCATAGAATTTCCACTGTTTTTGGAGGCTCTTCGAGGATTGTCATTTAGGATCAATGTCATTATCAACTTCGATGAACAGCCAAGATGTGTGTGTTTGTGTGTCTCACCCAGGATGGCGAAGATGACCATGAAGAAGAGCAGCAGCAGCAGGATATCTATAAAAGGGGGAAGGGACTGGAAGATTTGACGCAGGTTTCTGATTGGACAAGAGGGTGACAACAACAGTTATTCACACTTTGGAAACAACAAAGCAGTGCGAGGTAATACAGGTAAAGGTGTGTATGTGATGTATCTGCGGTGTGTGTGTGTGTGTGTGTGTGTGTGTGTGTGTGTGTGTGTGTGTGTGTGTGTGTGTGTGTGTGTGTGTGTGTGTGTGTACCTGCGCACGGCACCACAGTATCTGCAGTCCACCAGGAAAATGGGTCTGAGAGCTCTGGTCACACGCAAGTGTGACGTCTGCCGGATCAGAACCACTATGGCCTCCACAAACTGGAGCAGCAACACACACGTCTACACACAGGAGAGACCAGCTGTCAGTCAGATGAAATGGTGAAACTATAACTGTTTGTAAACCATCTGACAGGCAATACTGTGTCACTCTCGTGAGTATATAGGGTCCACTCTTGTTTGCAATCTATATGCACTGCTTGGGATGCTCCTATACAGTTGTGTGTATGTACTAGAGGTCGACCGATTATGATTTTTCAACGCCGATACCGATTATTGGAGGACCAAAAAAGCCGATACCGATTAATCGGCCGATTTTTTTAAATGTATTTGTAATAATGACAATTACAACAATACTGAATGAACACTTATTTTAACTTAATATAATACATCAACAAAATCAATTTAGCCTCAAATAAATAATGAAACATGTTCAATTTAGTTTAAATAATGCAAAAACAAAGTGTTGGAGAAGAAAGTAAAAGTGCAATATGTGCCATGTAAAAAAGCTAACGTTTAAGTTCCTTGCTCAGAACATGAGAACATATGAAAGCTGGTGGTTCCTTTTAACATGAGTCTTCAATATTCCCAGGTAAGAAGTTTTAGGTTGTAGTTATTATAGGACTATTTCTCTCTATACCATTTGTATTTTATATACCTTTGACGATTGGATGTTCTTATAGGCACTTTCGTATTGCCAGTGTAACAGTATAGCTTCCGTCCCTCTCCTCGCCCCTACCTGGGCTCGAACCAGGAACACATCGACAACAGCCACCCTCGAAGCATCGTTACCCATCGCTCCACCAAAGCAAGGGGAACAACTACTCCAAGTTTTAGAGCGAGTGACGTTTGAAACGCTATTAGCGCACACCCTGCTAACTAGCTAGCCATTTCACATCGGTTACACCAGCCTAATCTCGGGAGTTGATAGGCTTGAAGTCATAAACAGCTCAATGCTTGAAGCACAGCGAAGTGCTGCTGGCAAACGCACGAAAGTGCTGTTTGAATGAATGCTTACGAGCCTGCTGCTGCCTACCATCGCTCAGTCAGACTGCTCTATCAAATATCAAATCATAGACTTAATTATAACATAATAACACACAGAAATACAAGCCTTAGGTCATTAATATGGTCAAATCCGGAAACTATCATTTCGAAAACAAAACGTTTATTCTTTCAGTGAAATACGGAACCGTTCCATATTTTATCTAACGGATGGCATCCCGAAGTCTAAATATTGCTGTTACATTGTACAACCTTCTATGTTATGTCATAATTATGTAAAATTCTGGAACGCAGGAGAAGTGACACAATTTCCCTAGTTATAAGAAATTCATGTTAGCAGGCAATATTAACTAAATATGCAGGTTTAAAAAATATATACTTGTGTATTGATTTTAAAGAAAGGCATTGATGTTTATGGTTAGGTACACATTGGTGCAATGACAGTGCTTTTTTCGCAAATGCGCTTGTTAAATCATCACCCATTTGACGAAGTAGGCTGTGATTCGATGAGAAATTAACAGGCACCGCATCGATTATATGCAACGCAGGACACGCTAGATAAACTAGTAATATCATCAACCATGTGTAGTTAACTAGTGATTATGTTAAGATTGATTGTTTTTTATAAGATAAGTTTATTGCTAGCTAGCAACTTAACTTGGCTTCTTGCTGCCCTCGCGTAACAGGTAGTCAGCCTGCCATGCAGGCTCCTCGTGGAGTGTAATGTAAGGCAGGTGGTTAGAGCGTTGGGCTAGTAACCGGAAGGTTACAAAAACGAATCCCCGAGCTGACAAGGTAAAAATCTGTCATTCTGCCCCTGAACAAGGCAGTTAACCCACCGTTCCTAGGCCGTCATTGAAAATAAGAATGTGTTCTTAACTGACTTGCGTAGTTAAATAAAGGTGTCCAAAAATACAGATTACCGATTGTTATGAAAACTTGAAATCGGCCCTAATTAATCGGCCATTCCGATTAATCGGTCAACCTCTAGTATGTACCTTCACCATGGTCCTCTTGTGTCTGATAAATGTGTGGAAGCCGAGCCAGCGCAGCTTCATGCAGAGTTCAAACGCCACCATAACCAGAGCCAATAACTCCAGAGTGGCATGGACCTACAGAGACAGAACACATCCTTTAGCCTTTCACCCCTAACCTCTGACCTCTAACCCTAACCCAGCAATTCCAGAGTGGTGTGGACCAGTAGCAGTGTGTGTGGCAGTGTGGCAGTGGCAGTGTGTACGTACATAAACATCCAGGCGTAGTGATGGTACAGCGGGAGCCTCAGAGAGAGAGAGCACCATCAGTAGGAGTCCTGTTAGCAGCTCCATCATGTAGAACAGGTGGTTGTGAGCAAACAAGTATGCTGCCAGCGCCTTTGGATTCCGAGGATGTGTGAAGAACTTATCATTGTTCTCTCCTTCCTATGGACCGACCACACACACACACACACTTGCATCTGAATTTTGTTTAATAATACAAGTGTGAAAATGATACATTTGTTCTACAGCTCTCTACCATTCACCTGAGCTATACCTATAGCTACAAATAAAATGTACTGTCATAACTCTCCTGTGACCATCTGAAGAATCAGGTTACAGTGGGTCCGCTCTACAGCGTGCACTCTCTCGTAGAGGGGGAGAGCGGGAAGTTGGCTGTTTTATGGTCGGTCATAAAATACGCTGCCCCTATGCTCTGTAGTGTTCGAGATTGGAATGTAAACTGTGGAACACAGAGAGACACTTGGACATCGAAAGTTTGAATAATTAAACAATATTTATATTTGAGAGAATGTGGGAGTGGTCCGTGGACACTTAAAAGAGAGTCATGACAAGTGTGTTTCATTTGGTGATCTCATGAAGACAGGAAACACACATAACTGTATCTCTTAGTGTACATTTCCCAGCTATCAGGTTTACATCTAAATATTGTGAAACGTATGTGATTAAACATGAAACTATTTGTGAAGAGATGTAATGTGATGTTAACCTTCTAAATGAGAAAACATGGGTTGTCATATAAAGTTAACTAAATCAATGGCCACGCCCACGTGAGCATAGACATTACGTCAGCGTCATGGACTGCCTCTTTCTCAGAAGTTTATAAAACCCACTCCTGACGAAATGTACATTTGACCAGAAAATATGGAGCTGACGCTACATGTTGAAATGGTTAAGAACTACAACGCTATAGGCCACGGAGACCATACAGCTGTAGTTTTGGCTACAAGGCTGGAAATGGTTAAGCTCCAAGACTATCAATCACTACAGAATAAGAGCAAATCCTAGACTTATAATTACTTGTCTGCAGCTGGAAATTACGTAAGTCTAGTACGAGAATAACGACAACCGCGGAAGCATCTTTACTATGCAACGACCATCTGTAGGCCTGACGTATCCATTACAACAGAAACTATCCAGAGCCGCAGAGAAAGCTACAACCACAAAGGACATTGTGACTTCTGGGGAAGTTAACCAGACTCTCTGATGAACTGACTCTCCAGCAGACGGACCGCCGATTCCAACAGAGAAGACAACAACAACAACATATGGGTGTAAATATATACATTGCAATTATTCTCGAATGAGCGGCCGTTCACGTGCAAAGGATTAGCATTTCAATTAATACAATTATCAACTGTGTGGAGTGAATCCATTTTGTCTTTCCCGCTCTTTCTCAGTCCTCACCCCTTTGTCTACCAAGCTGTCATATTGGCATATTGGCTTTGTATCATGTAGTAACCCAAATATCTACTGTTTGTTTGTTATATATTTCTGTAATTGTTTAGTTAGTTAGTAAATAAATAATTAAGCCAATTTGTATATCATTGATTCATCATTTAGGCTAGGGTTCGTGCAGATATCCAAGGGTTTGCGACGTTCAGTAATGAGAACTGATGAGGTAATAATAATTCATTAATAAGCGACTGTTTTGATAAGATATGAAAATATCTGAAGAGTGGATTTGGGAAATAGAGACTCTATAAACATTTTCCCATGGTGCCCCGACTTCCTAGTTAATTAAAGTTGACCTGATTAGTTTAATCACATAATAATAATTACACAGAGAATTGATTTAATAAAATAACAGTCTTCACATTTAATGGTAGTCATAGACACGACAGTACACAAAAGGTTTAGCACACAAACTCACATGAGCTACCTGTCACAAGATGCTGATGTGTCCCACCATAGATAGACTTTCTTACAGTCAGCTTACTACTCATAACATTACAATGTAGCTAATCATTACCATCTAACTTTCAAAGTAAATACCAAGCAGACAGTAATATAGTCTAGCTAGCCAACATGCCAAAATGGCTGTGTGTGTGTGTGTGTGTGTGTGTGTGTGTGTGTGTGTGTGTGTGTGTGTGTGTGTGTGTGTGTGTGTGTGTGTGTGTGTGTGTGTGTGTGTGTGTGTGTGTGTGTGTGTGTGTGTACCTGTAGATAGATGGCTGCTTCCTGGTAGTTAATCTCCCAGCTTTGTTGAAGTGAGGCATTGTGTGATCTGTAGTTTGGTGGTGGCCCCGGTGTTGGTATCACCTGGTTATTCACTATGTCATACCCCCCTCCTCCATCTACACAGAAGAAACAACCACAACATTATTCATTCGTTAATACAAAATAATTAAAGAGCCTCCAAAACCTGACAGATATATTTAGTCGTGTCCTATACTATTACGGAGCTAATACACACTAGAGTAGACAAACTGGTGGGACGGCTTCAACAGCACTGTATCCTGCATGTTCACAACATATCCTACATGCAAGCACACACACACACACAACACACCCACACATACCCACACATACCCACGCTATCTAGCTGTAGCTCGGTGCAGAATGAGGAGATGAGGACCGGACTCTCCTCCAGGGTCAACTCTACACTGTTGTCATGGATACCAGGAGTCTCCGTCTGCACAGCCGAACACTCCATGGCTCTGCTAGCTACCAGTGGTCCAGGAGTTTGAGTGTGTGTTTGGGTGTGGGGACGTGGTCCACTAAAGCAGTGTGTGTGTCATTCACAGTTCACAGGTCCAGCGTCCTCGCGCCTCCAGGGACACGCACGGGCTAACATTCCACTGCACATGGACACACGTCAGAGAGACAATGTAAAAACAGATCCCCCACAGGGATCCACAGACAGAGATTCACCACAGCTCAGAGTTCCAGACACACGCAGAGCAGGTGGTTCACCCTGTGTTCTTAGAGACAGGTATGTCCTCTGTCCCAGGAACAAACAAAACATTAAATGAAAAACAAACGTTGCTGGAGCGTCCGATGACAGCTGGTGGACAGATGAACCATCCAGAGTGTCTCTCTTCAGTCAAAGGGCTAGGGTAGGATCCCACAGCCTCTGTCAGCAGCCTACCTCAGCCTGGGAGACTGGGGAGTCCAGAATGCACAGTCACACTCTCTGGAGTTACAACTTCTCTTACCCTCTTTCGCTTCTCTTAACCTCGTTTTCCCTTCCTCTCTCCCTCTCTGGGCTCCTCCCTCTCTCCGCTCAGCGCAGTTTCACCTTTAAACTCAGTTCTGCTCTCTGTGCACATGGCTCAGTTTTTATAACCGACAACGCCGCTCTTCACTGATGTTCCACTGAGGAGTGTCCTTCAAGTTATAGACAGGAAGTGGTGTCACCTCCTGATGGTGAGAGACACCAGACTGAGAATGAAGAAGGTCCTGATTAGATCCGTGCGATGTCTGGTTTGGCTGTCTGGAGCCTTAGCAGGCTGAGGAAAATCTAAACTACCGTCTTAAACTTACCCTAAGTACTTACAATATGACTTCAGTCTCTGAAACAACGATATAAATAATCCTTCAAATCAACCCAACCCATATTTGAATCCAACTTTAAGTCATGCTTACTAAAGATAATATACAACCAGCTAACCATTGACTCTAAAAAAAAGACAGATCTAAAAACGTATTTAAAAAAAAATCCTCATAAAACCAAGCAGTAAAATCCTTAGTTGATGTGTAGTAGATGTCTGTCTGTAATTCCTAAATAGAGGAGGAGACATCTGTGATCACTGGATCTGAGTGCCAAGTAGGCAGGAGTCATCGATATTATGCCAGCCAGCTGTCAGCCAGTCGGATCCTGCACACCGAAGCCTATTCAGGTACTGTGACAGTAGCGTGTTCTGAGCTCAGTCTGCTGCTGTGTAGG
Organism: Salvelinus alpinus; assembly: GCF_045679555.1. Classification (NCBI taxonomy): domain Eukaryota; kingdom Metazoa; phylum Chordata; class Actinopteri; order Salmoniformes; family Salmonidae; genus Salvelinus; species Salvelinus alpinus. The sequence goes on along the minus strand of NC_092090.1, from coordinate 71,346,192 downwards.
GATCAAACTCCAGTTGAGTGATAATAATCCTGGTGAGGCTCCTGTTCTCTCAGGCCTCTGGCTACGTGGTGATAATGAAGTGGCCTAGTATCTGCTGTTGTCCTAATAGCACTGTGTCTGTGTGTAAAGTCCCAGCCACTCGTTTGTTTTTCAGAACAATAAAACATTCAGAGCTCCCGTCAACAACGCACTGAGGTCAGGCCCCGTGCCTGCCTGTGGTTCCACAGGCCCATACAAACACACACAGGGCAGTCCTGGTGAGTCCTCTGGGCTAAGAGGAAAATACTACAGAAATCCTCTCTTTCCTCCACAGTGGCTTCTCCAACTATGCTAAATCACAAGAACAAAGCCAGCAGCTGGATCATGTCCTGTCGTGAGCCGGAGCCTGAGTGACGGTCTGCTCAAGGCTGTGTGTTTTAGAGCAGGCCTCCTTTTGCTGTGTCCTGCTCTCTACTGCATGTGGAACAATCTTCTCCTCCCAGGCCCCAGGGTAGTCAGCCCTCCTCCCGCTCCAGATATCCTGGAAAAACACCAGTCCTTTTCCTGTCCACTTCCAGAGGAGCTCACACACACACACACACACACACACACACACACACACACACACACACACACACACACACACACACACACACACACACACACACACACACACACACACACACACACACACACACACACACACACACACACACAGAACCAGAGGCCCGGGGGGCCCTAGAGAGAGAGACACATACACACACACTGCCCTGCGTGCGCTGCGGGTGGGGGGTCAGCGCGGGGCGGGGGGGGCACACACAGAGGTATCTGCCTCTGCTGATGCTGCCATTTCCAGTGTGTATGTGAGAGGCCGTCTGCAGTGTGTGTGTGTGTGTGTGTGAGGTACAAAGGCTACAGGATTACTGAAGTGGAGACACACACAAACACGATCTCTGGGTCAGGGGGACACCTCTCTCTTCTAATTTAAAGCGACAGAGGAGCAAGCCAGCGCTGCGTTTATCTGCTCTGATGACAATCAGCAGAACCTCCCAAACTACCGTACCCTCAAACTGTACCGCAGTCAGCCAAAACCTAACCTCAGCTTGCAGAGGAGCTGCCTCTCTGGTGAGTGTCCTAGAAGGGGTTATGTTATTTTAGCTTCAAATAATTTACAGTCGCTGTTCAAGTAGATGCATTTGCTTCTGTACTCTTTGGTTCATGGTCATTCCATATGATTTCAATCACTTTCTGACTGCACACCTTTATATATGAATTAATCCTTTCATACATGTTTGGACCATGGTAATAGTGGTCAGAAAGAGATTTTGCTCAAAGTACACCCATTTTGCATACCCCTAACATGAGACATCCATGTCTTCATCACTGAAAAAGATAAACGGTTGAGTTTGATATCATTTGAAAGCTTACAAACAGGGTTGTCAAACAATTTGATAATTTCTTCAAAATGTTTTTATTTTATAGCCATTTTAATGCCAATTCCCTAAAAACACGTAAACTCAGATTGTTCTTATTTTCACGTTAGATCATCTGAGGTGTTTGTGTTGTGCCCTTATCGGTTGAGACACAGCATATTCTTAAATACAGGGTGGGTGTCAATTCAATCATAGAAACAGAATTCATAAAATGGACCTATCCCATTTACATTTGAGTAATTTAGCAGACGCTCTTATCCAGAGCAACTTACAGGAGCAATTAGGGTTAAGTGCCTTGCTCAAGGGCACAGACAGATTTTTCACATAGTCGGCTTGGGGATTCAAACCAGCGACCTTTCGGTTACTGGCCCAATGCTTTTAACTGCTGGGCTACCTGCCATCCCTTCAGACCACTGCAATTTAGCTGGTACACCATTGAAAATGAATTGAAATTTTAACTTCCATTTACTACTAGAAAGATGGCCGATCGGTCCACCCACCGTCGAATGACAACTTGAATGGGAATGCCTATTCTATTACCTATACAGTGCATTCGGAAAGTATTCAGACCCCTTGACTTTTTCCACATTTTGTTGGATCGGTCAGGTTGGATGGGGAGCGTCGCTGCACAGCTATTTTTCAGGTCTCTCCAGAGATGTTCGATCGGGTTCAAGTACGGGCTCTGGCTGGGCCACTCGAGGACATTCGGAGACTTGTCCCGAAGCAACTCCTGCATTGTCTTGGCTGTGTGCTTAGGGTCATTGTACTGTTGGAAGGTGAACCTTCACCCCAGTCTGAGGTTCTGAGTGCTCTGGAGCAGGTTTTCATCAAGGATCTCTCTGTACTCTGGTCCGTTAATCTTTTCCTCAATCCTGACTAGTTTCTCAGTCCCTGCCGCTGAAAAACAGCCCCACAGCATGATGCTGCCACCACGCTTCACCGTAGGGATGGATGGTGCCAGGATTCCTACAGATGTGACGCTTGGCATTCAGGCCAAAGAGTTCAATCTTAGTTTTATCAGACCAGAAAATCTTGTTTGTCATGGTCTGAGAGTCCTTAAGGTGCCTTTTGGCAAACTCCAAGTGGGCTGTCATGTGCCTTTTACTGAGGAGTGGCTTCCATCTGGCCCCTCTACCATAAAGGCCTGATTGGTGGAGTGTTGCAAAGATGGTTGTCCTTCTGCAAGGTTCTCCCATCTTGGCGGTTCCAAACTACTACCATTTATAAATGATGGAGGACACTGTGTTCTTGGGGACTTTCAATGCTTCAGAAATGTTTTGGTACCCTTCCCCAGATCTATGCCTTGACACAACCCTGTCTCGGCGCTCTACGGACAATTCCTTCTCTGACATGCACTGTCAACTGTGGGACCTTATATAGACAGGTGTGTGCCTTTCCAAATCAGGTCCAATCAATTGAATTTACCACAGGTGGACTCCAATCAAGTTGTAGAAACATCTCAAGGATAATCAATGGAAACAGAATGCAGCTGAGCTAAATTTTGAGTCTCATAGCAAAGGATATAAATACTTACGTAAATAAGGTTTTTGTTTTTTATTTTTAATACATTTGCAAACATTTCTAAAAACCTGTTTTCGCTTTGTCATTATGGGGTATTGTGTGTCGATTGATGAGGCCATTTTTATTTATTTAATCCATTTTAGAATAATGCTATAACGTAACTTAATTTGGAAAAAGGGAAGGGGTCTGAATACTTTACGAATGCACTGCATTTCTATAATAAAAATATATGACATTTCTATCGTGCTTTTCATAACAATCTCAAAGCGATTCAAAAGCACAAAAAAAACAAGCATCATCATGAGTAGCCTAGCTACTGTATAGTAGCGACAGGTAGCCTAGTGGTTAGAGCATTGGACTAGAAACCGAAGGTTGCTAGATCAAATCCCCGAGCTGACAAGGTAAAAATCTGTTGTTCTGCCCCTGAACAAGGCAGTTAACCCACTGTTCCTAGGCCATCATTGTAAATAAGAATTTGTTCTTAACTGACTTGCCTAGTTAAATAAAGGTAAAAAAATGGTTAGGTCAACCAATACATAATCATGAGTAGTGTAGCTACTGTATAGTTAGGTCAACCAATACATCATCGTGAGTAGCCTAGCTCAGGGAGATGGTTGATGAAGATGGAGTCTGGTGTTGATCTTGTAGAGGGCTACTCTGGGAACCAGCCTGAGTTGTGTAGCTACTGGACTTCTCTACCTTTACAATGCATGGCACCCACTTGAGTGAATAATCAGCAGCTAAGGGAGGCAGAAAGCTCACCACACACAGTTCAGAGTACAAGCTAGTCATCCTCACTACAACCCCTTTGCTTCAGAACTGCATCTCCCATTCCTCTCAAGCTTCATTTGACTCTTCAATTGATGTTTTCAAAAGATCAGGAACCAGCAACCAGGTGAAACAAAAAAAAGCTGGTCTCCAGATGCATCATTAGAGAAAATTATAATAAGCCAAGCCAAAAAGAGTTGACCTGCCAGTCAAAAACAAAACAGCTGATAAAAAAAACACACTATTAAAAAGACTTACAAAGAATTAAATAGGTTCATATTTACAGGAGCTCTCTGCTTAGGCTGCTACTAGGGTGCCATGGCAACTGTAGTACTTGTGAACTCAGAACACACTATGATTTCAATAGGTTTCCGATGGAAGATTCACTATTCAATTTAAAACAATGGATATTCCCAACATTCTCTGATGCATGGACCTCTAACCATCTTTATGGTACCATTTGAACGTTAAAACTTTAGTACATTCATCAGCAAAAACAAGACACCCACCCTGTGTTCAATAGCATGCCGTGTCTCACCGATTGTTGGCACAACACAAACAGCTTTGATTATGTAAAATAGAATCTATAGTCCAACATATATGAACACGAAAAAAATCTGAGTTTACCCATTTAGATAAAAGACGTTAAAGGTTAAAAAAAAAAAAATAAGAAATTATATTATTAGTTTGACAACCTTGTTTGTAAGATTTCAAATTACATCAAACTCAACCATTTATCTTATTCTGTGATAAAGACATCCTGACTGGTTGCATCACTGCCTGGTAGGGCAACTGCTCGGCCTCCAACCACAAGGCACTACAGAGGGTAGTGCGAACGGCCCAGTACATCACTGGGGCCAAGCTTCCTGCCATCCAGGACCTCTATACCAGGCGGTGTCAGAGGAAGGCCCTAAAAATTGTCGAAGACTCCAGCCACCCTAATCATAGACTGTTCTCTCTGCTACCGCACGGCAAGCAGTACCGGAGCGCCAAGTCTAAGTCCAAGAGGCTTCTAAACAGCTTCTACCCCCAAGCCATAAGACTCCTGAACATCTAATCAAATGGCTACCCAGACTATTTGCATTGCCCCCCTCTTTTACACAGCTGCTACTCTCTGTTGTCATCATCTATGCATAGTCACTATAATAACTCTACCTACATTACTCTGTACTGGTACCCCCCTGTATATAGTCTCGCTATTGTTATTTTACTGCTGTTCTTTATTTACTTGTTACTTTTATTTCTTGTCCGTTTTTTAAAAACGGCATTGTTGGTTAGGGGCTCGTAAATAAGCATTTCACTGTAAGGTCTACTACACCTGTTGTATTCGGCGCATGTGACTAATACAAATTTGATTTGATCATCAACCAACAACCCCCAAACAGGACAGGTCACCAAAACAATAAGGCTCTGAACAGTTCATAGTTGTTCCGTATAATCTGATTTAAAAAAAAATATTTAACTAGGCAAGTCAGTTAAGAACAAATTCATATTTACAATGACGGCCTAGGAACAGTGGGTTAACTGCCTTGACAGAGGCAGAACGACAGATTTTAACCTTGTCAGCTCGGGGATTCGATCTAGCAACCTTTCGGGTTACTAATCCAACGCTCTGCTGCCCAATCTATGCTGAACATTATAAATAATATAATAGAATTAGAAGACTGAAGCTGAGCACCTAGCAAGTAAGCTAATGATCATTATTATGAGACAAGAAAAGTTCTAACAGATTACAAAAGACAAATCCTAAAAATGACGATAGCCATTATGAATATGCTGTTCTAAATGCAATTAGATTTGTCACGGGCTGCAGCCACCTTTGATATCTAACGTTTGCTAGCTGGGTCAGCTAGCTACGCAGTAAAATGTGGATGTCAACAAAAACTTACTCTCGTCCCCCCTCTCTGTCTCCTCGCTCAACAGACCGCTGGTAGCATCATCCCAGGTCAGGATGAGGGGCACGTCGTCATCGGTACCCTCCATTCTCCCGGACTGGCAAGATGAAATCCACAGGAAAAAGCAACGTAGTACCCCCCCAACTATCTAGCTAGCGTTATTAGCTGATAATTCCTGCTAGCTAGTATAGCCCTTAGCTACTGGCTAATGCTATGGTCAAAACATACACGACATAGCTAGCTATCATCTCCAGCTAGCATAACGACGCATCTTGCTAGCTAGATAACGTTAGCTACCTCTTGCTACCTGGATAACTAGCTAACTTTCCAGGTGACTCCACTAAAATAAGAGTGCTCGAAAAGCACCCGATACACGAGCTTATCTTCATTAACAGTCGTCTATTAGTCAAATGGCTAGATACTGCTGCTTGATTTATCCCGAGTTGACATCTGTCATTGACCAGTAAACTATGCTACTCTAACTAATCGATGTCCAGTTCATCAGCATCAACTGCCTACAAAAATATTTGCTAGCGGAAAGACTGAGAGGAGTAAAGTGAAGAGTTTTGTAAACCATGACTCATAAGCATTTTGTTGGTACCACCATCAACTAAGGTTTGTTTCCAAAGTCGAAATAAATATGAGGTATTTTCAAATAACGGTATCTCCATCCAAATAGAGCCCCACTGTAAAAGTGTCATAATACCCATAAAACCTAGCGGTCAAACGGGGAAATGGTTCCAATCGTTTTAGAAACCCTTAAAATAAGGGCTGTGTTTCGTGAAGGCTTACCCTGGCGGGACGTTTTGATAACCATGTAAATCTCTCTCGAACAAGGTGACTTTTATCAATATATTCAGCTCTCCTATTCGAAAATGCTAATTAGCGTCAAAGTAGACATCATGTAAGACTACAAATCCCTGCAAGCTCCTGCATGGCATCTATAGTTACAACTTTGCTAACAGGTATTGTGTCAATTTAAAACTTGCAAAAGTCATTTCAAAGAATTGTCCATTTAAATACATTTACCAAATTTCATTTTTTGGGGGTAAATACAGGCAATTATATTGATAAAATTCACCTTGTCCTTGAGAGATTTACACAGTTATCAAAACATCATGCCAGGGTAAACCTACATGAAACACAGCCCTTATTTGAAGTGTTTCTAATATCCTCTATGGGAAAATGTAAGGAAAAATGATTGGAACCATTTCCGTGTTTGACCGCTATGTTTTATGGGTATTATGACTCATACTGTGGTACTCTAGCTTGCACAGTAGGCTGTACGATTCACTTTACATTTTACTACAACGCCACTGACGACCAGCAGTCCTTGTTTTTCAAAATAAGAGTTGTGGCTTGAAATTCTAAAGTTTATCCATCAGACTGGCTGCCATAAGCCTGACTTTAATAATAATGTTTTTTTAAACCCTAATTGAATATATATATATATATATATATATATATATATACATATATATATATATATATACAGTTGAAGTCGGAAGTTTACATACAGTTAGGTTGGAGTCACTAAAACGTTTTTCAATCACCACAAATTTCTTGTTAACAAACTATCATTTTGGCAAGTCGGTTAGGACATTTACTTTGTGCATGACACAAGTAATTTTTCCAACAACTGTTTACAGACAGATTATTTCACTTATAATTCACTGTATCACAATTCCAGTGGGTCAGAAGTTTAAATACACTAAGTTGACTGTGCCTTTAAACAGCTTGGAAAATTCCAGAAAATGATGTCATGGCTTTAGAAAATTTTCTATAGGCTAATTGACATAATTTGAGTCAATTGGAGGTGTACCTGAGGATGTATTTCAAGGCCTATCGTCAAACTCAGTGCCTCTTTAATTGACATCATGAGAAAATCTAAAGAAATCAGCCAAGATTGTAGACCTCCACAAGTCTGGTTCAAACGCCTGAAGGTACCACGTTCATCTGTACAAACACGCAAGTATAAACACCATGGGACCACGCAGCCGCCATACCGCTCAGGAAGGAGACGTGTTCTGTCTCCTAGAGATGAACGTACTTTGGTGCGAAAAGTGCAAATCAATCCCAGAACAACAGCAAAGGACCTTGTGGAGATGCTGGAGATAACAGGTACAAAAGTATCTATATCCACAGTAAAATGAGTCCTATATCGACATAACCTGAAAGGCAGAGCTACCAAATACTAATTGAGTGTATGTAAACTTCTGACCCACTGGGAATGTGATGAAAGAAATAAAAGCTGAAATAAATAATTATCTACTATTATTCTGACATTTCACATTCTTAAAATAAAGTGGTGATCCTAACTGACCTAAGACAGGGCATTTTTACTAGGATTAAATGTCAGGAATTGTGAAACTGAGTTTAAATGTATTTGGCTAAGGTGTATGTAAACTTCCTAATTGAAGTTTACACTCAATTAGTATTTGGTAGCATTGCCTTTAAATTGTTTAACTTGGGTCAAACGTTTCAGGTAGCCTTCCACAAGCTTCCCACAATAAGTTGGGTAAATTTTGGCCCATTCCTCCTGACAGAGCTGGTGTATCTGAGTCAGGTTTGTAGGCCTCCTTGATTGCACATGCTTTTCAGTTCTGACCACACATTTTCTATAAGATTGAGGTCAGGGCTTTGTGATGGCCACTCCAATACCTTGACTTTGTTGACCTTAAGCCATTTTGCCACAACTTTGGAAGTATGCTTCGGGGTCATTGTCCATTTGGAAGACCCATTTGCAACCAAGCTTTAACTTCCTGACTGATGTCTATAGATGTTGCTTCAATATATCTACATCATTTTCTTTCCTCATGATGCCATCTATTTTGTGAAGTGCACCAGTCCCTCCTGCAGCAAAGCACCCCCAGAACATGATCCTGTCACCCCCGTGCTTCACTGTTGGGATGGTGTTCTTCGGCTTGCAAGCATCCCCCTTTTCCTCCAAACATAACGATGGTCATTATGGCCAAACAGTTCTATTTTTGTTTCATCAGACCAGAGGACAATTCTCCAAAAAGTACAATCTTTGTCCCCATGTGCAGTTGCAAACCGTAGTCTGTTTTTTTTATGGCTGTTTTGGAGCAGTGGCTTCTTCCTTGCTGAGCGGCCTTTCAGGTTATGTCAATATAGGACTCGTTTTACTGTGGATATAGATACTTTTGTACCTGTTATCTCCAGCATCTTCACAAGGTCCTTTGCTGTTGTTCTGGGATTGATTTGCACTATTCGCACCAGAGTACTTTCCATTCTAGGAGACAGAATGCGTCTCCTTCCTGAGCGGTATGACGGCTGCTTGGTCCCATGGTGTTTATACTTGCATACTATTGTCTGTACAGATGAACATGGTACCTTCAGGCGTTTGTAAATTGCTCCCAAGGATGAACCAGACTTGTGGAGGTCTACAATTGTTTTCTGAGTTCTTGCCTGATTTCTTTTGATTTTCCCATGATGTCAAGCAAATAGGCACTGAGTTTGAAGGTAGGCCTTGAAATACATCCACAGGTACACCTCCAATAGGCTAATTGACATCATTTGAGTCAATCGGAAGCTTCTAAAGCCATGACATCATTTTCTGGGATTTTCCAAGCTGTTTAAAGGCACAGTCATCTTTGTGTATGTAAACTTCTGGCCCACTGGAATTGTGATACATTGAATTATAAGTGAAATAATCTGTCTGTAAACAGTTGTTGGGAAAATTACTTGTGTCATGCACAAAGTAGATGTCCTAACCGACTTGCCAAAACGATAGTTTGTTAACAAGAAATTTGTGGTTGTGGTTGCGCACGCAAGGTCCCCCTGCTCAAGCCAGCGCATGTCCAGGCCCGTCTGAAGTTTGCCAATGACCATCTGGATGATCCAGAGGAGGAATGGGAGAAGGTCATGTGGTCTGATGAGACAAAAATAGAGCTTTTTGCTCTAAACTCCACTCGCCGTGTTTGGAGGAATAGAAGGATGAGTACAACCCCAAGAACACCATCCCAACCGTGAAGCATGGAGGTGGAAACATCATTCTTTGGGGATGCTTTTCTGCAAAGGGGACAGGACGACTGCACCGTATTGAAGGGAGGATGGATGGGGCCATGTATCGCGAGATCTTGACCAACAACCTCCTTCCCTCAGTAAGAGCATTGAAGATGGGTCGTGGCTGGGTCTTCCAGCATGACAACGACCCGAAACACACAGCCAGGGCAACTAAGGAGTGGCTCCGTAAGAAGCATCTCAAGGTCCTGGAGTGGCCTAGCCAGTCTCCAGACCTGAACCCAATAGAAAATCTTTGGAGGGAGCCGAAAGTCCGTATTGCCCAGCGACAGCCCCGAAACCTGAAGGATCTGGAGAAGGTCTGTATGGAGGAGTGGGCCAAAATCCCTGCTGCAGTGTGTGCAAACCTGGTCAAGAACTACAGGAAACGTATGATCTCTGTAATTGCAAACTAAGGTTTCTGTACCAAATATTAAGTTCTGCTTTTCTGATGTATCAAATACTTATGTCATGCAATAAAATGCAAATTAATTACTTAAAAATCATACAATGTGATTTTCTGGATTTTTGTTGTTGAAGTGTACCTATGATAAAAATGACAGACCTCTACATGCTTTGTAAGTAGGAAAACCTGCAAAATCGGCAGTGTATCAAATACTTGTTCTCCCCACTGTATATACAGTGGGGAGAACAAGTATTTGATACACTGCCGATTTTGCAGGTTTTCCTACTTACAAAGCATGTAGAGGTCTGTAATTTTTATCATAGGTACACTTCAACTATGAGAGACGGAATCTAAAACAAAAATCCAGAAAATCACATTGTATGATTTTTAAATAATTAATTTGCATTTTATTGCATGACATAAGTATTTGATCACCTACCAACCAGTAAGAATTCCGGCTCTCACAGACCTGTTAGTTTTTCTTTAAGAAGCCCTCCTGTTCTCCACTCATTACCTGTATTAACTGCACCTGTTTGAACTCGTTACCTGTATAAAAGACACCTGTCCACACACAATCAAACAGATTCCAACCTCTCCACAATGGCCAAGACCAGAGAGCTGTGTAAGGACATCAGGGATAAAATTGTAGACCTGCACAAGGCTGGGATGGGCTACAGGACAATAGGCAAGCAGCTTGGTGAGAAGGAAACAACTGTTGGCGCAATTATTAGAAAATGGAAGAAGTTCAAGATGACGGTCAATCACCCTCGGTCTGGGGCTCCATGCAAGATTTCACCTCGTGGGGCATCAATGATCATGAGGAAGGTGAGGGATCAGCCCAGAACTACACGGCAGGACCTGGTCAATGACCTGAAGAGAGCTGGGACCACAGTCTCAAAGAAAACCATTAGTAACACACTACGCCGTCATGGATTAAAATCCTGCAGCGGACGCAAGGTCCCCCTGCTTAAGCCAGTGCATGTCCAGGCCTGTCTGAAGTTTGCCAATGACCATCTGGATGATCCAGAGGAGGAATGGGAGAAGGTCATGTGGTCTGATGAGACAAAAATAGAGCTTTTTGGTCTAAACTCCACTCGCCGTGTTTGGAGGAAGAAGAAGTATGAGTACAACCCCAAGAACACCATCCCAACCGTGAAACATGGAGGTGGAAACATCATTCTTTGGGGATGCTTTTCTGCAAAGGGGACAGGACGACTGCACCGTATTGAGGGGAGGATGGATGGGGCCATGTATCGCAAGATCTTGGCCAACAACCTCCTTCCCTCAGTAAGAGCATTGAAGATGGGTCGTGGCTGGGTCTTCCAGCATGACAACGACACGAAGCACACAGCCATGGCAACTAAGGAGTGGCTCCGTAAGAAGCATCTCAAGGTCCTGGAGTGGCCTAGCCAGTCTCCAGACCTGAACCCAATAGAAAATCTTTGGAGGGAGCTGAAAGTCCGTATTGCCCAGCGACAGCCCCGAAACCTGAAGGATCTGGAGAAGACCTGTAGGGAGGAGTGGGCCAAAATCCCTGCTGCAGTGTGTGCAAACCTAGTCAAGAACTACAGGAAACGTATGATCTCTGTAATTGCAAACAAAGGTTTCTGTACCAAATATTAAGTTCTGCTTTTCTGATGTATCAAATACTTATGTCATGCAATAAAATGCAAATTAATTACTTAAAAATCATACAATGTGATTTTCTGGATTTTTGTTTTAGATTCCGTCTCTCATAGTTGAAGTGTACCTATGATAAAAATTACAGACCTCTACATGCTTTGTAAGTAGGAAAACCTGCAAAATCGGCAGTGTATCAAATACTTGTTCTCCCCACTGTATACATTTAATGATGATATTGTGAACCTGTTTTATTTTTTTATCTCCTGTTTCAGGAAGTGATGTCACTGAGTACCCCCCATTTATTGAACCTTTCACCCCCACCTGGGGTATGGATGCCTGATGAAAACCTAAGGGTTAAAATGTTGTTATAATAAAATCACCTGGGAGCATGAGCAGCAGTGTGTGGCATTTTCCTTTTAATTTGTCATGTAATACAACTATCTAATGAGCCTAAATAACATGATCATGACCCTTATTTACCACCCACACACACACACCTCTTAGTAACTGTGTTGTAAAACCTTGTCCCTTCAGTAAGTATTCATACCATTTGACTTATTCCAAATGGTGTAGTTTTACAGCCTGAATCCAAAAAGGATTAGTTAGGGGCTGGCATTGAGGCTGCTGGAGTTGCAGGGGGTATTGTTAGAGAAACTGATCACCAGCCCGGCTGAGAAAAGTGAAAGAACACGCTACATGCAGGTGTCGCCTCGCCATGACACCAACATGTAGCTGGTTGCAACACTGGAGACGGAAGTCGCTGCCGCCATCGAAGACAGAGATGCAAAGGTGCCGATATATACAGTTATTGTCACGTTCTGACCTTAGTTCCTTTTTTATGTCTTTGTGTTAGTTTGGTCAGGGCGTGAGTTGGGGTGGGCAGTCTATGTTCTTTTTTCTTTTTTGTATTTCTGTGTTTGGCCTGGTATGGTTCTCAATCAGAGGCAGCTGTCGATCATTGTCTCTGATTGAGAATCATACTTAGGTAGCCTGTTTTCCCCATTTTGGGTGTGGGTGTTTATTTTCTGTGTAGTGTCTGTACACCTTGCAGAACTGTTTCGTTTTCTCATCGTTGTTATTTTGTGTAGTGTTCAGTTTTAAATTAAAATATGACGAACACTTACCACGCTGCATTTTTGTCCTCTTCTCCTTCACCAGACGAGAATCGTTACAGTTATCATTATACTACTGTTGTTATTACACCAGAGTTTAGTCCTAGAAATGTTTAACCCATGATAATTCTAGATCAGTTATCCAAAACTTCACCTTTTTTTTCTCTGCTCTCTCTCACCCTTCTACTCTCTCCCCACGCCCCTACCCTCTGCTCTCTCAGATCTAAGAAAAATGAGGTGATCAGGAAGTTGAAGAGCTCTGTCACACCCTGATCTGTATCTCCTGTCTTTGATTGTCCCCACCCCCCTCCAGGTGTCACCCATTATCCCCTGTGTATTTATACCTGTGTTCTGTTGCCAGTTTGTTCAAGTCAACCAGTGGTTTGTGTCTCAGCGCCTGCTTTTTCCAGTCTCTTTTCTCGCCCTCCTGGTTTTGACCCTTGCCTGTCCTGACTCCGAGCCCGTCTGCCTGACCCTGAGCCTGCCTGCTGACCTGTACCTTTGCCCCCCTCTGGATTACCGACCTCTGCTTTACCTTGAGCCTGCCTGCCGCCCTGTACCGTTGCCCCACCTCTGATTTACAGATCCCTGCCTGCCTTGACCTGTATTGACTGCCCCTGTTGGAAGGAATATTAAACTATTGTTTATTCGACGTGGTCTGCATCTGGGTCTTCCCTTCATACCTGATACTCTGCACCAGATGGAGAAGATCTGAGGACTTTGTGTTTGCAAACACAGCAGGAAACCGGCAAGCAGGGGTGCCAGGTCAAGCTAAAATTTCAAGCCCAATGACCACTCAAAACCGCCCAAAAAGCCTAAAAACTAGCCCACTTCTTTTCACAGCAAGAGAGGAGTTGCCATATCTATACAATAAACCCCTTTTCCATAAGGTTATCGAGCCAATTAAGGAATATCATAGTAACGTGTAACGACCGTTAAAGCAAAATTCGGTTTTCCTCAAAATAATTATTGTAAGCTATGACATGACGTAATAAAGGAATTTGAATATGTTTCAAGCGAAAATATCATTTGCCCTTATAAACTCGCCAGATCATTTTCCATCGATGGATGTCGATTTAACCTGCTTGACTGCTATGATTAAGTAATAAGGCACAAGGGGGTATGGTATATGGCCAATATACCACGGCTAAGGGCTGTTAAGAACGACGCAAAGCGGAGTGCCTGGATACAGCCTTTAGCCGTGGTATAGTGGCCATATACCACAAACCCCCAGGGTGCCTTATTGCTATTATAAACTGGTTACCAACGTAATTAAAACAGTAAAAAGTAATGTTTTGTCATATCCATGGTATATTGTTACGTACGCCTCTAGGAAGAGGGAACGCAACACCCTGCTACAACTCAACTCCCCGTGGAGTGAAAGAGGTATGGGACTGTAGGTGCGAGTAAGAATGACAAAAGGCAGAGAATTTACCGTTTACTAGGAATTTATTCCGTCACACGGTAAATTTGGGGAAAAGGGGCTGAACAGAACCAAAGCAAAGAAAATAAATGTCAAAGCCCCCTCTCCTACCTTAACTACCTACCCACTACTATCCTTACTCGCACCTACAGTCCCATACCTCTTTCACTCCACGGGGAGTTGAGTTGTAGCAGGGTGTTGCGTTCCCTCTTCCTAGAGGCGTACGTAACATATATGGTCTGATATACCACGGCTTTCAGCCAATCAGCATTCAGGGCTCGAACCAGGTTTATAATTGTAAATAAATCCCCTTTGCACATGTGCATAACTAAAGATACAGTGGGGAGAACAAGTATTTGATACACTGCCGATTTTGCAGGTTTTCCTACTTACAAAGCATGTAGAGGTCTGTCATTTTTATCATAGGTACACTTCAACTGTGAGAGACGGAATCTAAAACAAAAATCCAGAAAATCACATTGTATGAATTTTAAGTAATTAATTTGCATTTTATTGCATGACATAAGTATTTGATCACCTACCAACCAGTAAGAATTCCGGCTCTCACAGACCTGTTAGTTTTTCTTTAAGAAGCCCTCCTGTTCTCCACTCATTACCTATATTAACTGCACCTGTTTGAACTCGTTACCTGTATAAAAGACACCTGTCCACACACTCAATCAAACAGACTCCAACCTCTCCACAATGGCCAAGACCAGAGAGCTGTGTAAGGACATCAGGGATAAATTGTAGACCTGTACAAGGCTGGGATGGGCTACAGGACAATAGGCAAGCAGCTTGGTGAGAAGGCAACAACTGTTGGCACAATTATTAGAAAATGGAAGAAGTTCAAGATGACGGTCAATCACCCTCGGTCTGGGGCTCCATGCAAGATCTCACCTCGTGGGGCATCAATGATCATGAGGAATGTGAGGGATCAGCCCAGAACTACACGGCAGGACCTGGTCAATGACCTGAAGAGAGCTGGGACCACAGTCTCAAAGAAAACCATTAGTAACACACTACGCCGTCATGGATTAAAATCCTGCAGCGCACGCAAGGTCCCCCTGCTCAAGCCAGCGCATGTCCAGGCCCGTCTGAAGTTTGCCAATGACCATCTGGATGATCCAGAGGAGGAATGGGAGAAGGTCATGTGGTCTGATGAGACAAAAATAGAGCTTTTTGCTCTAAACTCCACTCGCCGTGTTTGGAGGAATAGAAGGATGAGTACAACCCCAAGAACACCATCCCAACCGTGAAGCATGGAGGTGGAAACATCATTCTTTGGGGATGCTTTTCTGCAAAGGGGACAGGACGACTGCACCGTATTGAGGGGAGGATGGATGGGGCCATGTATCGCGAGATCTTGACCAACAACCTCCTTCCCTCAGTAAGAGCATTGAAGATGGGTCGTGGCTGGGTCTTCCAGCATGACAACGACCCGAAACACACAGCCAGGGCAACTAAGGAGTGGCTCCGTAAGAAGCATCTCAAGGTCCTGGAGTGGCCTAGCCAGTCTCCAGACCTGAACCCAATAGAAAATCTTTGGAGGGAGCCGAAAGTCCGTATTGCCCAGCGACAGCCCCGAAACCTGAAGGATCTGGAGAAGGTCTGTATGGAGGAGTGGGCCAAAATCCCTGCTGCAGTGTGTGCAAACCTGGTCAAGAACTACAGGAAACGTATGATCTCTGTAATTGCAAACTAAGGTTTCTGTACCAAATATTCAGTTCTGCTTTTCTGATGTATCAAATACTTATGTCATGCAATAAAATGCAAATTAATTACTTAAAAATCATACAATGTGATTTTCTGGATTTTTGTTTTAGATTCCTTCTCTCACAGTTGAAGTGTACCTATGATAAAAATTACAGACCTCTACATGCTTTGTAAGTAGGAAAACCTGCAAAATCGTCAGTGTATCAAATACTTGTTCTCCCCACTGTATATCCGACAGAAGAGTTTGAGTGAAGTTGGACAGAGGATCTCGAAATCTCTGAGCAAGAAACAATTGGATGAACATAAAAACAAATGTTATCCTATTTTCTAGCAATCGTCCTGTTACGTGCCAGATGTTAAGACTACAAACCGGTATAAATGGCCCATTTGCGAGATTAACTTGTCATTTCTATAGGCATAGGCTACAGGGTTTATGATTAGAGTTACATTTTGCCATAGATTTCTTAGATAAAGGGAGGTAGCCTATAGACCCTGGTAGGCCTACATCTAATTTCAGATCGTCTACAGTAGCCTAGACAAGATGTAGGCAAGGTTTAGCAGTTTGCTTAGTTAAAATTAACATAGTAATTTATTCAACATGAATAGCGAGGCGATTTCGCAATAAGAAGTGCTTGTTTCCCCAAAAGCCTGCTGGAATAAGCTACAGAGGATGGGGTCATAATTTCAATCACTAAATTAAATATGAATCCTATGTGTAACAACTGAATATGCTTGTCAACAACAGCCAGTGTTTATTATATTGCACTTGTTTTACCTGTAGCCTAATCTGACTACTGTTATGGCCAATCTAATGCGTTCACAATAACACAAGGTAACAACAACAATAAACTGAAGTTATATGCTATTTATTAAATTGGTTTGCCTATCTCCAGATAGGCTACACAAGTGGCACAAATTGATTTGCAATGACTCCACTGATATCGTAATTTCAACATATTTATTGTATCAAATGTTGGCCTACAATGGCATATACATTAATAGGCTAATTGATGGCCAACAGAGGCAAATGTCTAATTTTCCACATTTAGCCTAATGTCAGTTTCATTGAGGACTTTTCCCCATAAAAAGAACCACACGAGGGAGTTCCATAATGTCCATTTCAAATTTCCACTTGGGCAGCCCCCGAGACCCAAGAAATGAGCATGCTTAAAGCACTTTGCTTGATACCGTTTTCTTTTAGCAATCAACATTAGAATGCAGTTTAAACCACCTCCAAGCGGATTTATGTAATTTTCTATTTACTTAACTAAGTCAGTTAAGGACAAATTCTTATTTACAATGACCGCCAACCAAAAGGCAAAAGGGTCGGGGGCTGGGATTAAAAATAAAATAAAATATTGAACAAAAGACATATCACGACAAGAGAGACACCACAACACTACATAAAGAGAGACATAAGACAACAACATAGCATGGCAGCAACACATGACAACACAGCATGGTAGCAATACAACATGACAACAACATGGTAGCAACACAACATGGCAGCAGCACAACATGGTAGCAGCACAAAATATGGTACAAACATTATTGGGCACAGACAACAGCACAAAGGGCAAAAAAGTAGAGACAACAATACATCACGCAAAGCAGCCACAACTGTCAGTAAGAGTGTCCATGAGTCTTTGAATGAAGAGATTGAGATAAAACTGTCCAGTTTGAGTGTTTTTTGCAGCTCGTTCCAGTCGTTAGCTACAGCGAACTGAAAAGACGAGCGACCAAGGAATGGGTGTTCTGTGGGGACCTTTAACAGAATGTGACTGGCCGAGCGGGTGTTGTATGTGGAGGATGAGGGCTGCAGTAAATATCTCAGATAGGGGGGAGTGAGGCCTAAGAGGGTTTTATAAATAAGCATCAACCAGTGGGTCTTGCGACGGGTATACAGAGATGCCCAGTTTACAGTATAGAGTGCAGTGATGTGTCCTATAAGGAGCATTGGTGGCAAATCTGATGGCCGAATGGTAAGTAACATCTAGACGCTCGAGAGCAACCTTACCTGCCGATCTATAAATTACGTATTCGTAATCTACCATGGGTAGGATGGTCATCTAAATCAGGGTTAGTTTTGTAGCTGTGGTGAAAGAGGAGCTATTACAATAGAGGAAACCAAGTCTAGATTTAACTTTAACCTGCAGCTTTGATATGTGCTGAGAGAAGGACAGTGTACTGTCTAGCCATACTCCCAAGTACTTGTATGAGGTGACTTCATCAAGCTCTAAACTCTCAGAGGTAGTAATCACACCGGTGGGGAAGAGGGGCATCACACCATAGGGGAGAGGGGCATTCTTCTTACCAAACCACATGACCTTTGTTTTGGAGGTGTTCAGTACAAGGTTAAGGGCAGAGAAAGCTTGTTGGACACTAAGAAAGCTTTGTTTTAGAGTGTTTAACACAAAATCCGGGGAAGGGTCAGCTAAGTATAAGACTGTATCATCTGCATGTAAATGCATGAGAGAGCTTCCTACTGCTTGAGCTATGTTGTTGATGTAAATTGAGAAGAGTGTAGGGCCTAGGATCGAGCTTTGGGGTACTCCCTTGGTAACAGGCAGTGGCTGAGACAGCAGATGTTCTGACTATATACATTTTACTCTTTGAGAGGTAGTAAGCAAACCAGGTCAAAGACCCCTCAGAGACTCCTTAGACGGCCCACAAGAATGGAATTGTCTACCTGTCACGCCCTAACTTTAGTTATATTTGTTTTCTTTATTTTTTGGTTAGGTCAGGGTGTGACAAGGGTGGTTTGTTTAGTTTTTGTATTTTGTATTGTCTAGGAGTTTTTGTCTTGTCTAGGGTTTTGTTTATCTATGGGGATTTTGTATGGTCTAGGGGTATGTAGATTTGTGGTGGCCTGAATTGGTTCCCAATCAGAGACAGCTGTTTCTCGTTGTCTCTGATTGGGGAGCCTATTTAGGTTGCCATTATCCATGTTGGTTTTGTGGGTAGTTGTTTTCTGTTTTGTGTTAGTACCTGACAGAACTGTTGCGTTTTGTTCCACTTTTGTTTTTTGTTTCAGTGTTCAGGTTATTAATAAACATCCTGAACACGTACCACGCTGTGCTTTGGTCTACTCCTTCTTCCTCAGACGAACATCGTGACACTACCGTATCAAAAGCTTTGGCCAAGTCAAAAGAAATAGCAGCACAACATTGCTTAGAATCAAGAGCAATGGTGACATATTTAGGACCTTTAAGGTTGCAGTGACACATCCATAACCTGAGCGGAAACCAGATTGCATACCAGAGAGAATACTATAGACATCAAGAAAGCGAGTCAGTTGATTATTGACAAGTTTTTCAAAACACTTTTGATAAACAGGGCAAAATAGAAATTGGTCTATAACAGTTAGGATCAGCTTGATCTCCCCCTTTAAATAAAGGATGCACCGTTGCTGTCTTCCAAGCAATGGGAACCTCCCCAGAGAGGAGAGACAGGTTAAAAAGGTCAGAGATAGGCTTTGCGGTGATAGGGGCCGCAACCTTAAAGAAGAAAGGCTCTTCTCTAAAGCATCTGACTGAGCTGTTTTTTGGGGGTCAAGTTTAAGGAGCTTCTTTAGCACCTCGGACTCAGTGACAGCCTGCAGGGAGAAACTTTGTAGCGGTGCAGGGGAAAAAGAGGGACGAGGAGGATCGGGGCTAGTCACGTTAGAAGGGTAATGCGCTCTACTGCGCCCCAAGTTTTTTTCCAGTGCTTTGTCTCCATTATTTCTTGATGTGCATCACTTCTAGAGTATTAATATGTTTTTATGGAAAATGGTTTGGAAATAGGTGTCTCCATAATGACAATCTAAATAGCCTACCTACAATTGGTAAAAAGTTGTCACAACGTGTGCACGTGCTGTTCGCTGTACTCTTCGCTCTCCTCACACTCACCTGACTCAGCCAATAACTGTAGCGCTCTCTCAACACACACACACACACACACACACACACACACACACACACACACACACACACACACACACACACACACACACACACACACACACACACACACACACACACACACACACACACACACACACACACACACAGTCTTGTACAGCTAACCTTGTGGGGACATACAATTCAGTCCCATTCAAAATCCTATTTTCCCTAACCCCTAACCCTAAACCTAACCCTAATCCTAACCCTAACCTTAACCCTAACCCTAACCCTAACCCTAACCCTAACCCAAAAACCTAAACTTTATCCTAACCCTAAACCTAACCCTAGCTCCTAACCCTAACCCTACAACTAACCCTAGCTCCTAACCTTAATATTTAACTTAATTCTAACCCTAACACTAATTCTAACCTTAACCCTAAACCCCCTAGAAATAGCATTTGACCTTGTGGGGACTAACAAAATGTTCCCAGTTGGTCAATTTTTACTTTGTTTACTATTCTTGTAGGGACTTCTGGTCCCCACAAGAATAGTTAAACACGTCCACACACACACACACACACACACACACACACACACACACACACACACACACACACACACACACACACACACACACACACACACACACACACACACACACACACACACACACACACACACACACACACACACACACACACACACACACACACACACACACACCTCCAGCCCTCCCCACCACTCACTCAGCCACAGTCAGGCAGTGAAATACATATTTAAGAGAAATGCCATTGCGGCCGCGGTACAACTTAGAAATAGCCCCAAAACCCGCGACCAATACATTTTCACCCGCGACATCGTTTTCAAGTAACCCAATTTGGCAGGAAAATCGTGAACATGGCACCACTGCCGACAAGCAGGGCGGATAAGACGCCAAGACCTCAGAGCGGGGGCGGGCCCGCATGCAGCAGGAAGCCAATAAGCTGAGAGTTCAGTTTAACAACCTGGGCCCGGTTTCCTGATAGAGATGGAACTTACATACTGACCACACCAATCGCGATACATGCGCGAGTGTTGCAAAATAAATGTACACATACATGTTATTCAATCATTTCATCCAAACTGCTCAACAAGCGTCTGCATAGCCAGGCAGTAAAATAGTGCTTGGTTCTATTTTTGACACTTGAGCTGCAAGTCCTGTCTCTCCCATCTCCTCCTTGGTTTTTAGGAGCATATACCCACGTGGGTGATTGAAAGATAAACTGAGATCCACACTCCAGGCCAGTTGGTGGTGGTAATGCACCTTAAAACCCCTTGACACTACAGGGGGTGCTGTTTCAACTTGGACATTTATCGTTCCCAAATTAAACAGCCTCGTACTCAATTCTTGCTCGTACAATATGCATATTAGTATTACTATTGGATAGAAAACAATCTCTAGTTTCTAAAACCGTTTGAATTATGTCTGTGGGTGAACCAGAACTCTTTCTGCAGCGAAATCCATTAAAGGAACTGCGAAGGTCTGAAAACGAGGCTCTGTTCTCAGATCAGTTTAAAGCTCTGTATGTATCCTATGGGTCGACATGAACTCCACCCGCCTTCCCCTGGATGTCAGTAACCAATGAGAAGTGGAATGGAGTGTCTACGTAGTTCTCAGAGCTTATAAAAGGCCAAGGAACGAAGTGCGCTCTCTTTTCGTCGTTCGTCATTGCGCAAAGCAAGACCTCAAGATGGCATTTTGAAACGCTGTTATCGGCCTTAGCTATATCCGTCTGTAATTTAATTCGATATAGGTGTTAGAAACATCATAACAAAGTTATTTTAAACCGAGTTATATCAGTTTATGCGAGTATATTGCTATTTTCGGAATTTCCTTAGTATTGCGTTTTGGGGATTTGGGAATGTTGTGGCCACATAGCTAGCTGCTAATTCCGAAGTTGAAGACGACGTTTTACAACCAAGCAACGATTCTTTTGGACAAAGGACACCTTGCCCAAGATTCTGATGGAAGCTCGTCCAAAAGTAAGAACTATTTATGATGTTATTCCGTATTTATGTGGAAAAATGTAAACGCATTTGTCCGCCGTTATTGCGGCACTAGTCTGGCTGTAACGCACACTGTATGTCTAGTAACGTTAATTTTAAAAATCTAACTCAGCGGTTGCATTAATAACTAATGCATCTTTCATTTGCTGTCCAACCTGTATTTTTTAGTCAATCTAATCGATAAATAATCGTAAACTTAGGTGCCTTTCCAAGATGGCGCCGGCCAGAATGCATGACCTGTTGCCACTGATCACATTGTATAACAACGATTTGTGCTGCTAAATATGCACATTTTCGAACAAAACCTATATGCATTGTATAATATGATGTTACAGGACTGTCATCTGACGAAGTATATCAAGGTTAGTCCAAAATTATATATCTTTTGCTGTATTGTTACGATCGCTAACCTGTGCTGCTGGTAAATTGCTTGTGTTTCTGGCTATTGTGCTAAGCTAATATAATGCTATATTGTGTTTTCGCTGTAAAACACTTAAAAAATCTGACATATTGGCTGGATTCACAAGATGTTGGGCTTTCATTTGCTGTACGCTGTGTATTTTTCAGAAATGTTTTAAGATGAGTAATTAGGTATTTGACGTTGGTCTCTGTAATTATTCTGGCAGCTTCGGCACTATTTCAGATTGCAGCTGCAATGTAGAACTGTGATTTATACCTGAAATATGCACATTTTTCTAAAAAAACATATGCTATACAATAAATATGTTATCAGACTGTCATCTTATGAAGTTGTTTCTTGGTTAGTGGCTATTTATATCTTTATTTGGTCGAATTAGTGATGGCTACTGATGGAGTAAAAAACTGGTGGAGTAAAAAAAGTGGTGTCTTTTGCTAACATGGTTAGCTAATAGATTTACATATTGTGTCTTCCCTGTAAAACATTTTAAAAATCAGAAATGATGGCTGGATTCACAAGATGTGTATCTTTCATCTGGTGTCTTGGACTTGTGATTTAATGATATTTAGATGCTAGTATTTACTTGTGACGCTATGCTAGGCTATGCTAGTCAGCTTTTTTACTGTGGGGGGTGCTCCCGGATCCGGGTTTGGGAGGAATTAGAGGTTAAAGTTGGTTGCGAACCGCCATATTAAGTCCACAGAAGAAGACGAAGAAGAAGAAGAAGAAGACTGAAGGAGAAGAGATTACTAGAAACTGACTAGGTTTCCCCTTTTATCTGTGGATCAATTGTCAGAGTAGAGAACACACGATTTTGTGTGACAAAAAAATAGGTCAAAATTCTTAAAAGATCAAGAAAAAAAGACCTTGTGCATTTCAGGGAAAATAGCAACCGAATGTTTATATTAGCTAGCAACAGCAAGCTAGCTAGCTAAATGGCCATTAATTTTTCATTTTTCCCCAAATTAATATAGTTGGTTCAGATTTCGTTTTGATATTTCAACCTGCGTGTCCTGATCAACTTTCTCCATTCAAATCTTTCTTTAACATACAAATTATTTCCAAATACTGATGATGGGATCAGCTCCTAGAGAGATATTACCACATACGGCTTCAAATATTGAGGCGGCTTATTCAAATGCTTGCCCAAATAAAAATGCATGTTAGGCTACACATCATGAAATATTGTAATGTGTGTACACATTTGAATGTCTCTCAGCACATAATGTTATGCAAATGAGTTGCTGTAGGTGATGATGCTGGGGCATGTTGAGAGTTAGTGAGTTTTGAGAGGCACCTATGTGCGTCGGGTTCGTGCTGGGGTGCACTGTGTTCATCCAAATAAACAACAACTTGATTATTTCATTAGAAATCATCGTCCTAGACTGTTAACGCTAGTTAACAAACTATGTGTGAGTTTTGATGGCCTTACAGGCTGGTTACAAATTGGTGGCATGTCAACTACTGTATATAGCTAACAACAACTCGCTAGCTTGGCTAACATTGGCTGGCTAGCTGCGTGGGAAAATGGAGGGAGAAGTCGAACAACCCGAGAACAGCAATCAACAACCACCGACTGACAGCTAGGGTTCATGCCAGAATCTTTTGAGGGGAAAGAAGGCGAATTGACTGCTTGGTTTGAACACTTTGAGTTAGCAGTGCAAGTGAATGGCTGGCTCTCTGCATCTTTCTTATGATTTTGCTGAGGGGAAACGTGCAGCGATTTTGCAGTACTTTACCTCAGGATACCAAGAATGATTACAACAGCGTGTAGTGGCTTTGCAGCAGCATTTTAAGCCACTGGAGCATTCTGACTGAAATCATGCATTTTCTCATGACAGAAAACGTAATGTGCGTGAGTGTATTCGTGACTTTGAACATGATTTAACTTAAGCAGGCTAGCTTCAAAGGCTGACAACGAGAGCACACGTGTTTCGCTGCATGAGACCCTTTAATTACATACGTTGGGTACAGTGATCTTCGTATGCACCTGTGCAAGGCAGTGCCAAAAACGTTGGAAGAGGCAATTAGCATTGCTACAGAGCTTGATCAGATAAGGCAGCTAGAATTACTGGAAAGCAAAGACACTACACACTACAAAGTGTGCAGTTAGTTTCAGAATGGGTGGCAAGGAATAAGTTAGTCCTAAATATCTCAAAAACTAAAAGCATTGTATTTGAGACAAATCATTCATTAAACCCTAAACCTCAACTAAATCTTGTAATCAATAATGTGGAAATTGAGCAAGTTGAAATGACAAACTGCTTGAAAGTAACCCTGAATTGTAAACTGTCATGGTCAAAACATTGATACAACAGTAGCTAAGATGGGGAGAAGTCTGTCCCAAACAAAGTGATGCTCTACCTTCTGAACAGCACTATCAACAAGGCAGGTCCTACAGGCTCTAGTTATGTCGCACCTGGACTACTGTCCAGTCGTGTGGTCAGGTGCCACAAAGAGGGACTTCGAAAAATTGCAATTGACTCAGAACAGTGCAGCACGACTGGCCCTTGGATGTACACAGAGAGCAAACATTAATAATATCTCTCCTGTCTCAAAGTAGAGGAAATATTGACTTAATCACTACTTGTATTTATGAGAGGTATTGACATGTTGAAAGCACCGAGCTGTCTGTTTAAACAACTAGCACACAGCTCAGACACCCATGCATACCCCATAAGACATGCTACCAGAGGTCTCTTCACAAACCCTAAGTCCAGAACAGACTATGGGAGCTGCACAGTACTACATAGAGCCATGACTACATGGAACTCTATTCCACATCAGGTATCTGATGCAAGCAGTAGAATCAGATTTAAAAAACAGATAAAAATACAAATCAAATCAAATTGTATTTGTCACATACACATGGTTAGCAGATGTTAATGTGAGTGTAGCGAAATGCTTGTGCTTCTAGTTCCGACAGTGCAGTAATATCTAACAAGTAATCTAACAAATTAACAACGACTACCTTATACACACAATGTAAGGGGATGGAGTAAGAATATGTCCAGATGTGCGATGGCTGTGTGGCATAGGGAAGATGCAATAAATGGTATAAAATACACTATACACATATGAGATGAGTAACGTAGGATAAGTAAACATTATTAAAGTGCCATTATTTAAAGTGGCTAGTGATACCATTATTCAATCCATTCATTAAAGTGGCCAGTGATTTGAGTCTGTATGTTGGCAGCAGCCTCTTTATGTTAGTGATGGCTGTTTAACAGTCTGATGGCCTTGAGATAGAAGCTGTTTTTCAGTCTCTCGGTCCCAGTTTTGATGCACCTGTACTGACCTCCTGCCTTCTGGATGATAGCGGGGTGAACAGGCAGTGGCTCGGGTAGTTGTTGTCCTTGATGATCTTTTTGGCTTTCCTGTGACATCGGGTGCTGTAGGTGTCCTGGAGAGCAGGTAGTTTGCCCCCGGTGATGTGCTGTGCAGACCGCACCACCCTCTGGAGAGCCTTGGGGTTGTGGGCGGTGCAGTTGCCATACCCGACGGTGATACAGCCCGACAGGATGCTCTCGGTTGTACAACTGTAGAAGTTTGTGATTGTTTTAGGTGACAAGCCAAGTTTATTCAGCCTCCAGAGGTTGAAGAGGCGCTGTTGCGCCTTCTTCACCACGCTGTCTGTGTGGGTGGACCATTTCAGTTTGTCTGTGGCCCGTCAGAAAGTCCAGGACCCAGTTGCACAGGGCGGCATCAAGACCCAGGGTCTCAAGCTTAATGATGAGTTTGGAGGGTACTGTGGTGTTGAATGCTGAGCTGTAGTCAATGAACAGCATTCTTACATAGATATTCCTCTTGTCCAGATGGGATAGGGCAGTGTGCAGTGTGGTGGCGATTGCATCATCTCAGGACCTATTGGGGTGGTAAGCAAATTGGAGTCGGTCTAGATTATCAGGTAGGGTGGAGGTGATATGATCCTTGACTAGTCTCTCAAAGCACTTCATGATGACAGAAGTGAGTGCTACGGGGCGATAGTCATTTAGTTCAGTTACCTTAGCTTTCGGGAACAGGATCAACGGTGGCCATCTTGAAGCATGTGGGGACAGCAGACTGGGATCGGGATTGATTGAATATGTCCGTAAACCCACCAGCCAGCTGGTCTGCGTATGCTCTGAGGATGCGGCTAGGGATGCCGTCTGGGCCAGCAGCCTTGCGAAGGTTAACGTCGGTCACGTTGAAGGAGAGCCCACAGTCTTTGGTACACCTTATGCAACAGCGGGGACTGTGAAGCAACACAAACATAGGCACAGACACATGCATATACACTCATGATAACATACGCACTATACACACACTAACACATGGATGTTGTGTTGTAGATATGTGGTAGTGGAGTATGGTCCTGAGGGCACACACTTAATGTGTGGTGAATTCTGTAATGAATGTATTGTCAATGCATTCTGAATGTATATGGTTACTGTACAGATTCCATGAGTAATTGTAAAAAAAAAATGTATCCATGTTATTAAACACAAGGTGTGTTTCAGTCTAAGAAGGGGATAATGTAATGTGTTTACACATTCGAATGTCTCTCAGCCTGTCACACAATATTATACAAATTAGTTGCTGTGTGTGATGATGCTGGGGCATGCTTAGAGTGAGTGAGTTTTAGGCTCCTTACAAAATTACAAACAGTAGTCTAGAAGTAGCAAAGTAGAAGTCAATTGATTGAACATGAAATGTATTTTAATGTTTGACATAGGCCTATAGCTTACTGTTTATATTTTAATGCAGTCATCTTGGTTTTCATTCAAAGCGACTTTTTATATGTCACTTGTTTGTATCAATTGCAAAGACATTGGCAACTTTGAATTTGTAGTCAACTTCATTCTGATGTTATGGCGGTCACAGAGAGACGGATAAATCATGTAATTCGATGTTTAGTCATCTATAAGCTGTTCTACGAGTTGTCTGAGGAAGGCACTAGATTACACGCGTTTTCAAGTGCAAGGTTAATAACAATGGTTTTGGGAAACAGCTTGGAGATATAACGTTGCTCCTATGAAGGTTCTAAGGATGAATTTAGCCTTAAGATGCTTTTGGGAAACCAGGCCCTGATTGCTGAGAACCGCCAGTGAGAGACTGTGCTCCGCAAGGTGGGAGACACCTAGCCCCTGCCCCTTATCTAAAACGTTTTGTAGGTGTTCTCTATGCATGCAGTAGATCCTGCACTGTGAAAATGTAACTTTAGTCAATGTTGTTGTTCTCTTCCCCTTCTGGCAGAAAAAGAACAAAGTGGAAACAGAAATAGAGAACTTCTGCTTTTCCATTTTAGGAATTAGACCAGCACAAATAACACAATGTAAAACAGCATATTTAGATTTTTGATATGTGAGTTACAAATGGAGACACAACTGGATGTGTAAAGTAGGTTTAATATAAACACATAGGACTCAAAACAAGGAAGCCATGCCTAAACACAGATACATGTACCTCCATGTTGCTGCTGTCAATTGTGAGAAGGACATTTAACACTGCATTCAGACTAATTACCAGAATAAGCAGGTCAGCATTACACAGGTTAATTCTTTTTTTAAAAACAGGACACCACAACACTTTAAATGTGTTACTGAGTCCACATTTGATCAAATTGGGAGAAGAACAAGTGAAGGAAGTAGCATAGGGAAAATGGGTGATAGAGATAAGATGGAGAGTTCCAAAGTGTCCGAGGTTCAGTGGTGTAGAGTACTTAAGTAAAAATACTTTAAAATACTACTTAAGTAGTGTTTTGGGGTATCTGTACTTTACTTTACGAATTATATTTTTGCCAACTTTTACTTTTACTTCACTACATTCCTAAATACAAAATAATGTACGTTTTACTCCATACATTTTCCCTGACACCCAAAAGTTTGTTACATTTTGACAGGAAAATCATCCAATTCACACACTTATCAAGAGAACATCCCTGGTCATCCCTACTGCCTCTGACCTGGCGCTCACGAAACACAAATGCTTCGTTTGTAAATTATGCGTTGGAGTGTTGGAGTGTGCCCCTGGCTATCCGTCCCCAAAAAATTGTGCCATCTGGTTTGCTTAATATAAGGAATTTGAAATGGTTTATACTTTTGATACTTAAGTACATTTTAACAATTCCATTTACTTTTGATATTTAAATATATTTAAAACCAAATACTTTTAGACTTTAACTCAGGTATTTTTTTACTGGGTGACTTTCACTTTTACTTTTCTATTAAGGTATCTTAACTTTTACTCAAGTATGACAATTGAGTACTTTTTCCATCACTGCCGAGGGTGAGGTACCATGGGGCATAAAAGGCATAGTGTGGAATAAGGGGTGTTGTGGGACATGAAGGCACAAGGATGAAGGATGGCCCCTACTCCCACGTCGGAAGCGTCAACCTCCACCACAAACTGATGGGTTGGATCCGGATGAATGAGGAAGGGGGCAGAAGTGAATCGTTGCTCCAGATCCACAAAAGCCTTGTACGCTGCTGGGGACCATGTGAACAGTACCATGGGAGAGGTGAGCGCAGAGAGGGGAGCCGCCAGGTTGCTGTAGCCCCGAATGAAACTGCGGTAAAAATGAGCAAACCCCAGAAACCATTGTAGCTGCACCCTAGACGTGGGTTGGAGCCAATCCACCAACGCTCTCACTTTTTCCGGATCCATCTGAACATTCCCTTCAGTGATGATGTTTACCAGAAAATAGACAGTGGAGCGGTGGAACTTGCACTTCTCCGCTTTTACAAACAACTGATTCTCCAGGAGGCGCTGAAGGACTTGTTGAACATGGAGAACATGTTCTTGGGCAGAACGGGAGAAAATCAGGATGTCATCAAGATAGACAAAAACAAAACGATTCAACATGTCCCGGGCAAGATCGTTGACCAGGGCCTGGAAGACAGCGGGAGCGTTGGTGAGTCCAAACGGCATGACCAGGTACTCATAACATCGAATTAACCACAGTTTATTAATCCAACAGCGGCAGGCAAAAGACAGGTCAAGGGCAGGCAGGGGTCAGTAATCCAGATAGTTGGGGCAAAGGTTCAGGACGGCAGGCAGCCTCAGGGTCAGGGCAGGCAGAAACGGTCAAAACCGTGCTTCTGCACCCCTTTTAGGTCGTTGTCCAAAATATCCGGCCCATGACCAGTCATACTCGGGGTCTCAGTGTGTGTCCCTCAACGTCATTCCGTCTCAGTTGCAGGATTCAAATCGTGGTCATCGTGTGTCTGTGAATCACAACCTTAAAGACGATGAGTGATTTTATTCACTCATCGTGAATTTTATGGAATGGTCTGCCTACCCATGTGAGAGACGCAGACTCGGTCTCAACCTTTAAGTCTTTATTGAAGACTCATCTCTTCAGTAGGTCCTATGATTGAGTGTAGTCTGGCCCAGGAGTGTGAAGGTGAACGGAAAGGCTCTGGAACAACGAACCGCCCTTGCTGTCTCTGCCTGGCCGGTTCCCCTCTCTCCATTGGGATTCTCTGCCTCTAACCCAATTACAGGGGCTGAGTCACTGGCCTACTGGTGCTCTTTCATGCCGTCCCTAGGAGGGGTGCGTCACTTGAGTGGGTTGAGTCACTGACGTGATCTTCCTGTCTGGGTTGGCGCCCCCCCTTGGGTTGTGCTGTGGCGGAGATCTTTGTGGGCTATACTCGGCCTTGTCGCAGGATGGTAAGTTGGTGGTTGAAGATATCCCTCTAGTGGTGTGGGGGCTGTGCCTTGGCAAAGTGGGTGGGGTTATATCCTTCCTGTTTGGCCCTGTCCGGGGGTATCATCGGATGGGGCCACAGTGTCTCCTGACCCCTCCTGTCTCAGCCTCCAGTATTTATGCTGCATTAGTTTATGTGTCGGGGGGCTAGGGTCAGTCTGTTATATCTGGAGTACTTCTGTCTTATCTGGTGTCCTGTGTGAATTTAAGTATGCTCTATCTAATTCTCTCTTTCTCTCTTTCTTTCTCTCTCTCGGAGGACCTGTGCCCAAGGACCATGCCTCAGGACGACCTAACATGATGACTCCTTGCTGTCCCCAGTCCACCTGGCCGTGCTGCTGCTCCAGTTTCAACTGTTCTGCCTGCGGCTATGGAACCCGGACCTGTTCACCGGACGTGCTACCTGTCCCAGACCTGCTGTTTTCAACTCTCTAGAGACCGCAGGCGCGGTAGAGATACTCTTAATGATCGGCTATGAAAAGCCAACTGACATTTACTCCTGAGGTGCTGCACCCTCGACAACTACTGTGATTATTATTATTTGACCATGCTGGTCATCTATGAACATTTGAACATCTTGGCCATGTTCTGTTATAATCTCCACCCGGCACAGCCAGAAGAGGACTGGCCACCCCTCATAGCCTGGTTCCTCTCTAGGTTTCTTCCTAGGTTCTGGCCTTTCTAGGGAGTTTTTCCTAGCCACCGTGCTTCTACACCTGCATTGCTTGCTGTTTGGGGTTTTAGGCTGGGTTTCTGTACAGCACTTTGAGATATCAGCTGATGTACGAAGGGCTATATAAATACATTTGATTTGATTTTGATTTGATTTGATCACAGCATTTTCACAAATTGAGCCATACACAATACAATTTAAGCATCGAGGACAGCATTTTGTTGACAACATGGTGGTTTACAATATGTCTACTGTGAGGGAATAATGGAAGAATATTAACCAAGCTGTAGGTCAATTTGAGTGTGTGTGGTCACTTAGGCCTGCACATCAACCAGTACTGGGATCATTGGAGACTTGGGATGCTTGCTCTCAGAGTGCTGCTTGAATGTCTTCAGGTCCGCGTCTATAAAGGTCAAGTACAACATGGAGGAAGTTAACAATCTGTGGCTTAGATTGAATTCAAAGTCGACACAAATGATAAACTAAGCAATACGACGCAACAAACTACTACACATATGAAAGACTACCACACATGCTGTTACAATAGCCTACACATGGAGTGGAACCTAAAGGCACATACAGTACCAACCAATAATACTCACCCGACAGACAGGGCAGAATATTTAACAGCCAACAGACTGTTAAATAGTCACCACTAGCCGGCCTCCGCCCAGTACCCTGCCCTGAACTTAGTCACTGTTACTAGCCGGCTACCACCTGGTACTCTACCCTGCATCTTAGAGACTGCTGCCCTATATGTACATAGTCATTGAACACTGGTCACTTTAATTATGTTTGCATACTGTTTTACCCATTTCATATGTACAGTGCCTTCAGAAAGTATTAACTTCCTCTTGACTTTTTCCACATTTTGTCGTGTTACAGCCTGAATTTAAAATGGATTCAATTGAGATGTTTTGTCACCTACAAACAATACCCCATAATGTGAAAATGGAATTCGTTTTTCTGAATTTTTACATACATTTAAAATGAAAAGTTGAAATGTCTTGAGTCAATGAGTACTCAACCCATTTGTCATGGCAAGCCTAAATACGTTCAGACGTAAAAATGTGCTTAACAAGATAATACGTTGCATGGACTCACTCTGGGTGCAATAATAGTGTTTTAACATGATTTTTGAATGACTGCCTCATCTCTGTACCCCACACATACAATTATCTGTAAGGTCCCTCAGTCGAGCAGTGAATTTCAAACACAGATTCAACTACAAAGACCAGGGAGGTTTTCCAATGCCTTGCAAAGAGCACCTATTGGTAGATGTTAAAAAACAAAAAAAAGCAGTTATTGTGAAGTTAAGTTATTAATTACACTTTGGATGGTGTATCAATACACCCAGTCACTGCAAAGATACAGGCGTCCTTCCTAACTCAGTTGCCGGAGAGGAAAGAAACCGCCCAGGGATTTCACCACTTACAGAGTTTATTGGCTGTAATAGGAATGCTATTGTATTTTATTTTGATCAATTTTAGAATAAGGCTGTAACGTAACAAAATGTGGAAAAAGTCAAGAGTTCTGAATACTTTCAGAATGCACCGTATATACAGTACCGGTCAAAAGTGTGGACACACCTACTCATTCAAGGATTTTGTCTTTATATTTACTATTTTCTACATTGTAGAATAATAGTGAAGACATCAACACTATGAAATAGCACATATGCAATCATGTAGTGAGCAAAAAATATTTAACAAATCAAAATATATTTTAGATTTTAGATTCTTCAAAGTAGCCACCCTTGTCTTTGCACAATCTTGGCATTCTCTCAACCAGCTTCACCTGGAATGCTTTTCCAACAGTCTTGAAGTCTCATCCCAAACCAACAGTCTCATCCCAAACCATCTCAATTGGGTTGAGGTCGGGTGATTGTGGAGGCCAGGTCATCTGATGCAGCATACCATTACTCTCCTTCTTGGTCAAATAGCCCTTACACAGCCTGGAGGTGTGTTGGGTCCTTGTCCTGTTGAAAAACAAATGATAGTCCCATTAAGCACAAACCAGATGGGATGGTGTATCGGTGCAGAATGCTGTGGTAGCAATGCTGGTTAAGTGTGCCTTGAATTCTAAATAAATCACAGACAGTGTCACCAGCAAAGCACCCCCACACCATGATACCTCCTCCTCCATGCTTAGTGGAACCACAAATACGGAAATCATCCGTCTCACAAAGACACAGCGGTTGGAACCAAAAATCTCAAATTTGGACTAATTGCAGAAGTATTATTGTCATCATGGCATGTTTGCTGCACAGTGATGATCATCACATTAGTATCTGTGTGGAAACAGCACAAGATATGGAATGCCAACCCCCAACAATAATCCCTGCAGTATCCTCTGTCTGTCCACTTGATCATCCTACACATGGTAAACTGGCTTTAGTAGGAAGCTGAGAAGGGCTCTGTTTGAGGTTGTTAACTATGGCAGACTGATCCTGAATGAAGAGCTGGGTCTGGAGAGCAAAATACATTCAGATTTTACTGTAAGCAAATTATTTTGCCCTCTACTCTACAACACTGTGACATCACTAACCTTCTCTAACTGTAACATCAACGTGACATCACTAACCTTCTCCAGCTCTGACATCACCGTGACATATGCCATGTTCATATGCTAGGAAACTCGAAAATTTCCGACTTGCTGATTCGTTGACAGCGGCACTGCAACCAGTTAGCAAATCGGAAATGCCAGAGTTTCCTAGTTCCGACTAGCAAGTTAACGCGGCAATAGCTGACCTTCAGCTGTCATCACTAACCTTCTCTATCTGTAACATCACTGTGACATCACTGACCTTCTCCAGCTATGACATCACTGAGCTTCTCCAGCTGTGACATCACACATTTTCTCCAGCTGTGTCACTGTGTCATCGATGGCTACTCCCTCTTCCTACCCTGCGGTCCCACCCATCATGTGGTAAAGATTAAAGGTTACCACTTTGGTTTGGCCCAATAGAAGTGTCTCCTTCGCTGCTTTGGTTTGGATGTGGTACCATGTGTTCACCTGAACCCCCCCGCCCCCCCAAAAAAACGGTTTATAGTCTGGAAATAGACACATGGACTGTACTATATGGTAAATCTGGGACCCATCTAAAGGTCTGTGAGTGTGTGATCAGGTCTGGTACCCATCTGAGAGTGTTGACGCGTATCTGGTCCAGCTCTGTCTGTAGCTGAGACAACAGGTTTTTCTTCTGCAGAATACCGCAGCTCTGCTGGTCTGTGTATCTCTGTTGTGCCCCCGGTTGGCCGCCAGCCTGATCCTGCACCTCGCTTCTTTCCCTCTGCTGCAACTGCTCTCTGGTGGATAGCAGGGTGGCAAACCTCCCCAGCAGCAGCTATATCTCTTCATACTAAATATACAGTTGAAGTCGGAAGTTTACATACACTTAGGTTGGATTCATTAAAACTTGTTTTTCAACCACTCCACAAATGTCTTGTTAACAAACTATCGTTTTGGCAAGTCGGTTAGGACATCTACAAGTCATTTTTTTACAGACAGATCATTTCACTTATCATTCACTGTATCCCAATTCCAGTGGGTCTGAAGTTTACATACAATAAGTTGACTGTGCCTTTCAAAAGCTTGGAAAATTCCAGAAAATGATGTCATGGCTTTAGAAGCTTCTGATAGGCTAATTGACATAATTTGAGTCAATTGGAGGTGTACCTGTGGATGTATTTCAAGGACTACCTTCAAACTCAATGCATCTTTGCTTGACATCATGGGAAAATCAAAAGAAATCAGCTAAGACCTCAGAAAAAAATTGTAGACGTCCACAAGTCTGGTTCATCCTTGGGAGCAATTTCCAAACACCTGAAGGTACCACGTTCATCTGTACAAACAATAGTATGCAAGTATAAACACCATGTGACCACGCAGTCGTCATACCGCTCAGGAAGGAGACGTGTTCTGTCTCCTAGAGATGAACGTACTTTGGTGCGAAAAGTGTAAATCAATCCCAGAACAACAGCAAAGGACCTTGTGAAGATGCTGGAGGAAACAGGTACCAAAGTATTTCTATCCACAGTAAAACGTGTCCTAAATCGACATAACCTGGAAGAAGCCACTGCTCCAAAACAGCCATAAAAAAGCCAGACTACGGTTTGCAACTGCACATGGGAACATAGATCGTACTTTTTGGAGAAATGTCCTCTGGTCTGATGAAACAAAAATAGAACTGTTTGGCCATAATGACCATCGTTATGTTTGGAGGAAAAAGGGGGAGGCTTGCAAGCCGAAGAACACCATCCCAACCGTGAAGCACGTGGGTGGCAGCATCATGTTGTGGGGGTGCTTTGCTGCAGGAGGGACTGCACTTCACAAAATAAATGGTATCATGAGGAAAGAAAATTATGTGGATGTATTGAAGCAACATCTCAAGACATCAGTCAGGAAGTTAAAGCTTGGTCACAAATGGGTCTTCCAAACGGACAATGACCCCAAGCATACTTCCAAAGTTGTGGCAAAATGGCTTAAGGACAACAAAGTCAAGGTGTGGCCATCACAAAGCCCTGACCTCAATCCCATAGAAAATGTGTAGGCAGAACTGAAAAAGCATGTGCGAGCAAGGAGGCCTACAAAACCTGACTCAGTTACACCAGCTTTGTCAGGAGGAATGGTCCAAAATTCACCCAACTTACTGTGGGAAGCTTGTGGAAGGCTACCCGAAATGTTTGACCCAAGTTAAACAATTTAAAGGCAATGCTACCAAATACTAATTGAGTGTATGTAAACTTCTGACCCACTGGGAACATGATGAAAGAAATAAAAGCTGAAATAAATCATTCTCTCTACTATTATTTTGACATTTCACATTCTTAAAATAAAGTGGTGATCCTAACTGAACTAAGACAGGGACTTTTTACTAGGATTAAATGTCAGGAATTGTGAAAAACTGAGTTTAAATGTATTTGGCTAAGGTGTACGTAAACTTCTGCCTTCAACTGTACACATGCACACGTTATACATTTGAACATGAAGCTAGGTTTAGGGTTATGGTTGAGGATTAGGTTTGAACCGGGATGTGGACATGAAGTTAGGGTTAGGGTTGTGGTTGAAGATAGGATTTGGGTTGAACCAGGATGTGGAAATTCCATTTGCAACAAACATGAGCTGTTAGATTAATCAGCCCACATTTCCAAGAGAATGCAAGTGCGCTGATCCCACAAGAAATATGGATTTTTTTTTAAAGTTAAGAATGTTAGCGGCATATCCAGAGACCAAAAAGTTTAATAGATAAACACATTTCTCAGGAGGGGTGAATTGTAGAGGTTTATCCATTATAACTTTTCAGGTCATTTTCTGTAACTTTCCCAGAAACTTCAAACTTCAAATTGGCACAAATGAACAAGCCGTAGTGAGTGCCAGTCTTGGGTACCTTGATCAGTCTGAGGACCTGTTCCAGGAAGGTCCAGTAGAGGGCAATCTTCTCCACCATGCACTGCAGCCTCAGTTTGCAAGCCTCCAGGAGCGCACTCTTGTCTCTCCCTCCCTCTTTCTGACGCACAGCATCCCTCTCTCGTTCCGACTTCTTCTCAACATGGCCTCGCTTTGCCTCGTTCTCCTGCAAGATGGCACATGTGACTATGATGGTTTTTCCAGTGTCTGTGTGTGTGTTAGCCACCCAATATGAGGAATTTGTCAAATTTGAGCAGAGACTCCTTCAGTTTCTCCTCCTTATCTCTCCGCCTTCGCAAACTCTCCATCTTATGTATTAAGTAGTTGTTGTGGAATTGTTAGATTACTTGTTAGATATTACTGCACTGTCAAACTAGAACCACAAACATTTCGCTACACTTGCATTAACATCTGTTAACCATGTGTATGTGACCAACACATTATTTATTTGATAAACAAAGACAAACACATACAAACACATACAAACACATACAAACACACACAAACACATAGAAACACACACAAACACATACAAACACATACAAACACATACAAATGCACATTAAGAGTTGTTCCTTAACAGTCTGAAAATAATTCTCTTGATCCAAGGCAATTTTATCTGCTGTCTCCAGGGAGTTTCTGATCAGCAGTTAGAAACTTGAGAAACTTTCCCTTCGGACTGCCCTCTACCCTGCTGTACTATCCTGTCTCTATGGCAATACATGGACAAAGCCTCTGTTGCCCCCAATGGCAAACTACTGACATAGAAGCTCCACTACAGTGTGTGTATGTGTGTGTGTGTGTGTGTGTGTGTGTGTGTGTGTGTGTGTGTGTGTGTGTGTGTGTGTGTGTGTGTGTGTGTGTGTGTGTGTGTGTGTGTGTGTGTGTGTGTGTGTGTGTGTGTGTGTGTGTGTGTGTGTGTGTGTGTGTGTGTGTGTGTGTGTGTGTGTGTGTCTGATAAGGCTTGTGGTCTGTTTTCCATTCTGTATCTCTGTCTCTCTCTCTACTTCTATTTATAGCCTACCTGCATATCTATAAGGTCTATATTTAGCCTATATAAACTCAGCAGAAAATGAAACGTCCTCTCACTGTCAACTGCGTTTATTTTCAGCAAACTTAATATGTGTAAATACTTGTATGAACATGACAAGATTCAACAACTGAGACATACACTGAACAAGTTATACAGACATGTGACTAACATAAATGGGATAATGTGTCCCTGAACAAAGGGGGGTCAAAATCAAAAGTAACAGTCAGTATCTGGTGTGGCCACCAGCTGCATTAAGTACTGCAGTGCATCTCCTCCTCATGGACTGCACCAGATTTGTCAGTTCTGGCTGTGAGATGTTACCCCACTCTTCCACCAAGGCACCTGCAAGTTCCCGGACATTTCTGGGGGGTATGGCCCTAGCCCTCACCCTCGGATCCAACAGGTCCCAGACGTGCTTAATGGGATTGAGATCCGGGCTCTTCGCTGGCCATGGCAGAACACTGACATTCCTGTCTTGCAGGAAATTATGCACAGAACGAGCAGTATGGCTGGTGGCATTGTCATGCTGGAGGGTTATGTCAGGATGACAATGACAACAAGCTCAGTTCGATGATGCTGTGACACACCGCCCCAGACCATGATAGACCCTCCACTTCCAAATCGATCCCGCTCCAGAGTACAGGCTTCGGTGTAACGCTCATTCCTTTGACGATAAACGCAAATTCGACCATTACCCCTGGTGATACAAAACCGCCACTTGTCAGTGAAGAGCACTTTTTGCTAGTCCTGTCTGGTCCAGCAATGGTGGGTTTGTGCCCATAGGCGACGATGTTGCCGGTGATGTCTGGTGAGGACCTGCCTTACAATAGGCCTACAAGCCCTCAGTCCAGCCTCTCTCAGCCTATTGCGGACAGTCTGAGCACTGATGGAGGGATTGTGCGTTCCTGGTGTAATTCGGGCAGTTGTTGTTGCCATCCTGTACCTGTCCCGCATGTGTGATGTTCGGATGTACTGATCCTGTGCAGGTGTTGTTACACGTGGTCTGCCACCGGCGAGGACGATCAGCTGTCCATCCTGTCTCCCTGTAGCACTGTCTTAGCCGTCTTACAGTACGGACATTGCAATTTATTGCCCTGGCCACATCTGCAGTCCTCATGCGTCCTTGCAGCATGCCTAAGACACGTTCACGCAGATGAGCAGGGACCCTGGGCATCTTTCTTTTGGTGTTTTTCAGAGTCAGTATTAAGGCCTCTTTAGTGTCCTAAGTTTTCATAACTGTGACCTTAATTGCCTACCGTCCGTAAGCTGTTAGTGTCTTAATGACCGTGCCACAGGTGCATGTACATTAATTGTTTATGGTTCATTGAACAAGCATTTAAACAGTGTTTAAACCCTTTATAATGAAGATCTGTGAAGTTATTTGGATTTTTACGAAATATCTTTGAAAGACAGGGTCCTGAAAAAGGGATGTTTCTTTTTTGCTGAGTTTATTTCTCACTACACAGAATCTTTTCAGATAGCCACAGACGTGCGTGTGTGTGCGTGTGTGTGCGTGTGCATTTTCCCCATCTGACCAACGGCTGCTGACAAAGCGAGAGAAGTGTAATCTCGTGATTTCAAGCTGTCTCACACCTGATATCACACATTTCTCTGTGGACTGTGCCACCGCTAATACATCCAGTCTTTTTTAGTGACTATAACTGATCTTCACTGACTAGTTGCTACCTGTGATCCAGAGAGCATTGTCATCTTCAGACTGCAGACAGTAAACAGCTCAGTCGTCACCTTTGTTAGACTACATTACAACATAACAGGAGACAGATGGGACTGTTATTAACAATCATCTAATGTAGCTAATGGAAATACAGTATGATGTTATGCCTACCAGTTGACTGTAACTCTACTGATCATATTGTGTTGAAGATGGTGAGACAGACGAGAGGAGAGCAGCAGGACCAGGAAAATGCATCTACAAATGCAAACGTGACACACACACACACACACACACACACACACACACACACACACACACACACACACACACACACACACACACACACACACACACACACACACACACACACACACACACACACACACACACACACACACACACACACACACACACACACACACACACACACACACACACACACACTGCCGTGACCTAGAGCCATTGGAGGGAAAAAATAACAATATAGCGATGGAGGGAGTAGGGAGACGCAGCTGTATGTATTTTTGATGAAATACACACACACAGGCCACTCATGCATGGAGATGCCACACACACACTCATACGGGGACACACACACATGATACATACAAAGTTGTTAATGCTAATGTAGCGATGCTATTAAAATAAAAGTGTGTTGTCGGGGATGACAGTGTGAGGTTGAGGAGATGGGGACCTCACACCCATGTAAACGCCACCAGACCTTTTAACAGCTGATTAATATTTGAAGGCATCCTCCTGACTCTCAGGCTGATCATCTGTGATTGTTTGTCGTTTTCTGCTCCATCCATCCCTGGGTCTCCCTCTGTCACTCTGCTGTCCCTTGGGAGAGGAGAGGAGGGGCAGACACCAGCACACACACATCAACCTCCAGCCATGAATATACACACACTTCAGAGACACACATCACACATCCCTTTTTTTTAAATATTTTATTTAACTTATTAACTTATTATTTTTTTAACAATACATGGTCAAAAACAATAGACAACTTAACATTTACATACATACATTTCCACAAACATTAAAGACATCACACTTGCTCAGACCCACATGTTCCCACAGTAACCACACCCAATGTTGTTTCTAATGCTTGTAAGACTGTGGCCAATATGACTTCAAATTGTTTTATGTTGTTTCTGTCTGTTGCCAGATTTTTTACATATTATATTGAAATAATAAAGAATGTGATTCTTCCATTCACTTAACATTGGAGTATTGTTTAACTTCCAGTATTTAAGTAATAGCTTCTTCAATACAAGTGACAAAAATAATATTGTCCGACTCATTGGGTATCTCACTGTACCCCCATATGACATGTCTTGAAATATGCAGATAGACGGATTAAAAGTAGATTTACATTATCCAACTTCTGACAGCCAGCTTTCTAACTGCCCATAACTGTTGGACTTTATAGCACTCCCAGAAAGCAGGAATTATTGACTCATTGTTAGTTCTACACGTGATGTGACTCTGAAGCTGTGCTGTAGAATTTGTGAATTTTGTCTATTGTATAATAAATTCTATACATTCGTTTATACTACTACGTTTACCTATCATTTGACTATCTTTTTCTGACTCAAATAGGATTCCAACATCGCTCTGATGTCCAAAAGTTTTCAGTTAGAAATATATATATATATATATATAGTATTTCCTATTACCATGTAGTTTACGGTTTCTATGCCTTTAGTTTACCATGTGGGCCAATTTATCTGTGATTTCTGTAAAGCTATCCAAGGATTGTTCCATAGCGGTGTGTTTTTAGGGAGTGATATTGGTTATTGTAGAATGCGTTTCATTTCCTTCCATGTTGTTATAGTGTTCTGTACTATGAAGTTGTTCATGTCCTTAGCTCCATCTTTTGAAAACAGACAAGTGAAAAGATTCTGGGGATGAACATGCAAATCTTCAATTTGTACCCTTTGTTCGTTTTTAGTGCATTTCAATATATTTTGCAAGTAAAAGCCACCTAATGAGAATATGTACATATAAATATATGGATGAGCGATGTTCGAGCGCCATAGGCAAGGTGCAATAGATGGTATAAAATACAGTATATACATATGATATGAGTAATGCAAGATATGTAAACACTATTAAACTGGCATTATTTGAAGTGGCATTGTTGAAAGTGACGAGTGATCAATTTAATAAAGTGGCCAGTGATTGGGTCTCAATGTAGGCAGCAGACTCTCTGAGTTAGTGATGGCTGTTTAACAGTCTGATGGCCTTGAGAGAGAAGCTGTTTTTCAGTCTCTCGGTCCCAGGTTTGATGCACCTGTACTGACCTTTCCTTCTAGATGGTAGCGGTGTGAATAGGCAGGGGCTCGGGTGGTTGTTGTCCTTGATGATCTTTTTGGCATTCCTGTGACATCAGGCACTCTAGGTATCATGGAGGGCAGGTAGTTTGCCCCCGGTGATGCGTTGTGCAGACCACACAACCCTCTGGAGAGCCATGCGGTTGAAGGTGGTGCAGTTACCGTACCAAGCTGTGATACAGCCGGACAGGATGCTCTCGATTATGCATCTGTAGAAGTTTGTCAGGGTTTTGGGTGACAAGCCAAATTTCTTAAGCCTCCTGAGGTTGAAGAGGCGCTGTTGCGGCTTCTTCACCACACTGCCTGTGTGGGTGGACCATTTCAGTTTGTCTGTGATGTGTACGGTGAGGAACTTTAAACTTTCCACTTTCTCCACTGCTGTCCCTTCGATGTGGATAGGGGGGTGCTCCCCCTGCTGTTGCTTGAAGTCCACAATCATCTCCTTTGTTTTGTTGACGTTGAATGAGAGGTTGTTTTCCTGACACCACACTCCGAGGGCCCTCACCTCCTCCCTGTAGGCTGTCTCGCCGTTGTTGGTAATCAAGCCCACTACTGTTGTGTCGTCTGTAAACTTGATGATTGAGTTGGAGGCATTCACAGGCATTCTACCTGTCCCAGACCTGCTGTTTTCAACTCTCTAGAGACAGCAGGAGCAGTAGAGATGCTCTGAATGATCGGCTATGAAAAGCCAACTGACATTTACTCCTGAGGTGCTGACTTGTTGCACCCTCGACAACCACTGTGATTATTATTATTTGACCCTGCTGGTCATCTATGAACATTTGAACATCTTGGCCATGTTCTGTTATAATCTCCACCCGGCACAGCCAGAAGAGGACTGACCACCCCTCATAGCCTGGTTCTTCCTAGGTTCTGGCCTTTCTAGGGAGTTTTTCCTAGCCACCGTGCTTCTACACCTGCATTGCTTGCTGTTTGGGGTTTTA
Organism: Salvelinus alpinus; assembly: GCF_045679555.1. Classification (NCBI taxonomy): domain Eukaryota; kingdom Metazoa; phylum Chordata; class Actinopteri; order Salmoniformes; family Salmonidae; genus Salvelinus; species Salvelinus alpinus. The sequence continues at coordinate 71,304,179 of NC_092090.1, read as the reverse complement.
GGTTGGGTTTCTGTACAGCACTTTGTGACATCAGCTGATGTAAGAAGGGCTTTATAAATACACTTGATATGATTTCATTTGATGGCCACGCAGTCGTGGGTGAACAGGGAGTACAGGAGGGGGCTGAGCACGCACCCTTGTGGTTGAGGGTCAGCGAAGTGGGGATGTTGTTTCCTACCTTCAACACCTGGGGACTGCCCGTCAGAAAGTCCAGGACCCAATTGCACAGGGCGGGGTTGAGACCCAGGGCCTCCAGCGTGATGATGAGCTTGGAGGGTACTGTGGTGTTGAATGCTGAGCTGTAGTCAATGAACAGCATTCTTACATAGGTATTCCTCTTGTTCAGATGGGATAGGGCAGTGTGCAGTGTGATGGCGATTGCATCGTCTGTGGACCTGTTGGGGTGGTATGCAAACTGAAGTGGGTCTAGGGTGGCCGGTAAGATGGAGGTGATATGATCCTTGACTAATCTCTCAAAGCACTTCATGATGACAGAATTGAGTGCTACGCGCAGTGTTGCCAACTAATTTTCAGGGGGGATTTGCTAGAGGCAGGTCGATTTGGTGCTAAAAGTTGCTAAATGACGTTGTGATATCATTGCGTAATAACATAAAACTGCATCATTATGTAGAATACACAATAACGTTACTCAAATTGACTGGCTATCTCGGCGAAAATTATGATTTGACATTTGTTAGTTTAGATTTGTTTGTTTATCACATATTTTTATTTGTAAAATTAATATAAACACAACGCATTTTATATGATCAGGTATTTTTATTTTTAAACACAACACATTTCATTATTGAACAATTACACATTACCCATTATTGAACAATTACATTTTATTTATTTTCTTTTTATCTAGTAAACCTACACATTCTGAACAATTATAGTTTTAAGCAGTGTATTGGTAGTTAGTTATCGTGAATGGCTGCAAAAATGCATTGTGAGTGACGTCAGCAGCAGACGCTTAGCTCGTGCACAGGCAGCTCAGCCAACAATGATTTGCCATTTGCGGAAATTGCTGCTGGCCTGTGCTGCACGAGCTGAGCGCCTGCTGCTGACGTCACTCACAATGCACTTTTGCAGCCAGGCACGTGTGTTGTGACTGAGTGTGTGACAGAGAAAATCGTTTTGTGTAATTTAGAGGAAAATGTGTGCATTTTAGCGTTTGAGTCACTTTTCAAAAGTTGCTAAAAGTTTCAAATACATTTCTAAAAGTAACTACATTTGATGCTGGGTGCTGTTTGAAAAAAAAGTTGCCAGGGTAGTCTGAAAAGTTGCTAAATGTAGCAAAATTGCTAAGTTGGCATCACTGGCTACGCGGCGGTAGTCATTTAGTTCAGTTATCTTTTCCTTCTTAGGTACAGGAACAATGGTGGCCATCTTGAAGCATGTGGGGACAGCAGAATGGGATAGGGAGCGGTTGAATATGTCTGCAAATACAACAGCAAGCTGGTCTGCGCATGTGCTGTGGACGCGGCTAGGGATGCCGTCTGGGCCAGCAGCCTTGCAAGGGTTAACACGTTTAAATGTTTTACTCACTTCGGCCACAGAGAAGGAGGGGGGGTGCAGTCCTTGTTAGTGGGCCTTGACAGTGGCACTGTATTATCCTCAAAGCGGGCAAAGAAGGTGTTTAGTTTGTCTGGAAGCGTGACGTCGGTGTCCGTGACGTGGCTGGTTTTCTTTTTGTAATCCGTGATTTCGTGTAGACCCTGCCACATACGTCTCGTGTCTGAGCCGTTGAATTGCGACTCCACTTTGTCCCTGTACCGGCATTTTACTTGTTTGATTGCCTTGCGGAGGGAGTAACTACACTGTTCATATTCAGCCATATTCCCAGACCTCTTTCCATGGTTAAATGCGGTGGTTTGCGCTTTCAGTTTTGCGCGAATGCCACCATCCATCCACTGTTTCTGGTTAGGGTAGGTTTTAATAATCACATTGGGTAATAATCACAGTGGGAAATATATTTTATAACCCAGTACATTGTAGTCAATTCTTGAATAGCTTTTCTTACTTTGAGAAAAAAAAAGGAGTAGCCTTTTGTAGTTGGGAATAATAATCTCCAGGTGTCCTGTAAAATATTGTATATTGAGGAAATTGGTCAGCCTCTTTGGAGGCTTCTTGAATTTCCCTTTTTTATTGCTCTGTCTAACTTGCTGAATGCTTGATTTAGGTCACCTGCTAAACTAATAGTCCCAGTGTGGGTCTGATCTAATATAGCTTCAATTCTATCTAAAAACACCAGATTTGCCCATGGGGGATATACCATTAAATCAATTGCATTTTTTCCCCCTTGTAAGGTACAATTCAACATTTGAAAATGGCCTTGGTCCATGTGCTGGGATATAAGGGAAAAGGGTGTATTCTTATTTATCAGGATGCCTAAACATATTCTGTTACTACAGTAGGTGGCTGCAAAGGCCCCTCCAACCAAGCTCCTCTTTAAGTATTACATTTCTCATTGTTTGAAGTGTAGCTCTTGCAGGAAAACCACATCTGTGCACATTCCATATAATAAGTTGGATTTTGTTGGCCTTTACTTGTAAAGAATCAAGGTCTAGAATCAAACCTTGTCTGTTTCGTCTGTCATTGAAAAAACAGATAAAACATTTTATCAGACATGTCATATGAGGGCGGAGTTAAAGAGTTAAAGTATGAATACATAGTTATTGTATACATTACATTTATAAAACGTGTGAACATGTAGGCTAAGCAAACATTTAACAGAGAACACACACAAAACAAAATACAAGTACTTCTTTGTACTTTACGGCGCAATGCCCTTTTAGGGCTTTTAAGCTCCCACTCCTTCCCTAATGTACCAAGGTCTGTGGATGATGTCATTGTAAATACATTGCAGAAAGGCTGCCACTTAAATACTGTGGTCAGTTTGTAATACCTTGTGAATTAAATTAAAGTATAGTGGCTGGTGGGGCTCTACTTGTGGAGAGTGGGTCCACCAAGAGACCGAAGTGAGATGAGTGGTGGCACCACACATACTTCAGGGAAGTTCTTGATGCCCTCCTAGCTCCCCCGTCCTGATCCTTCGGATTGAGCCCATCTCCACTCTTGCCAATAACCATCATTGGATCTTAACTATAATGGCAAATAAGGAATAATAATGACTTTACCTCCTCTCCTAATTTGGCCAGAACTCTTATTCATTTTAAGAAGGTTTGAAGGTCTCAAAAATAAATTCAATTAGATAAATCCTTCCTTCCCTTTTTCCCAATCAAAGCTTGTCCCTCTCCACCTCATCACACATTTCAACTCCAGCTACTTTGATGGATGCACGAACACAAAGCCTAAATCTGCAGTAACTAACAAAAAGTGAAGAAAACAAATGTTAAAAAACCAAAGTGGATTTTCCTAAAAGATGCTTCCCTCTCTCCTTCTCTCTCTCTCCCCCACTGAGCAGAGGTGATAAACATTTGGATATCCATTATTAAAGGTCAACAGGACAGCCCAAACAAAGCGTGTATGTCCCTGAGAGGAAGTCTGTGTTTATGGTAATGATGCTCTTCGGGCTCATCGATTAGTGATGAGAAACCATATTTGAGGGACGCATGGAGTGTATATGTGTGTATGTTTGGGGAGGGGAGGGGGGAGTAGGGGAAAATATAGCCAACAATGGGATGGTAAATAGGAAAGGCGTGTGTGTGCATTGGGGGATGTGTGTAGGGGTGTGTTTATGCGTTTGTTTGTTTATTGATGTTTTTGTTGTGTGTTAGTGTCTCTACAGGGGTCTTGTTGGGCTGTTTGCCAACATCATGAAACATGGGTAACAACAAACCTCCAGGGAACACTGGGGGAATGCTGGGGAAGGAGCCTGCTGGCTGCATGTGCTGCCTGGCTGCTGAAGTAGGCCCTGAGGCCTGGACGTTACAGTCTCATCTGCAGTTGCTTTTAGACTTTTAAAGTTGATTGACATGAGACGTTATAATATAAAAATAATATAATTAAATACAATTATTTGAAGTCGCACTTGCTGATTTTCTAGATGGTGAAAGACGGTTGTGTGTATGTGTGTGCATGGGTGTATGGGTGGAGGGGGATGGGTGGATTAGCATGCCTCTCAACTCCCCTGTCTGTAATGAGACTGGACACTGGCTCCACGTCGACCCCCAACCCTCCAACTACTCACTGGGGGGTGCGTCTCCACTCCCCTTTCCACGCTTTCATATGTGTGTGCGCGCCTCTGTGTGTGTGTGTGTGTGTGTGTGTGTGTGTGTGTGTGTGTGTGTGTGTGTGTGTGTGTGTGTGTGTGTGTGTGTGTGTGTGTGTGTGTGTGTGTGTGTGTGTGTGTGTGTGTGTCTGTGTGTGTCTGTGTGTGTGTCTGTCTGTCTGCCTGTCTGTGCCTATTCATGTGTTTATGAGAGGGACGTTTCTAGGGTCTAATAGTAGTTTGTTTGAGTTTTTGGGCTGGTGAACAGAGCATGACTCTATTAGAGGTGGTTTGTCTTTTTGTGCAGCAGGGGGTCTCATGGAGCGCCGTACTGGAGACACGCAGGCTGGTCACTGGGCCTCCTCAGCCTCCTCATGGAGCGCCGTACTGGAGACACGCAGGCTGGTCACTGGGTCTCCTCATGGAGCGCCGTACTGGAGACACGCAGGCTGGTCACTGGGTCTCCTCATGGAGCGCCGTACTGGAGACATGCAGGCTGGTCACTGGGCCTCCTCATGGAGCGCCGTACTGGAGACATGCAGGCTGGTCACTGGGCCTCCTCATGAAGCGCCGCACTGGAGACACGCAGGCTGGTCACTGGGCCTCCTCATGGAGCGCCGCACTGGAGACATGCAGGCTGGTCACTGGGCCTCCTCATGGAGCGCCGTACTGGAGACATGCAGGCTGGTCACTGGGCCTCCTTATGGAGCGCCGTACTGGAGACATGCAGGCTGGTCACTGGGCCTCCTCATGGAGTGCCGCACTGGAGACATGCAGGCTGGTCACTGTGCCTCCTCACAGAGCTCCATGCTGCAAACAGATGGGAAATTAGGATGGATCTCTGTCCACCACTTGAACAGCCTCTGACCCTCTAAACCTGCAGGATTAGGGTTGTTTAACACATACATGGATCTATACTGCAGACTGTATGGACTATATACAGCACTAGACCAGTGGCGGCCTGCTCCATTAGGGCCTTAGGGGTGGCGCCGCACCTGTGATTGGTAAAAAAAAAGTACAAATATATTTAAAAAATATATATTATATAATTGATGGATTACGTTTTAAATGCTCATAAAAGTGCAGTAAATGTGCCCTTTTTCCTCTTTCAAAACTATATTGTTCAATACAAGCTGTTCAGTTACTTACTATTCTGCTTTTCAGTGACTGGCTGCAGCAGCTCCGCCTCCGGGGCGCATAGGCCGTGAGAACATTACTTGGATTGTTTTGCCAGCTATTTGCTCTGAGTGGGAACTGCCCCAATGAAATCGCAGGATTTCATAGCATAAATTATAGCACTACAAAGTAAATGGACCATCCTGGGATGCTCAAATGTGCTTTCAGTCAGAACTTTTGGGTCTGCTCTAGTCTCCCTCCAAATGAGTCTCTCGTGCCAGAGACTATATCTGCTCTATCAGGTACAGATGGCGCTAAAGCAAAAAGATAATTGTAATTTACTTGTAAATGAATAATCATAACAGTCATGCTAGCCTTGATAAACCAGACATCTAGATAAACCAGACATCTACATCCAACAAGAGTCGAAAGACAGAGGGATACAATAGCTGGAACCTTCTCATTGTGGATCTGCTAGGACAGAAAAGCATGACGGTGGCTGGCCAATTATATTGTGTCCCCCCATGTTGTTTATCAGGTTCTACTGTAGGTGACAGGGAAACATATTGTGTGGACTAAAACAGCATAAAACCAGGTGTATCACAAAGCATGATCAATTAATTAGCCAGCTACAGTAATTTTGAGAAACATTGAGAAATAGTTTGCAAAATTTTAGAACCAGTTATCTACCTTTGATAAGCAGCTAGCTAGCTATAGCTATCTGGTAGCTTGCTAGCTAGTTAGCTCACATGCCAATTTCAAGTCTTTCTAAACTAATATCTGACTAACTTGGACATATGAAGTTATTTCAGAATGAAAGTTAGCTGGCTAGGTCATCATGATTTGTGACATTATGTTAGCTAGCTATCCCCAGTTAGATAATGTGTTTTCAATTATTGTATCTGCATGTTTGTTGCGTTCTCCTTCATCTCCAGCATGTGCAGCAGCAGTCATTCGGGTTTTGACATGCAAAAGTCAAATAGGTGTATTTATGCTGTTGTTCAAATGCCCAGATCGCGTTATACACTGAGTGGACAAAACGTTAAGAACACATTAGGAGTTGCACCCCCTTTTGCCCTCAGAACAGCCTCAATTCGTCGGGGCATGGACTCTACCGGGATGTTGGCCCATGTTGTCTCCAATGCTTCCCACAGTTGTGTCAAGTTGGCTGGATGTCCTTTGGGTGGTGGACCATTCTTGATACACACGGGAAACTGTTCAGCGTTAAAAACCCAGCAGAGTTCCAGTTCATGACACACTCAAACCGGTGCGCCTGGCAAACCAGTGCGCCTACTACCACACCCTGTTCAAAGACCCTTAAACCTTTTGTCTTGCCAATTCACCTTATGAATGGCACATATACACAATTCATTTCTCAATTGCTTCAAGGCTTAAAAAGCATTCTTTAACCTGTCTTCTCGCCTTCATCTACACTGATTGAAGTGGATTTTACCTGTGACATCAATAAAGGATCATGGCTTTCACCTGGATTGACCTGGTCAGTCTATGTCATGGAAAGAGCAGGTGTACCTAGTGTTTTGTACACTCAGTGTATATCTTCTCAAAGAAACTACCAGTAGTTCTAAAACTTGGCATCATATTTCTGTCATGCTGCTTTGTTGACTACTCCAACCACGTCACAGCCCGGGTATTTAGTGACCACCACTGCACCTCAGTGGTGAGGTATTACAACAGTCTTTCTAGATTCTCTAATGAAGTTAGTCTGACCTCCCTGACCTGTCTGATTGACCTGCAACCCCTCCTATTGTCTTCATGCTGCAGCTCACAGTGTGTGTGTGTGTGTTTTTGTGTGTGTGTGTGTGTGTGTGTGTGTGTGTGTGTGTGTGTGTGTGTGTGTGTGTGTGTGTGTGTGTGTGTGTGTGTGTGTGTGTGTGTGTGTGTGTGTGTGTGTGTGTGTGTGTGTGTGTGTGAGAGAGAGAGAGAGGGGGGGGGTGGCTAATGATGAGTTCAGCGTAATGATGATCAGTATTTATCTATCCTGTGCACAATTTACCAGATCTCACCCCCACTATGTTTTGTGTTTTTGTGTGTTTGTGTGTGTCTTTATCCTTAAATGGGTAGTTTGGGATTTTGGCAATGAAGCCCCTTCTACATCCCCAGAGTCAGATGAACTCATGGATACCATTTTATGTATCTGTGTTCAGTTTAAAGGAAGTTGCTAAATAGCGTCAGCGCAATTACTAATTACTGTTAGCGCAATGACTGGAACTGGAAGTCTATGGGAACAGTTAGCATGCTAGCTGTTCCTGTAGACTTCCAGTCATTGTGCTAACACTAGTTAGCATTGGCTTGCAAAACAGCCTCTAATTTCCTTCATACTGGACACAAAATGCTATCCACGAGTTCATCTGACTCTAGGGAAGTAGATTTCCTTATTGCCAAAATCCTGAACAATCCTATTAACCCTACTCACAGAAACACAAATAGACGAGAGCTGCTGTATGAGCATCTTGTAATGGAGCTAAAAGTCTGAAAATGAAGTCCCGTCTCCCTGCCAGGGCGCAGTGCACAGTCCACCTGCATCATATCTCAGTACAGCTACAATACACATGCACGCCTGCTTACCCAATGACAACTGCTTGTGTGTACACCCACCCCTGTGCTCTTTGCCCTCTCTTATCCCTGACAGCTTTGTATCCATATGAAGATCTACTCCAGAACAACCAAGACTATTTCAGCCATAAAGTCTAATTTGGGGTTATTAGCCTGAGTCTGGGGCTCGTTACTATGAACAGCTTAATGACATTACCACTCTCAGGGCTTTTAAACCATGGAATTAGAATTTATAGAACAGACATTATCCTTCTAATCAACTTTGCCTGGTGGGTGTACCATATTTGATACATACCGTTTGAAATGTTGGGTCGAATGATGTGGAACTGTAAGTAGGATATCATTGTTGCATGCAGCAGCTGTAGTGACTAACTGTAAAATATGTGTATAGCTACTAGCTAGCTAATGTAGCCTGGGTAACTGTTGGCAGATACAATTTACTTACGAGCACTTACTTTTGTTCCAGCCTTACTGTAGCACACCTGTTTCTCTTAAGCTCTATCCATGCTAATTCTATGTTTTAAACACACAGAGCCTGAGTTAGACGCCAAAGCCAGACGACCATCAGACCACTCTCCTTCTGTAAGTGACTGACTCCTAGGACCTACTGCTGTAAGTGGAACATAATCAGCTTTTTCAATTACACTCCATTTCTAATGACTTATTTCCCCCAAATGATGTCATTAAGGACTGAACATCGCACAAATGCCTGTGTTCTTAAAGAGGATGGGTAAAACTGAAGATATTTATGTCAGATTATAATTAGATCTAATACTTGTGTAAAACCAAAACCAAGGAAGGAGGGAGAGGGGGAAGTAGAGGGGAAGAAAGAGAAGGAAAGAGGAGACGGGAAGACAGAGTGGGCTAGAGAGACGGGAAGAGAGGGAAGAGAGAGAGGGATGAAGGAGGAATGGAGAGGGGGAAAGGGGACGAAAGAGAGGGAAGAAGTAAGGGAGGATAGAGGGAGAGGGGAATAAAGAGGGAGCGAGGAAGGGAGGGAAGAGGCAGGGAGAGATAACCAACTAGCTCTCAGTCTCACGTTAGAATTAGACTTTCATCCATGCTTCTCAAACGTCAAATTTTGATGTTGTTGGAAACGTCAAATTTTGAAGTGTTTAAGGTTAAGATTAGGCATTAACTCCGATTTTTAAGGTTAGGGTTAAGTTTAGGCATTAACTCCTAAATCTTAAGGTTAGTCATTAACTCTGAATGGTTAAAGTAAGGGTTAAGGTTTGGGATAGGCTTAAAACAAAATCTAAAAAACAACTTTCTATCGCTGGATTCCAAACTTGCAACCTTCAGAATCAGATGCTTACACCCATCCACCATCCCCATCCACAATAGAACATATTTTTGAAGGTAACAGTGCTCACTGTTGCCCCTAGTGGCCGGTTTCCACATCATCTCCGGACATCCTCAGACATGGATGAACGTCGAATACTGATTTGTATCACGGGTGACTAGGCTGGAGATACCGATAAGCACCACTTAGGCTCTTTGATCATAAGACAGTCTCCAGACTAAACATTCAGCTTTTATAATATACACACACACACAAACACAATCTTTGATGGTCTCAACAGTTACAGAGAGACATTTCTCATTCATAATCTGGTTGTTTCTTATCTCTGTCTGGAGAGCCCTGTTGTATTATTACGGTAGTGTACTGAACATTCCTCTAGGAGCTTGTGGTAGGGTGATTCATCTCCACTGTGTTTGTTTAACAGACGGATCAGGGGCCTCTCCACTCCCCTGCTTCTCCTTTCAGCACTCTCTAACACAGGAGAGGAAGGGTTAAGGAGGTAAGGACCTTCAAAGGAGATGTGTGCTTAACCCCGACCCCAGAGAGAGAAAGAGAGAGAGAGGGAGAAGGAGAGAGAGAGGGAGAAAGAGAGAGAGAGGGAGAAAGAGAGAGAGAGAGAGAGAGGGAGAAAGAGAGAGAGAGGGAGAAAGAGGGAGAGAGAGAGGTAGAGAGTAAGAGTGTGTTTACATTTTGGCTGTGGCAAAGTCTTGCAGAGAAAGCTGGGGAAAGTCAAGCTGACACACACGCAAGTGCGCATGCACGCACGTACGTACACGTTTCTCTGCCATGCACTGTGTGTGTCTGAGTGTCTTTGTGTGTGCTGTAACGGTCTCATCCTTTCCCTGAGCTGTGGGCAGGTGTGAGGAGTCCTTAACCCCACTGAGGAGCAGAAACACGACACCTTAACGAGAATCACTTCAGGAGGCAAGAGAGAGGGACAGAGAGTGAGATGGAGGACCACCAACAGTCCTCATGGTGATGCCCGCTCCTGCCCAGTCAACCCCACTCCACTCTGGGCAGCAGGTCATCTGTGTGAGAGGGTACAGCTGGAGGAGACTGGAGAGGCCAAACAAACTGTCAGATAAGAGAAAACACACACACACACACACACAGCTGCACTCAAACTAGACTACTCTGTTTAACTTCCTTTATCAACACAGCTCAGCTCAATGTTCTTTAACCTGCACTGTAGGAGTTACTCCCTACTCAGCCTTTGTGTGTGTGTGTGTGTGTGTGTGTGTGTGTGTGTGTGTGTGTGTGTGTGTGTGTGTGTGTGTGTGTGTGTGTGTGTGTGTGTGTGTGTGTGTGTGTGTGTGTGTGTGTGTGTGTGTGATGCATGTCTCTTCAGAAGGAACATAAACATGACAACAGATTGAGTTATTTGAAATTCTCTTCAAACGTATTTAAGTTCTGTAAATACATTTGTATATATATACACACACACATCAGAACAGAAAAAGTAACAAGCCATTTATTACAACCATGTTAAATATTGTATTCAAAAGGAAATGACAGGAGACGGGAGGAAAGCAAAAAAATTGAAACTTCAATGGGAAACAAACAACTTGAACAATTCAACCAACACTGTGTAATTTCACCATCTTACAACAAAACCAGACAAAATCTCAAGGCCAATAAATACTATAAACAATAACGATACAATAAAGTACAAACACTTCTCAAATGATCACAGGACGTCTCTTTTTAAAGTATTGCTTTCACATAAACACACGCACACACACACACACACACACACACACACACACACACACACACACACACACACACACACACACACACACACACACACACACACACACACACACACACACACACACACACACACACACACACACACACACACACACACACACACACACACACACACACACACACACACACACACACACACACAGGAATGACTCTCGCTCTGCACATACAGTGCTTACGTACTGATCCTCTGTGAACCAATACGAACTCTTCCTATGTTAGTGTAAAACACCAGGCCATCACCTGGTTCCAACTAATGCACCCACTGACTCTCAAGGAAAATAAAACAATATCTAGACAAGAACAATAATCATATGATGTCTAAATATGTTTTAAAATGTGACTATAATACTGGCTTGAAAGGGGGGGGGCTAGAAACACAGGCAGAGAGAGACAGAAATGTAGTGTTGATCGAGTGTTTATTGGTCAGTTCGGGGTAAAGGACAGTGTTGATCGATAGGTCAGTTTAGAGAAACGGAAAGTGTTGATTGGTCAGTTCAGAGAAACAGAGAGTTTTGTTTGGTCAGTTCAGGGGTAAAGGAGAGGCCAGCAGTGACAGCTGCATGATGATGAGATGTGCGTATACCCAAAATGCAATGGGAGTGTGTACAGGTCTTCTGCCATGCGGCAGCCTCTAAACAAGTTCTCTGTGTTTGTCAGTGTGTGTGTGTGTGTGCATGTCTTCCTCCCTGCAGCCTGGTGTAAACTAACAGTTTATCTCTCTTCTGCTCTGCCTGTGGCCACCGCAGCCCCTCTCAGCCGACATTAACTCACAGCAGCCCTGAGCTGAGCTGACACACACACAGATTAGAAATATGGTTTTGTCTGTTGGATCACAGGGATTTCGGTGGGTCACAAACCAACTGGGAACCACGGCCACAGAGAGACAGTCTCACATCTTCAGGGGACAGGGTGACAGGGTGACAGACAGGTCACATACTGTATTAAAAACAGTCTCAGGAATGAAGCTTGGAACGTTTTAGTTGATGGCATCATCTTTCTTCCTGTCCCTCTAGTTTGAATGCTTATCCACCAAGTTCCTCTAACATCAGTTCCTTCCAGAGAGGTCCCAGTCAGAGGAGGATGGACTTAAACGTAACACACAGAAGATCTAACGTTCCACCCATGGCACAGGGAAACACACAACTGGCCAATTAAATCTCTTCACACATAAAATGACAACACCTCACATAAACATAACCCCAAGCCACCAATCAGAGTCTTTCCCCTACACCTGTGGTCCAATCAGGTGGCCGCGCTCCATTCTGGGACCCCTCCCCTGACATGTGTGTGAAGGGTGTGGTAGTGAGGAGGAGATGGGGAAGAGGGGTAGCGGTGGTACTCTCTGACGGGTGGGCTGGGGTGTTGGGGTGTCTGGTGTGGTCTGGAGCTCTGGGTCTGGCCGTGCGAGAGAGAGTCCCCCAGAGGAGGAGAGCCTTGGTGGGCTATGGAGCTCAGCTGAGCGTTCCGGGGACTGGAGGAGTAGGGCTGCTGGGGGAAGGTTGTGTAGGGGTCAGTAGGGGTCATGGGGGCCATGGGTGGAGTCAATGGGCAGCTGTAGGACCAGGATGTACAGCTGAGGTTCTCCAGTCTGGGCTCTGAGCCAGCAAACATACACGCCTGCCGCTGCCCCGCCTCTGACCTGTATGGGGAGTCAGAAAGACCAGGGGGAGGGGGATGGACGGAGGGAGGGAGAGGGGGATGAGGGTAAGCAGACGGCTGATAGTAAGACTCGTCGTTGCTGGGAGAACTGACGATGTAGGGCTTCCTGTACTGGTGATTGTCTGCTGTAGGACAGCTATCATCCGCTGTGGGGAGAGAGAGGGGGGGTGTAAGATTGAGTAACACACTATAAAGGGGACTGGTCTTCCACTAACAATGACGATCATAGAAACAAATCACGCCAGAGACAAAGAGGCAATACAAACTGCTCCAGTGTTTAGAGTGACAGTAATCGTACAAATGCAGCGTAGCGTACCTTTTCTCTTGTTGCAGTGGTACACCTGCATGTGTTCGTGTGTGTCTGGTTGGGGGAGGGTGTAGGGGGCTGGAGGGGGGATGAGGAGGTCCTGGGGGGTGCTGCTCACCCCATTCTCACAGGAATAGGGGTGCAAACCCAACCCCCTCGCCTCCCCCCCAAACGGACTCCCACTAGGACACACCCTCTGACGCACTGAGCTACGAGGAACTACCGGATACTCCTTACTGAGAGAGAGAGCAAGAGAGAGAGGGTGAGAGAGAGCAAGAGAGAGACAGAGAGAGGGGGGGGGGAGAAGCAGTGATATATACTATTTGCAACACATTTTCAAATCATCTTTTAGTCCAAGCACAGTAATGAGACAGGCCTCCAGTACTAAGAAAACTAAACCACCACCCACCAGGCACACACTGGTTAAATCAACCTTCAATGTAATTTATCAATGTATTATGACGTGGAATCAATGTGGAAAACACATTGGATTTGAAAAAAGTCATCAACCAGTATTGTTTTTATCTAATTTCAACCAGCATTATAAACATTGAAATTAGGGTAAAACTTCAACTTAAATATATTGACATAACCTGACTAACAGGTTGTTTCATCAATCTAATTTCAACATAATCATCAGAAATATGTATACATTTAAATTGCCTTTGACCTTGTTTCAATGATAGTAAAATGGTATGTTTGAATAAACATCATTGTTTCAACGGTTAAGCTATCAACCTAAATAACGAGGTATATTGAAATAAAATGGGAAGTCACAGTCCAACGATTTCTGTCTGAACAGTGACTCTTTAAATGGTATATGAGGGGTAATGCACTTGATAACAAGTCTACCATCCAGATGCCTACCTCTATGTACCCTGCTTAGCTTTGGAAACAAGCTGTGCTATCATTTCAACACATTTAGACATTAATCAGCTTCCATAGTTATTTCCGTAGACTACCTAAATAACATTGAATAGTTGACAGTAACTCCTCTAACCTTTCTTACGCAATCTGTATGTGAAAGTAAATTCGGAGTGAGGTTGCGTTTATGTAGGCTACATTGACATCTGATTTGCCCAACAAAAGACACCATCATTTCTACATGTAGGTAGGTATACTATCATTTATCCATGGTTGATTGGATCTTTGAAAGTTTAGAAGTAGTTATCATTAGCCCATATGGATGCCAAATTCACGATATTAATAATACACTTTTATTGATGTACCATCTGTTAGTCAGGTTAAGTCAATGTATTTAAATTGAAGTTTTACCCTAATTTCAATGTTTATAATGTTGGTTGAAATTAGATGAAAACAGTGCTGGTTGATTACTTTTTTCAAATTTTTCCACATTGATTCCACGTCACAATACGTTGACAAATTACGTTGGAACTACGTTGATTCAACCAGTGTGTGCCCAGTGAGCAGATATATGAATATATTTTAGGCAAACAGTCTAATTAACGTAGATTTGAAAATATTGTCTAAGCTGCTTGCCAAAATATTACACAATAATTTACTTCCACCTGTTCTTCAATATACTGTATATTTCCATACTTGTGACTCAAAACCTCAATTACACACTCAGTATTCCTTTCTTTTTGTAGTCTCCCTCCCAGTTTGATCATTATTCTTCTATTAAAGAAATGCATGTTTTGATGTAATTTTACTCTCTCTTTCTCTTGAACACTGGCCTCTCGGTGACCTCAGTGGTATGTAGGGGACAGTGGTCTGTGGCTCTACACACACACACACACACACACACACACACACACACACACACACACACACACACACACACACACACACACACACACACACACACACACACACACACACACACACACACACACACACACACACACACACACACACACACACACACACACACACACACACACACACACACACTGTGCTGACAGATAAAATGCTACTCTAAAAATAAACTCTCATCCACATGCCACTTCAGATACTCTCCCTCACCTCTCTCTCTCTGCTTTCATCGTCTCTCTCAATCTCTCTAACACCCCAGTCCATCCCCTCCCTTCTTTTCACCTCCGTCAATCTTCACCTAGAGCTGTACAGTGACTCCCCAGTCCTCCCTCCTCATCCCCTCTCCTCCCCTCCTCTTCCCTTCTAAGTTTACAGTTGATTTCTGAGAGGACACTTACTCAAACCGCCTCACACAATATGCACAAAATAGACTGTCCCTTTCAGACAGGCTGGATCAAAAGTCTGAGAGAGAGAGAGAGAGAGAAGGAGGGAGGGAGAGAGAGCGAGAGAGAGAGAAAGAGAGAGAGGGAGGGAGTCTGTACTCACCCCTGTATCTTAGCCATGCGGTGCAGCTCCATGTCATCACTGCCTCTGAAGCCCTTAGCGAACGGGTTGTTCTCTATCTTCAGCTGGGTGATCTGACAGGGACACAACACACTGCCTTAGATCACCAAACACCCTGCCCAGCCCTTTGTGTTACTGTGCTGATCCATGAGACACTAAATGTTGAATCTGGACCTGAACAGTTGCTAGATTCTGGGATTCTGGAACGCAACATGGACATTCCACAGACACTGACCATGTTCTGAAAGTATTCATTTTGAACCAGCAGAATCGCAGTGTAAACTGTTTCCCTAAACAGTTGGCAGGTTTAAAGATGGAATCCGCATTAGGAGAAACAGCGCCGCTGTCGGCCCCCAGCACCTTTGTTATTGTTTTATGGACAAAACAGAGGTGAGGGGAAAAGAACTAAACAAAGTTTGTTGTTTGCTGTAATTTCTTTGTTGTTGTAATATCCCAAATGAACGTAGCAGTTTCACCAAGGACTCCAGCTTTAAAGTCCTTAAGTGAAATATAGTTGTTCTAGGAACATTTGGGGTGAAAAATAGGTATTTTCATTGACAATGACACGGTGGGAAACTTGCCGTTGGTTTGTGTTTTTCTTGTTAGGCGTGGTGATGTGTTTATCACGGGTGCGCCGTGGGCTTTCACAATGGAGCGATATAAATGCCAATAGTAATTGAATTAAACCATTTTGAATTTGTGTTCAGGAATTCAATTTGCATTCAATAGTTTAGAATTTTGTATTGCACATAATTTGAACTTGTATTTCATGTGTTTCAGTGTGTGTGTGTGTGTGTGTGTGTGTGTGTGTGTGTGTGTGTGTGTGCGCGTGTGCGTGTGCGCGTGCGCGTGTGTGGACAGAGAGAGAGAGAAACTACAGGTAACTGCCAAAATACAGTGCATTCGGAAAGTATTTGGACCCCTTGACTTTTTCCACATTCTGTTCCGTTACAGCCTTATTCTAAACTGGATTAAATAAAAACAATGTCCTCATTAACCAACACACAATACCCCATAAGGACAAAGCAAAAACACGTTTAAAAAACAGAAATACCTTATTTACATAAGTATTTATACAAGTATTCAGACCCTTTGCTATAAGACTTGAAATTGAGCTCAGGTGCATCCTGTTTCCACTGATCATCCTTGAGATATTTCTACAACTTGATTGGAGTACACCTGTGGTAAATTCAATTGATTGGACATGATTTGGAAAGGCACACGCCTGTCTATATAAGGTCACACAGTTGACAGTGCATGTCAGAGCAAAATCCAAGCTATGAGGTCGAAGGAATTGTCCGTAGAACTCCGAGACAGGATTGGGTCGAGGCACAGATCTGGGGAAGGGTACCAAAACATTTCTGCAGCATTGAAGCCACTCCTCAGTAAAAGGCACATGACAGCCCACTTGGAGTTTGCCTAAAGGCACCTAAAGAACAAGATTCTCTGGTCTGATGAAACCAAGATTGAACTCGTTGGCCTGATTGCCAAGTGTCACGTCTGGAGGAAACCTGGCACCATCCCTATGGTGAAGCATGGTGGTCGCAGCATCATGCTGTGGAGATCTTTTTCTGCGGCAGGGACTAGGAAACTAGTCAGGATCGAGGGAAAGATGAACGGAGCAAAGTAGAGAGAGATCCTTGACGAAAACCTGCTCCAGAGCGCTCAGGACCTCAGACTGGGGCGAAGGTTCACCTTCCAATAGGACAATGACCCTAAGCACACAGCCAAGACAACGCAGGAGTGGCTTTGGGACAAGTCTCTGAATGTCCTTGAGTGGCCCAGCCAGAGTCCAGACTTGAACCTGATCGAACATCTCTGGAAAGACCTGAAAATATCTGTGCAGCGACGCTCCCCATCCAACTTGACAGAGCTTGAGAGGATCTGTAGAGAAGGGGAGAAACTCCCAAAATACAGGTGTGCCAAGCTTGTAGCATCATACTCAAGACTTGAGTCTGTAATCGCTGCCAAAGGTGCTTCAACAAAGTACTAAGTAAAGGGTCTGAATACTTGTGTAAATGTGATATTTTTTATTTGTAATAAATTTGCAAAAAAAATCTAAAACCTCTTTTTGCTTTGTCATTATGGGTATTGTGTGTAGATTGATGAGATATATATTTTTTAATTCATTTTAGAATAAGTTTGTAACGTAACAAAATGTGAATAAAAGTGAAGGGGTCTAAATACTTTCTGAATGCACTGTAAAGGAAACACCAACATAAACTGTCTCAATAGGGCGTTGGGCCACCACGAGCCGCCAGAACAGCTTCAATGCACCTTGGTGAAGATTCTACAAGTGTCTGGAATTCTATTGGAAGGATGCAACACCTTTCTTTAATGAGAAATTCTATCATTTGGTGTTTTGTTGATGGTGTTGATTTATATTTATATAGAAAACACTGTCTCCATAAACTCCCATAAGTGTTCAATTTGGTTGAGATCTGGTGACTGAGACACACACACACACCATTTAAACCCCCTATGGTCCTTTGAGACCCCTCTTTCAAAGTCACTGAGATCTCTGCTTCTAGCCATGGTAGCCAAAATAATGGGAAACTGGGTATTTTTATGCATGACTCTAAGCATGATGGGATGTTAATTGCATAATCAACTCAGGAACCACACCTGTGTGAAAGCATCTGCTTTCAATATACTTTGTATCTCTCATTTACTCAAGTGTTTCCTTTATTTTGGCAGTTACCTGTCTGTGTGTGAGAGTGATTTCTCTATGGCGCTGGAACCATAACATATATGATCAAAGGAAAGGAACAGGTCAGAGCTGCCCTGTGATGCGTAAACACTGGGATGTAATCAAACTGGACATGTTGAGTTGAGAACAGTGATCGGGGGGGAAAATGCACTGATTCACATGGCTAACACAAATCTATATACCCATAAGACAACTCTGGCCTGTACAACAGGACCTGGACAATTTAACTGTATCTATGCCAAAATAATCCAGAAATATCTGATCAAATAAGATGAACGAAAATGTGACTTAAAAAAAAAAGAAAAGTCATAAATGATTTTGTGTGTTCAGTGTTTCGGTACCTTGTGGTTCTGGTATGATGTCACGGCAATGAAGGCGGTCTCTGAGAACACATGCGTGCAGAAGGCAGTGTTCTTGGAACCAAACCTGTTGTATTCGTCTGCTTTGACGATATGGAGGCGGGGCTGGTATTTATGCATGGAGTTTAATATGATCTGCAACACAACAAAAACAAATACATTAAACCAATGCTCTAACTCCATCCCACTTGTAGAAGGAGATATTCAATAGGCCTATCCATAAATTTTCCCTTGTGTCTGGACGCATGCTATGCTGAAGCTAAATTGTTTATTTCCAAATGCGTGTCTTTATGTACCAATGCACTGTGCATATGTTTGTCGTGTCAGTGATTTTGTTCCCTCTCTGGTAGCCATGCTCTGTGTGTAATAGTAAAGTATTAACAGATAATAGGCCTAGCAGAAAGCAGATAATAGTTGTGTGTGCGTGCGTGTGCGTTCATCGAGAGGCCTAATCCTAATTGGTGTGACGGTCCAACCAACCAGTGTGACGGTCCAACCAGGCATGGATGAGCTAATGACCCTTAACGTACCTAACATCATTATTGAGGTTCCCACTGTTCTAACAGAACCACAGCAGACAGCAGCACTATCCCTTCACACACACACACACACACACACACACACACACACACACACACACACACACACACACACACACACACACACACACACACACACACACACACACACACACACACACACACACACACACACACACACAGGGTAGAGAGGTTGAGGACTAACGTGTCCGAAGGGGTCCAGATGGTTGTTGGTGAGTTTGAGTTTCTGGAAGGAGACAAGCTGACGTGTCCAGTGGCTTCCGGTGGCCGGAGAGTCAGGATGGACGTACAACCTCCCTGGCATGGCCGGCTCCGCCTTCCCCGTCACAGACCTGACACACACATACACACACAAAATTCACACATTGACAACTCAACCAAATATCAATCACAATTGGATGCTAGTCAGTTGGCCCTGGTCTGACCCAGCCCTGCCCTTTTACCTGCCCCTCGTACTGTGTGTCTCTCTCGCTCACACACACACACACACACACACACACACACACACACACACACACACACACACACACACACACACACACACACACACACACACACACACACACACACACACACACACACACACACACACACACACACACACACACAGTCTAACCTGGCCATGCTATTTACTGTGGTCGTGCTGTCACACTGGCACAGGAGACACATAAATCTGACATGCCATGGTGCGCCGCTGGCTGTATCTATTATTATTACTAGACCAACATCCTCCTCACGCTTCAACTGCTTTTATAACAAAGAGACACCCTGCTGGCCCCTGTCTGTTACATCAGGATATGTTCATACCAATACAGGTGTTAATCAGAGCAATGAGGTACAAGCAAATTCCAACCATGTGAACATGTTTCCAAAAACTATTGTCCATATAGGAAAAATATAAACGCAACATGTAAAGTGTTGGTTTCATGAACTGAAAGATCCCAGAAATTTTCCATAAGCACAAAAAGCTTATTTCTCTCATATTTTGTGCAGAAATTTGTTTACATCCCTGTTAGTGAGTATTTCTCCTTTGCCAAGATTAACCATCCACCTGACAGGTGTGGCATATCAAGAAGCTGATTAAACAGTATAATCCTTACACCTTACCCCACCTTGTGCTGGGGACAATAAAATGGCACTATAAAATGTGCAGTTTTGTCATACAACACAATGCCACAGATGTCTCAAGTTTTGAGGAAGCGTGTAATTGGCATGCTGACTGTAGGAATGTCCACCAAAGCTGTTGCCAGAGAATTTAATGTTCATTTCTCTACCATAAGCCGCCTCCAACGTCATTTTAGAGAATTTGGCAGTACGCCCAACAGCCTCACAACCGTAGATCATGTGTAACCACTCCACCCCAGGACCTCCACATCCGGCTTCTTCGCCTGCGGGATTGTCTGAGACCAGCCACCCGGACAGCTGAAGAAACTGAGGAGGATTTCTGTCTGTAATAAAGCCCTTTTGTGGGGAAAAACTCATTCTGATTGGCTGCGCCACTGCCCATGTGAAATCCATAGATTAGGGCCAAATTAATTCATTGACTGATTTCCTTATATGAACTGTAACTCAGTAAAATCGTTGAAATTGTTGCATGTTTATATTTCTGTTCAGTATATTTAAAACATGCTAAATGTTCTGGTTTGTTTTATAGTATTTGAGTCAATTTCATTTAAATTCCAGTGAAATCAGAAAGTAAACCAAATTCCAATTCCACATTTTCCTTATTGAAAAGCGTTGACGACAATTGGAATTTCAGTGTACTTCCTGAATTTACTGGAAAATAATTTAATTGATCCCAACCGTGCCACTTTAATGACAATAGCCTATGAGGTGTGTGCGTGTTGTTGTCGTGTGTATGACTCCTTAAGTTGGAATCTGTCAGAGAAGAATGCCCTCCAACTGGCAACAACTGGACCGAGCTGGCAAACATGTTCACTGAAGTTATTCCACTTCTGTCAAATATGGCTGGGAAATGACAGAGCACCGCTGATATTTACAAACAAATAATCTACCCACGCATAACAACATTCACATTAGGCATTAACATAGTCCCTTGTCTAAACATATGACTGAAAATGGAGCGCCCATCTTCTATTGTAGCAGATGAATGACGTGTCCTTAAGGGTGCCACGGGGCTCCATCATGTGACCAGGGAGAGGAGACATACACAGCACGAGAGGGTTTATGCCGCATTCATGTCATGTTGGAAACCTGGGACCTCCTAGTTAAAATGAGCGTAAATTATTTGCGTAGAGCTTCATATTGGTTGTATCTGATACTTCCCAAGAGGGAAACTCGGGTAAGATCTTTCTACAACGAGTAAGCAAGTTGGAAATGTCTGAGTTTATGAGTTTCCGACATCTCCCCTGCAGCCTGGTGCTGACCTCAGTGAAACCTAGCCTTTAATCTGCCCGCCACATGAACCCATGGTACTGAGACTGAACTGGTGGTCAGGGGCAGGAGGTGTGATGCGCAGGCAGCAGGCATACACAGGAAACTAGGCCACAGAGCACAGGGCACTGAGTGGGACCTAAACATCCACGTCCCTGCTCTGTGTTATGTTTCACTCTCTATAATGCTGTTAAAATATATACTGTTTTACTATTTATTTTTAGCAGCTCAAAACACATAATGTAGGCTATTTAAATATACAACGTTTTGTTATATAGCTAGCTTACCATTTATTATCCGCAAACTTGTAGCGGTGGTCATCCGCTGGCACGATATCCATGAGGAGGATGTACTTGGCTTTAGGGTTGAGGCCCGTAACCTTCACCTTGTAGCAGGGGAACATCCGCCTGGCGAGACAGCAACACCACAGACAGTCAGGATCATAACAATATCAGTAGCCTATGACTGAGGCATAGCAGCCATTGCTGCAGTTGTGAGCAAAACCCGAAACAAAACTAGAATCATCTAAACAATTTACGGAGTGGCTGCAGTTCCGGATTTTCTGGAGGCCCAATTTGTTCTGGCTAAAGATACTGAGATTTCTGCCCTCCTAAAAAAATATGTAGCTGCTGCCCACTGCTCTGTTGCCGCTTCCCCCTCCTTAATCGGCGATGAACGACTGTCTGGTGTAGCCTACAAACTTCATGTTGTACACAAAGGACATGGTCGACATGTTCTCTCTATTGAATTCCATGCCTCAGTAGGATATTAAGCATAAGCATGATTTCATGTTCTTTATTCCGGAGGGGAGTTAAGCTACATGCAGCTATTTACATGTTGAACACAAAAGACATGATCAACATGTTCATACAAACTCCAGTGCAAAACTCAAGTGGGGAGTTGCATGCAGCTATCTAGGCAGCATATCAAACACAAGCAAGACACAGTCACAGTCCAATTAGCAATTTAAAGTTATTTTCAATCATCATTGTAAACATTGGCTAAGCAGGAAGCAGACAGGCAGTCAAAGTAGCAGTGTTTTTTTCCAGCAACTCTGGCTAGTGGCTACTGTATGAAACCTACAAAGATTAGCCTCCATCATCACACAAAATGCAGATTGTTTTTGCTCCAATGCAATGTGTAGGGACTGCGTCCCTCTTGTGCAACTGCAATATCCAATACAACAGACAGATATGGTTGTAGGCAGTCTTCATTAATCACTGCAGGGTTTTTATTTAAACTGTTCAGAAGTATGAGGCAGAAACATAGCCCACTGGGCACACCATGTCACTTCAATGTGGAAATGTGGGTAATATTTGGTTGAGGTGTTGATCAATGAGATTTCAACCTTTATTCACCCACTCAAAAAGACAGCCAGAAGTTTGTTGAATTCCCAATGTGTCATCACTATGCTTTCAACACTTCTAAAGTCACAGCCAAATTCGAATGGAAAAACAATGTCAGATTTTTGGTTTAGTATTCATCTACATGTGTTATCGCTGCACTTTCAACCATTTAAAAACACAACAAAGTTCAAATGGGAATGCAATGTCAGATATTTTGTATTTGGATCTCATAGCACAACCAAATGACCTGGATTGCAGTTGAGATTACATTAAAAGTACATAGTGCAAGTGATCAATGCTGTTCGAGATTCTGCGCAGGTTATTATAGTAATTGTAAAGATCTCCACAGACCTGTAACCTTTGCATGCTATCTTGATCATGCACGCTTTCTAAGATTACATAAAAATACATGTATAGTTACATTAGGCTAAACTCAAAATATGGCCATTTTAAGGTTGAATAAATACTGTTACATTAGTTTCTAAAATAGTTTTAGCTTTATGCTATTGACAACGCAACCAAATATCAATATTTAAAGGATATTGAATGCTTGGATAGTTTCATCTGAGCCACAGCCTTAATCCTATTCTTTAAAGTTTATTTTTGGTTTAGTTGGAGATGTGAATCCAAACTTCAGGATCATTTGTTAACTTGTCGACAAGTTAATAGGCTATTTATTGCATTACAAAAGTGATATTGAATTGTGTTTTGTTGTCAACGCAACCAAATATCAACATTTGAATCTTTTGTGCCACTGATTTAGACTGGTTCTAATTCCAGTTTGTCTACAAATGACTAATTGATCAATTGGATTCACATCTCCATCTCAACAAAGAATCAAAGTTAAAGAACATGACTAGATCAAATCTAACTTTATTTAAAGTGTATTTCAAATTTGATTGGATTTAGTACTATTGTTAAACTTAGATTTTGGGTTGAGATGCAGAAGTGGATCCAACATATCAGTTAATAATTTGTAGACAAACTGGAATTAGTCAGTGGCACAAATGGAACTGTCCAAGCAGAAGATACATCTCCTTCTACGGTTGATATTTGGTTACGTTGGCACAACTCAATATCCAGATTGTCTACAAATGAATAATTGATATAGACGTCTTCACCTCAACCAGAAATCAAATAATAGGACTAAATCTAATCTAATCAAACTTTAAATGCACTTTAAATAAAGTTTGATTTAGTCCTATTCTTTAGCCTTGATTTTTGGATAAGATGGAGAGTTGAATCGAGTGATTCATTTGAAGATTACATTTGAAATCAACCAAAGCTTGAAACCCTAGACCTATACAGTGCCTTATTCACAACCCTTTACTTTTTCCACATTTGGTTGTGTTACAGCCTGTATTTAAAATGAATGAACCTTTCTTTAGATGTTAATGTCACTGATCTACACACAATACCCCATAATGTCATAGTGGAATGACGTTTTAGACATTTTTACAAATAAATAAAATTAACAGCTGAAATGTCTTGAGTCAATACGTATGTAACAGTATAGCTTCCGTCCCTCTCCTCGACTCTACCTGGGCTCGAACCAGGGACCCTGGTTGCACACATCAACAACTGCCTACCACGAAGCATCGTTACCCATCGCTCCACAAAAACAACTACTTCAAGGTCTCAGAGCGAGTGACGTCACCGATTGAAACGCTATTAGCGCGCACCCCGCTAACTAGCTAGCCATTTATCGGTTACACGTATTCAACCCCTTTGTTATGGCAAGCAAAAATAACTTCAGGAGTAAAAATGTGCTTAAGTCAGATAAGTTGCATGAACTAACTATGTGTGCAATAATGTTGTTTAATATGATTTTTTCACACTTTGGATGGTGTATTAATACACCCAGTTGCTACAAAAATACAGGTGTCCTTCCTAACTCAGTTAACGGAGAGGAAGGAAACCACTCAGGGATTTCACCATGAGGCCAATGGTGATTTTACAGAGTAAAATGGCTGTGATAGGAGAAAACTGAGTATGGATCACCGACAGTGTAGTTACTCCACAATATTAACCTACATGTATTTTGGAATATAAAAATATTACAAAACATGCATCTTGTTTGCAATAAGGCACTAAAGTAATACTGCACAAAATGTGGAAAATAAATACACTCTTTGTCCTCAATACAAATCATAATGTTTGGGGCAAATCCAACACATCACTGAGAACCACTCTTTATATTTTCAAACACAACTCGTGGTGGCTGTACCATGTTATGGGTATGCTTGTCATCAGCAGGGACTAGGATAAAAGAAAAGGAATAGAGCTAAGCACAGGCAAAGTCCTAAAGGTTTAGTCTGCTTTCCAACAGACACTGGGAGACAAATCCACTTTTCAGCAGGAAAATAACCTAAAATACAAGGCCAAATATACACTGGAGTTACTTACCAAGATGGCATTGAATGTTCCCGAGTAGCCTATTTACATTTTTGACTTAAATCGTCTGAAAAATATATGGCAAGACTTGAAAATGGCTGTCCAGCAACAATCAACAACCAACTTCAAGCTATACTGCTTGAAGAACTTTTTTCAAAAATAATGTGCAAATATTGTACAATCCAGGTTTGCAAAGCTCTTAAGAGACTTACCCAGAAAGACTTCCAGCTGTAATTGCTGCCAAAGGTGATTCTAACGTGTATTGACTCAGGGGGTTGAATACTTATCTAATCAAAATATATTAGTGTTTTATTTAAAAAATCTTCCACTTTGACATTAGATTATTTTGTGTAGATCGTTGACAAAAAAATGACAATTTAATCACACTTTGTATATGGAAAAGGTTGAGGGGTATGAATACTTTGAGGGCACTGTATGTATTGTCAATTTTTTGTTGAACCCTGGGATGAATTGAAACATAGCTCTAGATGACTTTGCAAATGCGATATAGGCCTAAATAGTATCATTGATGATCTCTAAAGTACAGTTAAATTTAATTTGCTCTGTTAAACCTACCCTTTGGAATGACTTTGATAGCTATAGTGAATTTTGTTATTTAGAGACCTCTCAATAACCATTCTCACGATAGTACATTGGTATTAGTCAGTGATAAATATCAAAGCTAAGCAGGGCTTGGTTAAAACTCTGGATGGGAGAACACATGAATAGCTCTAGATAGAACAACTCTCCAGTAGGAAGTGCTGCTCATCCCATAGTTTTTTTCTGATGGCGGATATACAGTGAGCTCCAAAAGGGACCAAAAGTACTGGGACAAATTAACTTATATGTATATGTATTAAAGTAGTCATGCCTCTGTAACTTTCTCACTCATCAATATTCACGATTCATTCAGGATTATCCGTCATCGTGGTAGCATCCACATTAATGTAGAAGTATTTTGAATCATATTCTTATTTACAATAAAAGTGAGTAAAAAAAATGACACAATACATTATTTACTGTTCATTTCTTTTGGGCACAAAATAATCTGAAACACAACCAAAACAAACAGCAAATGTATCCAACAAGCTTGTAGAGTCACAGACTTGATGGAATCATTGCGTGCTAGGAATATGGGACTAAATATTAAACTTTTGACTACCTTAATACACATAAGTGAATTTGTCCCAATACTTTTGGTCCCCTAAAATTGGGCGACTATGTACAAAAAGTGCTGTACTTTCTAAATGGTTCACCCAATATGGATGAACATTTCCTGAAATTAAAGCTGACAGTCTACACTTTAACCTCATCGTCATCGTATCATTTCAAATCCAAAGTGCTAGAGCACAGAGCCAAAACAACAAAGATTTGTCACAGTCCTAATACACAGCATATTGGCCAACTATGATTTTTCAGTGTAAAAATGTTCCTGTTGATTCAGGAGTTAAACTCACTCTGTAAGAGTGAAATGATCCCTAAGTGGTGTAAAAGAACCCCCAGCGTTGGTGTTAATAACCAGTTATTTTGTACAGTGTGGAGAGTAAAACAGTCCCATCAAAACCCCGCTTATCATTATCATATTTCCAAGCATGCTCTACTGCAGGTAGATTTTTTAGGATTATTTTTAACATCTGTGTTTTTGCTTTTGGTTTTGATTGATTGATTAATCTTATGCTACACAAAGATAAATAACATACAATCAATTAGTTAGATTTATTGTACCTGTTACTGAAATGGTTGTTCCAGTTTAAATGGTTTAGGTAGTCTTCTTATCAACTTTCCTAAAGCTGAAAGTCATTCTGAATGCAGGTTGCAGGTGATTAAAAATTCCAGCTGTTGAATATCCTAACTCTGACTGGATTCCAATAGGAATTACACATCACTTTGCAAGTCGGCATAATGTGACCTGCAGGCCTGATGTGGCCTGCAAACCAGGAGTATCCTAACACCACTGCCATCAAAGTAAGGCCTTATGATATATGTATTGTATTGTCATAGAGCTTCATTTGAATGATCACATTCGACTAGGTACTCACTTGGTGAATGCCACAGGCCTTTAAAATGAAATAATTCAATAACCATGTCTCTGTCACTAACAAATACAGTCATGGGTGGAAACTCTACAATTCACGTGAAAAGAAAAGGCACCCGGGAAATATGCAAATTAGGCTTTACAACATAGTGTTAAAACAACACCTAAAAAGTATTTACTGTAACACTAGAGGTGTTCATTTCTTACACTGAGAAAGTTTAACAGCATCAGCACTAAGCAAAGTGAGCCCAGTTTACTCTAAATTAAGTGTTTTACACTGTAGGTGTTGCATATTACTCTACAGTAGAGCTATGCAAACACCACAACAAAGTTCATTTGAACACTTTAAGAGTTGAATTGGGAACACTGTCACAGAGTTAGATCTTTAACGCTTTCAAAAGTGTTATTTTAACACTAGTTCAGTGGGACTCATATCTTCACTGAAATTAGTGTACATTTAACACTTTCAGAGTTAAATGTATTCCATTGATATTGCTGTATACTGTAAATTGAAGCTCCAAAGCTGTTTCAAAGGTACATATTCAACGTATTTTAAACAAGGTTTGTCTATGTGTTGAAGATACAACATTGTTTCAAAGGTACAAATTCAACATATTTCATTTAAATTTGTCTATGTTGAAAACTGGTTACAATGATGACCTAATCCTGTGGTTGAAATTTCACCTTCCAAACAACAGTTGATTACTTTTTTTCAAATCCTATGTATTTTCACGTAGATTCCACGTCACAATACATTGACAAGTTACTAGCTACGTTGATTCAACCAACCAGTTTGTGTCCAGTGGGAGGATACATCATCATGGTTCGATCAGAAGAGGGTGAGTAAAGAGAGAAACGTGAAGGGGGATGAAGTGTGAACAGCAAGAAAAAATGTGTGCGTAGAATAACACGTACAGGAGATGATTTGGATGCGTAGCTTTGAGAAAGAGGTTTCCAGAGGGGCGGGGCGAGTGCGAAACTCCATATTCATAGCCACCGCCAATCATTTATTCGGCTAATGAGAAAATGATATTACTTGAAAATGTGTACCCGGCCAATAGCCTACTTGTTATGGGCCTAATTATAAATACAAACGTTACAAACAGTAGGCCTAATCACAAAAATGTGACATGTTTAACAGGTCTAGGCCTAGTGGGCACATTTTTATTTTCCCTAAATGTTCAGTGTTAATTAACGGAAGCTCAAAAAACCTATAGCCTAAGCCTAACGTAAAAAGTGAGAAAACAATTTGTACTAGTTTATAGGCTTAATTGTAGCCTATAATGGACACGAATTTTCATTCTCATCTAATGCAAGAACACATAGCGCACGCATTTACCTTCCCGCTTTAGTGATAATCATCTCTGTTCCGACCTCATGGAACTTCTCCCACAGCTCGCGCTCGTGCAGGTAGACTTTTATTCCCTCCATCCCCTGAGAATAGAGAACAGATAAGATAAGAGATATATATACTAAATATTTAAACCAAAGTCCCGATCCCTCATTGAAGAAATATCCTACCGATTGGTCTACATAAACTTAATTGAACATTGTAAAAACAGTTTTAAAAATACAACAAACGTAAGCCTTTACAGCCTGACCAATAACAATGTATTTTATCTTAGTGAGACTGTTGTACTATTGGAACGGTTTGATTAAAATGACAATACGTTTGGGCCTATATTAATATTAATAACAATAACTATTGTAAGCCTATTTATTAGATGCCGCATAGGCCTACACTGTAAATAGGCTACTGAAGGTTTCAAATTTATAAGAAAACCCCGATATTTTCACTAACAGAGTTTGACACAGATTTAACCAGAGAGTCAGTCAGTCAGTTTTGCTCTGGGCATGTTCTAGGTAACCAACCGACTGTTTAGAAACCAAATCTAGGTCATATTCAGCTCCCGCGTTCCTAAAATTGGCTATTTGTTTCTGCTTTGAAATGAAATGCGCTACTTCGCCGACTTTAGTTTTTATATTAGGGGAATAATCGTTTAAATTAGTGGCCTATATTATTCAGAGTATTTTCATTTGTTCTCTTCAATAGGCTATGGGCCTACTATAGACTAACTTAATGACATTATTTTCAACAATTACTTTCCCACTTCGCTTTAGAAGAGAAAATCATGCATAAATCGTGATCACCCACAATTAAAAAATATATACAAGTGCCTCGTTTTCACGTTTTGAAATTTTTTACATTTACACACACACAAACGGGAAGTTACCTGCTGTGTGCGCGTGGTCCCCGGTGACGGTGGAGAGCTGGAGCTAGTGTGATTCTCCGGTTTGTTCTCTTTCGGTGAGTTCGTGTCTGTGTCCATGCGCTCTGGGATGGCGAACGGGTCCCCGCCGTTAGCCATCACACACACTACAATACCTGACACCAAGGGACACACTGACGGGATAGACACAACACACGCACGCGCACGCGCACACGCACACACACACACACACACACACACACACACACACACACACACACAAACACTATTATCTGATAAGCCTAAAATACAGTATGTTAATACTTTATTATTAACCTATTAGGCCTGGGATAACAGAGCTGATAATAATGACTTGAATTCAATATACACCTCAGTCTCATTTCACAGAAAATATGACAAAATTCAAACTAAAACTATATTACAAAATAAGCTGTGTTGTGCATTTGAAAACATCTTGGGCCTAAAGAAATAAGCTCATGCATAAATGGTCTAGATAATCAAATGAAACAAATGAGAAAAAATAAGCATAATTAAAATATATATTTAAATAAACATTTAAATGTCTATTTAGATAGTCAATGAAATGTATATTATTCTGATTTAGATAGTCATCTGCAACATGTAGTCTTGTTAAATATCAGTAGGCTAAGGCTTTATCTATTATTAATCTATTATTTAAAATTGTGTTTTGGCTATATCACAGCATGTGCATATTTAACAACATGTAATAATAACAATAATAATAATCATCATCATCATCATAATAATCGAATAACAGTCATAATTAATAAGAAGATAAGAATAATAGGAATAGGCTTAGTGATCATAATAATGTATGTAGCATATCCTTACTAATAACGCGTAACAATATCCTACTAGTGATTAAATATGCTATTAGTAAGCTAATAGATAGACGGTTATATAAGGATGCTATTATTATAAGCTGTGAATGATCAGGGCCCACTGGTAAAACATTGTTTTGTTTTCTATAAATTATTGCACCTCTCACTGTACCAGACCTGGCCTCAAATACATGCGTATTTACTAGGCCTATTTGTTATTGAAATACTTATTTTCTGTGTATTTGAGTATTTTCAAATAATGTGGCCAAATCAGCTACTTATATTGGAATTATTTGAAAGTATTTGCAAGTAAATTCATGTAAATAGCCGAAACTACAGTATTTTGAAATAGGATACTTGTTTCCATTATTTCAAATACCCCTTGGACCAAACAGACCTTGGTTAAAATGCATGGACTATTTAAATATGTGTATTTGAAAATACACTTGTCTGTGTATTTGTGTATTTTCAAACACTTTCCAAGTGTTTCCAAAAACATTCCAATATTCAACTAGCCTACTTATATTTTCAAAGAAAAATTATCCAAATACTTACTTCGAAATGTCTTTAGGCTATTTCAATTACTTTCAAAGAATTTGAACACAAGGTCTGCACTCTACATCAACTCTGGACCCGAATATTGAAGACATAGAGACAGCCGTCTAAAGCCAAGCCGCTGAGTCTAAACAACACTACATCCAGCCGCACACATTCACTTAAACACTCCTCACACACTCTTCGGGTCTGTGTACCTCATGCGCTGTTCTGTTTCGGTCCTGGAGACCACAGTTCCACGGTCATCCTGGTGTGTGTGTGTTTGTTAGATCAGTGTCCAGAGTCGCTGTGTCACCTAATCCGAAATTCTCCAAACACGCAGACCCACAGAGTTCACCGTATTAAATAGAACACTCCCTCAGACCTCCGTCAGTAACGCATTATTATGGTGAATAATTACACTGGACGAAGGTTAGGCTATATACGTTTAGTATTTTAAAACTGGATTGTACCATACGTCTGAATGAATTTCCCTATGTCTGACTCTAACCGTCGACGGTTGCCGAAGCCAGCCTGGTTCACCAGAGACCCCCAGTCTTTTCCCGCCTTCCCCTCTCCTCTCCCTCTATCTCCATGCAGCAGTCTATCGTGTGCGGAGCTGGAGCTCGGTTTGACCCTCAAATCAGGAATTACCCATTTCAAGGCACCCCCTACGTTTTTCAGCCCCCACCCCCATCGTACCCTCGCGTCATAGCCAGTTACTGAAAGAATGTAGGACCTATAAGATTGCTCTCCCTCCCTCCCCACCCCCCTCTCGCTCAGACAGAGAGAGCGCAGTGGCCTTGTCATTCATGCTAATAAAGATGCTATGAATCTGAATCTGAAAGAGAGAGAGAGAGAGATAGAGAGAGACAGAGAGCTTTAGCAACAGTGGCCTTGTCATTCATGCTAATAAAGATGCTATGAATCTGAGAGACAGACAGACCGAGAGACGAGCGAGAGAGAGAGAGATTAATTTATTCCCTGCATGGCCAGGGATTATATTGAGAAAATGGAGGTCGGTTTATGAGGATTTGGTTTGATGTAAAGAGCATGAAGGTACTATTATCCCTATTTAAGAGAGGAGCAACATTTTCTGTAAATACATGCATGCATGATCTCAGGATATAAATACTATAATAAACTGGGTGGTTTGAACCCTGAATACTAATTGACTGACAGCTGTGGTATCAGACGTATACCACGGGGATAACAAAATATGTGTTTTTCCTGCTCTAATTACGTTGGTAACCAGTTTATAATAGCAATAAGGCACCTCGGGAGTTTGTGGTATATGGCCAATATAGCACGGCTAGGGGCTGTGTCCAGGCACTCCGCTTTGCGTCGGTGTAAGAACAGCCCTTAAACGTGGTATAAATGGCCATATACCACACCCCATCGGGCCTTATTGCTTAATTATACTCTTTCCCTTTCTTATATAATAGCTAGGATAACCTACATGTATATTATCTCAAAGGCTACCATCCTTCACACAGCATTTCACTCCAGGGCGCTGCGTCTGTATTAAGAATCGAGATAATCAACCGGTCGCATCCATTACCGTGCAGCTCTTGAGCAGAGTCACCCGGAGTTGAAGGGGTCAGCATGAGGTAAACAGGCGCTCGTTTGAGCTCTGCTCTCTCCGTTTGGTGGAATATACTTGACTCTGATTTTAATCAAATAATCAATCCACGACCACACACACACACACACACACACACGCACACTGAAATAGGATAGGCTTGCAGCAATACAGCCTATTACTTTAGTGTGAAATTATAGCCTGGACTCATTGATGTAAAAAAATAGGCCAACATCGCGTAAACATAGCCTAACTTTAACCTAATCTGATTTGCTTTTCTCACATTTTCTTGGCTACGGCTCATAGGCTACCGACGATGACTCTGTAGCATTGACATTCTGCTTCGATAATGTTCTTGTTTCTCAAAACGGTCATTTGTCACAGCAATAAACTCGTTATTACAGGATTGTCACCAGAATTTTGGCTTTTACACATGCAGTGTCCCGGGTGCTCTAAAACGCAAATTTTCTTCAATCAAACAATTATTTCCTAAAGTGGTAGCCTAGCATATAATTTAGGCTAATATTAGGCATATTAGTAAAAGGCTTGACCTCTATTTTTTTTTAATCACACATAAGAAGACAAACGCCTATAGCCAGTCGGTCATGCATGGTCTCCAAAACAGATCAGTAGTAGGTTATTTCAACAATTGTTGTATTTTACCGTGTTCAGATGGCAGTTCCGCGCTGGGACATTTACTGTCTATTCGGTCAGTAGCCGAGGTCTAGTGTGTCAACAGTCCTCAATGGTCTCATATGAAGCAATCCATGCGTATGTGCTTCGGGGCATGCACATATGCCTAGAGCATGTGCTGTCGTGTAGGGGCATTGAGATTGTGGCTCTTGTGGAGTTGGCATTGATTTCCGTCGCTGCGTGCACCACACACGCCACTGCTCACATAACTGACCCCACTGTGAACAATCACAAAGATATAATGTCAACATTGGGCCTACACTATACTGCCACCAGTATGTGGCATTTCAACTGCCAGAGAAATGAATGGAAATGACTGATAGACAAAGATCAACCTTCTATTGATAACCCGGCGATGTGAGGGTGTTCTGCGAATATCAGACGACAACGGTTTCTAAACTTAATGTGCAGTGGAACTCAGGCCTCTGTCTCGCCCCTCTCTCTCCATGCCCTCTGACTTGTACGTGTTCTCTTTTATATTTGGGGCCTTGGGCCCTGAGAAAGAGAGAAAAAGATAGAGACCCACTAACATCTAAAATCTTAATCCTGCGCTGCGAATCAGAAACATCAGCCTCGGTGTGATATACAAAAATATTGAAATATTTTGTGTATAATATTTAGAATTCCGTTAAACAATCGTTTCGAGATAGTTGGTATATTTATAGAATAGGCCTATTTCATGTTTGGTCAAGTGATGGTCGGTCGTCTTTTCTGGCTGCGGTTGCATGTGCAGTTGTGAACGGGTATTATTCAGATGAGATAAAGTCTGATTCTTTCCGAGTACTTTCTAGACCGACTGTTTACTTTCATAGCTATAATTGTAGGCCTCCACGTGTAATCACATTTTGATCTAATTTCGAACAAAAACATTCATTTGGTAGGCTATAGTTTGACATGCGTGTTGGCCTGAGGGACGCTCATATTCAATTCATCTTTTTAATAATTTATGTTTTATAAAACAAATATTAGGCATAATTCGAAAACCGTTGTTCTTTATAACTTCAATGTTCCAAATATATCAGATTGTTATAAACGAATGTAGGGGCCTATCACTAAATTCAAAGAGGTATTTTAAATAAAATCAGATTAGGAATTAAGCCTCAACTTTTTAAAATCAGGTCCGAGGTGCAATGGTAGGCTATATTTTTTAAATGTAGGTATATATTAATGCAATGTGTTTATTTAAACAATCTTAAACTGACTGGCAGGGAGTGAAACATCCCATAACCAAATCATAAATGTAGAAAGCCTATTAACTTGAATGCCACTTAACATTCTTGAAAAATATTTTCTAATACTCATCAAGTGCTGTTTTATACAATTTAGTTGTCTTAAGCAATATCTAAAATATTCTGATTTTAAAGAGATTTTAGTTTAGGAATTCATAATTGCAGATAACATAACCTATATTTAGTCTCTGTGTGTAGAAATCTAATAAAGTACACTAATAGTTGAAGGCTACATTGTTTGAAAAAAAGGCAAATGAATCAATTCAAATGATTTATTGACTTTATCACAAATATTTGTCTCAAACAGAATTTGATTGTTTTGAACTTGCCATATTTATCTTTTACTTAAGACTTCTAGAACATCATCTCAGTCGATAAATAGAAGGAAGGTTAGGTCAGGCCTATGTGATAGGGCCTTTGTCATTTCACTCCAGTAGGCATGTTTTCAACTCTCCAACATTGAGAGTATAGAAGCTGAGTAACCAAACAAACTTCTCCATGTTAGAACTTTCATTATAGAACTAAGAAGCTGAGAGAGACATAGACAGAGGTAAAATACATGCCTTTTTGTGGCCATGGTTGGACTACACTGTCCCATCCTTACTTCTACATTTCCTCTATCAAGTCATTTAAAAAACGTTTTTTTAGTCATTTAGCAGACACTCTTATCCAGAGCGACTTAAAGGAGCAATTAAGGTTAAGTGGCTTGCTCAAGGCCACATCAACCGATTTTTCAAGTAGTCGGCTCTGGGATTCGAACCAGCGACCTTTCGGTTAAGCCAGTAACTGGTCCAACGCTCTTAACCGCTAGGTCTGTATGGAGGAAGTGGTTCCAAGTGTTCCAGCACTCCACAGCTTTGTCCCACACACCTACAGCCAGACCAAAGGGAATGAGTGTGTGTGACTGTGTGTATGTCTGTGTGGTAGCAATGGACAAGGTCAACCCATTTCTCTGCAAACAATCACATCACACAGGGTAAGTCACATTCCTGTCCCCCCCCTCTCTCTCCCCCACCCCCTTCAGTCAGGTGGTCTCTCTCAGGTCCTATTTTGTGGAAAAGAGAGGGACCCTCACATGATAAACTACATAAAGAATAACTACAAGCTGTCCTGATTGGATTCCATTGAGAGATGCCGAATGGCACAGAGACTCAAGGAAGTGTTGTTTCACTGTGTTATTACTTTATATTGGGGTTGGAATGCAGGACATAGCCTTCTGGCACCAGATCCCAGGCTGCAAAACACAATTTGTTAGCACACTCTACTGTCTATTAGCCCACACTACACGACTGTTGTTCAATAAAACAACATCACTACTGTAAATGACTCGTATTATTAGTCTGTGTGTGCAGTGTGTTCCTCAGACAGGGCTAGTCTCTTCTAGGGTCACTGTCCTGATAGAGATGTGTCTGGCCCTCCATCGCCCTCTAGTGTTGGCCCTCTGCTCTGACAGACACAGCAGAACAGGGACTAACATCACAATAGCACACAAAAACACGGTGCTCAAACTTACTCTGAAGAGTTCCAAATCATCAGGTCACACACTCCTAAACTCTTCTTAACACGCTCACACACACAGACGGCAGTGTCTCAAACACACAGACGGCAGTGTCTCAAACACACAGACGGCAGTGTTTCTAACACACAGACGGCAGAGTTTCTCTGCAGAAAAGTGCCCATTATTTTATCCGCTGGCATTTGACCAATAAAGTCGCAGGTGCAGAGTTTGAGGGGACAGAAAGGGCCTGGGGTTAGGGTGAGAGGGGGGTACAGAGGTGTCCATGTGGTAACATTAACATTTAGGATACCAGCCTTTGTGCCTGCGTGTATGTCCCGAAAGGAACATTTCACTCACAGGCGTCACTCTGAAGTGTTACTAAACACAAGTGACCTTCTTTACGCACTGATGGCCATTGGCCACTCACACACACGTACGTACGAGAGATGGAGAAAAAGAGAGCGAGCGACAGAGAATGGCTTAGAGCTTCATCAGAAATGAACTACTACAGGACTAACTACTTTATGCATTAAGACCTCATATTTTCCATATACTGCTCGCTGGCCTAGACATTATCCTCCTCACCTAGACACCATTATCCTCCTCACCTAGACGTCATTATCTTCCTCCTCACCTAGACATGATCCTCCTCAACATCATTATCCTCCTCCTCTCCTAGACATCATTATCTCCTCCTCAACCTTCCTCGTCCTCCATCAGTCAGTCCTGTTTAACTGCTACCTTTAAAAAGCCTCTTCCTTCCAGTTGGATACTTTATCACTTCTGGGATGTCAGTCTTTAAAGGCTGAAAACTCATGTCAACACAGCTGACATTTGTGATGCTCTAAGGCCCTTTACTGTGTTAATGTGGCCTTTACTGTGGCTCACACCTTTCCCCACCATGGTACAGAGCTCAGGAGGCATGTCCCCAGGCGGGGTGGTCTGGGTTAGCGTTGGGTCACAGGTTTCAGCACTGGACGTGTGAAAGACTTCACTTAACACAGCCTCTGGCAGGGCCGGCCAGGGTGGACGGTCTGGGGTCACTTCATCTCACCTCTAGGAGAGAGGTAGGAATAAGAGAAGAGGAGAGAGAAGCGGAG
Source organism: Salvelinus alpinus (assembly GCF_045679555.1). Lineage (NCBI taxonomy): Eukaryota > Metazoa > Chordata > Actinopteri > Salmoniformes > Salmonidae > Salvelinus > Salvelinus alpinus. The sequence goes on along the minus strand of NC_092090.1, from coordinate 71,267,426 downwards.
AGGAGAGAAGAGGAGGAGATACAATAGGAGAGAAAAATAGTATTTCTGTCTGTCTTTTTCTCACACCATCTGTTAAGTTCTTTGTGTTGCTTGTATCCAGCGCACCAGTGACACTATCAGATCACAGGATGACAAGCAGTTACTATTATAACAGGACTGAGTGGGTCATACACTCACTTCACATCAAAAGTACTGGCCAAAACTAGATTGGTTTCAAATCAGACAACTTTACAACAGAACTAAAAAGCTTTTGTCTTATTTAATGCACTTGCTTACAAGTAAAAAAACAACAACACCATTATGATCAGGTAGGTGAGTGGACACCAGGTACGAGGTAGAAGGCAGTCCATTACATCTGAAATACTGTACCACAGGAATTAAATCAGAGAAAACAGTAACCAGAAGAGCAAAATACATGAAATTGAATTAGAAATAGCAGACGTTAGCATTTAACCACTCTCTCTCTGACAGTACTGCAAAATGCTAAAAGAGCATATACAGAAATCAAAGATGCCTCAACTTAAAAACAAACATTATCCTGTCTCTAAAATCTTTGACCAGCCAGTCAACCATGATGAACTCAACACACACAGATAGACACACACTCTCTGGATTCAAATACATGTGTACTTGAGCATTTGTTATTTAAATATTTTTTTTCTGTGTATTTCAGTATTTTCAAATACAGCCCAAAACAGGTACTTTTATTTGAGTATTTGTAAAAAACCAAATAGTCGACCAAATTGTATTTTAAAAGTATATTCAAATACTTATTTCAAATACCTGGGTTAAATGTATGGGAGTGTATGAGTATTTTCAAATACTTTCCAAGTGTATGTCCATATACATTCCAATATTCAACTACTTGTTTTTTTCAAATAAAGGTTATCTGAATACATGTTTCAAATGTATTGAACATTACAATACATTAAATAGTATTTGAACCGATGTCTGACACACACACACACACACACACACACACACACACACACACACACACACACACACACACACACACACACACACACACACACACACACACACACACACACACACACACACACACACACACACACACACACACACACACACACACACAAAGCAGATATTGATGTTTGTGATTTACAACAGGAGTCTATGTATAAAGAATCAGAAACATGACAGGTTAAGTTTAAAGAGAAGGGAAAAGCACACCTGGACCTGGGTCGGTGAGGTGCAGGCAGGCAAAACACAACATGTGACGTGACACATTACCATAGTAGATAATTTGCATTTGAGCAAGAGAATCCCGTTTGTGGAAGAACATGCAGAAATACGCTAAAAGCATATATACAAAATGTGCTGCTGATGTAGCGATTTGACGCAATTGGATGCAGTCTAACAAGGGAACAGGACTGTCTACCGACAGGCAGAGCCACGGACACTAACATGTTCCATGACCAGGTTATTGATTGAATGGGACCCTTGGGTTCGGTCCCAATTGGCAGTGGCACCATATTCATTATATAGTGTACTACTTTTGACCAGGACCCATAGTGGGTGCCAATTGGGACATAACCTTGGTTAATACAAGCAAAAGACCAGCTGACTTATACTAGTGGAGGGTGTTCGGTAGACAGACCAGGCTCCACCACAGCATCCACCTTCCTTCATCTCAGTACCTGGGTGGACTACATTCAAGTTTAAAGAGGAAATCGTACAATAAAATATAACATATCCTTCACATTCCACCAGACACTCTAATACTGATAACCCCTCCCAGTCTGCCCAACACTGCTCTCTCTGAGTCACCCTCTATACAAAAAGCCCACAGCCACTACTGACACACCCCTCAGTGAGAGAACGCATCAAGGAACCACAGTTTACATCACTACCCTCCCCCACCAGGGCTACTTCAGCAAACAGACCCACAGCAGACGTAGCTTCAGCAGCAGGCCTGTGAAACTCTTAGAGCAGAGGAGAAGGGGGTGGGGGAGGGAGGTTCAGTCTTTCAACGGTAGAAAGCACTCAAACAAGTGTCATTGTTTGTCTACACATTGGTTCTAGATGGTGGTTCTATATATTGTTGGATGCAGAGTTTTGTTGATTCTAGAAGTGGTTGATTTTAGACGTGGTTGGTTCTAGACGTCGGTGGTGCGGATGCCATCATCGTCCAGGCTGAAAGGGAAGCTGCGGTCTTTGGGGGGCTGAGGCTGAGAGCGGTGTCTCCTCCGGCTGCTGGAGGGGTCTGGAGCTATGGGGCCAGGGCAGGCTGGGACCCCCACACCACTGGCTAGGGCTGGAGCTGGGACCCCCTGTGGGATGAGAGTGGGTGTGGAGGGGGATGATGAAGATGAGGAGGTGGAGGAAGAGGTGGAGCGAGAGGAAAGACTGGAGGGCAGATTGCTAAAGGGACTGTCCTTGTCCAGTGTGCCCAGAGCGGGAGCCTCTCTTTGGGGTACAGGGGTCCAGGGCTGCCACCCCGGGGCCACGGAACACGACTTCACTAGTGGGGGTCTCCTGTCATCTCCCTGGCGACCACGGTGGGAGGTGTTACCATGGCGATACAGAGAGGAGGCAAACGTAAATGCAGAACCCTGAGAGAGAGAGAGATTCCATTTTTCCAATTCCCCCACTGAATCACGCTTGCATTTGGGCATGCCATAAGGACCACTAATAGTACTGGTCTGAATTGCTAGTCGGTTCGTCGGGTCATGTGGGGCAAATTCTGAGGAGTTGTGATATGAGGCTTTCGTATGTATCTAAATCTACCTTTACCTTGGCAGAGCCTCTGAAGTCCTGTATCTTCAACTCAATGTCTCTGATCCAGCCCTGCATGTCCTCTGGAGTGTCTGTCTGCAACAAAACCAGCACATGCTTACACATCACGCTTAAACAACTCAGTAAGCACACACACACCTCTCTGTGATCTGAGGCCCCTGCCCCTAGTCAGCTGTTCTCCCATGGGGGGACAAGGGATGTTATTGTTCTTACGGTTAAGTGTTGGGAAAGTTCTCCTCCAATTCACAAAAAACATCCTGTCCATTTCTCCAAAAACAGAAGTAAGGCCACACATGAGCAACAGAGCATCAAGCCAGAGAGGAGTCAACACAGATGGAAGCCCAACTGACAACCCCCCCCCCCCCCCTACCTGGACGTAGAAGACCCTGGAGCTGGTGATGATCTCAAACAGGTTATCTCTCATCAGCAGGTCCCTGACAGAGAGGAGTGGGTAAGACATTGAGCTTCTGTGTTTGTTTGGGTCTGGTGTCGAGAGAAAGAGAGGTGTGTGACTCTCACCCAGATTTCACCAGACACTCATGGACCTTCTGAATGTCTCTCAGAGGAACAGCTCTCAGAGGCTCCTTATCCTGAAATACATATCAAATGCAGGTTACACGCACGCGCACACGTGCATCAGAAAAACACCACTTTACTCTATTCCACTGACATATCTGTCACACAGAAAACTAAACACACAAAAGCAGAACCAAAGACTTAAACGTGGAGGACACATGTTTTTTCCTACAATGTATTGGCTTGGTTTGTATTTCCTATCCCAAATCCATTTGAGGACATCTGTAATTACACCCCACTGAGGTCTAAACAGCAACAGCGTTACTACCCAGAGCCACACACAGAGGAGAGAAGAGGGACAGGATATGACCTCACCATTTCACACTTGTAGTAACTGACAGCGTTGTGGTCCAGTGTGAAGAAACGTCTCTTCCAGCTTTTCCTCTGAAACACACAACAGATTAGTTCAAAAGTGTGTGTGTGTGTACGAGCTTGTGTGTGTGTGTGTGTGTACTCACCACGTTACCCTGTTTGACACAATAGCCACACCTCAGTACACCTGGTCTACTGCCTACAGAGGAGACCCTCCTGTCCCCTACCTCCATTTCCTCCCCCTCATTCTGCAACACACACACAATCATCATCATCACGTCATCATTACCGCCATCTTCATTGTCATCATGGCAATAGTGTATTTGGTCTAGACCATAGTACCTGGTAGATGGGTGTGTGCACCACCACTCCCCCGATGATCTCAGTCTTGTAGGCCAGCCTCTTACCCCCTGCCTCACCGGTTACTGTAGAAACCTCTGATCTGTGCTGGAGAGGCCCTGCTTTAGGGACCTACAGAAAACAACAGTTTGAGCAATAAGTCAAACATACAGCTAGCAGTTGGCATTTAGCCAACAACACATTACCATTCAGGTTTACTTATTGATATCCTATGAAACTATAAATGCATTATAACATATTTATGGAGTGATAAACAGGAAATGTGAGATAAACAAGGCCCATAAGGCATACAGGGTTTCTTCAACGGGAATACAGGGCAGTTAAAGAGGAAGTGGAAGAGCGAGAGTTGTGTGAGGGCAGGTGACAATAGAGAAGAAACAGAACAGCACCACACTTCAACCTCACAGAGCCACAGACAGTGGTGACCTTTCTGACACAGGTTCCAATAATCTCTCCTTCCTCCCGAAGTGTGACACTTCCCTTCATGGATTGGAAAGAAAATGACTGCTACAGTACCTTACGAAAGTATTCGCACCCATTGACTTTTTCCACATTTTGTTGTGTTACAGCCTGAATATAAATTTGATTAAATTGAAATTTTGTGTCACTGGCCTACACATAATATCCCATAATGTCAAAGTGGAATGATGTTTTCAGACATTTTTACAAATTCGTTTTAAAAAATTGAGTCAATAAATATTCAAACCCTTTGTTATGGCAAGCCTAAATAAGATCAGGAGTAAAAATTTGCTTAACAAGTCACATAAGAAGTTGCATGGCCTCACTGTGTGAAATAATAATGTTTAACATTATTTTTTAATGACTACCTCACCCACCACATACAATTATCATCTGTAAGGTCCCTCAGTCGAGCAGTGAATTTCAAACACAGATTCAACCACAAAGACCAGGTAGGTTTTCCAATGCCTCACAAAGAAGGGCACCTATTTGTAGGTGGATTAAAAAAAGCAGGCATTGAATATCCCTTTGATCATGGTTAAGTTATTAATTCGACTTTGGATGGTGTATCAATATACCCAGTCACTACAAAGATGCAGGAGTCCTTCCTAACTCAGTTGCCGGAGAAGAAAGAAGCCGCTCAGGGATTTCACCATGAGGCCAACGGTGATTTCACATAGTAAAATGGCTGTGATAGAAGAAAACTGAGGATGGATCAACAACAGTGTAGTTACTCCACAATACTAATCTAAATGACAGAGTGAAAAAAAGCAAGCCTGTACAGAACAAAAATATTCTAAAACATGCATTCTGTTTGCAATAATGCACTAAAGTAAAAAAGAAAATACATTGACTTTATGTCCTGAATACAAAACGTTACGATTGAGGAAAATTCAACACAACACATCACTGAGTACCACACTATAGATTTAAAAGCATGGTGGTGGCTACATCATGTTATGAGTATGCTTGTCATCAGCAAGGACTCTGGAGTTTTTTGGGATAAAAAGAAACGGAATAGAGCTAAGCACAGGCAAAATCCGAGAGGAAAACCTGGTGTTCAGTCTGCTTTCCAAAAAACACCGGGAGACAAATTCACCTGTCAGCAGCACAATAACCTAAAACAAGGCCAAATATACTGTTTACATATCTGGCATTGCTCATCTCATGTGTATATACTGTTTTCTATACTATTCTACAGTATCTCGTTGACTTAATAATGCTTACATACTGTATCTTGCATTACTCATCTCATATGTACAGTGGGGAGAACAAGAATTTGATACACTGCCGATTTTGCAGGTTTTCCTACTTACAAAGCACGTAGAGGTCTGTAATTTTTATCATAGGTATACTTCAACTGTGAGGGATGGAATCTAAAATCCAGAAAATCACATTGTATGATTTTTAAGTAATTAATTTGCATTTTATTGCATGACATAAGTATTTGATCACCTACCAACCAGTAAGAATTCCGGCTCTCACAGACCTGTTAGTTTTTCTTTAAGAAGCCCTCCTGTTCTCCACTCATTACCTGTATTACCTGCACCTGTTTGAACTCGTTACCTGTATAAAAGACACCTGTCCACACATTCAATCAAACAGACTCCAACCTCTCCACAATGGCCAAGACCAGAGAGCTGTGTAAGGACATCAGGGATAGAATTGTAGACCTGCACAAGGCTGGGATGGGCTACAGGACAATAGGCAAGCAGCTTGGTGAGAAGGCAACAACTGTTGGCACAATTATTAGAAAATGGAAGAAGTTCAAGATGACGGTCAATCACCCTCGGTCTGGGGCTCCATGCAAGATCTCACCTCGTGGGGCATCAATGATCATGAGGAAGGTGAGGGATCAGCCCAGATCTACACGGCAGGACCTGGTCAATGACCTGAAGAGAGCTGGGACCACAGTCTCAAAGAAAACCATTAGTAACACACTACGCCGTCATGGATTAAAATCCTGCAGCGCACGCAAGGTCCCCCTGCTCAAGCCAGCGCATGTCCAGGCCCGTCTGAAGTTTGCCAATGACCATCTGGATGATCCAGAGGAGGAATGGGAGAAGGTCATGTGGTCTGATGAGACAAAAATAGAGCTTTTTGGTCTAAACTCCACTCGCCGTGTTTGGAGGAAGAAGAAGGATGAGTACAACCCCAAGAACACCATCCCAACTGTGAAGCATGGAGGTGGAAACATCAATCTTTGGGGATGCTTTTCTGCAAAGGGGACAGGACGACTGCACCGTATTGAGGGGAGGATGGATGGGGCCATGTATCGCGAGATCTTCCCTCAGTAAGAGCATTGAAGATGGGTCGTGGCTGGGTCTTCCAGCATGACAACGACCCAAAACACACATCCAGGGCAACTAAGGAGTGGCTCCGTAAGAAGCATCTCAAGGTCCTGGAGTGGCCTAGCCAGTCTCCAGACCTGAACCCAATAGAAAATCTTTGGAGGGAGCTGAAAGTCCGTATTGCCCAGCGACAGCCCCGAAACCTGAAGGATCTGGAGAAGGTCTGTATGGAGGAGTGAGCCAAAATCCCCGCTGCAGTGTATGCAAACCTGGTCAAGAACTACAGGAAACGTATGATCTCTGTAATTGCAAACAAAGGTTTCTGTACCAAATATTAAGTTCTGCTTTTCTGATGTATCAAATACTTATGTCATGCAATAAAATGCAAATGAATTACTTAAAAATCATACAATGTGATTTTCTGGATTTTTGTTTTAGATACCATCTCTCACAGTTGAAGTATACCTATGATAAAAATTACAGACCTCTACGTGCTTTGTAAGTAGGAAAACCTGCAAAATCGGCAGTGTATCAAATACTTCTTCTCCCCACTGTATATACTGTTGTTTCTATACTATTCTACTGTATCTTAGTCCGTTCCGCTGACGTCGCTTGTCCATATGTATAGAGTCTTAATTAATTTCTACTTAGATTTGTTGGGAACTGGGTATATGTTGTGTCATTTGTTAGATATTACTTGTTAGATATTACTGCACTGTCGGAGCTAGAAGCACAAGCATTTCAATACCCCTGCAATAACATCTGCTAATCACGTGTATGTGATATACACCGGAGTAGCTTACCAAGACGACATGAATGTTCCTGAGTGGCCTAGTTATAGTTTTTAATTAAAATCAGCTCGAAAATCTATGGCAGGATTTGAAAATGGCTGTCTAGCAATGATAAACAACCAACTTGACAGAGCTTGAAGATTCTAACATGTATTGACTCAGGGGTGTGAATATTTAAGTAAATGAGATATTTCCGAATTTAATTTTCAATACATTTGCAAACATTTCTAAAAACATGTTTTCACTTTGTCATTATGGGGTATTGTGTGTAGATACGTGAGAAAAAAAACTAAATTCAGGCTGTAACACAGCAAAATGTGGAATAAGTCAAGGGGTATGAATACTTTCTCAAGGCACTGTATATGGAAACTCCCTCTAGGCCTACACCAATCCAATGTTTTCAAATTTATGTGGAGTGGTGAACGAGTGCACACTTCAGGAGAAAAAAGACAGATAAAATAAAGATTATTGGGACATAACCACTAACTGCTGCTCTCAGCCTTCTGTAGAAGTGTGGAGGGAGGAGTTACAGGCCTTCAGCATTAAACTCTCTGGTCAAGAAGTGTGTGTGTGTTTCAGATCTTTACTGCAGCTCCACAGCACAAACAGCAGATGTGTGTGGTCCTGGTAGAGCATGGCACTTGCAACCAGAGGCCTTCACGGGTCCAAAAAGTTGGACCCGTTCCGAAATGGACCTGAGGCATTCCCATCCGGAACAGATATGTATGAATTCACTTTTTTAATATAGAGACCCGTTCCAAATGGACACAAGGACAACTAGACCAGTTCCGTATAGACCTGGTCAGATCCAGACCCGGTCTGATCCGAGTGAGGGAAGCAGCAGAAAAGTATATTTTTAAGGTAATTTATTAACCGGAGCTGATAAAGCGTGAGGGGGAGGTGACGCTCTAGCAGGGGCCGTGCTGTGTGTGTGAGTGTGTGACACGGGAACAGGGAGGGAGAGACCGCAACCAAACAAGCCGACTCGCACTATAGTAGACTAATAGCTGCCATACTGTAGCTAGGTTATTTATCATCCAATATGATCACGTAGTACCAGTCTTGACTGCATCAAACCAGGAGAACCTGGTTAACTAACCATCTAGGCTAATTGAAGCTGCATGCGCTTTCTCATCTTACAGTTACAAACAACAACTCCATTCAGAATATAAAGTAGCAGCCTACCTGTTGGCTCTTGGTTGTTGTAGCTCATCCTTCTCCTTTAACTTTCCTTCATTTTAATTCCATCTTCCATTGATTAGATATGTCCTAACTTTTGCCACACACGGAGGCTCTGACTGTTGCCTATTGCCGCTTTGATGACTTATGATTGGCCAACAACAAGCTTCACGCGCCACTCTTGTGAAAAGTAAAGAGCAGCAGCATAAATTATACGATTTCTCTCTCGCTCTACTGCAGCAGTCGCGTTCTGATCTGTATGGGTCCTTCTGGACAAGTCAGTTGAAACTACACATACCTGAGACCCGTGAAAATCAAATCAGATCCGGCCCAGACACGTGACATTATTTAGAATTCTGGATCCGGACTTGCTCACGTCCCGGATCGGGTCTCGGGTATTCAGGTACAAGTGGCTCCGTGAAGACCTCTACTTGCAACGCCAAGATAGGGTTTGATTCCCAGGACCACATGTACATAAAATGTATGCACACATGAATGTAAGTCACTTTGGATAAAAGCATCTGCTAAATGGTATATACAGTATTATATTATAAACAGTGTATGTGTGGAAAGCCCCCCCCACAGGCTGAATATAGGATTCAACACACACTGTGCTGGAATGTGCTCTGTGAAACCTCAAAACACAAATCATGCTGTTCTGTTTCACCATTTCCTCATATTCTAGATGAGAGATTGTGAGAGTATGTGCGCGTGCCCAACCAAAAGCATAATTAGCGGTGTGTGTGTGGGGTGGGGGTGGGGGGGTCCAATCGTAAAATGAGGAAAGGAGTAGCACTGTGTTGTGTCAAGACACAGAAACCAAGTAGCTGCCTGGCGTTTTATGGTGGGAATTTATTTCCCCTATCAATCAAATTTGTACATTTTGTAATTCACCTCAGTTGAGAACAAGTTCTCATTTACAACTGCGACCTGGCCAAGATAATGCAAAGCAGTGCGACAAAAACAACACAGAGTTACACATGGGATAAACAAATGTACAGTCAATAACACAATAGAAAAATCTATATACAGTGTGTGCAAATGTAGTAAGATTAGGGAGGTAAGGCAATAAATAGGCCATAGTGGCGAAATAATAAAACATTGGAGTGATAGATGTGCAGATGATGATGTGCAAGTAGAGATACTGGGGTGCAAAAGAGCAAAAATAAATAACAATATGGGGAGGTAGTTGGGTGGGCTATTTACAGATGGGCTGTGTACAGGTGCAGTGATCGGTAAGCTGCTCTGACAGCTGATGCTTGAAGATAGAGAGGGAGATATAAGTCTCCAGCTTCAGTGATTTTTGCAATTCGTTCCAGTCATTGGCAGCAGAGAACTGGAAGGAAAAGCGGCCAAAGAAGGAGTTGGCTTTGGGGATGACCAGTGAAATATACCTGCTGGAGCATGTGCAATGGGTGAGTGTTGCTATGGTGACTAGTGATCTGAGATAAGGTGGGGCTTTACCTAGCAAAGACTTATAGATGACCTGGAGCCAGTGGGTTTGGCGACGAATATGAAGCGAGGGCCTGGCATACAGGTCGCAGTGGTGGGTAGTATATGGGGCTTTTGTGACAAAACGGATGGCACTGTGATAGACTGCATCCAATTTGCTGAGTAGTGTTGGAGGCTATTTTGTAAATGACATCGCCAAAGTCAAGGATCGGTAGGATAGTCAGTTTTACGATGGTATTTTTAGCAGCATGAGTGAAGGAGGCTTTGTTTGCGAAATAGGACACCGATTCTAGATGTAATTTGGATTGCAGATGCTTAATGTGAGTCTGGAAGGAGAGTTTACAGTCTAACCAGACCCCTAGGTATTTGTAGTTGTCCACATATTCTAAGTCAGAACCGTCCAGAGTAGTGATGCGAGTCGGGCGGGTGGGTGCGGGCAGCGATCGGTTGAAGAGCATGCATTTGATTTTACTAGCATTTAAGAGCAGTTGGAGGCCACGGAAGGAGTGTTGTATGGCATTGAAGCTCGTCTGGAGGTAAGTTAACACAGTGCTCAAAGGGCCAGAAGTATACAGAATGGTGTCATCTGCGTAGAGGTGGATCAGAGAATCACCAGCAGCAAGAGCGACATCATTGATATATACAGAGAAAAGAGTCGGCCCGAGAATTGAACCCTGTGGCATCCCCATAGAGACTGCCAGAGGTCCGGACAACAGTCCCTCCGATTTGACACACCGAATATCTGAGAAGTAGTTGGTGAACCAGGCGAGGCAGTTATTTGAGAAACCAAGGCTGTTAATTAATTTTTATAAGGGCAAATTTACCTGTCTCTCATATGGGGTGGGGGGCGGGGGGTCATGACCGCAAGTTACACACCTGGTTATACGTGTAATGATTAGATGAATCATATGTTATGTTAATGTTACCATATGTTAATGGTAACGTTAGCTACAGGAGTTGGGGTACTCACAGTGATCTTGGTAGCTTTGTTCAGAGCGAGGACCCAGTCTTTCAGGTCAGCAGCATCGTTGGCATGGAGGAAATAACGCCGAGACACGGCATTGATCACTGCAGACATAGTGATATACATAGTGATATACAGAAATACAGAGGTTATAATAGCACTGATCACTGCAAGGAGGACAGAACAGGTATGGGTTGTTCCACCTCAAAAAGCACCAGAAAGAGGGTTGACACCCACCATCTTAGATTGTTCTTCGCAACCGATACGATTAGCATTTTCTGAAACATTATTTTGTTGAAATATCATTTAATCCATGAGAAATTAAGCTAACTGATTGCACCCAAATTGGCCATTTTAATGTATAGGATTCTGATAATATTCAATTAATATAGTACCCAACATCCGATTCGGACCAAACGTCTTCCTACCAATTAGTAAGACATGAGGAATTGTATATATATATATATATATACAGTATATATATATATATTTTTAAAGCCACCCACGGAAGCCTCACACTCCATGCCAATCCCACCCCAACAACCAGTATACAGTATCAGTTCTCTATTTTTGACAAGTAGTATGAAGCTGTGGCTTGCTTCTCCATACCATGTAATGTATTCCCTGTGAATATGGTCATGTTTCTTTTCCCCTGTTCAAAGAAATTTGTCATTGAAGTAGCTTGCATTATTTACCATAAAGTAGTGTCAATGGTTTATAGAGAGGGTCTTCTAAGTGGGAGCGGACCAATGGGTGGGATAACAATTACATTTTAGTAAAACAATGACAACACTAGCTATTCTCTTGTGGAATTTGAAAGGCCTTAATAGTTCTATCAAACAGTCCAACTATCTTGATAGTCTAAAACCACATTGATAGAGCAATGCTCCGAGGAACACACATGAAATTGAATTGAACAAATTCATAATTATTAACAAAAATTCAGTTGATGATTCTCTGATTTTATGGGACAAAGGTTTTATTAAAAACAATGCAACTACATTTGCATCTGGGCTGAATAAATCACATTTTAAAAAAGATATCAGAATTGGAAAAGTTGTTAACAAAGTTAGAGCGTTCTCAACAAATACTTTTTTCAGTGCAACTACTCTCTCCAACGTCAAGACAGAACTAAATCTATTGATAAGAGAGAGAGCAGAATATTCCATCCCTCGAGATAAACTTAAGCATTAGTTTCATGGTAATCGACACAGTTGTCTTCTGGCTAACAAGCTTCGCAGTAATTAGCGGATATTGTAACCATTGAAACTGAATCAGGTGAATTACTATCAGAACCCAAATTATATCAACTAAAGTGTAACGATGTGCGCTGAGAGTCGGGAAGCAAGTTCAGGGAGTGAGTGTTTTAATAAATAAACACGACATAATACAAAATTAGAAACACGAACAACGCATAGACATGACACAGGAACAGAAACTATAATGCCTGGGGAAGGAACCAAAGGGAGTGACATATATAGGGAAGGTAAATCAGGGAAGTGATGGACTCCAGGTGAATCTGAAGATGCGCAGGTGCGCGTAACGATGGTAACAGGTGTGCACCATAACGAGCAGCCTGGTGACCTAGAGGCCGGAGGGAGCACACATGACATAAAGATTCCCCCGTTTCTATAAAGAATTGTACCCCTCTGATTGTAAATCCACTCCAAGCCAGACGGAGTCCTTTTTAAAGATGTAAGAACTCTTCTTCTCTCAACTGAGGAAGCCAGCTTGATGGGAGACCAAATCTCTCTCCATGAACTTAAAAAGTACATTGGATAACATGAATAAAGACAAATGACCTGGTTGGGACAGCATTCCTTCTGAGGTCTATTTAATATTTTGGAACCAATTAAGTCAACTATTACTCGAAATGACTAACACAGCCAATCACAAAGGGTCATTTGGAAGGGACGTAAATAAAAGATTTGGCATGGGTTGGCGCCCCCCTTGGGTTGTGCCGTGGCGGAGATCTTTGTGGGCTATACTCTGCCTTGTCTCGGGATGGTCAGTTGGTGGTTGGAGATATCTCTCTAGTGGTGTGGGGGCTGTGCTTTGGCAAAGTGGGTGGGGTTAAATCCTGCCTGTTTGGCCCTGTCCGGGGGTATCGTCGGATGGGGCCACAGTGTCTCCCGACCCCTCCTGTCTCAGCCTCCAGTATTTATGCTGCAGTAGTTTGTGTGTCAGGGGGCTAGTGTCAGTCTGTTATATCTGGAGTATTTCTCCTGTCTTATCCGGTGTCCTGTGTGAATTTAAGTATGCTCCCTCTAATTCTCTCTCTCTCTTCTCTCCTTCTCGGAGGACCTGAGCCCTAGGACCATGCCTCAGGACTACCTGGCCTGATGACTCCTTGCTGTCCCCAGTCCACCTGGCCGTGCTGCTGCTCCAGTTTCAACTGTTCTGCCTGCGGCTATGGAACCCTGACCTGTTCACCGGATGTGCTACCTGTCCCAGACCTGCTGTTTTCAACTCTCTAGAGACAGCAGGAGCGGTAGAGATACTCTGAATGATCGGCTATGAAAAGCCAACTGACATTTACTCCTAAGGAGCGGACCTGTCGCACCCTTGACAACTACTGTGATTATTATTATTTGACCCTGCTGGTCATCTATGAACATTTGAACATCTTGGCCATGTTCTGTTATAATCTCCACCCGGCACAGCCAGAAGAGGACTGGCCACCCCTCATAGCCTGGTTCCTCTCTAGGTTTCTTCCTAGGTTCTGGCCTTTCTAGGGAGTTTTTCCTAGCCACCGTGCTTCTACACTTGCATTGCTTGCTGTTTGGGGTTTTAGGCTGGGTTTCTGTACAGCACTTTGTGACATTGGCTGATGTAAGAAGGGCTCTTTAAAAATATTTGTTTGATTGATTGATGGGTCCTTAGATCCTCAAAAGGTTTTACAGCTCCCCAACGAGAGCATCCTGACTGGTTGCATCACTGCCTGGTATGGCAACTGCTCAGCCTCCGACCGCAAGGCACTACAGAGGGTAGTGCGTACGGCCCAGTACATCACCGGGGCCAAGCTTCCTGCCATCCAGGACCTCTATACCAGGCGGAGTCAGAGGAAGGCCCTAAAAATTGTCAAAGACTCCTGCCACCCTAGTCATAGACTGTTCTCTCTGCTACCGCACGGCAAGCAGTACCGGAGCGCCATGTCTAGGTCCAAGAGGTTTCCAAACAGCTTCTACCCCCAAGCCATAAGACTCCCGAACAGCTAATGACTACCCAGACTATTTGCAACCCCCCATTATGCTGCTGCTACTCTGTTATTACCACTTTTATAAGCCTATCTGCATGTACATAATTACCTCAATTACCTCGACACCGGTGCCCCTGCACATTGACACATTGACTCTGTACCGGTACACCCTGTATATAGCCCCGCTATTGTTATTTACTGCTGCTCCTTAAGTATTTGTTTTTCTTATCTCTTACTTTAAAAAAAAATGTATTTTCTTAACTGCATTGTTGGTTAAGGGCTTATAAGTAAGGTCTGTAAGGTCTACACCTGTTGTATTCGGCGCATGTAAAATTTGATTTGAAATAAGGCACTAATTTTGGTTTTATTCAATAAAAGGTAAAGATGCCACACAGTGCTCTCACCATCTTTGATAAAACACAGATATACAGCTATTTTCAAACATTCTGTCATTCCATCTCAAAACTTACTTAACCAAAATGGTACATCCAGACCAAAGCGAGTTTGTTAAATTATTATCCTCAGATAACCTTTGTCGTCTATTACATATCTTACATCAGGAACTCTTTTTTAGTTTTTATAATTTTATTGTTGGACATAAAAGACAAAAAAAAAAAACTGAAAATCAGCGCCAACTGATATTAATTTTGGAAATCTGTTCCAAAGTATTTCCACATATAATAGAGAGATATACACTGTGTATACAAAACGTTACACACATCTGCTCCTTCCATGATATAGACTGACCAGGTGAAAGCTATGATCCCTTGTTGATGTCACTTGTTAAATCCACTTCAAATCAGTGTAGATGAAGGGGTTGAGACAGGTTAAAGAAGGATTTTTAAACCTTGAGACAATTGAGACATGGATTGTGTATGTGTGCCATTCAGAGGGTGAATGGGAAAGACAAAATATTTAAGTGCCTCTGAACACGGTATAGTAGTTTGTGTCAAGAACTGCAACAATGCTGTTTTTTCACATTCAAAAGTTTCCCGTGTGTATCGAGAATGGTCCACCACCCAAAGGACATTCAGCCAACTTGACAACTGTGGGAAGCATTGGAGTCCACATGGGCCAGCATCCCTGTGGAACACTTGACACCTTGTAGAGTCCATGACCCGACCAATTGAGGCTGTTCTGAGGGCAAAAGGGAAGAAGGGGCGGGGGGTGTAACTCAATATTAGGAAGATGTTCTTAATGTTTTGTATACTCAGTGTACGTGATCGCTGTTTTCTGCATAGAAAAGTATTGGGTGGGCCGCCTGATTGTTTTTTCGAGATGTCTATGTCCCCAAAAATGATTTGTTGGAAATCATTTTCAGGTTGGAAAAACATTTTCGGTGTAAACGACTAAAACCAGATATAAAGTATGTAGAAAAGGGACCTATATATTTTTTAATAAGATCGTGTTTGAGAACTAACAATCAACAAAATAAAAGCTAGATAGTCAAGAGAGAATCTAAAAAAATATATATTGATGCATTCAGGAGTATTTGTGCCATGGCATGGGCCCCCCATTGATTTTGCTATAATGTCACTTATATAGCATAAATGTGTAGAATTGCAGAAAATGTGCTTTATAACTGCTAATTTCTCTCTCAGCCTCATAGCAGAATGTGTAGAATTGCAGGAAATTAGCTTTAAAATTGCAACATTTTATCTATGCCACCTGGCAAAATGTGCAGAATTGCAAGAAATTAGCTTTAAAACAGCAAAATGTTGTCACTGCGGCCAACACAAGGGATTTTTAAATTTTCAGTTGGCGACAGCACCATTGGCCATGCCGATGGCCACACCACCACCACGCCCACCACCGAAGCCCTATTTTGATCCAGAAAAAAACCTGCAAATGTAAACAAGGGTTGAAATTCTGCTTCTTGCAGTCAATTGCAATTTGTAATTATGTTTCAGCCCCCTGACCATCCACTTAAGAAAATTGTCCCGATGCTGAATCTAGTTGATGATCCCCGTCTTACATGCTTCATCAGAAACCAAAGCTGCTTGTGCAGTTCTCTCACTCTCTCGACACAAAAAAACTTTTGATAGACTAAAATGGTCATATCGTTGGTCGGTTTGGAACATATGGGACTTGGCACCAATTTCATTAATATGACTAAAATACTGAAAATGGCTTACCAAGAAAAACTTCCAAAACGACTAATTTGAGGTAAAAAGAAGTTGGAGCACTCAACAAAAATAGACAGAGATGGATTATATTGAGCAATAAGAAATCAATTGTACAGGATGCAAACAGGTGTCTTGACGTCAAGCTGACGTCTTCCTCAGAGTGACCTGACCATTGCACATAGCTTCTATTTATAGCCTAGTAGCCAATTGAGACACAACAATGTAAAAAGAAAAGAAAAAAAGAAATCAAGGTAAATGGTAAATTATAGCATAACATAATAAGATAGATATTGT
This sequence comes from Salvelinus alpinus, assembly GCF_045679555.1. Taxonomy (NCBI): domain Eukaryota; kingdom Metazoa; phylum Chordata; class Actinopteri; order Salmoniformes; family Salmonidae; genus Salvelinus; species Salvelinus alpinus. The sequence continues at coordinate 71,250,663 of NC_092090.1, read as the reverse complement.
GTCTCGTTAATCAATAAGCCATGTCAAAATATACATAAGTGATATTTGGGTGTCTGGGAATCCAGAGACACAGAGACCAAAATAATCAAGCCAAGTTTTTCTTAGTAAGCCATTCATGATTTTTGTCATTGTTGTTGAGCACCCCTGTTCCTTTGTTTGCTGAAGCGCGAAGGCCCACCTTAACACATGATTAAAATACTATATGCCAATCCCTCAGCCATAGTAATAACAGGCAATACCTGCTCTGCTCCGTTCAGAATAACCAGAAGTAGCAGGCAAGGTGATCCCATCTCACCTCTGCTATTTTCATTGTCTATAGATGGGTTAGCTGATATCGTCACAAAAACGGTGTGCGCGGTTCCAGTGTTGTTGTGTGTCTGGATGGCCAGATTGCTAGCAAGAATGACAAGAAACTGTCATGTGGGGAATCGTAAGTGGCTCATTTCATCTTGTTCTTGATACCATGTCTTGTTTTGAGGTGTTTTGACTGATTTCATGTCATTGCTAATATGGCAAAACATGTTCTTGCTATCTAACCAACAACTGTAATGATGTATTTGAGATACAACAAGTGCTCATTGTGCAAATGCATTTATTTATTCAATAAACATTGGAGATGAAATATCGCTTACATGGGTCCTATATGGCTCAGTTGATAGAGGATGGCGCTTGCAACACAAGGGTTGTGGGTTCAATTCCCATGGGGGACCAGTAAGAAAAAAGACTCACTACTGTAAGTCGCTCTGGATAAGATACATATACAGTTGAAGTCGGAAGTTTACATACACTTAGGTTGGAGTCATTAAAACTCATCACAAATTTCTTGTTAACAAACTATAGTTTTGGCAAGTCGGTTAGGACATCTACTTTGTGCATGACACAAGTAATTTTTCCAACAAATATTTACAGATTATTTCACTGTATCACAATTCGAGTGGGTCAGAATTTAACATACACTAAGTTGACTGTGCCTTTAAACAGCTTGGAAAATTCCAGAAAATGATGACATAGCCTATCAGAAGCTTCTAAAGCCAATTGACATAATTTGAGTCAATTGGAGGTGTACCTGTGGATGTATTTCAAGGCCTACCTTCAAACTCAGTGCCTCTTTGCTTGACATCATGGTAAAATCAAAAGAAATCAGCCAAGACCTCAGAAAAAAGATTTGTAGACCTCCACAAGTCTGGTTCATCCTTGGGAGCAATTTCCAAACGCCTGAAGGTACCACATTCATCTGTACAAACAATAGTACGCAAGTATAAACACCATGGGACCGCTCAGGAAGGAGACGTGTTCTGTCTCCTAGAGATGAACGTACTTTGGTGCGAAAAGTGCAAATCAATCCCAGAACAACAGCAAAGGACCTTGTGAAGATGCTGGAGGAAACAGGTACAAAAGTATCTACACTGCTCAAAAAAATAAAGGGAACACTTAAACAACACAATGTAACTCCAAGTCAATCACACTTCTGTGAAATCAAACTGTCCACTTAGGAAGCAACACTGATTGACAATAAATGTCATATGCTTTTGTGCAAATGGAATAGACAACAGGTGGAAATTATAGGCAATTAGCAAGACACCCCCAATAAAGAAGTGGTTCTGCAGGTGGTGACCACAGACCACTTCTCAGTTCCTATGCTTCCTGGCTGATGTTTTGGTCACTTTTGAATGCTGGCGGTGCTTTCACTCTAGTGGTAGCATGAGACGGAGTCTACAAACCACACAAGTGGCTCAGGTAGTGCAGCTCATCCAGGATGGCACATCAATGCGAGCTGTGGCAAGAAGGTTTGCTGTGTCTGTCAGCGTAGTGTCCAGAGCATGGAGGCGCTACCAGGAGACAGGCCAGTACATCAGGAGACGTGGAGGAGGCCGTAGGAAGGCAACAACCCAGCAGCAGGACCGCTACCTCCGCCTTTGTGCAAGGAGGAGCAGGAGGAGCACTGCCAGAGCCCTGCAAAATGACCTCCAGCAGGCCACAAATGTGCATGCGTCTGCTCAAACGGTCAGAAACAGACTCCATGAGGGTGGTATAAGGGCCCGACGTCCACAGGTGGGGGTTGTGCTTACAGCCCAACACCGTGCAGGACGTTTGGCATTTGCCAGAGGACACCAAGATTGGCAAATTCGCCACTGGCGCCCTGTGCTCTTCACAGATGAAAGCAGGTTCACACTGAGCACATGTGACAGACGTGACAGAGTCTGGAGACGCCGTGGAGAACGTTCTGCTGCCTACAACATCCTCCAGCATGACCGGTTTGGCGGTGGGTCAGTCATGGTGTGGGGTGGCATTTCTTCGGGGGGCCGCACAGCCCTCCATGTGCTCGATGTACCGAGATGAGATCCTCAGACCACTTGTGAGACCATATGCTGGTGCGGTTGGCCCTGGGTTCCTCCTAATGCAAGACAATGCTAGACCTCATGTGGCTGGAGTGTGTCAGCAGTTCCTGCAAGAGGAAGGCATTGATGCTATAGACCGCCCGTTCCCCAGACCTGAATCCAATTGAGCACATCTGGGACATCATGTCTCGCTCCATCCACCAACGCCACGTTGCACCACAGACTGTCCAGGAGTTGGCGGATGCTTTGGTCCAGGTCTGGGAGGAGATCCCTCAGGAGACCATCCGCCACCTCATCAGGAGCATGCCCAGGCGTTGTAGGGAGGTCATACAGGCACGTGGAGGCCACACACACTACCGAGCCTCATTTTGACTTGTTTTAAGGACATTACATCAAAGTTGGATCAGCCTGTAGTGTGGTTTTCCACTTTAATTTTGAGTGTGACTCCAAATCCAGACCTCCATGGGTTGATAAATTTGATTTACATTGATCATTTTTGTGTGATTTTGTTGTCAGCACATTCAACTATGTAAAGAAAAAAGTATTTAATAAGAATATTTCATTCATTCAGATCTAGGATGTGTTATTTTAGTGTTCCCTTTATTTTTTTGAGCAGTGTATATCCACAGTAAAACAAGTCCGATATCGACATAACCTGAAAGGCTTCTCAGCAAGGAAGAAGCCACTGCTCCAAAAGCGCCATAAAAAAATCCAGACTACGGTTTGCAACTGCACATGGGGACAAAGATCGTACTTTTTGGAGAATTATCCTCTGGTCTGATGAAACAAAAATAGAACTGTTTGGCCATAATGACCATTATTATGTTTGGAGGAAAAATGGGGAGGCTTGCAAGCCGAAGAACACCATCCCAACTGTGAAGCACGGGGGTGGCAGCATCATGTTTTGGGGGTGCTTTGCTGCAGGAGGGACTGGTGCACTTCACAAAATAGATGGCATCATGAGGCAGGAAAATTATGAGATGTTGCTTCAATATATCCACAAGACATCAGTCAGGAAGTTAAAGCTTGGTCGCAAATGGGTCTTCCAAACGGACAATGACCCCAAGCATACTTCCAAAGTTGTGGCAAAATAGATTAAGGACAACAAAGTCAAGGTATTGGAGTGGCCATCACAAAGCCCTGACATAAATCCCATTGAAAATTTGGAAGCTTGTGGAAGGCTACCCAAAACATTTGACCCAAGTTAAACAATTTAAAGGCAATGCTACCAAATACTAATTGAGTGCATGTAAACTTCTGACCCACTGAGAATGTGATGAAATAAATAAAAGCTGAAATAAATAATTCTCTACTATTATTCTGACATTTCACATTATTAAAATAAAGTGGTGATCCTAACGGACCTAAGACAGGGAATTTTTACTAGGAATAAATGTCTGGAATTGTAACGAGTATTACCGAAGGTGGCCTTCCTTCCTGTTCGAGTGGCGCTCGGCGGTCGTCGTCGCCGGTCTACTAGCTGCCACCGATCCTTTTTTCCTTTTCGTTTGTTTTTGTCTAATTGATTTCACCTGTTTAGTGTTTGGTTGTTAGGGTGGGGTTATTTAAGTTCGTTTAGCCCGTTTATGTTTGTGCGGGCTTGTTTCTCTGTTTGTATGTTGAGGTTGCTATTTTTCATTGGGATTTACCACAGACTGAATTTATGTTTCCAGTTTTGGACTTTATTCAGGTTGGAGTTGTACGCCAATGTTTTTTTTGACATTACCTGTTGTATTTCTGGGTGGACATTAAAAGTGGTTTTTTCCCGTTACCTTTGCTCTCTGCGCCTGACTCCTTACCTTTATCCTCATCGAGCGTAACAGAAGCCCGCACCACGAATGGAGCCAGCAGGAGCAGCGACCACCCCTCTCCCCACGATGGAGGAGAGAGTCCTTCATCACACGTCCATCCTTCATCGTATTGGATCAGCAATGGATCTTATGATGGAGAGGATGGATCGTTGGGAGAGGAGTGGTCTCCCTACAAACACTACAAGCCCACCTACCCTCCCTCCAGCACCATTACCATCTCCTCCAGCGGGACCCGGTACCAGCGCGTTGCGTATTACGCCTCCTAGCCAGTACGATGGAGCGGCGGCGGGGTGCCAGGGATTCCTGCTACAATTAGACCTGTACCTGGCCACCGTTCGACCGGCTCCCTCGGATGAGGAGAGCGTGAGTGTCCTCGTCTCCTGCCTGACGGGTAGAGCCCTAGAGTGGGCCAATGCAGTTTGGAACGGGGCCGACTCAGCGAGGAGCCACTACCCGGAGTTCACCCGCCGTTTTCGGGCCGTGTTTGATCACCCTCCAGATGGCCGAGCGGCGGGTGAGAGACTGTTCCATCTACGACAGGGGACGAGGAGCGCGCAGGACTTCGCGCTGGATTTCCGGACCTTGGCTGCTGGAGCAGGATGGAACGACAGGGCCCTGATAGACCATTACAGGTGTAGCCTGAGAGAGGACGTCCGCAGAGAGCTGGCTTGTCGGGACACTTCGCTAAGTTTGGATGAACTAATAGACATGTCTATCCGGTTAGACCATCTGCTAGCTGCTCGCGGACGTTCTGAAAGGGTCCTGTTCGTTCCATCTCCTGACCCTCCTGCTCCCATCCCGATGGAGCTAGGAGGGGCAGCATCTAGGGAGATCGGAGGAGGCTCCTCCTGTACCAGTTGTGGCCGAAGAGGGCACACTTCCGGTCGGTGCTGGAGGAGGTCATCTGGGAATAGAGAGGGCAGGCAGAACACTCCTCGGTCACCTCAGGTGAGTCAGCACCACACTCTCCCAGAGCTTCCTGTTGGTCACATGTTTTTGTTAATATGCTTCCTTAAATTTTTTCCCTCTCTCCAGCATAAGGCGCTAGTCGATTCAGGCGCAGCTGGAAATTTTATAGATCGCGGACTCGCTCAGAGGTTGAGGATTCCGTTAGTTAAGGTTGACCCCCCTTTTTCTGTACATTCTTTAGATAGTCGACCGTTAGGGTCAGGCCTGGTCAGGGAGTCCACAATTCCTTTGGAGATGATTACGCAGGGGAATCATAAGGAACGGATTAGTCTGTTTCTTATCGATTCACCTGCGTTTCCGGTAGTGCTGGGAATTCCTTGGCTGGCTATTCACAATCCGACTATTTCGTGGAAACAGGGAGCTCTACAGGGGTGGTCTGATGAGTGTTCAGGCAGGTGTGTAGGAGTTTCCATCGGTGCGACAACGGTGGAGAGTCCAGACCAGGTTTCCACCGTGCGCATTCCCGCTGAGTATGCCGATTTGGCTATCGCCTTCAGTAAAAAGAAGGCGACCCAATTACCTCCCCATCGACAGGGGGATTGCGTGATAAACCTCCAGGTAAACGCTGCACTTCCCAGGAGTCATGTGTATCCTTTGTCCCAGGAGGAGACGTTGGCTATGGAGACATATGTCACGGAAGCTCTGGGACAAGGATTCATTCGGCCCTCCATGTCACCCGTCTCTTCGAGTTTCTTTTTTGTGAAGAAAAAGGATGGTGGGTTGCGTCCGTGTATTGATTATCGAGGTCTCAATTCCATCACGGTGGGTTTTAGTTACCCACTACCTCTCATCGCTACGGCGATGGAATCATTCCACGGAGCACGGTTCTTCACGAAACTGGATCTCAGGAGCGCGTATAATCTGGTGCGTATTCGGGAGGGAGATGAGTGGAAAACCGCGTTTAGTACTACATCGGGCCATTATGAGTACCTCGTCATGCCGTACGGGTTAAAGAATGCTCCAGCTGTCTTTCAATCCTTTGTTGACGAGATTCTCAGAGACCTGCACGGACAGGGTGTGGTGGTGTATATTGACGATATTTTGATCTACTCTGCTACACGCGCCGCGCATGTGTCTCTGGTGCGCAAGGTTCTTGGGCGACTGCTGGAGCATGACTTGTACGTGAAGGCGGAGAAATGTGAGTTTTCTAAACAAGCCGTTTCCTTCCTGGGTTACCGCATTTCCAGCTCGGGGGTGGATATAGGGGGTGACCGCGTAAAAGCCGTGCGTAATTGGCCGACTCCGACCACGGTAAAAGAGGTGCAGCGGTTCTTAGGGTTTGCCAATTACTACCGGAGGTTTATCCGGGGTTTTGGTCAGGTAGCAGCCCCTATTACCTCACTCCTGAAGGGGGGGCCGGTGCGTTTGCAGTGGTCGGCAGAGGCAGACAGGGCCTTCTGTAGGTTGAAGGTGCTGTTTACCGAGGCGCCAGTGTTGGCGCATCCGGACCCTTCTTTGGCGTTTATAGTAGAGGTGGACGCATCCGAGGCTGGGGTTGGAGCGGTGCTCTCACAGCGCTCGGGTGTGCCACCAAAACTCCGCCCTTGTGCTTTTTTTTCGAAAAAACTTGGGCCAGCGGAGCGGAATTATGATGTGGGGGATAGGGAGTTGTTGGCTATGGTTAAGGCCTTGAAGGTGTGGAGACACTGGCTTGAGGGGGCTAAGCACCCTTTTCTCATCTGGACTGACCACCGTAACCTGGAGTATATTCGATCAGCTAAGAGACTGAATCCGCGTCAGGCAAGGTGGGCCATGTATTTCACCAGATTTCGTTTTACTATCTCGTATCGACCAGGTTCACTTAATACTAAGGCCGACGCGCTGTCTCGTCTCTATGACTCAGAGGAACGGTCCATCGATCCTACTCCCATCATTCCGGCGGCCAAGTTGGTGGCACCGATAGTATGGGAGGTGGACGCGGACATCGAGCGGGCGTTAAGGGAGGAACCTGCACCTCCACAGTGCCCGGAGGGGCGTAGGTATGTACCGCTCGCTGTTCGTGATCAATTGATTCGATGGGCTCATGGTATACTCTCGTCGGGTCACCCGGGTATTTCGAGGACAGTGCGAGGTCTTAGGGGGAAGTACTGGTGGCCCACCTTGGAGAAGGATGTGCGATTCTATGTCTCTTCCTGTTCGGTGTGCGCTCAGAGTAAGGCTCCTAGGCACCTGCCTCGAGGGAAGTTACAACCCCTCCCCGTTCCACAACGGCCGTGGTCCCATCTTTCGGTAGATTTTCTGACTGACTTACCTCCATCTCAGGGGAACACTACGATCCTGGTCGTTGTGGATCGGTTCTCTAAGTCCTGCCGTCTTATCCCGTTGCCCGGTCTCCCTACGGCCCTGCAGACTGCGGAGGCATTATTTACCCATGTCTTCCGGCATTACGGGGTGCCCGAGGATATTGTTTCTGATCGGGGTCCCCAGTTTACTTCCAGAGTATGGAAGGCGTTTATGGAGCATTTGGGGGTCTCGGTCAGCCTTACATCGGGGTATCACCCGGAGAGTAATGGGCAGGTGGAGAGAGTGAACCAGGAGGTGGGTAGGTTTCTGCGGTCGTATTGCCAGGACCGGCCAGGGGAGTGGTCAAGATACATCCCTTGGGCAGAGATCGCTCAGAACTCACTAAGCCACTCCTCTACCAACATGTCACCATTTGAGTGTGTGTTGGGGTATCAGCCGGTTCTGGCACCATGGCATCAGAGTCAGACCGAGGCTCCTGCGGTGGAGGAGTGGGTACAGCGCTCTAAGGAGACTTGGAGAGCCGTCCAGGAGTCTCTGCGTCAGGCGAGTAGACGACAGAAGAAGAGCGCTGACCGTCACCGCAGTGAGGCCCCCGTGTTTGCACCGGGGGATAGGGTCTGGCTCTCGACCCGAAACCTGCCCCTCCGCCTGCCCTGCCGGAAGCTGGGTCCGCAGTGTGTAGGGCCATTTAAAGTCCTGAGGAGAATAAATGAGGTGTGTTACCGATTGTTACTTCCTTCTTATTATCGTATTAACCCCTCATTTCATGTGTCTCTCCTCAGGCCGGTGGTAGCTGGTCCCATGCAGGAAGGTGAGGTGCCGGAGGTCCCTCCACCCCCTCTGGATATAGAGGGGTCCCCGGCGTACAGGATAAGGTCTATTCTGGATTCCAGACGTCGGGTGGGGGGCCTTCAGTACCTCGTGGACTGGGAGGGGTACGGTCCGGAGGAGAGGTGCTGGGTCCCGGTGGGGGATATATTGGATCCATCTATGCTGAGAGAGTTCCATCGCCTCCATCCGGATCGCCCTGCGCCTCGGCCCCCGGGTCGTCCTCGAGGCCGGCGTCGGCGCGCTGCGGGAGCTGCGCGTCAGGAGGGGGGTACTGTAACGAGTATTACCGAAGGTGGCCTTCCTTCCTGTTCGAGTGGCGCTCGGCGGTCGTCGTCGCCGGTCTACTAGCTGCCACCGATCCTTTTTTCCTTTTCGTTTGTTTTTGTCTAATTGATTTCACCTGTTTAGTGTTTGGTTGTTAGGGTGGGGTTATTTAAGTTCGTTTAGCCCGTTTATGTTTGTGCGGGCTTGTTTCTCTGTTTGTATGTTGAGGTTGCTATTTTTCATTGGGATTTACCACAGACTGAATTTATGTTTCCAGTTTTGGACTTTATTCAGGTTGGAGTTGTACGCCAATGTTTTTTTTGACATTACCTGTTGTATTTCTGGGTGGACATTAAAAGTGGTTTTTTCCCGTTACCTTTGCTCTCTGCGCCTGACTCCTTACCTTTATCCTCATCGAGCGTAACAGGAATTGTGAAAAACTGAGTTTAAATGTATTTGGCTAAGGTGTATGTAATCTTCCAACTTCAACTGTATATTGTCAACAATCGAAACGAACTCTGTCTGTTTTGCCCCATAGTTGCACACACATCGGTTTTGTTGCTAAACAACCAACCTGTCTATGGAGCCACTGGCCCAGGCAGTTCGGCAATCAAAATAAATTACACCAATCTCTCTCAATTCTACGGAAAACATCATATCATTATACGCTGACAATATCTTACTTTATCTAGACAATGTATCTCAATCTCTCCCAAACACTTTGAAGAATGCTGATGTTTCAAACTACAGAAACAATTTCAGAACAATCTGAGATGGTGGGTGTCATGGCTTGTTGAAAATGACATGGAACGATTCATATGTCACACAACTGAACCCATTTTACTGTACGTGTTTCACCAGGGCCATGAGAAGACCTTACACTCTCATACTCAAGCAAACAAAAGCACTCAAACAAACACTTTGACTCACCAAAGCAGAACTCAGTCTTGGACTTCTGTTTCCCCGTGGCCTCGCTCACCTAACCCCCGAACAGAGGAGCAGATGAGATGAGAGAGAAGATGAGAGTCTGGAATCAGTCAAAAACATTGCCCTTACTAAGAAGTCTGTTTAAGGGTGTTGTTACCTTGGAGATGTATGTCAGCTGCAGAATCCCAACTGCGTTCGCTCCACTAGGCAGGTTCTAGAGGCAGACATACAGTGTAATAAACACAGTAACACAACAAGTAGGGTGGGGCGGCAACCAGATTTTCATACCGTCAAACTGTTTCTGTACCATACCAGGGTATACAGTATTACCGAATGTGCACACAAGGGCTGCTATAAATAATAAAATAAAAATATATACCTGTGTATATACTTTTTTTGAGGGGACGCAGAACAATTTAGGCAACAGGGATCTTGATCCAGGAGGGGATTGAATGTCTCTGATGTAACCAAGAAGCTTGACCTTGACCTTCATATCTAGCCACTTAGCTAGCAAGTTACCAAAGCAAATGCATAGCTGTAGCCCTGAGCTGGATATATATATTTATTATAGTTATACATAACTTAGTTAGTTATAAGCAGTTATAAGCAGTTATAATAAGCCACCCTTTGCCTTGATGACAGCTTTGCACACTATTGGCATTCTGCTTTTCCTTCACTTTGCAGTCCAACTCATCCCAAACCATCTCAATTGGGTTGCGGCCAGGTGATTGTGGAGGCCAGGTTATCTGATACAGCACTCCATCACTCTCTGCATTGGTCAAATAGCCCTTACACAGCCTGGAGGTGTGTTTTGGGTAATTTTCCTGTTGAAAAACAAATGATAGTCCCACTAAGCGTAAACCAGATGGGATGGCGTATTGCTGCAAAATGCTCTGTTAGCCATGCTGGTTAAGTGTGCCTTGAATTTTTATTAAATCATCAAAAGTGTCACTAGCAAAGCACCCCCACACCCCCTCCTCCAAGCCACAAATTCGGAAATTATCCGTTCACCTATTCTGCGTCTCACAAAGAGGCGGCGGTTGGAACCAAAAATCTAAAATTTGGACTCCAGACCAAAGGGCAGATTTCCACCAGTTTAATCTCAATTTCTCGTGTTTCTTGGCCCAAGCAAGTCTCTTATTATTATTAGTGTCCTGTAGTAGTGGTTTCTTTGCAGCAATTCAACCATGAAGGCCTGATTCACACAGTCTCCTCTGAACTGTTGATGTTGAGATGTGTCTGTTATTTGAACTCCGAAGCATTTATTTGGGATGCATTTTCTGAGGTTGGTAACTCTAATGAACTTATCCTCTGCAGCAGAGGGAACTCTGGGTCTTCCTTTTATGTGGCGGTCCTCATGAGAGCCAGTTTCATCATAGCGCTTGATGGTTTTTGCGACTGCACTTGAAGTTCTTGAAATTTTCCGGATTGACTGACCTTCATGTCTTAAAGTGAAGGAAAAGCAGCCAACAAGTGCTCAGCACATGTGGGAACTCCTTCAAGACTGTTGGAAAAGCATTCCAGGTGAAGCTGATTGAGAAAATGCCAAGAGTGTGCAAAGCTGTCATCAAGGCAAAGGGTGGCTACTTTGAAGAATCTCAAATATATTTTGATTAGTTTAACACTTTTTTGATTACTACATGATTCCATATGTGTTATTTCAAATATTTGGTGTCTTCAATACTATTCTACAATGTAGAAAACAGTAAAACTAAGGAAAACCCTTGAATGAGTAGGTGTCCAAACTTTTGAAATGGTACAGTATATCACACACACGGAACGTTTTCAGACCCCTTGACATTGTTACGCTACAGCCTTATTTTAAAATTGGTTAAATAGTTGTCCCCCCCTCATCGATCTACACACAATACCCATAATGACAAAGCAAATAGAGGTTTAGAAATGTTTGCAAATTTATTGAATTTTTTTAATGGAAAAATCACATTTACATAAGTATTCAGACCCTATACTCAGTACTTTGTTGAAGCACCTTTGGCAGCGATTACAGCCTCGAGTCTTCTTGGGCATGACGCTACAGACTTGGCACACCTGTATTTGGGGAGTTTCTCCCATTCTTCTCTGCAGATGCTCTCAAACTCTGTCAGGTTGGATGGGGAGCGTCGCTGCAAAGCTTTTTTCAGGTCTCTCCAGAGATGTTTGACTGGGTTCAAGTCCGGGCTCTGGCTGGGCCACTCAAGGACATTCAGAGACTTGTCCTGAAGCCACTCTTGCGTTGTCTTGGCTATGTGCTTAGGGTTGTTGTCCTGTTGGAAGGTGAACCTTTGCCCCATTCTGAGGTCCTGAGCGCTCTGGAGCAGGTTTTCATCAAGGATCTCTCTGTACTTTGCTCCGTTCATCTTTCCCTCGATCATGACTAGTCCCTGCCGCTGAAAAACCTCCCAACAGCATGATGCTGCCGCCACCATGCTTCACCATAGAGATGGTGCCAGGTTTCTTCCAGACGCGACAGTTGGCATTCAGGCCAAAGAGTTTAATCTTGTATTCATCAGACCATAGAACCTTGTATCCCATTGTCTGAGAGTCCTTTATGTGCCTTTTGGCAAACTCCAAGCGGGCTGTCATGTGCCTTTTACTGAGGAGTGGCTTCCGTCTGGCGACTCTACCATAAAGGCCTGATTGGTGTAGTGCTGCAGAGATGGTTTCCCTTCTGGAAGTTTCTCCCATCCCCACAGAGAAACTCTGGAGCTCTGTCAGAGTGACCTTCGGGTTCTTGGTCACCTCCCTGACCAAGGCCCTTCTCCCCTGATTGCTCAGTATGGCCGGGCGGACAGCTCTAGGAAGGGTGATGGAGGAGGCAACTGTGTTCTTGGTGACCTTCAATGCTGCAGACAATTTTTGGTACCCTTCCCCAGATCTGCCGACACAATCCTGTCTCTGAGCTCTACGGACAATTCCTTCGACCTCATGGCTTTGTTTTTGTTCGGACATGCACTGTCAACTGTGAGACCTTATATAGACAGGTGTTTGCCTTTCCAAATCATGTCCAATCAATTGAATTTACCACAGGTGTACTCCAAACAAGTTGTAGAAACAGCTGCTCAAGGCTGATCAATGAAAACAGGATGCACCCAAGCTCAATTTCAAGTCTCATAGCAAAGGGTGTGAATACTTATATAAATAAGGTATTTCTGTTTTTAATTTATTTGCAAACATTTCTAAAAACCTGTTTTCGCTTTGTCATTACAGGGTATTGTGTGTAGATTGATGAGGGAAAAAAATGTAATTTAATACATTTTAGAATAAGTCTGTAATGTAACAAAATGTGGAAAAAGTCAAGGGGTCTGAATACTTTCTGAATGCACCGTATATATTTATTTATTTAAAACAGTATTGAAAATCATACCATCGGTATTTCGAAATATACCATTTATACCGTATACCGGGGTATCGCCCAAGCCTAACAACAAGCACTTATGCATTGAAAATCATACCATCGGTATTTCGAAATATACCATTTATACCGTATACCGGGGTATCGCCCAAGCCTAACAACAAGCACTTATGCAGGCAGAGATAAAAACCTTCAACTCCCAGTCTCACTTCCTCTACCCTGCTAGCGGCGGAACACACACACTATTTGAACACACTCTGCCTCAGACACATCAGAGGTCATGTGTGTTTGTACAGGTACTATAATGACTGTGTGTGTGTGTACCTGGGGGTTGTCCATGTACCACTGCAGTGTGTTGCCCTGTGTGTCCAGTATGAAGTAGCGTCTCTGGAAGCGACTGCTGCCCTCCTTCTCCTCAATGTCCAGGAAGCCACACACACGGTTCTGCCTGTCCACGTATGGCATACTGCTGCCTGCTACCACATATCACTGAGAGATGGAGAGCGGGAGGAGTCTATTTGTAAGGCATTTTGAAATAAATCTTGCACAGTAATGACACAGGCTTCCAATTCTTCAGAAAACCCAAATCCTCTTTTAGAGCAACAGTAACAGTTGGCAGTGAATTTGCCCGAAAGAGAGGAAGAGAGCGAGCAGTCATGTCACACACACACACACAGCAGTTTTTCATGTGACGTTATTGAGGCCGCCTAGCTAAGCATAAGGCCTCAGGCTGTGCTGCTAACCAGAGGATTCACCACAGCTGTAAATTATAGACTACTAAACAGATCTGCATACAGGCACATTTCATCTGGTCAGATAGATAGGGGGGGGGGGGGGGGGGCAGAGAAAGAGAGGAAGGGAGAGATAGAGATGAGAAAAAGGGGGGAGAGAGAGAGAGTGGGGGGGGGGGGCAGGTCAGAGAGTGACAAGGGAATGAACATTAGAGGACAACCTAACCTAACTCTTGTCAGAGAGACTGACTGACATGCTGAGGACATGACATCATCCTGACTGATGCCTGTCTGTACAGTAGATGAACCTACCTGGTCACATACGCATGCTAACACAACTTCTCCTCTGGAACAGCAATATGAAGAACATTTCGTGTTCATGGTGTTGTTTAAGGAAAGAAAGAAATTAACACACACACACACACACACACACACCCAGTGCTTTGACATCAGAAAAAGCATCTGTTTCGGGCATTTAGCATAGCAGGAGTGACCAAGTCTGAAATTATATATTGGCATCTATGGCAAACTTTAAGTAGTTCTCAATCTTTACAAGACATGGGACATTTGATGCATTTAAACTTAGCATTACATTATTATTGGGATAAAAGGGATTCGTGTTTGACCATGCTGTCTATGTAGGCCTTATTCGCAGGGCTGGCAAAGTTATCCTATAATTGTTTAACCGACACTTAATGACAATAACCCTGAACAACAACAACAACAAAAATGGTCTTAATACATGTATTTTTAGGAGAAGGGGAGGTTCAACTTTATATTCTAGTAGATATAGTTTACCCAATAGCAGTTTTAAATTTTTACATGAATTTGATAAAGTTGGTAGTCATTTTACGAGCAGAACGGCATGGTCGGGAGGAGAAGCTTCATTTCCAAAAGTTCAATGCGGTCAAAACCAGTTGAGACAGGGGTGTCACCAAGCTGTGATATTCATTAGGCAAGTAGTAGGTCATTTTCCAAAGATGCATCACAAGCTCAAAACAATTAAGACAACAGTGTCCTTTTGCATGACAATTAATTGTTACCCCAAATTCCATAATAGTCACAACCCTACTGATTAGTGTGAATCATAAAGTTTTGTTTATTAATGCACAGCTATTATTCCCCAAACAGAATGAGGAGCAGATACAGAGATAGAGGCTACATATGAATACTATAGGACGGTAATTCCACGGTGCATTCCAACAGTGCAGATGTAATGTTAACAGAATGACAGCACAAAACATAATTCTGTTTCCAAACTTTGCATCTGCACTGTTCTTCAAGTAAATGTGTTTTTGTAAAATTTTATGTGGAAAATTTTAAAAGAAATTGTCATTGTGCATAGAGTTGTATGGTTTGTTTAGCTTTGCAATCATTGTTTTTTATTTGACAAGTGAAAAATCTGAGTATTAGTGTCACTATTACCGTGTATCTGATCCAGGAGAATCAGATCCACGTGGAACCCATCCTGTATCATAGATATGCCTACATTATTATTTGATCAGGTGCTCTGTGGGCTATGTTCTGTAGGCGAGATACTCTGTCAGTTATTTCACTAGTTGTCGACTTGTATGGAGAATAACTATTCCGCCCAATAAAGCATGATTTAGCATCATGTTGAGATGGCATGAAAGTTGCTGAAACGATCTGCCAACCACAACTCTAGGTATGTCTGCCACACCTAGGCTACTCCGCCCAACACACACATACAGACACACAAAACTTACCCGTTTTACTGTTCGGTGTGCGTGCGTCCCAAGTGTCGCAAAGAGTAAAACACGTCTCGTTTAAATCTGTTTTTACTCTTAGTTGACATTTGTCTACTATCTGAAATGTATGCGGCACCCGAACACCGCTGTCAACTGAGACTTCTTTCCTGGTAGGGCTCGCGATTAGAATGAACCAATCCCGGAAATGATCTAGTCTCTTGTCGTTTTTTGCTGTAGCTACAGTATGAGGAACTGCGTTGACATGAACTCTTGAATTTGTCTGGCTGAAGCAAGGAGTTTGAGTAGCCAGACTCTTGACTGGCGCTGCCGCTGATCTCTCTGTTGTTGACTTTAGGTTTTAACTGTTTTCTTGGCTGTCATTGTGCCGGGTCATCAAACATTAATAGCCGTGGTGTAAAGTACCTAAGTAAAAATACTATCAAGTACTATTTAAGTGTTTTTGGGGGGTATCTGTACTTTACTTTACTATTTATATTTGTTACTACTTTTACTTCACTACATTCCTAAAGAAAATAATACACTTTTAACTCCATACATTTCCCCTGACACCCAAAAATACTCGTTACATTTTGAATGCTTAGCAGGACAGGAAAAGGGTCCAATTCACACTCTTATCAAGGCGCCATCCCTACTGCCTCTGATCTGGCGGCCTCACTAAACACATGCTTCGTTTGTAAATTATGTCTGAGTGTTGGAGTGTGCCCCCTGGCTTTCTGTAAATTAAAAAAACAATAATATGGCGCCATCTGGTTTGCTTAATATAAGGAATTTGAAATGATTTGTACTTTTACTTTTGGTACTTAGTATATTTTAGCAATTACATTTACTTTTGATACTTAAGTATATTTAAATCCAAATACTTTTAGACTTTTACTCAAGTAGTATTTTACTGGGTGACTTTCACTTTTACTTGAGTCATTTTCTATTAAGGTATCTTTACTTTTACTCAAGTATGACAACTGGGTACTTTTTACACAACTGATTAATAATAGGTGTACCATTCACTTCATAATACACAGGTATGCTTCCTATACATCTGATATACAGTCAAATAGATTGTGTACTGACCTATACTTTATTTAGATAACCTATAGGCTATTACCAGTACTTGACTTGGACTGAAATAGGTGCAGGTACTCATGTTGGGTGCCGGTACTATTTGTATTTAGGTGCAGGAGCTCCACAATGCTTTTGAGCTAATATTCAATAAGAGGAAAAGGAGTTCAAGCAGTAGAAAATTTGAGGTGCTGTAGCTGGTACCCAGCTCCGGTGAGCTCCTGCTCAAGTCAAGCACAGCTATTACATACAGTTGAAGTCGGAAGTTTACATACACTTAGGTTGGAGTGATTAAAACTCGTTTTTCAACCACTCTACACATTTCTTGTTAACAAACTATAGTTTTGGCAAGTCGGTTAGGACATCTACTTTGTGCATGACTGTCACGCCCTGACCTTAGAGATCCTTTTTATGTCTCTATTTTGGTTTGGTCAGGGCGTGAGTTGGGGTGGGTATTCTATGTTCTATGTTTTGTAGTTCTATGTTTTGGCCGGGTAGGGTTCTCAATCAGGGACAGCTGTCTATCGTTGTCTCTGATTGAGAACCATACTTAGCCTGCCCTTTTTCCCACCTGTGTTTGTGGGAAGTTGACTTTGTTTAGGACACATAGCCTTTAGCTTCACGGTTTGTTTTTGTAGTGTTTGTTGTTTTGTTCGGCGTCATTTTTATTAATAAAAAGGAAAATGTACGCTCACCACGCTGCACCTTGGTCCTCTTCTTTTAACGGCCGTGACAGAACTTCCCACCAACAACGGACCAAGCAGCGTGGTAAGGAGGAGCAGCGTGTCCAGGATTCATGGACTTGGGAGATCCTGGACGGTAAGGGACCCTGGAGGCAGGCTGGGGAGTATCGCCATCCACGGGAGGAACTGGAGGCAGCAAGAGCAGAGCGGCAGCGTTACGAAGGGACACGGCTAGCAAGGAAGCCCGAGAGGCAGCTCCCCCAATTTTTTGGGGGGGTCACACGGGGAGTGTGGCTGAGTCAGGTTGGAGACCTGAGCCAACTTCCCGTGCTTACCGTGGCGAGCGTCGTACTGGTCAGGCGCGGTGTTATGCGGTGGAGCGCACGGTGTCTCCAGTGCTCGTGCACAGCCCGGTGCGCTACCTTCCAGCTCCCCAAATCGGCAGGGCTAGAGTGGGCATCCAGCCAGGTCGGAGGGTGCTGGCTCAGCGCATCTGGTCGCCAGTACGTCTCTACGGCCCAGGATTTCCTGCGCCGGCTCTGCGCACTGTGTCTCCGGTGCGTCTGCACAGCCCAGTGCGTCCTGTGCCAGCACCTCGCATCTGCAGGGCGAAAATAACCATCCAGCCAGGACGGGTTGTGCAAGCTCTATGCTCAAGACCTTCAGTGCGTCTCCACGGCCCAGTCTATCCTGTGCCTGTCCCCAGAAGGACAGGGCCTCCTGTATGTCTCCCCAGCCTGGTGAGCCCTGTGGCAGCTCAACGTATCAGACTGCCCATACGTCTCCTCCCTCCAGTGATGATCCATGGCACGAAGCCTCCAGTGATGATCCATGGCACGAAGCCTCCAGTGATGATCCATGGCACGAAGCCTCCAGTGACGATCCATGGCACGAAGCCTCCAGTGACGATCCATGGCAAGAAGCTTCCAGTGACGATTCATGGCAAGAAGCCTCCAGTGACGATCTATGGCAAGAAGCCTCCAGTGACAATCCATGGCAAGAAGCCTCCAGTGATGATCCATGGCACGAAGCCTCCAGTGATGATCCATGGCGCGAAGCCTCCAGTGATGATCCATGGCAAGAAGCCTCCAGTGATGATCCATGGCACGACGCCTCCAGTGATGATCCATGGCACGATGCATCCAGTGAGGAGTCATGGCACGAAGCCGCCAACGAAGGCCTCCAGTCCGGAGCCTCCAGTGACGTTCTCCAGTCCGGAGCCTCCAGTGACATTCTCCACTCCGGAGCCTCCAGCGACGTTCTCCACTCCGGAGCCTCCAGCGACGTTCTCCAGTCCGGAGCCCGCAACGAGGGTGCCCAGTCCGAGGTCGACGACGAGGGTCCCCGCACCAGTGGTGCCACCAAAGTGGGGTGAGCCAGTGGTGGAGCGGGGTCTGCGTCCCGCACCTGAGCCGCCACCGCGGATAGATGCCGACCCAGACTCTCCCCTATAGGTTTAGGTTTTGCGGTCGGAGTCCGCACCTTTGGGGGGGGGGGGGGGGGGTACTGTCATGCCCTGACCTTAGAGATCCTTTTTATGTCTCTATTTTGGTTTGGTCAGGGCGTGAGTTGGGGTGGGTATTCTATGTTCTATGTTTTGTAGTTCTATGTTTGGGCCGGTTAGGGTTCTCAATCAGGGACAGCTGTCTATCGTTGTCTCTGATTGAGAACCATACTTAGGCTGCCCTTTTTCCCACCCGTGTTTGTGGGAAGTTGACTTTGTTTAGGGCACATAGCCTTTAGCTTCACGGTTTGTTTTTGTAGTGTTTGTTGTTTTGTTTGGCGTCATTTTTATTAATAAAAAGGAAAATGTACGCTCACCACGATGCACCTTGGTCCTCTTCTTTTAACGTCCGTGACAATGACAACAATTGTTTTCAGACAGATTATTTCACTGTATCACAATTCCAGTGGGTCAGAATTTTACATACACTAAGTTGACTGCCTTTAAAAAGATTGGAAAATCCCAGAAAATGATGACATGCCTTTACAAGTTTCTGATAGGCTAATTGACATAATTTTAGTCAATTGGAGGTGTACCTGTGGATGTATTTCAAGGCCTACCTTCAAACTCAGTGCCTCTTTGCTTGACATCATGGGAAAATGAAAGAAATCAGCCAAGACCTCAGAAAAAGAATTGTAGACCTCCACAAGTCTGGTTCATCCTTGGGAACAATTCCCAAACGCCTGAAGGTACCACATTCATCTGTACAAACAATAGTACGCAAGTATAAACACCATGGGACCGCGCAGCCGTCATACCGCTCAGGAAGGAGACGCATTCTGTCTCCTAGAGATGAACGTACTTTGGTGCGAAAAGTGCAAATCAATCCCAGAACAACAGCAAAGGACCTTGTGAAGATGCTGGAGGAAACAGGTACAAAAGTATCTATATCCACAGTAAAATCCACAGAGTCCAAATCGACATAACTTGAAAGGCCGCTCAGCAAGGAAGAAGCCACTTCTCCAAAAGCACCATAGAAAAGCCAGACTACGGTTTGCAACTGCACATGGGGACAAAGATCGTACCTTTTGGAGAAATGTCCTCTGGTCTGATGAAACAAAAATAGAACTGTTTGGCCATAATGACCATCGTTATGTTTGGAGGAAAAAGGGGGAGGCTTGCAAGCTGAAGAACACCATCCCAACCGTGAAGGACGCGGGTGGCAGCATCATGTTGTGAGGGTGCTTTGCTGCAGAAGGGTCTTGTGCACTTCACAAAATAGATGTCATCATGAGGCAGGAAAAGTATGTGGATATATTGAAGCAACATCTCAAGACATCAGTCAGGAAGTTAAAGCTTGGTCGCAAATGGGTCTTCCAAACGGACAATGATCCCAAGTATACTTCCAAAGTTGTGGCAAAATGGCTTAAGGACAACAAAGTCAAGGTATTGGAGTGGCCATCACAAAGCCCTGACCTCAATCCCATAGAAAATGTGTGGACAGAACTGAAAAAGCATGTGGAGCAAGGAGGCCTCCAAACCTGATTCAGTTACACCAGCTCTGTCAGGAGGAATGGGCCAAAATTCACCCAACTTATTGTGGGAAGCTTGTCGAAGGCTACCCGAAACATTTGACCCAAGTTAAACAATTTAAAGGCAATGCTACCAAATACTAATTGAGTGTATGTAAACCAAATACTAATTGAGTGTATGTAAACTTCTGGCCCACTGGGAATGTGATGAAAGAAATAAAAGCTGAAATAAATAATTCTCTCTACTATTATTCTGACATTTCACATTCTTAAAATAAAGTGGTGATCCTAACTGACCTAAAATGGGGAATTTTTACTAGGATTAAATGTCAGGAATTGTGAAAAACTGAGTTTAAATGTATTTGGCTAAGGTGTATGTACACTTCCGACTTCAACTGTAGGTTAGTTTTACTTGTTCAATACATTTTTAACCATGCATTTATGATAAATTCTCATAAACAGAGCGATATTCTAACCATTTCCTTTTCCTTCTCCATCTCTCAGCTGGCAACATCGCTATGGGAACTGGGTCAAAGTCACATCATATGATTCAGAATTTCACCCCCCCTCTCTCTGTCTCTCTCTGCTCAGCTGACTTGTATTTATGACAGAGGAGGGAGAGAGACATGGCCTCAGATGGAGGAGAGACTAAGCTAACAGGGAAATAGAAATTACAGTAACAGTATGCTACGGTGCGCAGAGCTACTGTGACTAGCCTAAATGGGGTAGATATTCTGTCTGAATGGGGTGATTAGCGGGTGCGATCTGTATCCTTGTCTAGACCAGTTGTTCTCTCTGCCTCGTCCAACTGTCCTTATATGAGCCTTCCCTGCACCGAGTGATTATACAGTCTGAGACAGAGACAGAGAAGAAGTCAGCGTTCACTAGAGACAGACTGGAGGTGTGAGGAGGAAATGTGTGTGTGTGTGTGTGTTCGTGCGTGTGTGTGTGTGTGTGTGTGTGTGTGTGTGTGTGTGTGTGTGTGTGTGTGTGTGTGTGTGTGTGTGTGTGTGTGTGTGTGTGTGTGTGTGTGTGTGTGTGTGTGTGTGTGTGTGTGTGTGTGTGACCTCACGTCCTGTCATGTGGCCTGTAACTAGGTCAGAGGTCACAGAAACGGAGGAGGGAGTCTAAACCTATGGTCTCAACATTTCCACTGATGCCACCCACTGACAGTCTCACACTGTAGCACACTACACGCACACAACAAAACCAACTGCTGAGAGATAGAAAGGAAATGTAAGGGTGTAATAGCATGTTTATTTATAAATAAGTATTGAAGCATAACAATATTAACAATGGACCAACAAGTACCAACATGTCTCTCAGTGTTGAGTTCCTGTTTAATTCATGATGATTGGAGTCTGAAGGCTGAAGAGTGCCCTAGCGTATGTGGTCACTGTGGGAACGAGCCTAACACTAGGCCTACTGGGAGCCCAGCACTAACCAACAGTATCATACATACACACAGGCTACCATGGGTGACATTTTAGATCTGTCCCAGGTATAAACATAGTATATACATCTAAAGTTCTAACCCCAGCCTGGCTCACATCCACCCAGAGTCTACTGACACTACAGGAGTTCCATCCTCTCTCTGATCATATCAAACATCTCAGTTTGTACATATGACTGGTTACGGACACACAACTGTGACAGAGCTGAGTCATGTGGAGTGATACATCAGTTCCATCTGTCTTTAAACTTGATTGAATGTGCTTTTATGACCCCCCCCCCACCACAGGCATCACACATACTCTTACTAATCCCTGTATGATTCACCAAACCCTGGCTCATCAGCATTCTGTAGGCACACTCCGAGGGGATGGATGGATAAATGGTTTTGTGGTAGGACTGTATGAAATAATGAATACACGGATAGATGGATAGTAAAGGGATGAATGTATTTATGATCAGGAGTTTAGAACCTGCTGAGGGCCATGCGGAGCATCAGAGCCCCAAGAAGCAGAGCAGGGCTGGCTCCCAGGGCTCCAGCTGTGTTTTTGTGTTCCCCGTGCTGGTGGCCCTTATGAGGCCCATTGCAGTCATCAGTGAAACAACACTCCATCTTGGCTCCAGAGTTGCCACTGTGTGCCTTATCACAGAATGCTTTGTAGGAGCATGACTTCATCACCGTGTCTGAAACACAGGAGGGAGGGAGGAGAGAGGAGTGTGAGGAAAGGAGAGCGAGGAGAGAGGAGTGGGGAGGAAGGGAGAGAGGAGTGGAGAGGGAGAGGGAGAGTGAGAGGAAAGATGTGAGGAATGAGATTTCTTTTATTGTCCTCTTCGGTGGACACATTTTTTGTGGGTTTTACAGCTTTTCATCTACATATACATACATTTTACATACATGGTACTTTTATATACAGCAATCACATCATTATTTTTTAAACAACATTTTTATTTAACTAGGCAAGTCAGTTAGTGGCAGGTAGCCTAGTGGTTAGCGTGTTAGGCCGGTAACCGTAAAGGTTGCTGGATCGAATCCCCGAGTTGACAAGGTAAAAATCTGTCTTTCTGCCCCTGAACAACCCAGTGTTCCACGGTAAGCTGTCATTGTAAATAAGAATTTGTTCTTAACTGACTTGTCTAGTTAAATAAATTATTTACAATGACGACCAAACCCGGACAACACTATAGGACTCCCAATTGTGGTTGATAAAAACTGCTGGGAATTTATCCAGAATCCTGAGAGATGATGACACAGTGATTACAGGGCATGGATTGGGAGAGAGACTGCTGACACAAGAGAGAGAAATACGTACACATGTACTCTATTATCGAATTTCCGTGGTCATTGATTTAGTGTGTGAAATAGTATAGTAGCATAAAGAATCGTGTTTATTTAGCTTTAAAATCTGTTTTGTACAAGATGTGTTCGTGTCAGTTCCACAGTAGCTAGAACACCGATAATATACAATTGAAGTCTAAAAAGTGTACCTTGCGGATCTTTGCGGAATTAAATCTTTTTGCAATCTAATAATTTCAGATCTACAGAAGTGTCTATAGGAGGCGGGGTCTAGGGGTCGATGTGGATTTCGGCACTTGTACATCTGTGCTCTACTTTCTGCTGTGTATAGTCAAAGATAGTTAATCTGTGTTGTTTTCAATGGGAGAAAATGTATCATAGTGGTGTGTTCTAGCAGGTATTTGCATATTTCAAAAGTGCACATGTGCTTTAACTCAATTCGCCCTTGCACTCCTTGTAAACAATGCAATTTGTAGAAACGTTGGCAAAGGGTAACATCTACAAAACGTAGTTCATTCTGTTCTTAACAGATTTTAGTTTTGGGAACAGAAACTTGAATTGAGAGCTTTCCTTATATGACAAAATCTGCAGAATGTTGGCCCAGTTCTATCTCTGCCATATTCCCCCACTGCAGGCCACTGGGCTTCCTCTTCGCACCATATTTGGTGGAGAGTGGAAATTCAACCGGATGCTTCAGATGTATACTGCCGGTGAAACATATGGCTCCTTGTTCTATCTGTGGTGTAGTGCTGATGGTGGTGCAACAGAGTTTCTAAACCCACACCAAGTCAATGGGAGAAGTAAAACATTCTTCCTTAGCTGTTCATTTTCTCGAAATCTAAAGGCACAACCTATGTTTGAGCCAATTTCGTAAGTAGTCGATGTTATTTCTCCAACCTCGTGAAAGTGACAAACTGAAACGTTTACATTTTCGTCACATCAACTTTATATCGAAGGAGTGAGTGCCTTTGATTTGATGGCCTGTACAGGCGCAGTTCAGCGCGAGACAACCGTTGGACCGGGGACGTGTTTCTACGTATGAGGCTACCTAACCAACGTCGCCTTGACATAGCCTACAGGTGTGATCAGGGATTTCTAATTGGAGAAGCAGTTTCAGCCTATCTTCACACTACTCTTTGGTGGCGCTGTCCTACATTACAGTCAGGAAAATCAACTGACTCCTAGAACTAGCCTGACATCTAGTGGTAGAAGAAAATACTGCATGCTTTGGTAATAAAAGTAATTTATGGGAGTGTACTCACTCTGTCCTGTGATGGTGGAGCAGGCGTCAGCGAATTGAGGGCAGGTGGTGGATCCTTGTTTAGTACAATCATCCTCATTGGACGCTACGCATGAGTGACACTTCAGTGCGTGGCCTTTACACATGGAACAGGAGAGAACATCTGAGATGAGACTAAGCAGCATGTACCAACACACACAGAAAGACTAGCAATCCCTCTGCAAGAAGGTTGGATCGAGGCTACCTCTCAACATAACCCTAACTCTCAGTCTCAACATGCACACCTTGTCTCTGAGTAACCGGGAGCCCATAAATACAAACTAATATCTGATCATGTACAGAGCAACTCCACGGCTGTGTCTGTGACCTAACCAGGAATGACCCTGTCCATATGATCTGTCCTGTCAACCCCTCTGGCTTTTATGAACAAATAAGAGCACACTGAAACCCACTGTCAGCCGGTCAGACAGAGAGACAGACACAAATAAGTAAACAGCCCTTCGCTAGCACTTCAAGGCACAACCCTTATCAATATGATGACTAAAACAAAATATACTGAAATCTGACCCCCTGGTACAGTTAGGGCTAGTGTTGACCTACGGTTAGTGTTAGCATCAGTTACTCTCATTGTGTCCCAGACTCTTCTGTGAATTATGTGATCCAACTAAGCTCTTGACATTTTGTTTGCCACCCACCAGATAAACACATTTCTAACCTGATTACATCATTTAACAATGACCCAGTAAAGACTATATATTCAGACCCACCGTTGAGTCAGAGCCCCCTTTAAAAAGCCCTTATAACCCCTTATAAAACCCTGAAACCCCCATACGGTCCCCCTCTAGTTGATCCAATAACCCTGCTACTACATGAACAAGGATACTTACTGTGGCAGGCCAGGCATACCAACATCAGCAGAGCCAGGACAGTCTTCATAGTGCTGGATGCACGGTGCGTATAAGTGTGCGTTTGGAAGTCCAGTGCTGGAGTGGGAGCGGAGAGGAGGTAAACGCAGAGGAGAGAAAAGAGAATGGGGGCAGGGGTGTCTTTGGGGCAATAACATCTTAGCCCTAATCCCTATCAACCCTGCACACCCAGCACCCTTTGTTATTGTGTTAATGAGCTTACCCAGGGTAGCTTTGACAGGGTCAGGTATACTCTCAATACTGTTGTCTGTACTGTATTCACTCACTCATTCACCTTTGCGGTCAGCACCCCCCCCTACAGTATGCTGTCTTAGTGATCAGAGAAATAATACAACCACACTGGGGTTGTCAGACCATTCACACCAACTACAGTGAAATTCAACCTAAAATGTGTCTCGCATGTACTTGCCCTCTAACACCCATTTCGCACAGTATATGTGAGTCTGCGTGCATGTGTCTTTATCTCTGTGAGTGTGTCACACAGAGGACATTGTTGTGTCAGGGAATGTTAGGTCTGAGAATAAGAGGATAAAGCCGACATGGTGACGCCTTTCACACTCTGTTCGGCTGCTAGGCCAGGGCTAGACTACGGTTCTCTGGCAGAGACCGAGGATTCAGTTAAGTCAGTGCTTGTAGCTGTGATGTCAGACCCAATCTGTCTAGCCGTGATGGCAGACCATACCTGTGAAGCTATGAACAGAGAAACTCTCCTGCACACAGAAGCCATGAGAACACACTTCTTTATTACTGCAATCTTGTTTACTCAAGACACACTGCATATACCATATTAGTCAACATAGTCAGTATAGCTGTACTTTTCTTATAACCACTTCACAAATAATGACAATTCAAAGAAGGGATCGTCGGTGACATAACGTTTAAAAAAAAAAAAAATATTGTTTAACGAAACCGTCAGTGAAGCTGGAGGTAACGCAACTGCAGAATGGCGCAAAAATGTGCATGATAGAGACAGCTGTCAACGAATCAGCATTCAGGGCTGGAACCACCCAGTTTATAATGCATCTTGTTTAACTATGGCGTCCACAGAGCGGTATGGCGGAGAGGGAACTAGTACTGTGAGGCGGTGTGACTCCACAGGGGTGAAGAAGAGTATTTAACCAGTTCAGCAGTGAATAAGAGAAACGTTATCTTTCTATGCCACTAAATAGGTGCTGCAGTAAAACACACTGGGTGCGTCCCAAAGGGCACCCTATTCCCTATATAGTGCACTACATTGGACCGGGGTCAATGGGAGCTCAAGTAATCCTGGAACAGTTCTCTCTACCTCCATGTCATAACGTTTCACACCTGGACACTACAGTGCATGTCAGTGGCCAGAGGGGAACATGAGCAGGATATTCTGAGCATTTTTTATTCTGAACCAAAGATAACAGCCACAGTCATTAAAACACTCTTCCAGTTTACAGTATGTTTGTACATAAACAAAATATATAGGCTTGGTATTAAATTAACCATTTCCAGATGGAGCAGAGTAGAATACTCAGTTACTCAAACACACTGGCCTGAGACAAACACTAACCAGGTGGAGTTTAGGACCGTGAGAAATCCTCCCCTGTGCAGTTATGCTGGAGGTTTTCTAAACCTGTCCAAGACCACACAGAGCAGACTATACAGTAGACCTACAGCTCCTCTTCCACTGCCAACACAAGGCCTCATATTAGGGACAGGAGAAAAGCTTTATACTTTCCAGGACAACCCCCCCCACATGACCGCTATCAATAGCAGTGCATCCTAACCCTATGTCCATATCCCCGCTCCCTGTAATAGTGCAGTCATACAGAAGGGTCAAACACAGCTCACCCCTGACCTCTAACTGTCCTAGAGCCTAGAGAGTGTCTACCTGGTCCCACCCTAGTCTCCTAGTGTTCAGAATAAATATGTACAGTACATCTCAGCCAGGGTGTTTATATACACAATCTATTAATAAATGCTCTACAAAAATGGTATCGTCAGGTAAATAAGCCCAAATCTATGCACTGCCTAGACAGCACATTCTATTATATTTGTGTTACAGGACAGACAGATGGAGGGAGTAAGGGATTTGGTCTTTCATGGCAAAAATGACCAAAACAAAAACAGTCCACATGTAACAATCTCTAGCTCAAATGACACCCTATGGCGATCCATAGGGTGCACTACTCAAGAGAAAATTGGTTATCATATGACATCGGACCTGTACAGCAGCATTAGGGGCAGGCGCCCCAAGGGAAAACAGAACTGCTCATTGGCTGGACGCATGCACAGGGCAGAGTATGCCATAGGTTGTAGGCAGGGATTTCTCGGCGGATCAAGATTGAATGATTTGGACGTATGGAATCTGTCTCAGTCTGTTCTGCCCATCTTGGCAATGAGCTCGTCACAGATCTTGGTGAGCTCCTCGATTTCCTCGGCCTGTGAAAAGATGGAAGATCACGTCAGGGAGATTCAAGACTAAGATCTGGTTAGCAAAAACACTTATTATGTAGGGCAAGCAACCTTCTGTTAACATGTAGAGTTTGTGTTGTGCGTTACTTTCTGCTATGGGGCTAGCAAAATGCATTAGCATGTAGCATTTGTGTTGTGCGTTACCTTCTGCTGCAGGGCTCTCTCCAGAGAGTCCACCCTCATCTGCTCCTTCCTCAGGCTGGCGGTCAGAGCAACACTCTCAGAGCTGGCCTTGCTGCGTACCTGGGATATGTCCTGATTAGCCCTGGGGGGAGGAATAGGGTAGATGTTTCATTGGTTGGTACGTAGTCACAGACCACTGTGTGTGTAGTGTGCGTGCTTGCGTGATCATACTTGTCTAGTTTTTCCTCAGCGTGGAGTTTGAGCGTCTGGTATCTCTGCTCCTCCTGCTTGACTCTGGCCAGATACTCCTGAGCACACTTCTTCAACACCTCCTCATTCTACACGCACACAAAAATGGTAGAACGACCACATTCCACATAAAGAACAGACGTCAAATGTGCTTAAAGACTAATGATACTCAGGTCAGACTATTCTTGACCCTTGAACTCTGACCTTCTTGAAGCCGTCCAGGGTGCTCTTCATGTTCTCGTAGCGGCGGAACATGTCGGACAGCGAGCGCTCTACCGAGTTCAGGTCGGCTAGCGCCAACTCCTTCTCCATGGTTACAGCCTGCAAAGACTTCTGGGCGCTCATGGTGTTGCGCTGTTCGTCCTCTGAACGAGAGAGAGTTCACACGGACGGGTCATTTTATGATTCCGTGCATCAACGCCACCACTACACTGGGTATACCTGTCATTTTACGGAGAGGAATGTTTGAAGAGGTTGGTTGACCGAGCCACTCACCAATCATCTGGGCGATGGTCTTCTCATACTCTGCCACAATCTTCCTATGAGAGAGGAGGAACGGCTACTGATGAGTCTATACTAGCTGACCCTCAGTCTGTTCACTGCTCAGCACACATCACATGATTACTAGCCTCACAGTACAGTTCAGGTGAATGGTACATGCGAGTAGGGTTGCAAAATTCCTGTAACTTTCAATAACCAGGATTTCTGGAAAACCAGGGAATTTATTGAAAGTTCCAGGAATTTTGTAACCTTACATGTGAGTTACCTCATCTCCATGACTTCCTGTCTGCTGTCCTCGTACTTTCTCCTCCAGTCACTGGCCTCCGTCTCCTTAGTGATGATCTGACACAGGAAACAGTTATTACTGTGTTACCCTGTGTGAGTGTGTGCGGTCTACTTTTTAACCTACCTCCTCTCTGATAAGGGTGAGAACAGCCATTTTCT
The DNA here is from genome assembly GCF_045679555.1 of Salvelinus alpinus. Lineage (NCBI taxonomy): Eukaryota > Metazoa > Chordata > Actinopteri > Salmoniformes > Salmonidae > Salvelinus > Salvelinus alpinus. The sequence continues at coordinate 71,222,076 of NC_092090.1, read as the reverse complement.
CCTCCTCGCTGATGCAAATGGAGTCTAGAACCTCACTTCCTGTCTTCTTCTGCGTGTTACTTCCTCCCAGCTTGGCGTTCTTCAGCTGGCAGGGGTCCTCATACTGCGAAGGAATGGGTGCCAGTGTAGGAGAGGAGTTCCATAAGTACCTGACTAGATGTTACAATCAATTGACCCAAACCCTGATTTAGTCACAATGTCAACTGTGGCCTGTAGCATTGGATACACTCTCTGTGAATGTTTCTGGGTGTGGCAGACTGGTTTAAACAGTTTGTTTATAGGTCATTTCCATCTGTGTGTTTCACTCAATAATAAACAGCTTATATAGTACAGTGTTTGTCAGAGCCGTATACAGACACAATCACTTCTGTATTGGCTCTGCCTTCATCAGCATGCCTACCCTGGTGCTCTGAGAGGAGGGGGGCTAGAAGTTTAGGTCTTGTTCCTCAGTGCCGGAGCTAAGGGTAGTTATTTCCATCTCTTTCGCTAGCCCTCCCCTCGCCCTCAACATTTAAGTCATTTAGCAGACGCTCTTATCCAGAGCGACTTACAAATTGGTGCATTCACCTTATGATATCCAGTGGAACAACCACTTTACAATAGTGCATCTAACTCTTTTAAGGGGGGGGGGGGGGGGGGCGGGTTAGAAGGATTACTTTATCCTATCCTAGGTATTCCTTAAAGAGGTGGGGTTTCAGGTGTCTCCGGAAGGTGGTGATTGACTCCGCTGACCTCAACCCTCGTCCTCCTCTTATCCTTCCCTGGATTATAACTCACACTCATATCCTAATCCTAATCATCTCAAGCCCTCTATCACCTGACAAGCTGGAGATGACAGACAGGCAGGCTGAGGAGCCTGTGGTCAGTTCATGTTCAGACAGTGTGGGAGTAAAGCTACCATGGTAGTGTAATGTGCTACTGTAGTAGGCACCGGGTAGACTAGAAGACTAATCAAGCCAGTCACCATTACAGCGGGCCAGATAGCTCCTCAACGCCACTGTGAACACAGCTGTAATCCACTACAACTACTAAAACATGATGATGACAATGATTGTTAACGCTCTACAGTAGCATCATGGCCATAATCTGTTTTCAGAGAAAAGTGTTCCATACAGCTGGCTCACTGGTGGCGCCATCTAGTGGTCACCAGGGGGAGCACATGATTCTGACAGAACCGTCATCTCTAGATCCGGATCGGAAGTGGACCAAACTCTCACTGGGCTATTAACAGGGCATGTTAGTGTACTCACCATAGAACAGCAGTCTGACTCTGGTCTGGCTGACACATTCAGCTCTGGCTCTGGAAGAGAACATCACATCAAACCTTTGTACCCTTGAATGACAATTCTATAAAAGTATCTTTGTCATATTCCTTTATTTAACAAGGCAAGTCAGTTAAGAACAAATTCTTATTTACAATGACTGCCTACCCGGCCTACCCCGGACAATGCTGGGCCAATTGTGCGCCGCCCTTTGGGACTCCCCAACACAGCCGGTTGTGATGCAGCCTGGTATCGAACCAGGGTCTGTAGTGACACCTCTAGCACTAAGATGCAGTGCCTTAGACCCCTGCGCCATTCGGGAGCAGCGGTCTATCCCACCTTCTATTCTCAAAAGGAACTATTATATTTTGTTCTGTTATTTTTCTATTATTTTATTTTCTGTCATTTTATTTTTTTATTCTTATCTGACTCCAACCACTGGGAGCTCCATGTACTGCTGCTGTGTAACCAGGAGGGGGCAGTGTATACCGGCAGCTCAGAGGGCATGAAACACTTCTGTATCATAATAAACTCCTAAAATGACAGACAAAATCTACCATGTACTTCTCCCCAGACTAGACAGAACTAAAAAGAGAACAGAGCAAAACAGACAATATAAGGCCAACTCAGCTCCGGAGAAAAGAACACAGCTACAGTAGAAGAGTGTCACATGCAGCCTGAGGGACTATTGATCGGGTACATTCTGTCTGCTTCCTGTCACACTAATGGGGTTCTGCTTATTGGCTCATACACACAGACCTACCAGTCATACACAACAACAAGCTGCATGAGTCATATAGAGTATGTCTAGTGGTTGAGTCAGCTGAGGGATGGAGGGAGCTCAAATCAGAGCATAGGAACACGCAGCTTCAAATGAAACAATTGTGGATGTGGACAATTCGAGTTACTAATTCAAATCAAACTGTCACATGCCCCGAATACAACAAGTGTAGACCTTACCGTGAAATGGTTACTTACAAGCCCTTAACCAACAGTGCAGTTCAAGAAAGAGCTAAAAAGTAACAATAAAATAACAATAACGAGGCTATATACAGGGGGTACCGGTACTGAGTCAATGTATGGGGGTACAGGTTAGTCAAGGTAATTTGTACATGTACAGTTGAAGTCTGAAGTTTACATACACTTAGGTTGGAGTCACTAAAACTAGTTTTTCAACCACTCCACAAATTTCTTGTTAACAAACTATAGTTTTGGCAAGTCGATAAGGACATCTACTTTGTGCATGACACAAGTAATTTTTCCAACAATTGTTTACGGAGATTATTTCACTTATAATTCACTGTATTACAATTCCAGTGGGTCAGAAGTTTAAATACACTAAATTGACTATTATTTTAAACAGCTTGGATAGGCTAATTGACATAATTTGAGTCAATCGGAGGTGTACCTGTGGATGTATTTCAAGGCCTACCTTCAAACTCAGTGCCTCTTTGCTTGACATCACAAAGATCATACTTTTTGAAAAATGTCCTCTTGGCTGATGAAACAAAAATAGAACTGTTTGGCCATAATGACCATCGTTACGTTTGGAGGAAAAAAGGGGGATGCTTGCAAGCCGAAGAACACCATCCCAACCGTGAAGCACGGGGGTGGCACCATCATGTTGTGGGAGTGCTTTGCTGCAGGAGAGACTGGTGCACTTCACAAAATAGATGGCATCATGAGGCAGGAAAATTATGTGGGTATATTGAAGCAACATCTCAAGACATCAGTCAGGAAGTTAAAGCTTGGTCGCAAATGGGTCTTCCAAATGGACAATGACCCCAAGCAAACTTCCAAAGTTGTGGCAAAATGGCTTAAGGACAACAAAGTCAAGGTATTGGAGTGGCCATCACAATGCACTGACCTCAATCCTATAGAAAATGTGTGGGCAGAACTGAAAAAGTGTGTGCGAGCAAGGAGGCCTCCAAACCTGACTCAGTTACACCAGCTTTGTCAGGAGGAATGGGCCAAAGTTCACCCAACTTATTGTGGGAAGCTTGTGGAAGGCTACCCAAAACGTTTGACCCAAGTTAAACAATTTAAAGGCAATGCTACCAAATACTAATTGAGTGAATGTAAACTTCTGACCCACTGGGAATGTGAAGAAATAAATAAATCATTCTCTCTACTATTATTCTGACATTTCAGATTCTTAAAATAAAGTGGTGATCCTAACTGACAGGGAATTTTTACTAGGATTAAATGTCAGGAATTGTGAAAAACTGAGTTTAAATGTATTTGGCTAAGGTGTATGTAAACTTGACTTCAACTGTAGGTAGGGGTGAAGTGACTATGCCGTCAGGATGCTCTCGATGGTGCAGCTGTAGAACTTTTGAGGATCTGGGGACGCATGCCAAATCTTTTCAGTCTCCTGAGGGGGCAAGGGTGTTGTCGTGCCCTCTTCAAGACTGTCTTGGTGCATCTGAACCATGATAGTTCGTTGGTGATATGCACTAAGGAACTTGAAACTCTCGACCCGCTCCAGTACAGCCCCGTCGATGTTAATGGGGACCTGTTCGGCCCGCCTTTTCCTGTAGTCCACGATCAGCTCCTTTGTCTTGCTCACATTGAGGGAGAGGTTGTTGTCCTGGCACCACACTGCCAGGTCTCTGTTTACTGTTCTTGGGGGGGTGTATAGGGGACAACAATGACCTTCCCTGTGATATTGATTTACCAACACATGGGTTCACACACACAATAATGTTGGGTGTGTCTGATCCCCTTATTCCTCACTCACCGTTGTGGTCTCTATCTGCTCTGAGTCCTGTCGTGCTGGCTAGCTTCTCCTCGTCTGTAGCATGACCTTTGCGATGGTCGTTGTCCTACAGACAGGGAGGGAGCGACAGACGGTCAGAGACATTTTCATCTGTCTAATTAGACAGGCTCCCTTCTCGCCCTGTTTCCGTGCCAGAGCAGGCCTGACATATACCGAGGGCTGCGGTAAAGTAAAGAGGACAGGGCTCTCAGAGAGAAATTTGTACGGTTACCAGTCATGGTCAGGCACACAGAGGAAAGGTACCAGCGTGAGAAACACTACACTCACACGCATACAGACACACACAAAATGTGATACAATGACCAAGGACAGCAATACACACACACACTTTTATCTGGAGTATTCAAAATCATTCTTTTAAAAGAGGTAAATAAAGTTTGTTGTCTTTATGAGTAAGGTGTGAAGAAGAGTACAGCATTTCCTGTTTGAGAAGCTGGTAAGAAAATTAACCATTACCTCTCCGCTGGTGTTCTGTAATGGAGTCTGGTTGTCCAGCTTCTTCACTTTACAGGACTTCCTGAAGACAAAGAGCACTGAGGTCAGAGCTACTGAGACCTACCCTTATGCGAACCCTAACCAGATCATCGCTCACCCACCGAACATGTGTGTCTGGGACAGCAGCCAGACCCAAAGGTAGCAGAGTCCTATTGTCACGTGTGCTCCCTCTCCGGCCTCTAGGTCACCAGGCTGCTCATTATGGCGCACACCTGCGCGTCATCAGACTCACCTGGACTCCATCACTTCCCTGATTACCTTCTCTATATATGTCACTCCCTTTGGTTCCTTCCCCAGGCGTTATTGTTTCTGTGTCATGTCTGTGTGGTGGTTGTTATGCTTGGTTTGTATGTAGTTGTGTTTGTTTTGTATGTAGTTGTGTTTGTTTTGTATGTAGTTGTGTTTGTTTTGTATGTAGTTGTGTTTGTTTATTAAAACACTCACTCCCTGAACTTTCTCCCCGACGCTCAGCGCACACGTTACACCTATGATATTAGGTGAGACTGAAACGATGTTGCTTTTCCTGAGTATGACCCAGACCAGTCTTCCTAGTACAGTAGGAAGAATGGAGAGAAAGTAGAGGAGAAAGCAGACTGTAATCAGACCACATTCTGTATGTTCTCTGTTGAGTTGCTTTGTACATATGTGCTGCTAAATGAAAGCAGAAAGCAGATTAATGAAACAGGCTGTTGCCTCACCAGACTACTGCACAGAGCATGATTACGCTTGAACAGAGAGTATTGTTAAGTTTCTGTAGACTAGAGTATTGTGAGGTTCTCTTTCTCTCTGAGGTGAGGTAGTGATAATGAAACAGACTCTGAGATCGACTAGCCCTGCCTGAGAGAATCTGATGACCAAATGGTTATATCGTTAAATCTATCTCCATGCGTCAACCTGACACCGCACTAAAGAAGTCTAGCCAGGGCTGCTCTGACTGCAGTGAGTCGTGGTGTAGGAGAACATGTATGGAGGGGAGACACAGAGGCAGGGGATGTGGTCAAGGTTTAGTGGCGGGCCAACAGACACAGTACAGTATTCTATACTTACAGCATCATACATAGTAAACAGACCTGGTCAGCAGTCCTGATGCCACACAGAAATAGACTCAGAGACAGGTGGAGGACAGAGAGACAGTGGAGTGTGGGGGAGACATGAGAGGGGTGGAGGGGAGAGGAGGGGGGATGATTGGTTGAGGAAGGGAGAGATAAGATCATGTGATTGTATGCTAAGTGGTCAGGCATGTGTAAGAAAATATGTCTTATGTGAGTGTTACTCACATGATGTCCGCGCTCATCCTAGGTGACTGTCTGTCTGAGTCCGGTCTGTCCAGTTCAGGGGTCAGGCTGTTGGGGTCAGAGTTCATGTTGCCGTTGGGGTCATAGGTGATAGGAGAAAGGTCATCAACCTCGGCGGGGTCAGGGAAGTTGTGGACAGGGAGCGAGGCAGGGCGTAGGGCGCGGGGCTGGGGCAGAGGGGACGGGGCGAGACCATCTCCTTCTCCAGGTCTTGAGATCAACCTCAGGTTCAGGTTCTGGTCTAAACCTGCTCCACTCAGAGAAGGGGAGGAGCTATTGAGGTTGTTTAGGGCGTCTTGGACTTCCTGTAGGGACGCGGGATAAACATCCTGATTGGAGTTTCTGTCCAGGACGAGGCGGGGCGTCAGCTGTCCGACATCTCTGGTGAGGACTGAAGAGAGGTGGAGTTAGTATCACGCTGGAGAGAAGCAAGACAACAACCTTTCTTTAAAAGTGGCACCAATAATGATGCTATGTCAACAACAACAAAAACAACAACAGACATTTTAGCAGCAAATACATCTTGGATTTATCTTTGTATGGTTTTCTTGTTTCAGATAATACACTACAGGAAATGCACATCTCTCTCTATAGCTCTTTTCTCTTTAGGATATTCTCTCTGTGGGAGCTCAGTTCCCAGGGCATCAGGGTGAAAAACATCTCTGGAATCGTACGGAGTGTCGTAACTCTAAGTCCTATAGCGGCTCAAAACACAGGGAACACTTAAAGCACTGGAGGTCAGCCTCAGTCCGTGCCTAGTTAAAAGCGTGACTAGCTGAGCTGCAGCTTGTGGACTGAGCTATGTTTGAATGGCCTCTCACTTCCTGTTAGAACAATCAGAATGGCTCCTAACTTCCTGCTAGAATGCTAAAAATGATCCCTTACAATGGTCCCTGCGTCAACAAAAACCTTGTCAACAGCAAACACACACACACACACACACACACACACACACACACACACACACACACACACACACACACACACACACACACACACACACACACACACACACACACACACACACACACACACACACAATGGTCCTTTCCCTAAGAGCACAGTAATGCTTTGAGTGTATGTTTAGCCCAGGATCCTGCTGTGTTTACAACAGCTGACGGCGATGCACTTAACATGCTTCTGTTCTCTGGGGTCTGGGGCTGCTCAATTCAGTCTGGGCTGACACTGAGAGAGGAGAGGCTCTAGCCCAGTGTGCGTGTATGTGTGTGTGTTTAAGTCAGGGTTGCTGACTCATACTGCTGTACGGTGAGCTCTCTGTTATAGAGAAATCCAGCACAAAGCCCAGGAACGCAGAACAATGTGACTACACTGCAATTCACACACACACACACACACACACACACACACACACACACACACACACACACACACACACACACACACACACACACACACACACACACACACACACACACACACACACACACACACACACACACACACACTTGTGATATTGCTCAATGCTCTCTCTTTCTCTAGGGTGTGTCAGATATGTTGTGTTCATCACTTATAACATCCATGATTTGTATGATTGATTGCACAGTCTGTTTTGTTGATAGGTTGTTATCGAAAATCACTAGGTGATTTGGTTGTTCTATTTCTGTTGTATGTGAGATGCTACCACAGATTATCCATTACATTGACCAGATACTCTAATGGTCACTCTAACAATGAAAATAAATGTCTTACAAAATGGAAGGCAGTCAGGAGGAGGCAAGATCAGGTGGGACCATTCTAGCCAATGAGAAGGCAGATACGTGTGTGAACAACAGGCAAAATGGTTTCCACTAGTTTCCATAGCATCAAAGGCAAAATTGGCTATATCATAAACATTTTGAAAAACAAATGAGCTTTTTTGGTTTTAAATTAAGGTTAGGGTTAGGCATAAGGTTAGCAGTGTGGTTAAAGTTAGGTTTAAAATCACATTTTAAGAAAAATAAATAGGTGGGGTTTATGACTTTGTGGCTGTTGTAACTAGTGACGAAGAGGCACAACTCCGATATAAAATGTTTTTTCTCAAAATTGCCGGGATATCACTTGTTCTACTTATATCATTAAACTCGTAACAACCTAAGCATTGCAAAATCTCTATTAGATCAAATAAACCCATTAAATGTTCAACAATCTCTCATTGTTACCCAGCAGCACACCACCCTGCATCCAACTGCTGGCTTCCTTCTGAAGCTAAGCAGGGTTGGTCCTGGTCAGTCCCTGGATGGGAGACCAGATGGTGTTGGAGGGCCAGTAGGAGGCACCCTTTCCTCTGGTCTATAAATAAATAATATCCCAATACCCTAGGGCAGTGATTGGGGACATTGCCTTGTGTAGGGTGCTGGGATGTTAAATGGGTGTCCTGACTCTCTGTAGTCACTAAAGATCCCATGGCACTTATTGTAAGAGTAGGGGTGTTAACCCTGGTGTCCTGGCTAAATTCCCAATTTGACCATTATTGCCACCTGATCATCACCAGTTTACAATTGGCACATTCATCTCCCTGTAACTATTCCCCAGGTTGTTGCTGTAAATGAGAATGTGTTCTCTGTCAACTTACCGGTTAAAATAAAAAAATTGTTCTCCATACAAAAACTTTTCGTTTAGTGAGTTGGAAAAATGCCACCTCCTGTAGACGACAGATCTTGGGCCCAGTTATCCCTCTCGCTTTGTCTCTTCCTTAAAAATAACATTTGGCGAACAGAGGATGGCTGAAAGTATTTCTACAATATCCCTACCTCCACCGGAGCAGTGGCCTCACAGGGGAGAACCAACAATCCCATGGGACAGATGGAAGTCGTCGTTTGTGACGTACATGCTAGCTATCGGACTGGATGTGGTTAGCCCTGAGAGGAAAATAGCCATTTTTTCTCCACTGTCTCGGTGCCGAGGGCCTGCGCATCTTCCAAACGCTCAGGGAAGCGTACACATATGATGCAGCTGTTGAACTTTTGGATGGGCATTTTGCAAAGAAACAGAGTGTGCTTCTGAAGAGGCTGCGTTTTCGACAGCGAGCGGGTGAGTCAGTGACGCAGTACATTGCTGATCTGAAAGAGCTAGCGCAGTCATGTCAGTTTGGATATCTTCGAGATTAAATTATCAGGGACCAGTTCATTGAGCAAACCTCATGTTCACTCGTGCGGGAGAGGCTTCTTCTACAGCAAAAGCTGTAGCCATAGCTTCCCAAATGGAATCAGCAGCTCACTGTGCAACTAAGATCTATGAGGCACAAACACATGCTTCCAGTGCTTTTCAAGCTGTGCAGTAAGCAAGCCCCACAGACACACCCTTTCCTGTCACTCGCCTGGTTGGCTCAAACCCAGCTGGATCACACCCCACAGACACACCCCCTCCTGTCGTTCACGCAGTTGTCTCAAACTGGTCTGGGTCATGCCCCACAGCCACACCCCGTCCTGTCACTTGCACTGTTGGCTCAAACCCGACTGGGTTTTCCACTTGTACTGTATACCCGGGTGACTCCTGCGTTCCTCTCGTGCTAGACACAGGAGAAAAAGTGTCGCTCCTCAGCATGGCCTCCTATGAGCAGTTCATGTCTCACCTGCCCCTCCAGCTGCCCAGCTTTAGCCTGTATGGATATGGGCGCTCAGTGATTGATATCATTGGCTTTATACACTCACGTGTGCAGTATGGCAACAAGGCCTTCACTCAGTACCCCTTCCACATCACACGGCAGGGCACTAATATCTTAGATCTGGACCTGTTCACCAGCCAGGGGTTCTCTCTGTTGAACTCGGCCCTATGGTGACTCCAGTCATTCAGCCTCTACGCCATATCCCGCTGGCTTTATGCCAGGAGGTCACTAAGGATCTACACAAGCAGCTGGAGGATGGATTCATCTAGCCGGTGGATGCCTTCCCATGGGTGTCCAACTTGGTCAACACAGTTGTTTCAAACTGTGCACTGACCACCAGGCCACACAGCCTTGATGTCTACCTCCGGGTCGGGACACAAGCTCCTCCGCATGTACTGCTGGTCAGACCAATTCCAGCAGTATAACTTTAAGCTGCAGTTCACGCCGGGCAGGGACAATGTGTTGGCCGACCTCCTTTCGCACTCAGTTCCTTCAGACTCCACCTGTTTCCAGGTTGACTCAGATGAGGACCTCATCCAGCTCCTACACTCACCTCTCCAAGACACAGTGTCGCACAAGGAGCTGACCCAATATTCAACCAACGACCCCTTCTTCACGACCTTGCGGGAATACGTAGCCAATGGCTGGCCGGCACAGCGACACCAACAATATGCCAGGTTCAAACATGAGCTGTCATGCTGGAATGACACGTCTGGCCTGTGGAAACTGCACCAGCATACCAAGCAGCCTCAGAGGACGAGTGTTGGCCATGGCTCATGAGGGCCACCTTGCTGAAGCAGTGCTGCTGGGATCTGGTGTGGTGGCCTGGCATCGGTCATGATATTGAAGGACTAGTATGCGACTGTGCTCCATGTCTTCTCTGTGGAAAGACAGGACATCCGCCACTACCACTGCAACCACTGGCCTGGACCTCCCGTCCATGGCAACATATCCAACTGGACATCTGCAGTGAACAATGTGCCACATCACCAACACTTCCTATTGGTTGAGTATGACCTACATTCAAAATGGCCAGAGGTCACACCCATGAGTTCTATCACATCAGGGGCCATCATAAACTTCCTGGATATGCTCTTTGCTCGCTGGAGACTGCCTGCAATTCTGACCATGGACAATGACCCTTGGCTGGTCTCGGCTGAGTTCAGCTCTTACATCCAAAGCAAAGGGATCAAGCACATCAGAACAACCTACCCACCACCCCCAGGTCAACAGGGGGCGGGTGGAGAGGTTCAATCAGAGCTCACCTAGCTCAGGGTTGCTCCTTCACTGACTCCTTGTTGCAAACTCTGCTGCACTACAGAGCTGCTCACCACTCCACCACCAGAGTCTCTCCTGCCAAGCTGATGCTAGGATGTGAACTAGAGCTGCCCTTACACAGGCTCCGTCCCTCAGCCTCGACAGTCAAAGCAGCAGTGCATAGCCAACAGCGTAAAAGTCAGGAGCGCTACAACAAAGGAAAGAGAGCACGGCTTCCTGGAATCCAAGTGAGGGATTGGGTCAGGGTGCAACGACCACAGCGTGCAGACAAGCTCTGCACCTTCTGGTCAACACCGTGTCAAGTTCAACGTCAGCTGGGCCCAGCAACGTTTCAACTGCCTGACGGCTCTCGCTGGCAGCCGACTGATGAAGGTGCCACCTCCTGCATGTCCCCACTCTGCCATTGATGCCACCCTGAGTAGTTCACTACCGGTGTCACACGCTCCCTTGGCCCCACCTGAAGTACAAGTGCCAGTCCCACGGACACCTGTTGTTGTCTCTGCAGCAGCCGTCCTGCGACCTGTAAGGGTGCGCTCCAGCCCTGCTCACCTTCAAGACTTTATCACCTCCTTTCATGCCTAGTTTAAAGGGGGGGGTGTTCAGCACCGATTAGCATCCATTCATGATTCGTATCATTGGTTGCACAGTCTGTTTTGTTGATATGTTATCGAAAATCACTAGGTGATTTGGTTGTTCTATTTCCCTTGTATGTGAGACGCTACTCGTTTAGATAAACATCTGACTCAACTAAGAACAAGGGTTTGTTTTCAAACATAACAAGATCATCTTTCAATTGTCTTTTCTCAGAGATATGAGTAAGATGTTACAGTCAAATTAGCCCTCTGTGGATGTGTAGTATGGAGAGATCATGACAATCCCATATGTCTACTGTCTGAACAGGAGAGGAAACCTTCCCTAACCTCAACTCTAACCAGAATCATCTGGGAGTAGAGCAGGACAACCTCGCCCCTGGCCTTTAGGCCTCACCCTGTAGCCTAGCAACCGATAAATAACAGCCTCTACACAGTTTAACAGGGTAACACACTGACCAGAGAGAGAGAGAGGGAGAGATGTGAGGGGGAAATGGGAGGGTCTATTTGATTTCTCTAAACAATCAAGCACAATAACAAGAAAGGCCTTCAATTCTTCAGAAACCCTAAATTCCAACTCTGCTCAGACATCTAACCCAGTAAATAGACTATGTATATCTAATATCTAGTATTGTGTTGTTGTTACCGTGTAGTTTCTCCCTTCGGTGCTGTAATCGAGTAGACTATTATTATTCCTCCAGACTGAATTATCTCTCAGTCAATGTTTTATTTATGTCAGTAACCCATAAGAGGTTATAAGAGGAGGGGTCGTTATTGTCTACAGAGACAAAGGAGATTCAGTACATTACGATCATAGAATCCCATTTCTAAATTGCATTTTGTCCAGATCTAGGATTATGAATCCCAAACAATTGAACTAATCCAGTCCAATACACCACAGAGCAGTTTAATAGGATAACATTGTTACTCTATAAAAGTCAATGGTCGACAACACATGATCTGTGTGTGCTGTTGGTTTGGGATGTCAGCGGTGTGCGTGCGTATGTGTGTGTTGGAGGGGCGCACTTATCTTAAGCCAGTCTTTATTGGTGAAGAAGCACCTGTACTTCAGGTCTCTGTGGCTTTACAGAGCGATGCTAGAGTAGCTTGCGCCCACCCGCCATCCACTACTCCTGTCTCATTGTTCCTACTGACACACAGGTAGAGAGGACAGAATCTCACCTGTGTGGGCAGAGTTATCCAGCTGGGTCAGGTCATTCAGCAGACCAGGAGACTCCGCCTCTGGGGTCTCAAAGTTCCCTTCTGAGTCCGAACTAGAGAGAGAGAGAGAGAGAGAGAGAGAGAGAGGGAGAGGGATAGAGAGAGAGAGAGAGAGAGAGAGAGAGAGAGAGAGAGAGAGAGAGAGAGAGAGAGAGAGAGAGAGAGAGAGAGAGAGAGAGAGAGAGAGAGAGAGAGAGAGAGAGAGAGAGAGAGAGAGAGAGAGAGAGAGAGAGAGAGAGGGGGGGGGGGGGGGGAATTGATTACAAGTTTATATAGCACCTCCATGGTTCCAGAGTTGTGTTTGTGTCCCAGACTGAGCCAGACTAAAGCCAGAGCAGACACAAAACATCCAGTTCTGTAACACACTGATCTTCTGCTACATGTTCAAAGGGCACTTCTCCTGGTTGTCTAGAAGGGGAACTTTCAGGCCAGTGGCTCGCTAATGGCTCCTTCAACAGCCACCAAAGGAGTTTATAAGAAGTGTCACTGTAAGAGAAGCAAATGGGAGGAAAGGGAAAGAGGGGAAGAAGGGAGGAGGGGAGGAGGGGAGGAGGGGAGCTTAACCCTGCCTGGCCACCTGCATCCACTAGCCTCCTCATCCTGCCCACGTGTCCCCAATACAAGGACAGACTGTGTTTCAGTTTCTCGCTCTCTCTCTGTCTCTCTCTCTGTGTCTCTCTCTCTGTGTCTCTCTCTCTGTGTCTCTCTCTCTGTGTCTCTCTCTCTCTCTCTCTCTGTCTCTCTCTCTCTCTCTGTCTCTCTCTCTCTCTCTCTCTCTCTCTCTCTCTCTCTCTCTCTCTCTCTCTCTCTCTCTCTCTCTCTCTCTCTCTCACATACATGTACACGAACGCACGCGCACGCACACACACACACACACACACACACACACACACACACACACACACACACACACACACACACACACACACACACACACACACACACACACACACACACACACACACACACACACACACACACACACACACACATACAGTCTTAGGGTCTGCTGCCTCAGATGCCCGGCCCAGATTTATTTCCATGCTTTGCTCCAGTGTGTGATTGTGTTCCCATGCACCTAAATGCACATCAAACTGTCCACACACTAATGAAAAACAGCTCAGGAGAACAAAGACACAGGCGCCCAGAATACAGACAGCTCTCTCTCTCTCTCTCTCCCACACACACACACACACACCTACTCACAAACACACACACACACACACAAAGCAGAGCAAGACAATCAGAAATAAAGTCCCAGTGATGACCTCTATACGGCGATCTTGGACAGTTACTTGGAAACTAGAAACTAGCACAAAAAATCCCACATCTTTAGAAAACTCAACCTACCTTCCCCCAAACTTCCCAAACCTGCCGCCATCCCTTTCCTGCCCTTCTCTCACACAGACACACATGAAGGAAGACATATTCTCCTAAGTATCTGTGGTCCACAGGAGGCTGCTGATGGGAGGATGGCTCATAATAATGGCTGGAATGGAGTAATGGTAAATGCCTGGGTGTGTAATGGAGTAAAATCTCTCTCTCTCTCTCTCTCTCTCTCTCTCTCTATGATTAATAACAGCAAATTCCCCCAAGTCATCCTGACAGGTGGATCCAGACACACTGCTGCCATCCACCATGCACAGTGATCTCCCAGCACAATCTCTCTTTATCGATCTCACACACACACACACACACACACACACACACACACACACACACACACACACACACACACACACACACACACACACACACACACACACACACACACACACACACACACACACACACACACACACACACACACCTGTAGCCCACTTACTTTTCTCCATCATTGGTTCCGGGCGCTCCCTCCTCCCCCTCATCCTCCCCTCCCCCCCGTACAGCTGACCAAGTCCATTTGGCCCACTGGACCGGAGACAGCAAAGACCCCCAGGACATCTCTACAGAGACACACCAGCTCCTCTATACAGTATACAACCCTCTGGGTCTGGTTGCACCCCACTGGGTCTGATGATACTCCTGGTTGTAATGGTCTGGTCCCTTACAGGTTCTACAGTTCCACTCTCGGTTCTGTTACTCCCACACAGTCTGGTTCTCCTCCTCTGGCTCTAGATTGAACTCCTCCCGTAGTTCTGCTGCTCCTCTGTGCATAAGCAACAACACACAGAGGAGAGTAGAAGAGAGGAGGAGTGACTCACCACAGAGTCTGTTTACTTGTATCTCTCTCTCTCTCTCTCTCTCTCTCTCTCTCTCTCTCTCTCTCTCTCTCTCTCTCTCACTCTCTGTCTTGGAGCTGATCCGTGTGTTCTCTCTCTCTCTTTTTGAAAGGATGTTGATTTTTTGGCATCTCTTGTTTCTCTCTTCACTTCCTCCTTTTGCTTTCGTTTCCCAGACTGCTCTTCTGCATTGTTGATCCCGGAACAAACCGTGACAAGAGGCTGACAGAGCTGAGATGACGCTGTTTGTTTCTTACTCTCTGTTAGATCACAGATTACTGTAGCATCAGTAGCCTCTTCTCCCTCAGCCTCTCTCTCTCGCCATCCTCCGCTTCGACTCTGAATGGCAGAGCAGTGATCAGCTGGCTGCCAGACTGCTCCCTCCTCCCTCCTTCTTCCTCTCTCTCTCCCTCCCTCCCTCGCTCTCTCTCACTCGCACCCAAAAAGAGTTTGCCTAGCCCTCCACCCTCCCCCTACCCCAACTCTCTCAGGCTGCTCTATTGCAATAGAGGAGAGACTCAGGACACCTAACACAGCTAACACAACAAGTAGTACACATTTCTGTCAGACCTGACCAGACATACTCTAATAGAGGATAGGAGATCTAAGAGACCGACAGATAGAAAGAGGTGTGTGCAGAGGATCAGAGTGAATCAGGCTGGGTGGACAGACAGAAACTCGGAGATGCATCTAGCCTATCTATCTCGACAAGAATAACAACATTTAGTTTGCTATTGGGCTGTATCTGTTCCACTGTCTCTTCCGTCCTCTGTCATTACAGTCTAATAGATTTGTTACATCAAAACAAATCAAATGTGAACCTTTAGTTCCTCCTATGTGTATACAACCATCCTCCAGAGCTCTTCTTACTCTTCTCTCTATGGAACGTGCCGGTAACTCTGCGACCATGGCAGGCTGTAGTTAGTCAACCATGTGGAAACTCTCTCTTTCCCATCTCTGCAGACACACACACACGCACACACACACAAAAGTGTGCATGTACAACCACACGCCTGGAGGCTGTTCATGATGGCTTACATAACTTCCAAAACGCACACACAGACACACTCTCACACAGACACACTCTCACACTGACACACAGCACTGACACAACTCTGATTAACATGCATCCCACTCATGCTCGCACACACACACACACACACACACACACACACACACACACACACACACACACACACACACACACACACACACACACACACACACACACACACACACACACACACACACACACACACACACACACACACACACACACACACACACACACACACACACACACACACACACACACACTCTCTAACTAGGCCAAGCCAAATGAGATGTGTTGTATGAGAAACATCAACCATGACTAATCTAATAACCATTTGCTTCTGTGGAGGAGAGGAACGAGGTATGGATAAAGAGAGGTGACAGAGGAAAGAGTCTCTCTCATCTCCTCTTTAATTTCCCCTTTACTCTGCTCTCTTCTGCTCAGACGTGATCAGCAAGCTGGAGAACCCACAAAGACACACAGAGGGTACCCTGTCTCTCTCTCCCTCTCTCTCTCTCTCTCTCTCTCTCTCTCTCTCTCTCTCTCTCTCTCTCTCTCTCTCTCTCTCTCTCTCTCTCTCTCTCTCTCTCTCTCTCTCTTTCTCTCTCTCTCTCCCTCTTTCAGACTGAACCCCATTTAGCACAGCTATCTGTAACCCTTTGACAGAGAGAGAGGGAAGGCAGAAGAGAAAGTGAGTGAGTGTGTATATATTTTGTTAGGATTTATCTGTTGTCATAGCTGTCAGGGATGCCTGGCATTGCTTTCCCTCCCCTCTCTATTGTCTGTTGTCTGTAGCAGGCAGGACAGACCTGTTAGGGGAGCTGTTTGACCTTATCACCTCTCGCCACACCTGTATAGAGTAGGGTCCACCCACATTAGCCTGGTAAACTAGCTAAACCGATACCCTCACATTTAGTTTCAGAATGTGAGCCATCTTGAGATCAGGCTGGTTTCACGAGGCTACACCCACACTACAGTTGGGATAAACAGTCCACCTCAAACACAAGCACACATGTACGCACTCACACACAAACACAGGAAGGTCTTAGTCACCTTGACTCACGGGCTGGAAAATGTGCAGAGGAGAGGAAAGAGAGGGAGATGAAGAGAAAGAGAGACTAATCAGGTCTTATGTAACTCTTTTCCTTGGACACAGAAATAGCTGGCCGACCCACAGACACACAGCCATGCTCTAGTCTGGAACCCATGCAGTCGGGAACACACTGAGACTTCTAGAACCACACCAAAGATCTCACTCCAGGAAGCTTCAGAGAGCTTAAGTAGAACAGAGGTGGTTTCTGAAGAGTAAATAAGGATATTATCATTTCTAACAGACACACAGGCCCAGTCACATTTGTGACTATAGACG
Organism: Salvelinus alpinus; assembly: GCF_045679555.1. Taxonomy (NCBI): domain Eukaryota; kingdom Metazoa; phylum Chordata; class Actinopteri; order Salmoniformes; family Salmonidae; genus Salvelinus; species Salvelinus alpinus. Next base: position 71,204,907 of record NC_092090.1, on the reverse strand, counting down.
ACTTCAGCTTCCCTGAGTAAAGACAGAGGGTCACATTCCCGGTGTCTGGAATCTTTGTCCTCATCTGAACCCAGACCCCATTCCAACCCAGACCACTGTGTGTGTGTGTGTGTGTGTGTGTGTGTGTGTGTGTGTGTGTGTGTGTGTGTGTGTGTGTGTGTGTGTGTGTGTGTGTGTGTGTGTGTGTGTGTGTGTGTGTGTGTGTGTGTGTGTGTGTGTGTGTGTGTGTGTGATTGGTGTGTGTGTTTGTGCATATGCATGTGTCTATGTTGTGAGTGTACGTGCAGGCAGCCTAACCTATCATCCTTTTAATTAAACTAAGAGTTGACTGGAAGTGGTTAGGAGCTAAATATAACCAGTGTAAACATGTATAGTAGCCACATAGCCACATGAGGAGTGGTGTGATACCGTATGAGATAATTGAGCAGGCTGGAACACACATATGTGGATTACCAAAAGCATTCCTCCAATGATTCTGAATAATGATCTGAACAGTAAGTTTAACTTTCCTATAATAGCACGGCTGCCTGGTGAAGCTGTGGCACTGAGATAAAAACAAGCTCAACAGTGTCATCTGGTGGTAAACAGAAGTCAACACATCTCTCTGTCTGTACTGGCCAAATACATACTGTAATGTAGTAGTGAACCGCGGTATTGGTTTAGTTTATTAGGATCCCGTTAGCTACTGCACATGCAGCAGTTACTCTTCCTGGGGTCCACATAAAACGTACAAATACATGACAAAGTACAGAACAGTTATAGACAAGAACAACATAAGACATTCAATTAAATTCAAAAAACAAACAAAATAAGAGTTATGTATAGATGAGACACCAAGTGACAACAAAAATACTATTTACACACTATTCAGATACACATGTTCATATTCTTATAAACAGTACATTTAAATTAGATATTTTGAAATGTTTATAGAAAGAGGAGAGGTGCTGTGATACTAATTATGTTTTTCATCTGTTTTTTAAGCTGAACTTGCATTAAATCTGTTTTAGGTTTGGGTACTGTGAAGAAACACATAGTGGAGTGGCTGGTGAGGTACGCATGTCTGTTTGAAGTGTATGCAAATAGATTATACAAGTGGTCAGACATTTTCAACGCAAACGTTTCTTAAAAAGACTAGAAGAGAAGTAGTACATTTCTCCTCAACAGTGAAAGACTATCATGTGTGTTGTTGATGTTAGTTCTGTGTGTGCAGTTAAGGGCAAGGAGTGCTGCTTTGTTTTGAGCCAGCTGCAGCTTTGCTAGGTCTTTCTTTGCTTCACCTGACCATATTACCAGACAGTAATCGAGATGGGACAAGATCAGAGCCTGAATTATATTGATGATACAGTCCCCTCTAGTCTAAGGCCATACATACCTACACCCTTAGCCTCGTTCAGCACCTTAACAGTTTCATTCAAGGTTTGATCACAAACCACAACACTCAAACTGTCCATGTAAACTCATGGTGTATACAGTACACGATTCTCTGCCTTGTGCGGGAAAGAGAGCTCCACCTTGTGGCGATCAGTGGTCTCTGACCAGATCCAGTCTCTCTCACTGTCAAACTGGAGGCTCGTGTTGACTGGGATCCTCAGTCTTAGGCAGGCAGGAACACACAGGAACAAGAGAGAAACCCTGCTTAGAGTGCTGAGTACACTCACCCTCTCAGTCTCTCTCAGTCTCTCTTAGTCCCTGAGTCTCTCTGTCTCTCTCAGGCAGTAAAAGCCGTGTTTGAATATAGTTCTACAACTCTGTCCTGAATGGAGTAATGCTTTAGCCTAGTTTCTCCCATGCTTTTGTGTGTGCGTGCATGTGTAGAGCATCATCATGACACGTGTTTAAATTAAACAGAGGAGAAGTGTGGTACAGCGCCGGTCGGCACGGTTACAGTAACCAGGCCAGCTGTCATTACAGCATCATCCTGGGGAAGTAGTCTGAAATGCATTACATCATCTTGTACTGCTACAACAGACCTTGTAATTGTGCTAGCTGAGATTGAGAGAGAGAGGGGGATAAGGAGAGAGAGGGGGATGAGGAGAGAGAGGGAGATGAGGAGAGAGAGGGAGATGAGGAGAGAGAGGGGGATGAGGAGAGAGAGGGAGATGAGGAGAGAGAGGGGGATGAGGAGAGAGAGGGAGATGAGGAGAGAGAGGGAGACGAGGAGAGAGAGGGGGATGAGGAGAGAGAGGGAGATGAGGAGAGAGAGGGAGATGAGGAGAGAGAGGGGGATGAGGAGAGAGAGGGAGATGAGGAGAGAGAGAGAGGGGGATGAGGAGAGAGAGGGAGATGAGGAGAGAGAGGGAGACGAGGAGAGAGAGGGGGATGAGGAGAGAGAGGGAGATGAGGAGAGAGAGGGAGATGAGAGAGAGGGAGATGAGGAGAGAGGGGGGGATGAGGAGAGAGAGGGAGATGAGGAGAGAGAGGGAGATGAGGAGAGAGAGGGGGATGAGGAGAGAGAGTGAGATGAGGAGAGAGAGGGGGATGAGGAGAGAGAGGGAGATGAGGAGAGAGAGGGAGATGAGGAGAGAGATAAGTGCAGATAATGCTACAATAAGACTTTTGATGGTGAATTTGGGAAGCGTGACTGAGATAGTTTGCCTATATAGCTAACAACCGAAGACTTGGATGTCAATTAAGGCAGCCCTCCGCACCTCTCTGATTCAGAGGGGTGGGTTAAAAGCGGAAGACACATTTCAGTTGAAAGCATTCAGTTTTACAACTGACTAAGTATCCCCCTTTCCTTTCCCTTAAAACAGTATCTGCATATTTAATCTAAGCCCAATTTGGGGCGGCAGGTAGCCTGGCGGGTAGGAGCGTTGGGCCAGTAAATGAAAGGTTGCTGAATCGAATACCCGAGCTGACAAGGTACAAATCTGTTGTTCTGCCCCTGAGCAAGGCAGTTAACCCACTGTTCCCTGAGCGCTGATGACGTGGATGTTGATTAAGGCAGCCCCCAGCACCTCTGATTCAGAGGGGTTGGGTTAAATGCAGAAGACACATTTCAGTTGAACGCATTCAGTTGTACAACTGACTAGGTAAACCCCTTTCCCTTTCTTGTAATTAGAGCGGAAAACACACACAGACACACAAATTATAGATGAGAGGACCAGTAGAACCTTTACTACATGGGGGTCTAGAGATGTTATGTTGGGATATGTCAAATCAAATCAAATATGTTGTGTTCAATGTAGGCCTACAGGTAACTGCCAAAATAAAGGAAACAAAAACATAAAGTGTCTTAATAGTGTGCTGGGCCACCCTATTCTACAAGTGTCTGGAACTCTATTGTAGAAATGCGACAGCATTCTTCAACAAGATATTCCATCATTTGGTGTTATGTTGATGGTGGTGGAAAATACTGTCTCAGTTGCTGCTCCAACTGGGAATTTTTACACATGATGGGATGCTAATTGCTTAATTAACTCAGGAACCACACCTGTGTGGAAGCACCTGCTTTCAATATATTTTGTATCACTCATTTACTCAAGTGTTTCCTTTACCTGTATGATGGAATATTTTAGAATATATTGGGTCTTTCCACCTCAAAAAGCAAATGGAAGAGGATTTCGACACCCACCATCTCAGATTATTCTAAAATCGTTTCTGTAGTTAGTAACAGATATGATTAGCATTCCTGAAATATTTAAATATAATTTTATCTCTGAGAAATTCTGCAAATTAATTGCATGCAAATTTCCCATTTTAATTTATATGATTCAGATAATATTCAATAAATATAGTACCTAACACCCGATTTGGACCAAACTTCTTCCTTCTAATAAGACAGACATGAGGAATCCCAAAAAATCTAAAACGCCACCCACAAATCCCCCACAACCCTTGCCAATCCCACCCAAACAACCAATATACAGTATGACAAGTAGTATGAAGCTGTGGCTTTGATTATTGCTTCTCTATTCAGTGTAGTGTATTCCCTGTGACTGGGGATGTTTTTTCCCCCTGTTTAGAGAAATTTGTAATTGAAGTCGCTTGCATTATTTACCATAAAGTAGTGTGAAAATACCAGGTTTTGACCAGTAGATAATGCTGTTCCTGCTATACCGCCAGACTCTTTTATCCATTTTGCTGGTCTCTTGTGTTATATAGATCACAAAAAAAAAAAATTCAACTTTTGGTAGAAAAACCAATAGATTTTGCTCATGATGAAAATAAATTGTGTAGCCATCCTCACAATTCAAGCCAGTCCTTCATGAAAGCAAACAAAACATAGTGTTACGCTCGTTGTTTGAATGAGGAGACCAAAGTGCAGCGTGGTAGTCGAACATCTTACTTTTATTAAAATGAACACCGAAAAACAACAAAAAACGAACGTAAAGTTCTGCAGGCTACACAGCAACTATACAAAATCAAGATCCCACAAACTAAGGTGGGAAAAAAGGCTGCCTAAATATGATCCTCAATCAGAGACAACGATAGACAGCTGCCTCTGATTGGGAACCATACCAGGCCAAACAAAGAAATAGGAAAACTAGATTGCCCACCCTAGTCACACCCTGACCTAACCAAAATAGAGAATTAAAAGGATCTCTAAGGTCAGGGCGTGACACATAGCCAGATTCACAGGGAATATATTACAAAGTATAAAGAAGCAACACTCCAAGCCGCAGCTTCATACTACTTGTCAAACATAGAGAACTGATACTGTGTGTCACACCCTGATCGGTTTCACCTGTCTTTGTGATTGTCTTCACCCCCCTACAGATGTCGCTCATCTTCCCCATTATCCCCTGTGTATCTATACCTGTGTTCTCTGTTTGTCTGTTGCCAGTTCGTTTTGTTTCGTCAAGCGTACCAGCGTTTTTCCCAGCGTTTTTCCATTTCTGCCTGCCCTGACCCTGAGCCTGCCTGCCATCCTGTGCCTTTGCCCCACCTATCTGGATTACTGGCCTCTGCCTACCTTGACCCTGACCCTGCCTGCCGTCCTGTACCTTTGCCCCACCTATCTGGACTACTGACCCCTGCCTGCCCTTGACCGGTCTTTTTCCTGCCCCTGTTGGATTAATAAACTATTGTTACTTTGTTGTTGTCTGCATCTGGGTCTTACCTTGAAACGTGATAGTACGAACTGGCCATGACTAACCCAGTAGACCCGGGCCAGCTGCGCAACGCCATCTCCTCCCAAAGAGCCACCATCGGTAGGCACAAGGAATTGCTTCGGGGTTTTATGGAAGGGGTCCAAATGTTGGCTGAATGCCATAACTGGGCGTTGGACATTTTGCTGGAGCAATTCCGCGGGTTATCTGGGAGGCCACAGTGGTAACCCCACAGCCCCTCAGTAACTCAGCTGTTAGCAGCGCCGTCTCATCGGTCACTCAACCTTCTCGGGAGCCCCGCTTACCTCCTCTGGAACGCTTCAATGGTGAGCCGAGCACCTGTCGGGCGTTTCTAGCTCAGTGTGCCCTTATCTTCGAGCTTCAGCCCTCTTCCTTCCCCTCGGATCGCTACAAGATAGCCAGATAGCCTACCTCATCACGCTGATGTCAGGGAGGGCTCTCACCTGGGCTACTGCTGTATGGAAACAACAGTCGGCCATATGCGTTAGTCTGAAGGGGTTCGTGAGAGAGTTGAAGAAGGTTTTTGATGCCCCGTTCTCCAGGAGAGAAGCTGCCCGGAAGCTAATCCAGCTTCGGCAGGACTCCTGCGGTGTGGCAAACCATGCGGTGGATTTCCACAATTTGGCAGCGGAGAGTGCTTGGAACCAGGAAGCGCTGTTCGATACGGCATCTCGGAGGAGGTCAAGGACGAGCTTGCAGCTCGGGAGTTACCTACCGATCTCGATTCCCTTATCGCGTTGACAATCCGTATCGATGGGCGATTACGGGAACAATGGAGGAAGAGGAACTTTGATTTTGCACGCACGTCCACCTTGCCTCCGAGTCATCCCGAAAGTCCCCGACGGTCCTGTTGCCGAGAGAACCCGAGGCTTCCCGACCTTCAACGAGAGTCTCCACAGACGGCCGAGTCACCGCTTCCCGATCCTATGCAACTAGGCAGAGCTGGGCTGTCACCAGTGGAATGGCAATACAAGGTCAACACGAAGAGTTGTCTGTATTGTGGGACTCTTGGTCATTCTGTGTACTCTTGTCCTTTAAAAGACCAGGCTCACCAGTAGGAGCGAGTACTCTGGAGGGCCATTTGGATAACTTTTCTGCTTCCCTTGCAGGCACCCCTTTTCATGCCCTTCTGCTGTGGGGAAAGCAGGCTAAATCTCTTTGGGTCCTCATTGACACTGGGGCTTTTTGGACGCTACCCTGGCTTCGGAGCTGAACATCCCCACTCAGCCCCTCTCCATTCCCATGGATATTAGAGCGCTGGACGGGCGCTCTATAGGCCGGGTCACTCATAATACCACTCCCATAAACCTACGGGTGTCAGGAAATCACAGTGAAACTATTCAATTTCTGCTCATCAAGTCTCCACAGATTCCTGCGATTTTGGGATTCTCCTGGCTCCAGCGACACAATCCTCTCATCATCTGGTCTGCTGGTGCCATCATGGGCTGGAGTCCGTTCTGCCACGCCCATCTGAAGTCAGCGCAACCTGCCTCAGGACTTCTTCCTGGGGGCTCGGAAGGTGCTCCGGATCTCTCCGCCATCCCCACGGAGTACTAGGACCTCCGGGAGGTATTCAGCAAGGCCGGGGCCACTTCATTTCCGTCGCACCGACCCTGCGGGATTGACCTTCTCCCTAGCACCACGCCACCACGCCTGTACTCTCTGTCGGGACCGGAGACCAAGGCTATGGAGACCTACATTGGAGACTCCCTAGCTGCAGGATTTATCCATTTACATTTTACATTTAAGTCATTTAGCAGACGCTCTTATCCAGAGCGACTTACAAATCTATCAGCCAGTGTAGATAATATCTATCAGCCAGTGTAGAATATCTATCAGCCAGTGTAGATACTATCTATCAGCCAGTGTAGAATATCTATCAGCCAGTGTAGATACTATCTATCAGCCAGTGTAGATAATATCTATCAGCCAGTGTAGATAATATCTATCAGCCAGTGTAGATAATATCTACATTTAACATTTAAGTCATTTAGCAGACGCTCTTATCCAGAGCGACTTACAAATCTATCAGCCAGTGTAGATAATATCTATCAGCCAGTGTAGATAATATCTATCAGAGAGTGTACATATTCAGCAAGACATCAAACTGAACTAAATCTCCTTGAATATAAATCTGAATCCTCCTTCTCCTGAAATGAATGTATTAACACGATTGTGACGGGTATTTTTGAGGGGGGGGGGGGGGGGATCATGGTTATTGTTCATAATTGTTGGTGAAACGATTATGCTATAATTGTGCCCAGCCCTAATAATACGCCTTGCTTCTCTCAATACCTTAGCCTGGTCTCAGATCAGTTTCTATCAATACCTTAGCCTGGTCTCAGATCAGTTTCTCTCAATACCTTAGCCTGGTCTCAGATCAGTTTCTCTCAATACCTTAGCCTGGTCTCAGATCAGTTTCTCTCAAGACCTTAGCCTGGTCTCAGATCAGTTTCTCTCAAGACCTTATCCTGGTCTCAGATCAGCTCTATCAATACCTTAGCCTGGTCTCAGATCAGTTTCTATCAATACGTTAGCCTGGTCTCAGCTCAGTTTCTATCAATACCTTAGCCTGGTCTCAGATCAGTTTCTGCTATTGCCTATTCCCTTGCCATTGTCAAGCCATGAGAATTCCATTAGACAAAGAGAGCACAAACAGATCTGGGACCAGGCTACCAAGACCTGCAGGGTCAACTATAATGTTAATACCTGATGGTGATCTCAGCCTCGTCCCACTGCACCTTGGCTGAGGTGCTCCCCTCCTTCACCACGCCCAGGAGAGTAGCATGCCGACCGGTCTGTTTGTGTACACAGCGCCCCCCGACACGCAGCCCTGCGTCAGCACCCCCCATCACCGCCAGCACAGGCCACACCTGAGAGTTCAACATGAACAGACATCCGTCCCTCTTCCTCTCCCGCCGGCGCAGGGTTCTTCTTCTCTCTTCCTGTCTTTTGAGTGTTCCTGTTTCCTAGTTTTCCTGGGTTGACCATTTCTGCCTGCCCTGACCCCAAGCTTGCCTGCCGTCCTGTACCTTTGCCCCACCTATCTGGATTACTGACCTCTGCCTTCCCTGACCCTGAGCCTGACTGCTGTCCTGCATCTTTGCCCCGCCTATCTGGATTACTGACCCCTGCCTGCCCTTGACCTGTCTTTACCTGCCCCTGTTGGATTAATAAACTGTTGTTACTTCGACATTGTCTGCATCTGGGTCTTACCTTGAAACGTGATACTGTATACTGGTTGTTGGGGTGGGATTGGCATGGGGTGTGGGAGGTCTTTGCGTGGCTTTTTACTCATTGGTAGGAAGAGGTTTGGTCCAAATTGGATGTCCGGTTCTATATTTATTGAATATTATCTGAATCTATATATAAATTAAAATGTCAAATTTGGGTGCAATCAATTATCTTAAATTTTTCAGATATCAAATCAAATTTCGACCAAATAATATTTCAGGAATGCCAATATTACCTACAGAAACAATTTCAGAATGGCTTACCAAGAAAAACTTCCAAAAATACTAATTTAAGGTAAAAAGGAGTTGGAGCACTCAACCAAAAAAGGCAGAGATTGATTTCTTTTTGCTCACTTTAACTTCTTATGGCTGAGATCCCGTTAACGGGATTGACTTGACAACAGCCAGTGAAAGTGCAGGGCACCAAATTCAAACAACAGAAATCTCATAATTAAAATTCCTCAAACATACAAGTATTTTACACCATTTTAAAGATAAACTTGTTGTAAATCCAGCCACAGTGTCCGATTTCAAAAAGGCTTTACGACGAAAGCACACCAAACGATTATGTTAGGTCAGTACCTAGTCACAGAAAAACACAGCCATTTTTCCAGCCAAAGAGAGGAGTCACAAAAAGCAGAAATAGAGATAAAATGAATCACTAACCTTTGATGATCTTCATCAGATGACACTCATAGGACTTCATGTTACACAATACATGTATGTTTTGTTCGATAAAGTTCATATTTATATCCAAAAATCTTAGTTTACATTGGCGCGTTATGTTCAGTAATGTTTTGCCTCCAAAACATCCGGTGATTTTGCAGAGAGCCACATCAATTTACAGAAATACTCATAATAAACATTGATAAAAGATACAAGTATTATACATGGAACTTTAGATAAACTTCTCCTTAATACAACCGCTGTGTCAGATTTCCAAAAAACTTTACGGAAAAAGCACACCATGCTATAATCTGAGTACAGCGCTCAGAGCCCAAACAACCCATACAGATATCCGCCATGTTGTGGAGTCAACAGAAGTTAGAAGTAGTATTATAAATATTCACTTACCTTTGATGATCTTCATCAGAATGCACTCCCAAGAATCCCAGTTCCACAATAAATGTTTGTTTTGTTCGATAACGTCCAAAATTTATGTCCAAATACCTCCTTTTTGTTCGCGCGTTTAGTTCCAAAATTCAAATTGATGACTCGCAGGTCAGACGAAAAGTCAAGAAATTCCATTACAGTTTGTAGAAACATGTGAAACGATGTATAGAATCAATCTTTAGGATGTTTTTAACATAAATCTTCAATAATGTTTCAACCGGAGAATTCCTTTGTCTTCAGAAATGCGATGGAACGCAGGTTACTATCACGTGAGTGCGCGTGGTCAGCTCATGCCAGACACCTGACTCAAAGAGCTCTCCTTCCCTCATTTTTCACAGTAGAAGCATCAAACAAGGTTCTAAAGCCTGTTGACATCTAGTGGAAGCCTTAGGAAGTACAATATGACCCCAAAGACACTGTACACTGTACAGTGTATATTGGATAGGCAAACCTACAAACCTCAGATTTCCCACTTCCTGGTTGGATTTTTTATCAGGTTTCTGCCTGCCATATGAGTTCTGTTATACTCACAGACATCATTCAAACAGTTTTAGAAACTTCAGAGTATTTTCTATCCAAATCTACTAATAATATGCATATCTTAGCTTCTGGGACTGAGTAGCAGGCAGTTTACTCTGGGCACCTTATTCATCCAAGCTACTCAATACTGCCCCCAGCCATAAGAAGTTTTAATCCATTGTACAGGATGTGAACAGGTGACTGACATTTGATGGTCAAACTGACGTCTTCCTCAGAGTGACCTGACCATTGGACATAACTTATATTTATAGCCTAGTGGCCAATTGAGACACAACAATGTAAAACAGTTATAATTATATTATGTTTCAAGGTAAATGAAAAATTATTGCACAAAATGATAAGAGAAATAGTGTGTCTCGTTAATCAATAGTCCATGTCAAAATATACATAGGTGATATTTGGGTGTCTGTGAATCAGACAAAGAGATCCAAAAAATCAAGGCAGAAACAAGTTTTTCTTGGTAAGACATTCTTGCGATTTTGTCATTATTGTTGAGCACCACTCCTTTTTCTTTGTTTGCTGATGCACGAAAGCCCACCTGAACTCATGATTAAAATACTATATGCCAATCCCTCAGCCATAGTAAGGACAGGCAATACCTGCTCTGCTCCGTTCAAAATGACTGGAAGTAGCAGGCAAAGTGATCCCATCCCACCTCTGCTATTTTTATTGTCTATCGATGGGTTAGCTGACAAAGTCACAAAAACGATGTGCGCGCTTCCATGGGGCAGAATTCAGAGTGTTTCTGGATGGCCAGACTGCTAATAAGAATGACAAGAAACTGCCATGTGGGGAATTGCAAGTGGCCTGTTTCAGCTCGTTTCATCTTGTTTTTGATAGTATGTCTTGTTTTGAGGTGTTTTGACTGATTTCATGTCAATGCTAATATGGCTAAAATTCGCTAGCTAGCTAACCAACAACTGTAATGATGTATTTGAGAGACAACAAGTGCTCATTGTGCAAATTAATTAATTAACTTAATAAAAATTGTAGACGAAATATAGATTACATGTTGTCAACAATCTAAACCTACCCTGTCTCTAACAATCTGGAGAATACATTGAGCTGAGCAGCTTGAACAGGCATCTAACTGAGAGAGAGATGGTTTCAAGTATCAGGTTATATTAGTCATATGTACGGGATACACTGGTCCCGTGTGGCTCAGTTGGTAGAGCATGGCGCTTGCAACGCCAGGGTTGTGGGTTCATTCCCCATGGGGGGACCAGGATGAATATGTATGAACTTGTATGTATGTATGAACTTTCCAATTTGTAAGTCGCTCTGGATAAGAGCGTCTGCTAAATGACTTAAATGTTAAATGTAATACACATGGTATACACCATCCAACTAAATGCTTACTTGCAGGTTTCTTATCGACAATGCAACAACGATAAGAAATAATAAAAGATAAGAATACGAAAATAAAAGTAAATGGCTCAGTAAAATATAATAAATATTTTAGCATAAGTATAATACATGAAGGCACAATTTATAGTCCAATATTTGGGGGAAGGTATTTTTGGGGGTGAGTTCTGAGAGGACTGACAGAGTAGGGTCAGGGGACAGACAGACACCAGGCTATTGTGTGTAACAATACAGGGACACAAAGGATACATAATTCCTCAAACAATGGTTCGCACACGCACGCACATGAACTCCCAAACACACACACTCTGAAGGTCATACAAGGCCTCCTCTTATGGTCCATGTCTGTCTATCGACAGCTGAATTGTTGCTGATATAGTACTGACAGAGGAGGACAGGTTGGGAGGAAGAGAGGAGGAGAGGAAGAGCTTCAGGCCAAGGATAGATCAGCCTAGTACAGTCTGAAATAGGGTCTAAAGGAGCTCCAAATGCAGGCCACTCTCTACTCCAAAAAGGAATGGATGAGATGGAGGAGGGGCGATGAGTGGAGGGGGGATTGAGAAATGAGGACTGAGGCAGATTTCTGTTGCACTTAAAAATGAAAAAGATGATTTGCTAAATATAGATCTGAGAATAAGGGCCACGATCTCATGCTGCTACGGAACTTCTTATCCCTCTCATAGCCACACACACACACACTGAGAGAGGGAGAGACACACACACACTGAGAGAGAGAGAGAGACACACACACACTCACTGCGAGAGAGAGACACACACACACTGAGAGAGAGAGAGAGACACACACACACTCACTGCGAGAGAGAGACACACACACACTGAGAGAGAGAGAGAGACACACACACACTGAGAGAGAGAGAGAGAGAGACACACACACACTCACTGCGAGAGAGAGACACACACACACTGAGCGAGAGAGAGACACACACACACTGAGAGAGAAAGAGAGACACACACACACTCACTGCGAGAGAGAGACACACACACACTGAGAGAGAGAGAGACACACACACTCACTGCGAGAGAGAGACACACACACACTGAGCGAGAGAGAGACACACACACACTGAGCGAGAGAGAGACACACACACACTGAGAGAGAGAGACACACACACACTGAGCGAGAGAGAGACACACACACACTGAGAGAGAGAGAGAGACACACACACACTGAGAGAGAGAGAGAGAGAGACACACACACACTGAGCGAGAGAGAGACACACACCCACTGAGAGAGAGAGAGAGACACACACACACTGAGCGAGAGAGAGACACACACACACTGAGAGAGAGAGAGAGACACACACACACTCACTGCGAGAGAGAGACACACACACACTGAGAGAGAGAGAGAGACACACACACACTCACTGCGAGAGAGAGACACACACACACTGAGAGAGAGAGAGAGACACACACACACTGAGCGAGAGAGAGACACACACACACTGAGAGAGAGAGAGAGACACACACACACTGAGAGAGAGAGAGAGACACACACACTGAGAGAGAGAGAGAGACACACACACACTGAGAGAGAGAGACACACACACACACTCACTGCGAGAGAGAGACACACACACACTGAGAGAGAGAGAGAGACACACACACACTGAGCGAGAGAGAGAGACACACACACACTGAGAGAGAGAGAGAGACACACACACACTGAGAGAGAGAGAGAGACACACACACACTGAGAGAGAGAGAGAGACACACACACACTGAGAGAGAGAGAGAGACACACACTGAGAAAGAGAGAGAGACACACACACACTGAGAGAGAGAGACACACGCACACTCACTGCGAGAGACAGACACACACACACTGAGAGAGAGAGAGACACACACACACTCACTGCGAGAGAGAGACACACACACACTGAGAGAGAGAGAGACACACACACACACTGAGCGAGAGAGAGACACACACACACTGAGAGAGAGAGAGAGACACACACACACTGAGAGAGAGAGAGAGACACACACACACACTGAGAGAGAGAGAGAGACACACACACACTGAGAGAGAGAGAGACACACACACACTCACTGCGAGAGAGAGACACACACACACTGAGAGAGAGAGAGAGACACACACACACTGAGCGAGAGAGAGAGACACACACACACTGAGAGAGAGAGAGAGACACACACACACTGAGAGAGAGAGAGAGACACACACACACTGAGAGAGAGAGAGAGACACACACACACTGAGAGAGAGAGAGAGACACACACTGAGAAAGAGAGAGAGACACACACACACTGAGAGAGAGAGACACACACACACACTGAGAAAGAAAGACACACACACACAAACAAGGACACTGCCTAGAAAAACACTGCCTAACCCACAGTACATATAGAAGCCTGACAGTGTGTAGTGAGAGGGCACATCCCCATCCAGTAGAAAGTTGACTGGTTTATTTCCAATTCTAAGCTTGTTAATGTAAAACCAGCCAAACAAAGATGTCTCTGTCTGCAGACTCTCCTTTGATTCTCTGAGCGCTCCAGCTAACAGAAGCTAACAGAAGAAGTCTCAGATCTATGTCTCAGAGCCACTCAGTGCCCAAGGCTCTCATTCTACTCTACAGTTGCACTACTCTGGATTATTCAGTACCAATTGGAATGACCTCCAGCGTAAACAACAACTGCTGTAGAAGATGACAACACCACTAATACTGCCAGTGGTACTGCTGAGTCACTGTGACAACAGGATGGGTAGAGCAGAGCAGCATCAGGGTATGACTAGGAAGGACATCAGTGAATGGGTAGAAAGTGTAAAAGGCTCAGCAGCTCATTAACATGGTGATGATCCACTGGGAACTACTGGGAGAAAGAGAGGACTGGCTCTCTGTTACCATGGATTAGGGCTGGATTTCTCAAACTCGGTCCTCGGGACCCCATAATCAACTAATCATCAAGTGGTGATAATTTGAATCAGCTGTGTAGTATTAAGACAAAAACCAAAACATGCACCCCTTCGGGTCCCGATTCGAGAGAGAGAGAGAGAGAGAGAGAAAGAAATAGGAGGAGGCGTTTGAGAGGAGAAACGGCCAAAACAGCCTTTTACCATAAGACCAATGGTGCCGATAGAGATGGCAGCTTTGTTTCTAGTCCTTAGGAAACTGTGCAGTATTTCGTTTTTTTTATATATTATTTCTTACATTGTTAACCCAGAAAACCTGAAAAGTATTATTACATACAGCCGGGAAGAACTATTGGATATCAGAGAGACGTCAACTTACCAGCACAACCGGCATTATGACCAGGAATATGACTTTCCCAAAGCGGATCCTTTGTCTGCACCTCCCAGGACATTTGAACTGATTCCAGAGGCCGACCCAAAACAACGCCGCCGGAGGAGAGGGTGCCGGAGCGGTCTTCTAGTGAGGCTTCGGATACCCACACACCACCCACCGCTTCCAAGTATATTACTCGCTAATGTCCAGTCCCTAGTTAATAAAGTCGACGAAATCAGGACAAGAGCTAGCTTGGGACATGCTGTCCGAATCAGTACAGCCTATGGGATTTTCAGTGCATCGCGCCGACAGGAATAAACATCTCTCCGGTAAGAAGAAGGGCGGGGGTGAATGTTTCATGATTAACGACTCATGGTGTAATTGTAACAACATACAGGAACTCAAGTCTGTTTGTTCACCTGACCTAGAATTCCTTACAATCAAATGCCGACCGTATTATCTCCCAAGAGAACTCTCCTCTGTTATTGTCACAGCCGTGTATATCTCCCCCGGACCCCCAAGATGGCCATCAAGGAACTTCACTGGACTTTATGCAAACTGGAAACCATATATCCTGAGGCTGCATTTATTGTAGCTGGGGATTCTAATAAAGCGAATTTGAGAACAAGGCTACCTAAATTCTATCAGCATATTGATTGCAGTACACGAGCGAGTAACATGTTTCGACCATTGCTACTCTAAGAGTAACATGTTTCGACCATTGCTACTCTAAGTGCCGCGATGCATACAAGGCCCTCCCCCACCCTCCTTTTTGCGAACTGACCATGACTCCATCTTGTTGCTCCGCTCTTATAGGCAGAACCTAAAACAGGAAGCGCCTGTGGTTAGGTCTATCCAACGCTGGTCTGACCAATCGGATTCCACGCTTCGAGATTGCTTCGATCACGTGGACTGGGATATGTTCCGGGTAGCCTCAGACAACAACATTGACGTATACGCTGACTCGGTGAGTGAGTTTATAATGAAGTGTATAGGAGATGTTGTACCCACTGTGAATATTAAAACCTTCACTGGCCTCCCGGGTGGCGCAGTGGTCTAAGGCACTGCATCGCAGTGCTAGCTGTGCCACCAGAGACTCTGGGTTCGAGCCCAGGCTCTGTCGCAGCCGGCCGCGACCGGGAGGTCCATGGGGTGTGTGTCGCAACAGCGCCTCTTGAACCTTAGAAGGCTGAAAAAATGTGGCTTGTCCGAACTAACTTTTACAGGTGCACAATGAGAGCATCCTGTTGGGCTGTATCACGGCAACTGCACCGCCCACAACTGCAGGGCTCTCCAGAGGGTGGTGCGGTCTGCACAACGTATCACCGGGTGCGAACTACCTGCCCTCCAGGACACCTACAACACCCAATGTCACAGGAAGCCAAAAAGATCATCAAGGACAGTATCCACCCGAGCCACTGCCTGTTCACCCCGCTTCCATCCAGAAGACGAGGTCAGTACAGGTTTATCAAAGCTGGGACAGAGAGATTGAAAAACAGCTTCTATCTCAAGGCCATCAGATTGTTAAACAGCCATCACTAGCAGAGAGGCGGCTGCCTCCTACCTACAGACTGATATCATTGGCCACTTTAATAAATGGAACACTAGTCACTTTAATAATGCCACTTTAAGAATGTTTACATATCTCGCATTACTTATCTCATATGTATATACTTTATACTGTATCCTACAATATCTATTCTATACTATCTATTGCATCTTAGACGCTCTGTCATTGCTCATCCATATATTTTATATTTATATATTCTTATCCCATTCCTTTACTAGATTGTGTGTATTAGGTTTGGTTGTGGAATTGTTAGATATTACCTGTTAGATACTGCTGCACTGTCGGCTCTAGAAGCATAAGCATTTATCTACACTCGCAATAACATCTGCCAACCATGTGTATGTGACCAAAATTGTTTTTATTTAATTGAATTTTAAGTGATTCAACCACACCTCAACACTTGACTTAGTCAGAGGCCATCATGAGACAATGCATTATAGTGTTATATTATTCACCTGATTAATGGGCATAAACTGTTGGTCTTCTGTTGATTGATCACTCACCTTAGATGCCACCTCATCTTGTGCATATTCAGTACTAAGTGTCTCCGTCAGGAGATCTGATCACATCTCTCTCATTACATCTCTCTCATGACCCTAATTCTCTGTACATCTCCCCTATCTAGATCCCCTTTCTGAAGTCAAATAAGTTCAATCTAAACAAGCGTTATTGTCGTGTCGGGTTCTGCTGCACTTTAGCTAATGGACAATGCTGGGAAACCTGTTCAGAGAGCGATACACAACATTTACACAGGAAACTAAACCACATGCTCACGGGACAGGAACAAGATCAATAATACGTGTGCAAGCACACAGACGCGCACACGCACACACACACACACACACACACACACACACACACACACACACACACACACACACACACACACACACACACACACACACACACACACACACACACACACACACACACACACACACACACACACACACACACACACACACACACACACACACAATAACAGTGATAGATTGTGTACTCACATGCTGCTCTTCTTTCTGGGGGAGCTGAAGGAGCTCTTCCTGTGCTGACTGAGGGAGCCCCCCATGACAACGCTGGGTGTGTATGTGTGTAGCGTGTGTGTTGTATCTTATTCCAAGCGACAGGCGTATCTCTTTTAGAGCACTCTCTCCATATTCCCACTGTCTGAAAATAGTAGAATCCCAGTGATGAGAGCACGACCACTATAGCCTCTTCTCATCTCACACACCACATCCCTGACTAACTAGCTCCTTCTGCTTCTCTCTCTAGCTCCTTCTGTCTCTCTCTCCAGCTCCTTCTGTCTCTCTAGCTCCTTCTGTCTCTCTGGCTCCTTCTGTCTCTCTCTCTGGCTCCTTCTGTCTCTTTCTAGCTCCTTCTCACTCTCTCTTGCTGCTGCTGATGTTGTATCTAGGGTGAATGGTCTGGCTGCTCAGGAGTCCTGATCACATGTCAACTATTCTGCCAGTCCCTGCCTCTCTCTCTGTATGTCTGCCAGCCGTCTCCCTCTCTCTCCTTCTATCGCTTCCTCTAACCCCTCCTCTCCTCTCTTCTCTCTCTCTTTCGATCGAGTGGTCCCTCCTGCACAGACCAGATTCCTTGCATTACAGAGCTTCTCTGAAGAAAGAGAGATAGTGGGAGTGAGAAAGAATGAGAGAGAGGGCGGGACGGGGGTGGTGTAAAGGCCACTAAGCTCTAACAGTGAAGGGGGAAGAGGGAAGGAGGGTAGGGCTGAGGGTATTGTTCCAGAGGGAGACTCGCCCCTATTGTTAGGCAGCTGAACAACAGACAGAGGGAAGAGAGCGAGGGATGGTGGGAGGGGAGAGAGGGTTGTAAAACCAGCCTATATTTATGTTTATTTATTTTCCCTTTTGTACTTTAAATATTTGCACATAGTTACAACACTGTATATAGACATAATATGACATTTGAAATGTCTTTATTCTTTCGGGACTTTTGTGAGTGTAATGTTTACTGTTAATTTTGTATTGTTCATTTCACTTTTGTTTATTATCTATTTCACTTGCTTTAGCAATGTAAACATATGTTTCCCATGCCAATAAAGCCCCTTAAATTTAAATTGAATTGAGAGAAGGATGGTGGGAGGAAAAGAGAAGGGGGGTGAGCATTAACACAGCCCCTGTTGTTCTGAGACATTCTACCTGCTGTGAACCAATGTGTGTCAGGACCCCTCCCCTAAGCCCAGCATTAGCATGCACACACACACACACGCACGCACGCACGCACACACACACACACACACACACACACACACACACACACACACACACACACACACACACACACACACACACACACACACACACACACACACACACACACACACACACACACACACACACACACACACACACACACACACACACAGAGAGAGAGCATGCCGAGGTTGGACTGCACAGCGTTCTTCTCAGTCAAAGGATGAAGGGAATCTGAGCACTGGTGTAAAGTACTTAAGTAGAAATACTGTAAAGTACTACTTAAGTAGTTTTTGGGGTATCTGTACTTCAGATGTTCCTAATGTTTGGTATACTCAGTGTATTTTAGCAATTACATTTACTTTTGATACTTAAATATATTTGAAACCAAATACTTTGACTTTTACTCAAGCAGTATTTTACTGGGTGACATTCACTTTTACTTGAATCATTTTCTATTAAGATACACAATATATATACAAAAGTAGGTGGACTCCCCTTCAAATTAGTGAATTCGGCTATTTCAGCCACACCCGTTGCTGACAGGTGTATAAAACCGAGCACACAGCCATGCAATCTCCATAGACAAACATTAGAAGTAGAATGGTCTTACTGAAGAGCTCAGTGATTTCCAACGTGGCACCGTCATAGGATGCCACCTTTCCAACAAGTCAGTTTGTAAAATGTCTGCCCTGCTAGAGCTGCCCTGGTCACCTGTAAGTGCTGTTATTGTGAAGTGGAAACATCTAGGAGCAACAGCGGCTCAGCCACAAAGTGGTGGGCCACACAAGCTCACAGAATGGGACAACCAAGTGCTGAAGCGCGTAGCGCGTAAACATTTCTCAAATCTCACTACCGAGTTCCAAACTGCCTCTAGAAGCAACATCAGCACAATAACTGTTCATCGGGAGCTTCATGAAATGGGTTTCCATGGCCGAGCAGTAGCACACAAGCCTAAGATCACCTGTGCCAAGGGTTGGCTGTAGTGGTGTCAAGCTCACCACCATTGGACGTGCAGGTGTCCACATACTTTTGGCCATGTAGTGTATCTTTACTTTAACACAAATATGATAATTGGGTACTTTTTCACTACTGAATCTGAGTGACCCTGTTATCAGTCTCTGTTCTCGGGTGACGATTCAGTCTTCTCACAGCACAGAGCCAACGGTTATGAAATAAAAGTATTTTAACAGTAGACTCTTCATCAAATCAAAGTTTATTGGTCGCCAAGATAATCCTTTCACCTGACAGGTGTGGCATATCAAGAAGCTGATTAAACAGCATGATCATTGCACGGGTGCACATTGTGCTGGGGACAATAAAAGGCCTCTCTAAAATGTGCAGTTTTGTTACACAACACACTGCCACAGACGTCTCAAGTTTTGAGACATCATTCTGGCATTCTGACTGCAGGAATGTCCACCAGAGCTGTTGTAAGAAATTGAATGTTAATTTCTCTACCATAAGCCATCTCCAACTTTGTTTTACAGAATTTGTCAGTTTGTCCAACCGGCCACACAATCACCAGCCACCCAGACAGCTGATGAAACTGTGGGTTTGTACAAACTGTCAGAAACCGTCTCAGTGAAGCTCATCTGCGTGCTCGTCGTCGTAACCAGGGTCTTGATCTGACTATAATTTGGCGTCATAACCGACTTTAGTGAGAAAATGTTCACCTTCGATGGCCACAGGCACGCTGGAGAAGTGTGCTCTTCATGGATGAATCCAGGTTTTAACTGTACCAGGCAGATGGCAGACAGTGTGTATGGCGTCGTGTGGGCGAGCGGTTTGCTGATGTCAACGTTGTGAACAGAGTGCCCCATGGTGGCGATGGGGTTATAGTACGGGCTGGCATAAACTACGGACAATGAACACAACTGCTTTTTTCAACGACAATTTGAATGAACAAAGATACCGGGAAGAGATCCTGAGGCCCTGTAACGGTCCTGACCTGTTTTATGTTGTTTTTGTATGTGTTTAGGTCAGGGCATGTGTTTTGGGTGGGCAGTCTATGTTATCTGTTTCTATGTTGGTTGTGGTTGCCTGGTATGGCTCTTAATTAGAGGCAGGTGTTTTGCGTTCTCCTCTAATTAAGAGTCATATTTAGGTAGGGTGTTCTCACTGTTTGTTTGTGGGTGATTGTCTCCTGTGTCGTTGAATGTATGTACCATACGGGACTGTTTGGCTGTTCGTTTCGTTTTGATGTAGTCTGTTCCTGTCCGTGAGTTTACGTTTAGTTATGCAAGTTTATGTTCAGGTTTCGTCAACGTCGTTTTCTTGTTTTGTATATTTGAAAGTGTTTTGTTTCGTGTTGCCGTCGGTTTAAATAAAAGATGGCTTATTTCCCAAATGCTGCATTTTGGTCTGATGATCCTTCTCTCCTCTCCTCGTCCGAGGATGAGGAGGGAGACAGCCCTTACAGAATCACCCACCACGCTAAGACCAAGCGGCAAGGGAATGCTCAACAGAGCAACAAGGACTCCTGGACTTGGGAGGAGATCCTGGATGGTAGAGGACCTTGGGCTCAGCCAGGGGAATATCGCCGTCCCAAGGAGGAGTTGGAAGCAGCGAAGGCTGAGAGGCGCTGGTATGAGGAGGCAGCGCGTCGACGCGGTTGGGAGCCCGTGAGTCAGACCCAAAAATTTCTTGGGGGGGGGCACACGAGGAGTGTGGCAAAGCCGGGTAGGATACCCGAGCCAACTCCCCGTGCTTACCGTGGAGGTAGAAGGCGTCGTACTGGTAAGACACCGTGTTATGCGGTAAAGCGCACGGTGTCCCCAGTACGCGTGCTTAGCCCAGTGCGGGCTATTCCACCTTGCCGCACTGGGAGGGCTAGGTTGGGCATCGAGCCGAGTGCCATGAAGCCGGCCCAACGTATCTGGTCTCCAGTACGTCTCCTCGGGCCGGCGTACATGGCACCAGCCTTACAGGTGGTGTCCCCGGTTCGCCTGCATAGCCCAGTGCGGGCTATTCCACCTCGCCGCACTGGCAGGGCTACGGGCACCATTCAGCCTGGTAAGGTTGGGCAGGCTCGGTGCTCAAGAGCACGTGTCCTCCTTCACGGTCCGGTATACCCGGTGCCACCTCCATGTACCAGTCCTCCGGTGGCAGCCCCCCGTACCAGGCTGTCTCTCCGGGTTCTCTCTCCAGCTGTTTCCTCCTCTCCAGCGCAGCCAGTGCCTAGACCACGCACCAGGCTGTCTCTCCTTCTCCTCCCTACAGAGCCGTCCTGCCATGACCAGCCAGAGCTGTCCTGCCATGACCAGCCAGAGCCGTCCTGCCATGACCAGCCAGAGCCGTCCTGCCATGACCAGCCAGAGCCGTCCTGCTATGACCTGCCAGAGCCGGCCTGCTATGACCTGCCAGAGCCGTCCTGCTATGACCTGCCGGAGCCGTCCTGCTATGACCTGCCGGAGCCGTCCAGCCGGGACCTGCCGGAGCCGTCCAGCCGGGACCTGCCGGAGCCGTCCAGCCGGGACCTGCCGGAGCCGTCCAGCCGGGGCCTGCCGGAGCCGTCCAGCCGGGGCCTGCCGGAGCCGTCCAGCCGGGGCCTGCCGGAGCCGTCCAGCCGGGGCCTGCCGGAGCCGTCCAGCCGGGGCCTGCCGGAGCCGTCCAGCCGGGGCCTGCCGGAGCCGTCCAGCCGGGGCCTGCCGGAGCCGTCCAGCCGGGGCCTGCCGGAGCCGTCCAGCCGGGACCTGCCGGAGCCGTCCAGCCGGGACCTGCCGGAGTCCCTCAGCCGGGACCTGCCGGAGTCCCTCAGCCGGGACCTGCCGGAGTCCCTCAGCCGGGACCTGCCGGAGTCCCTCAGCCGGGACCTGCCGGAGTCCCTCAGCCGGGACCTGCCGGAGTCCCTCAGCCGGGATCTGCCGGAGTCCCTCAGCCGGGATCTGCCGGAGTCCCTCAGCCGGGATCTGCCGGAGTCCCTCAGCCGGGACCTGCCAGAGTCCCTCAGCCGGGACCTGCCAGAGTCCCTCAGCCGGGACCTGCCAGAGTCCCTCAGCCGGGACCTGCCAGAGTCCCTCAGCCGGGACCTGCCAGAGTCCCTCAGCCGGGATCTGCCAGAGTCCCTCAGCCGGGATCTGCCAGAGTCCCTCAGCCGGGACCTGCCCCTTGTCCCGGTGCTGCCCCTTATCCCGGTGCTGCCCCTTATCCCGGTGCTGGTCCTTATCCCGGTGCTGCCCCTTGTCCCGGTGCTGCCCCTTGTCCCGGTGCTGCCCCTTGTCCCGGTGCTGCCCCTTGTCCCGGTGCTGCCCCTTGTCCCGGTGCTGCCCCTTGTCCCGGTGCTGCCCCTTGTCCCGGTGCTGCCCCTTCTCCCGGTGCTGGCCGTTCATTTAGGGGATGTTAGTTTTAGGGTGGTCATTGGGAGGGGAAGACAGAAGTGGGGAGTGACTATGGTGGTGTGGGGACAGCGTCCAGAGCCGGAGCCACCACCGTGGTCAACTGCCCACCCAGACCCTCCCCTGGACTTTGTGCTGGTGCGCCCGGCGTTCGCACCTTGAGGGGGGGGTTCTGTAACGGTCCTGACCTGTTTTATGTTGTTTTTGTATGTGTTTAGGTCAGGGCATGTGTTTTGGGTGGGCAGTCTATGTTATCTGTTTCTATGTTGGTTGTGGTTGCCTGGTATGGCTCTTAATTAGAGGCAGGTGTTTTGCGTTCTCCTCTAATTAAGAGTCATATTTAGGTAGGGTGTTCTCACTGTTTGTTTGTGGGTGATTGTCTCCTGTGTCGTTGAATGTATGTACCATACGGGACTGTTTGGCTGTTCGTTTCGTTTTGATGTAGTCTGTTCCTGTCCGTGAGTTTACGTTTAGTTATGCAAGTTTATGTTCAGGTTTCGTCAACGTCGTTTTCTTGTTTTGTATATTTGAAAGTGTTTTGTTTCGTGTTGCCGTCGGTTTAAATAAAAGATGGCTTATTTCCCAAATGCTGCATTTTGGTCTGATGATCCTTCTCTCCTCTCCTCGTCCGAGGATGAGGAGGGAGACAGCCCTTACAGGCCCATTGTCGTGCCATTCATCCTAGGCCATCATCTCATATTTCAGCATGATAATGCACAGCCCCATGTCACAAGGATCTATACACAATTCAAGGAAGCTGAAAATGTCCCAGTTCTTCCATAGCCTGCATACTCACCAGACATGTCACCCATTGAGCATGTTTGGGATGCTCTGGATTGATGTGTATGACAGCATGTTCCAGTTCCAGCCAATATCCAGCAACTTCAAACAGCCATTGAAGAGGAGTGGGACAACATTCCACAAGCCACAATCAACAGCCTGATCAACCTGATCAACTATGTAAAGAACATGTGTCAGGCAGCATGAGGCAAATAGTGGTCATAGCAGATACTGACTGGTTTTCTGATCCACAGCCCAAACTTTTTTAAGTTGTCTGTGACCAACAGATGCATATCTTCCCAGTCATGTGAAATCCATAGATAGGGCCTAATTTATTTATTTAAATTTACTGATTTCCTCATATGAACTGTAAAATCTTTGAAATTGTTTGAAATTGTTCAGTGTACAGTACCAGTCAAAAGCTTGGACACACCTACTCATTCAAGAGTTTTTCTTTATTTTTACTATTTTCTTCATTGGAGAAAAACAGTGAAGACATCAAAACTATTAAATAACACATGGAATCGTGTAGTAACAAAAAAATGTTAAACAAATCAAAATATATTTTATATTTGAGATTCTTCAAAGTAGCCACCCTTTGCCTTGATGACAACTTTGCACACTCTTGGCATTCTCTCAACCAGCTTCACCTGGAATGCTTTTCCAACAGTCTTGAAGGAGTTCCCACATATGCTGAGCACTTGTTGGCTGCTTTTCCTTCACTCTGGAGTCCAACTCATCCCAAACCATCTCAATTGGGTGAGGTCGGGTGATTGTGGAGGCCAGGTCATCTGATGCAGCACTCCATCACTCTCCTTCTTGGTCAAATAGCCCTTTTTTTATTTTATTTTATTTCACCTTTATTTAACCAGGTTAGCTAGTTGAGAACAAGTTCTCATTTACAACTGCGACCTGGCCAATATAAAGCAAAGCAGTGCGACACAAACAACAACACAGAGTTACACATGGAATAAACAAGCATACAGTCAATAACACAATAGAAAAAAAGAACGTCTATATACAGTGTGTGCAAATGGCGTGAGGCGGTAAGACAATAAATAGGTCATAGTAACGAAGTAATTACAATTTAGCAAATTAACACTGGAGTGATAGATGAGCAGATGGTGATGGGCAAGTAGAAATACTGATGTGGAAAAGAGCAGAAAAGTAAATAAAAACAATCTGGGGATGAGGTAGGTAGATTGGGTGGGCTATTTACAGATGGTCTATGTACAGCTGCAGTGATCGGTTATCTGCTCAGATAGCTGATGTTTAAAGTTAGTGAGGGAAATGTAAGTCTCCAGCTTCAGCGATTTTTGCAATTCGTTCCAGTCATTGGCAACAGAGAACTGGAAGGAAAGGTGGCCAACGTAGGTGTTGGCTTTGGGGATGACCAGTGAGATATACCTGCTGGAGCGCGTGCTATGGGTGGGCGTTGTTATCATGACCAGTGAGCTGAGATAAGGTGGAGCTTTACCTAGCATAGACTTATAAATGACCTGGAGCCAGTGGTTCTGGTGACGAATATGTAGCGAGGCCCAGCCGACTAGAGCATACAGGTTGCAGTGGTGGGTGGTATAAGGGGCTTTGGTGACAAAACGGATGGCACTGTGATAGACTGCATCCAGTTTGCTGAGTAGAGTGTTGGAAGCTATTTTGTAAATCACATCACCAAAGTCGAGGATCGGTAGGATAGTCAGTTTTACGAGGGTATGTTTGGCAGCGTGAGTGAAGGAGGCTTTGTTGCGAAATAGGAAGCCGATTCTAGATATAATTTTGGATTGCAGATGTTTAATATGAGTCTGGAAGGAGTGTTTACAGTCTAGCCAGACACCTAGGTATTTGTAGTTGTCCACATATTCTAAGTTAGAACCGTCCAGAGTAGTGATGCTAGTCGGAAGGGCGGGTGCGGGCAGCGAACGGTTGAAAAGCATGCATTTGGTTTTACTAGCGTTTAAGAGCAGTTGGAGGCCATGGAAGAAGTGTTGTATTGCATTGAAGCTCGTTTGGAGGTTAGTTAACACAGTGTCCAAAGAAGGGCCAGATGTATACAGAATGGTGTCGTCTGCGTAGAGGTGGATCAGGGAATCACCCGCAGCAGAGCGACATCACTGATATATACAGAGAAAAGACTCGGCCCGAGAATTGAACCCTGTGGTACCCCCAAAGAGACTGCCAGAGGTCCGGACAACAGGCCCTCCGATTTGACACACTAAACTCTGTCTGAGAAGTAGTTGGTGAACCAGGCGAGGCAGTCATCAGAGAAACCAAGGCTGTTGAGTCTGCCGATAAGAATACGGCGATTGACAGAATCGAAAGCCTTGGCCAGGTCGATGAAGACGGCTGCATAGTACTGTCTTTTATCGATGGCGGTTATGATATCGTTTAGTACCTTGAGCGTGGCTGAGATGCACCTGTGACCAGCTCAGAAACCGGATTGCACTGTGGAGAAGGTACGGTGGGATTCGAAATGGTCAGTGATCTGTTTATTGACTTGGCTTTCGAAGACTTTAGAAAGGCAGGGCAGGATGGATATAGGTCTATAACAGTTTGGGTCTAGAGTGTCACCCCCTTTGAAGAGGGGGATGACCGCGGCAGCTTTCCAATCTTTAGGGATCTCGGACGATACGAAAGAGAGGTTGAACAGACTGGTAGTAAGGGTTGCAACAATGGCGGCGGATCATTTTAGAAAGAGAAGGTTCAGATTGTCTAGCCCAGCTGATTTGTATGGGTCCAAGTTTTGCAGCTCTTTCAGAACATCTGCTATCTGGATTTGGGTGAAGGAGAAGCTGGGGAGGCTTGGGAAAGTAGCTGCGGGGGGGGGGGTGTGGAGCTGTTGGCCGGGGTTGGGGTAGCCAGGAGGAAAGCATGGCCAGCTGTAGAGAAATGCTTATTGAAATTCTCGATTATCGCCGATTTATCGGTGGTGACAGTGTTACCTAGCCTCAGTGCAGTGGGCAGCTGGGAGGAAGTGCTCTCTCCTTACACAGCCTGGATATGTGTTGGGTCATTGTCCTGTTGAAAACAAATGAAAGTCCTACTAAGTGCAAATCAGATGGGATGGCGTATCGCTGCAGAATGCTGTGGTAGCCATGCTGGTTAAGTGTGCCTTGAATTTAAAAAAAATCACTGACAGTGTCACCAGCGAAGTACCCCCACATCATCACACCTCCTCCTCCATGCTTCATGTTGGGAAACACAGATGCTCAAATCATCGGTTCACCTACTGTGCGTCTCACAAAGACACCGCGGTTGGAACCAAAAATCTCAAATTTGGACTCATCCGACCAAAGGAAAGATTTTCACCGTTCTAATGTCCATTGCTCATATTTCTTGGCCCAAGCAAGTCTCTTCTTATTATTGGTATCCTTTAGTAGTGGTTTCTTTGCGTCAAATCGACCATGAAGGCCTGATTCAGTCAGTCTCCTCTGAACAGTTGATGTTGAGATATGTCTGTTACTTGAACTCTGTGAAGCATTTATTTGGGCTGCAATTTCTGAGGCTGGTAACTCTATTGAACGTATCCTCTGCAGTAGAGGTGACTCTGGGTCTTCCTTTCCTGTGGCGGTCCTCATGAGAGCCAGTTTCATCATAACACTTGATGGTTTTTGCGACTGCACTTGAAGAAACTTTCAAAGCTCTTGAAATTTTCAGCATTGACTGACCTTCATGTCTTAAAGTAATGATGGACTGTCGTTTCTCTTTGCTTATTTGAGCTGTTCTTGCCATAATATGGACTTGGTCTTTTACCAAATAGGGCAATCTTCTGTATACCACCCCTACCTTGTCACAACACAACTGATTGGCTCAAATGCATTAAGAAGGAAAGAAATTCCACAAATTAACTTTGAACAAGGCAAACCTGTTAATTGAAATGCATTCCAGGTGACTACCTCATGAAGATGGTTGAGAGAATGCCAAGTGTGTGCAAAGCTGTCATCAAGGCAAAGGGTGGCTATTTGAAGAATCTCAAATATAAAATATATTTTGATTTGTTTAACACTTTTTTGGTTACTACATGATTCCATATGTGTTATTTCATAGTTTTGATGTCTTCAGTATTATTCTACAATGTAGAAACTAGTAAAACTAGTAAAAACCCTTGAATGAGTAGGTGTGTCCAAACTTTTGACTGGTGCTGTATATACATATCATGGTGTGTATAGACAGTATGGACAGTATATGAATAGAAAAGGTGTGTACAGCACAAGTTATATAGGATGAGCCATGACTAGAATACAGTATACTGTATATTACCTTATGTGTTATCTCATAATGATCTTGACTAACTTACACAACAATTTTGAGTCAGTTAAAAAATTCTACATCGAGATCATATCATATTTTAAGTTAATAATAAGACATAAGGCCCATATATACTTATATCAAGCAATACGGTACACCAGTCAGCTTCAAATTAAATGTTATTAATATTATACATTTTGGTTTTAAATACATAATGTCACGAAGTGCAAAACTTTATGTTAACAGAACAAAATACATAATTTGGGAGTGAAGCAGAGGGTGAGTGCTCACAGAGCAGGGGTTAGGGGTCAGAGGTTAGGCGGCAGAGATTAGGGATATCTCACAAAGCCCATTTTAAGCAGGGAATCAGCTGCCTAGTCAGAACCTCCAAGCCTCTTCTGTGGTTGAAGAATGTTGAGAAACTGAGATCTACTGTTCAGCTATCTCTGGTCCAGTGCATTACATTAAGCCGCACCTAACACACTGGACCAGAGCTATTGTTCAGCTAGCTCTGACTAACAGAGGAGAGTGAGGTCAGTGATGATTCATGCCATGTTAAAGGACTGCTGTGGGTTTGTTGCTGGTTGACTGACAGCGAAACCAGCAGATTTGGGGTCAATTCAGTAAGTACACTGAAATTCCAACTCCAATTCTCTTCAATGTTGGGGTCAATTTCTGAATTGAAACCAACCCTGGAAACCAGTGTCAGAGATATCTCCAGAGAGAGAGGGAATGTATGTATAGCTACAGGGGTGCTGCTTACATATCCTGTATAGCAGGATACTGCATTTCACTCACAAGACACACCGAAACAAGACAACCCTGCCCCCTTGCTCACCTCATACATTCCTGACTCTCCGATGAAGTACTTGGAGGAAAACATTTCTTGTGTCAGTTCCATTAAAGATATATATCATAGTTATTTTTACAATAGTTGAAATACTTAGCCTTTACATCATACAAATAAATACAACAACTTAATTACCCATAGTCAGTCAGTCAGTTATGCTAGAGAGGAGTGACATCAGAATATCATATTGCACTTTTTATGGTAACACTTTACTTAGGGTGGTGATATGTAGCAATAATAAAGCATTCATAAAGGCTTTACATGCATGACAAAGAGTCAATGCCCTACATGTTTTTATACCCTGTATAAATGCTTTTATGAGGTCTTATGCAGCATCTAAGTAAAGTGTTACCCTTTTGGTAGTCAGGACTGATACGTACTGATATACAACCACTAAACACAAAGGAGAGGAATCATCGTCCTGCATAATCGTCAGTCTTTGTATATGTATTATAGGAATAATAAAGTCAAAGGCAAAGTAAAAAATAAGTGACTTTATCCTAAATTTCTATCGGTTATTTTTGAGACATGATCAAAAAGTATCTGATTGGTTAGAAACCCACAGTCGGTCCCTAAAACAGGAGGATCTGGCCTAGATCCTTCCGTGTGGTTTTAAGAATCCTGGCTTAGGAAGGCCACCAAAGATTCTGAGATTTCCATACCCAACTACAACATTTTCCGTCAAGATAGAACTGCCAAAGGGGGAGGAGAGTTTGCAAAGTTCTGTCATACTCTCCAGGTCTATGCCCAAACAGTTCGAGCTTCTAATTAAAACAATTAATCTCTCCAGAAATAAGTCTCTCACTGTTGCCGCCTGTTTTAGACCCCCTCAGCTCCCAGCTGTGCCCTGGACACCATATGTGAATTGATTGCCCCCCATCTATCTTCAGAGTTCATTCTGTTAGGTGACCTAAACTGGGATATGCTTAACACCCCAGCAGTCCTACAATCTAAGCTAGATGCCCTCAATCTCACACAAATGATCAAGGAAACCACCAGGTACAACCCTAAATCCGTAAACATGGGCACCCTCATAGATATTATCCTGACCAACCTGCCCTCCAAATACACCTCTGCTGTTTTCAATCAGGATCTCAGCGATCACTGCCTCATTGCCTGCATCCGCTATGGGTCCGCGGTCAAACGACCACCCCTCATCACTGTCAAACGCTCCCTAAAACACTTCTGCGAGCAGGCCTTTCTAAACGACCTGGCCCAGGTATCCTGGAAGGATATTGACCTCATCCCGTCAGTCGAGGATGCCTGGTCGTTCTTTAAAAGTAATTTCCTCACCATCTTAAATAAGCATGCCCCTTTCAAAAAATGTAGAACTATGAACAGATATAGCCCTTGGTTCACTCCAGACCTGACTGCCCTTGACCAGCACAAAAACATCCTGTGGCGGACTGCAATAGCATCAAATAGTCCCCGCGATATGCAACTGTTAATGGAAGTCAGGAACCAATACACACAGTCAGTCAGGAAAGCAAAGGCTAGCTTTTTCAAACAGAAATGTGCATCCTTTAGCTCTAACTCCAAAAAGCTTTGGGACACTGTAAAGTCCATAGAGAACAAGAGCACCTCCTCCCAGCTGCCCACTGCACTGAGGCTAGGCAACACGGTCACCACCAATAAATCCATGATAATCGAACATTTCAATAAGCATTTCTCTACGGCTGGCCATGCTTTCCTCCTGGCTACCCCAACCCTGGCCAACAGCTCCGCACCCCTCGCAGCTACTTGCCCGAGCCGCCCCAGTTTCTCCTTCACCCAAATCCAGATCGCAGATGTTCTGAAAGAGCTGCAAAACCTGGACCCATACAAATCAGCTGGGCTAGACAATCGGAACCCTCTCTTTCTAAAATGATCCGCCGCCATTGTTGCAACCCCTATTACCAGTCTGTTCAACCTCTCTTTCGTATCGTTCGAGATCCCTAAAGATTGGAAAGCTGCCGTGGTCATCCCCCTCTTCAAAGATCCTCGACTTCGGTGATGTCATCTACAAAATAGCTTCCAATACTCTACTCAGCAAATTGGATGCAGTCTATCACAGTGCCATCCGTTTTGTCACCAAAGCGCCTTATACTACCCACCACTGCGACCTGTATGCTCTAGTCGGCTGGCCCTCGCTACATATTCGTCGCCAGACCCACTGGCTCCAGGTCATCTATAAGTCTATGCTAGGTAAAGCTCCGCCTTATCTCAGCTCACTGGTCACGATAACAACACCCACCCGTAGCATGCGCTCCAGCAGGTATATCTCACTGGTCATCCCCAAAGCCAACTCCTCCTTTGGCTGCCTTTCCTTCCAGTTCTCTGTTGCCAGTGACTGGAACGAATTGCAAAAATCGCTGAAGCTGGAGACTTACATTTCCCTCACTAACTTTAAACATCAGCTATCTGAGCAGCTAACCGATCGCTGCAGCTGTACATAGTCCATCTGTAAATAGCCCACCCAATCTACCTACCTCATCTCCGTATTTATTTTTTATTTACTTTGCTGCTCTTTTCGGAGCTAGCAGGGCAACAGGTGAGAGATGCTAAGAAAATAGTGTTTAAAAGCCTAGATATGCTGAGAGGAAAGGGCTGAAAATAACACACTACTGAAGAGAGAGTGAGATACTGCATCAATATAACACATTCAAGTTAAGATAATACTTTAGTTAATGCTATTGATTTAATCAAAATTATTTCTACAGTTTTATTATCTACAGTTTTAAAATCAGTCTGTGGATATCACTGAAATACTCTTGTAACTAGTCTGTCAGAAAATATTGTTTTAGCTAGTAGTAGCCTCAAACTAAGTGGTTTGAGAGGCCCAAATCAGCAGTCTTCAATTTCCAGGTAGAGGCTATGGGACTATGGCTATGGGACTCTATAAATCCTAAATATGTATCATTATCAGCCATCTTATGTGGCTATTTTTCCCAAATATTTTTCCCAAATACGTGTCTCCAAGTTCAAGCCAAAATATTAAGGAAAATATAAAGCCGTGACTATAACTAGGCCATTATATTATGGAGAGGTTCCAACAAACGTATAATGCACCACAGTACACGTTGGTGTAACGTCTGCATCCAACTCACACTCTCAAACACGTAGATCCCCTGAACACAACTCACCTTCCAGCTCTCACTCTCAAACACATAGATCCCCTGAACGCAGCTCACTCTCCAGATCCCAATCACCTGAATTTTGATCACCTGTGACACATTATGACACACTATTTAGTTCAGTTCTTTGCACCACATATTGTGAGGTATTGTTTGTTTTGTGACATGTTGTCACGTTCTGACCTTAGTTCCTTTTTTATGTCTTTATTTTAGTTTGGTCAGGGCGTGAGTTGGGGTGGGCATTCTAGGTTTTGTAGTCTAGGTTTTGTATTTCTGTGTTTGGCCTGGTATGGTTCTCAATCAGAGGCAGCTGTCGATCGTTGTCTCTGATTGAGAATCATACTTAGGTAGCCTGTTTTCCCACTATGGGTTGTGGGTAGTTGTTTTCTGTGTCTGTGTTTTACCATACAGAACTGTTTCAGTCTCGTTCATTTCTCTTTTTGTTTTGTCATTCAGTGTTCAGTTGCATTTCATTAAAATGGACACTTACCACGCTGCACATTGGTCCGATCTTTCATACTCGTCATCAGACGAGGACGAGTACCGTTACAGATGTTTATATTTGGAGTGCTGGTTTCCCTGTAATTTATGCCTCCTGTGTATGATAGTTTTTGCCTGCCTCACTAACGATGCCTATTCACTGCCTGTACTTTAGCTTATCGGCTTTCCTTTTATCAACCTATTGCCTGATCTCCCAGACGATGTTACTAGCCTTTTCCCTGCCTGTACTGTTGCCTTTTTGGACCCCCCACTGTGTATGACCTTCTGCCTGCCCCTGGATCCAGCTTGTGTTTTTTGAAGCTAACCTGGCTGATTGACTACCAAGTGGCGCAGCTGTCTAAGGCACAGTGTCTGTGCGAGATGCTTCACTAGACACCCTCTGCCTTATGTTATAATAGTTTCTGTATGTCATGTTATGCTGTTTCTGCTGCAGCTCACTGTGTATGCCGTGTAATATATTTCTTATAACTGCGGACATGTGAGGTAATGTTACTCATTTCATAACCTTTATGGTGTTGTATTCAATTGTGCTTATGTAGCTACCTACATTCTTCTCTTAGTGCTGTAAAACAATGCTAATTGCCTCAGAAGTATTAGCTTGTATTGTATTTTGACGCTACCCTGGCCTTATGACTCCCAAGTGGTGCAGCAGTCTAAGGCACAGCATCTCAGTGCTAGAGGCGTCACTACAGACACCCTGGTTCAAATCCAGGCTGTGTTTCTATCAAAGTGCCTTATTACATTAATACTTTCTGTATGTGATTTGTATGTTAAATGTATGTCCCATTAGAAAAATACCTTGTTCAGTAATAGTTCACCGTCAACTAACAGGTGAGATTATTTGGCCATTGTGGGCAGCGGCGACCAGATGGAAAAAATATCTTCTTATACCACTTGGTCATTTTCTGAGTGCATTCCACACACTGTTTATCATGTCCGCCTTATCCACTGCCCCCATTTTTGAGGTTATAGTCAAGCGTACAGTCTGGTTTGATTTCTCTCTCCCATCAGGTGGAGCACCTTCCCTGTGGGCAACATGGTTGCTGTATGGACAGTGCGGAGGACATGGACGTCTCGTTTGCCATTTCACTTTACTGTCAGCTGTTGACCGTTCTCCTTGAACTCCACCGCCCCGCATATCCTTCCTGTTTGACCTGACTGTGCCATAGGCCCCTGTGCTGTTGGAGAGCAGATGCTGGAAGAGTGTGGGACTGATGTAACAATTTTCCATATACAAAGTGTGTCCCTTGCTGAGATGAGGAGCCAGTACGGTCATCACCACGGACCCGGACACCCCAAGCCCCTCATAATGTTGGATGTCAGTGGTAGACCCTGTGTAAACTATAATGTCCTGGACAACTCCTGTCTTCATCCTGTCTTCATTCGCACATTACCCCAAACCTGTGTCTTTTGGAGGGAATATATTGACGGAACGCCAGCTTACCTTTCCCTAACATCAGGTACTCATCCATGCATAGGTCCTTGTATGGTGCAAAGACCTGACCAAATGCTGATGTCAGGCTGGTAAGAACATTTATTTTGTGTAACGGGGTCATTTAGGATGGCAGTAGCATTGTTGGCGAAATGCAGGCATCGCAGCAGAACTAGGAAGCGGTCTTGGGAAGAGAGGGTGGCAAAGAAGGGAGTTGCAAACATAGGATCTGTGCTCCAGTATTCTCTTAGGGAGTTCTTCTTTACTATCCCCATGAGAAGGACTGTCACCAGGAAGGTATACATTTCACTAATTGTGGTTGTCACCCATTTAGCAAGTTTCCCCTCACTCCTGGCTCTCTTCTCTTGTAGTTCCAAGGCATAGCGATTGGTCTCCTCTACGATGTCTCCCACCAGACCCTCTGTCAGAAACAACTTGAAGCGCTCTGCCTCAGATGGAAATGGCAAGGAGCGTTGCACTCCAGACTGGGACTCATCAAAGTATACCGCAGGGCCAGGAGGGGTGATATGGCTGGCGGCTTTCCAGCTACCACAGAACTCCTGTACTTCAGCCAATGTCGGTCTGCCTCCACCAGCATCTTCAAAGGGACCTGGGACTTTGTCAGTGGACAAGGAGTCCTCAGATTCAGGGTTCTCAATGGCTACAAGGTTGGGGGGGCAGCTCCTCATTGTCAGAATCTGATTCCTGACTTTCATACTCAGACTCATTGTCAGAATTTTAAGAGAATCTCCAGATTTTCCGTATTTGTGAGTTGTCTCCTTCTGAAAGACATTGATAATGCTACAGCTTAGCTCACTAGCTACGTACATAAATAACACTGAGTGGGAGTGAGAGGTTATGTGATTGACTGCTGGCATGTGCCACTTGTATCAATAAGTTACTACCAGAAAATGTTTTGTGTGGTAATTATTTACTGTTTTATTCACGTTTTCAATTTCCGGTGACAAATCATGCATTCGGATTCTTGCATAGACTGTAATGGGCACGTGTGTAAAATACTTTTTTTAAAGGTTGTACAGATTATGATGAACGAAGCTAATTCCAGCTGTTTGTGTGGAGCCATGTTTGTTGACATACAATGCATTCTGGGTTTCACATAATTATGTCAGACCAAATATGTTATAACCTAGTGAGGTGAATAAGAGTTCACTCATTTTGAGAACTTCTGGAAATTAATGGTGGGATGTGAACGATGGTAGACACAACCCCTTCATGCATACTATAAACGGACCAAACAGACAATAAACAAACTCGTCTTATTTTTGGTTTCTGTGAGGGGGGGAAAAAAGCATGGCAGCGCGCAGAAACTACCCACCGTCGGCTTACTTTCGATATCTAGAGTTCAACTCTCGTTCGCACAATGGTGAGCTCACCCATGATGTGATTAATTTCTATTAGCTAATTCATGTTCATCAGCTGAGAGTTATACAAATATGACCGCTTGTGTTACGTCAATCTTTCCTCAGTTAGCGCTAGGACAACTGTAGCCTACATTTTTCCGGTTTGGATGATTGTGTTATGCTGTAGATACTTCTGTGAATGTCTGAACATTGCATCCAAAGATAAACTGCTCACATTCTGGACATCACTTTAATGACTGTGTTTGTGCAAAATGTTTCTGAAAACTGTGGCCAGCTCAAATGCTGATTGTTGCGTCATTCGAAACTGACCATTCTAAATAAGCGTTCTAATCACACCGGTTTGATCGTACACTACAGGGCCCACTGTAGAATGATCACGTATGTGTGAAAAGGTTAAATTGTATTAATTTGATTATTGCTTAAACAATCAAAGGAGGTTCTATCATAAGTAAACAAAATCAATGCATGAAACCAAAGACTTTCAAACCCTTCATTCTGGGTTGTACAATCCAACGAGAAACTGATCCTCTTTCCATAGCCCTTACTTGTAAAACCATTGCAGTAGAATGTTTTAACTTAAGACGTTCGCTTCATACAGCTACACATATGCTTCATTACACAATTTCATTAATGGATTCTGGCAATGACATTTCAGCTGGAGCTTTTGTCATGAGTGGCATGTTAATGACAGATCAACCTGATACCCCAAATAAACAATTTTGCACAAGCCTAAATCAATTACGGGCACGGTTGACCACCCCCTCCTTCCCGGCACTCATTCTGGCATTTCTTCTTCAGATAGTGTTTCAGTTTGTCCAATGCTCATGTTCAAAGTGGATGGCCCTTGATAATGTCCCGATTTCTCTCACCTGAGCCACCATGATCCTTTACGGTCCATTATATCTTGTCCTTAATCCAACCAGTACACCAGCAGCATGAGAAGTTTGGATGGGATCTCTCTCCATGCTCACTCCACGTGGACACATGCCGCACTCCTGAGATAAAAGGCAGTTGATAGCTTCGACTGGACGCTGTGCACAGGTTGCTGGCTCGGACTCAGGAAGGACAGGGCCATAGTGAACGCTATTGAACTCATTAATTCAGCCGGTTAGAGGGGGTGAGGCTCACACTGTTCTCGGATGAATTATCCCTTCCATGCATCTAGACACCATCTGTGGTCACCTTCGCCATAACCTCGAAAGAGGACAGACCAGAACAACCGTTTAGTTTAGGGCATTTCTGATTCAGGAAATCCAGTCAAACGATTCACTGTACGACAAATTATTACTTCTACCAACATTCTTAATACAAAGAGAATAATAAGACACATTTGAAACCATTTTTGCAAATTGGCTTACACTCACTCACTCCCCGAAAACTTCAATCCATTTGGAGTAACTGTAAACCCTTACCAACATATATTCTTCCCTTTTACAGGTAGGCATGTGAAGAAAACCCATTTGCATATTTACCAAAGGTCCCCAGGGGACTGGTAATTCCCTCATTAGACACATGACTCACATCGTGATTCATGCTTCCTAAAAAACAACAACACTGCCGGTTAAATAAAAATAAATGAATCAGAATAACAAGTTCAATTAGAATTACAACCCTTGATAACTCCATAAGGAAATAATTGTATCCCATAAGGTAATTCAATGAATAGTAAAATAGACTAGAGACAGGTTTTCCTCATTCAGGGGCAGCGCTCCCTCTCTCTCCTTATTGTGGTCCAAATCACACATAGGACTATTGATAAATTATAAACTTCTACCTAATTGTCAGTGTTTACATATTACATTTAAATATCTCACCCAATGTCTCTAGCCTTTCTAGTGAGGGTGATGAGGTCTCACCAGAAAGTCAGAACAGAGGTCAGAGGTCATTCAACCCAATTAAGTGAGTGTTCTTTCCCTTTTCTTTCCCTGTACCTCAGACTCATTATTTAAATACATTTTGTGTGCCAGATTTACATTGGGTTTTTCAGTACATTTCTTTATCAAGAGAATTTACATGTGTGTAATCAAAACTTGGACAATAGATACTTCAGAAACGTTGTGTCCCCTTGAAGTTGCAACCTATCTAACCTGTGAAAAACCCATTAAAACCAAAATAAAAAGACCCCACACAATGAATTAAACACAGTATTAACACCACTAACAAATATTCATAACAGTTGGGTTGTGTGTGGGTGCTGGCATATGTGGTAAAAACAAACAAAATGGCCAGGCCTTACTTAATTTGGGAGATCCTTTAACAGCCGGAACCGGGTAACTTTATACTGTACAGTACACAGTCTCAATAACTGCTCTACTAAGGCACCTGCCTCAAGAAGCCTTTCAAAGGGAGAGATACAGAATCATTAGTAATCTTAGTCAGTCCTAAAAATTCTTAATCTTAATCGAGCTTACTTACTTTGGGCAGGAAGTCTTGATAAAACCATGCGTATACAGAATCATACTTCAGATGAGACACTGTCCCGTTAAGAGGAATAGGCCCTTCTAAAGTAAACAATCTCAGAACCCCTTTCTTATAATCTTAGCATTTTGACCTGTTGCATTGGCATATGTTCTGTACTGACTGTCCCTGTGACATCAACTAGCCAAAATATGAAACCTGTTGTTTAACAAATCTGCTAGGTCCTTCAAAAAGTTGGTGCTGGCTTATCAGCTCAATATTCGGAACTAAAAACATTTACTTGGATCTACTTTAATTTTCGACACAATTTCCAATTATTATTGAGTAATAATAATTGGAAATTGTCAAAAATGTCTCTTATTCAATTATTCATACCTCTGTCCCAAATGTCACACTATGTCCCTTACAGCCTGTTTGAGTTCAGTGAGTACCACTCACTTTCACTGGCGGCTTATCTATTTGTCCACAGGAAGCGTATCTCTAACCCAAACTACAGATGTCAGCCTCTAATATAATCAGTCCCAAGGCTCAATCCCTCTGTTCGTCATGTGACCTTGTATTGAAACATTTACTTCTTCAAATTACTAAGATATTACATTATTAGAGTGCTATCTGAATTCCACTAATATTACCATTCACTTTTTCCAGAAGAAAAAAAACATTCTCACTACTGCTAATACACACAGATTACTCTCTTACAATGTTCTGCTTTTACCCCTATTGTAAGATTTAAAAACAAAACAAAACAAAACAAACATGATCACTTTCTCCTTATTGGAAGGCATTGTTTTAATTTTACTCTACCCTAACAATGTTAATCTATATATTTATTACCAATTTCTGTTGGACATTCACTTTCTGCTTCACACTTATTAAATGTCTATTATTGTAAGATTAACATGTAATTCGATGAATTTATCGAATATATTGGCCAATTCAGAAGGGAAGAGAGAAACTTTCTGGGATCAACATGTATTATAACTGGGCTGGCACCGTCTATCAGTCCACTGTAGATGGAGTGCTCTGTCCATAATAAGTCTGGCACCTGAGACAGGATAGACTGGGAAACAGAGCCAGTTTCCAACTCCTTCTCGGAGAGTGGTTCAATTTTGCCATCATTTTGGGATATCAACGAAAACTCCATCGGGAGTACAATAAATTGTAGCCTTCATTTTTGTTAAGTCTCTACATGTTAAACATTCATTGGTTCCATTTAACAGGGCATGGGTTTTCTTTCCAAATGTATTACCGGGGTTCTCATAAGCATTTGTAGTTTTATTGGTTAGGGATTAGTCAAGTCCCGTAACTTTACCAAAAGTGGATATGCGCCAATCTTTGTCGGATACTTTCCCCCCCAGACCCTTTAGACAGTCATACAATGCTTTAACCTTATCTTTATCAAATAATCCACAAAGGGACCACTCTGAACATTTCTCAGAATACTTTTTACACCACTACGTGTGGATGTGCAAGTTACTTCATTAAATCTCTTGTAACCCATTATATCTCCTTTACACTAGTGTTCTATTTATACAGCATATTCGGGAATAGTACTCTCTCCTTTTATATCTTCACATACATAATTCCCATATAACATTATAAATCAACTTAGGTATTTACATACACATCACCCCATGTGCATCCTATGCACCATATGTATCTTCAACGGTTCTCTAGCCTCCCAGAAACTATGGTACAGTGGTCCCAGACCTCATAGAAACTGCTGTCGCCGTGCCGACTCCCCTGGAGACTACTTGCCAAGGCAATCCATGGGAGAGGGGGCATCATCTGAGGGGCCTGGTAGGGTCTGCAGCCCTGGGGCCAAAAGCACCATCCCCTGCCGACCCTCCTAAACACACACAGAAAAATAAATTCTAATGAATATCTGCTTTTTCCTACTTCCTACTGAGACCCACACAGTACTTTGTGAGCTTATGAACCCTAACCTGTAGGAAGTGTCTCTTCCGTATGAAGCGGAGGATCTTCTTCCTCGGTCCCAGAGTGATTCCCAGCTCCGTCAGGTCAGTCTCGTCACACAGAGCCTGAGGGAAGACAGAGAAGAGATGAAGACACACACAGTCTCACCAGTGAGTCACGGTCTAGGTCCACGCTCTGTAGTGTAGCCAGGTGCTCCTGGAGGCCCATTCTGCAGAGAGCCTGCGCCAATGCATCACAGGTCAGAGGGAAGTGGTCACGGTTACACCCCTACAGGACAGACAAGAAAGGGGGGGTTATCATGTTATAGATCATAAATATAATGGGATAGTCATTACATTCATACACTGTGATGTCTATAGCATTAACAAAGTGGCATCTAGATATGAATTGTACTGTACAGCAGGATGTCTATCAATAGAGGCCTACAGTGCCCCCTCATATAGACAATAGAGGCTAGGATGAGTAACATTATATATGTAAGTGTAGCACACTTAATGAATCCACTGTGAGATTCTATTATATGGAGTTTAGCTTGAGGTGTGTCAGTCAGGTAGTATGTAATACTACAGACACAGAGTCTGTCACTGTAAAGACCTGGTTACCTCATCTCTGTCTGCCTCTCCTGATCCGGTCTTCTGATTGGTCAGCAGGTCAAACAGGATCAGCAAACCTGTCGGTGAATCTGAGGTTGTTCAATAAAAGGTCAGTGATAAAGATAAGCTAATCCTGTTTAAAGATGTAGGATTCCAATAGGTGCCGTGTTTCCTAGACGGTTGCATTCTTTATTGAATTGTAATTAGAATGGTTGTCAAATAAGTCATATTCTGTGGAGTGTCTGTATCTGTGTATTATATGTGTCTCACCCATGGGGGGCGTCCAACCACAGACACTGCTCCAGTAAACTCTGGGTGTCTGTGTTTGAACAGTAAGTGGAGCTTGTTAACCTCTGAGGCCCCAGTGTCCACTGTGGTCTGGCAGTAGGTGGGACTGTTGTAGAAGAGAGTGTCAAAGGTGAATGGTCTCAGACGACTGATACTGGGGAGAGTGATCCTCTGGATGTCCCTGAGAGGGGGGGAGGGGAGAGAAGGGGTGAGAGAGAAGGGGAGGACAGAGGAAAGAGAAGTGGTGAGAGAGAAAGCGATGTGTCAAAATGCAGTAGTAAATACTGGTTGAGTAGACTGAGGACGCTTATCTGTGTGTGTTCTTACTCGGCTACTCCAGTGGCCTGTCCATGTAGTGCACTGTGCCAGTTGACAGGTTGGAACTCAACTCTGTCCACCCAGCCCTACTCCTGGCCACTCCTGTAATCGCTCCCCAGCAGGGACAGGGACGCACTCCTGAAGTCATTCACTACACAGACACAAACACACACACACACACACACACACACACTCCTGAAGTAATTCACTACAGACAGACAGTTAACAAACACACACAGTTAACACATACACCCACTCCTGAAGTCATTCACTACACAGACACTCACCACACTGTATGATAGATCTGAAGCGGAAGTCACAGGCGAGGCTGATGCCATGATCCATGAATACCAGGTGATCTATCACCTGAAAAACACACACAGACAGGCCTTCAGTAGAGCAGGACGCATGTACTCACACACAAAGACAGGCCTTCAGTAGAGCAGGACGCATGTACTCACACACACAGACAGGCCTTCAGTAGAGCAGAACGCATGTACTCACACACAAAGACAGGCCGTCAGTAGAGCAGGACGCATGTCTCTCACACACACAGACAGGCCTTCAGTAGAGCAGAACGCATGTACTCACACACAAAGACAGGCCTTCAGTAGAGCAGGACGCATGTCTCTCACACACAAAGACAGTTAGAGGACTATAAACTAGCACACACACCTAAAATTAGTTTAGTAGGGTAACTAGAGGTAATCCATTATACTAAATGGCTTGGAGACTGATCAGAGGGCAAACCATAAATCTCTCTCTCTCTCTCACACACACACACACACACACACACACACACACACACACACACACACACACACACACACACACACACACACACACACACACACACACACACACACACACACACACACACACACACACACACACACACACACACATACACACACACACCACACAAACACAGATATCTCTGCTGTGATGTTGTTGACGCCACTCTTGACAGTGTGTGGGCGTGTCTGCTCCGAGGGGGATGAGACCCATTCCTCCTGCAACGCAATTGGCTGGTACTGCATGATCAGCTGACCATGGAAGGGGGGTTAAGGGTGAAGAGAGAAAATAGAGAGTAAATACAGCTTAGAGGGAGAGGGTGCAGACATGTCAATTAGGGATGGGGGGGTCGCTACCTAATTGGCATGTCTGCACCCTCTCCCTCTATCTGTATTTACTCTCTATTATATAGATATTTGACTACAAGTATTGATTTGTAGCTTGTTCTCCATCTACTTTTTAAATAGTGAGTCAACATATTTTCAGCATATTTTATTTCCATGACTGATTAAAACAAAATG
The DNA here is from genome assembly GCF_045679555.1 of Salvelinus alpinus. NCBI lineage: Eukaryota > Metazoa > Chordata > Actinopteri > Salmoniformes > Salmonidae > Salvelinus > Salvelinus alpinus. The sequence goes on along the minus strand of NC_092090.1, from coordinate 71,163,021 downwards.
TCTTATGTTCCCTATTGTCTCTGCAGCAGACATACACTCAGAGGCCAGTTTATTAGGTACACCACCCCGTTCACTAAAATGGTTCACTCCTATAGACAGTGAGCCCCGTGGCCATGGCTTGCTATATAAAGCAGGCAGACAGGCATCAATTCATTCAGTTACTGTTCAATTGAACATTAGAATGGACGAAACGAGTGACCTAAGCAAGTTTGAGCGTGGTATGATCTTCGGTGCCAGGGGCGCCGGTTCCAGTATCTCAGAAACGTCCGGCCTCCTGGGCTTTTCACACACGACAGTGTCTAGGGTTTACCGAGAATGGTGTGACAAACAAAAACCATCCGGTCAGCGGCAGTCCTGTGGGAGAAAATAGCTTGTTGATAAGAGGTCGAATGAGAATGGCAAGAATCGTGCAAGCTAACAGGCAGGCCACAAACAGGCAAATAACAGCGCGGTATAACAGTGGTGTTCAGAACAGCCTATTGGAACGCACAACTCGTCGGTTCTTGTCACGGATGGGCTATTGCAGCAGACGACCACACCGTGTTCCACTCCTATTAGCTAAAAACAAGAAGAAGCCGCTCCAGTGGGCACGCCATCACCAACACTGGAATATTGAGTAGTGGAAAAACGTCACTTGGTCCGTCGAATCCCGGTTCCTGTTACGTCACGCTAATAGCCGAATCCGAATTTGGCATAAGCAGCATGAGTCCATGTCTCCATCCTGCATGGTGTCAACGGTACAGGCTGGTGGCGGTGGTGTAATGGTGTGGGGAATGTTTTCCTGGCAAACGTTAGGTCCCTTGATACCAATTGAGCAACGTTTCCAGGCCTCGAAGAATTCAAATCAACATGTGTAGACTTTACAGTGAAATGCTTACGTATGAGTCCATTCCCAACAATGCAGAGTTAAAAAGAGAAATAGTACCGAGGCAATGTGCCGGGGAACGAGGTAGTTGATATAATTGAGGTAATACAGTATGTACTACAGTATGTGGGTAGGAGTAAGCGACTAGGCAATCAGGATATATAATAAACAGAGTAGCAGCAGCGTGTGTGAAAGTGTGTTTATGTGTGAGTGTGTGCGTGTGGTTTGCGTCTATATGCATTTGTGTATGTTTGAGAGTGTGTGTGTGTGTGTGTGTGTGTGTGTGTGTGTGTGTGTGTGTGTGTGTGTGTGTGTGTGTGTGTGTGTGTGTGTGTGTGTGTGTGTGTGTGTGTGTGTGTGTGTGTGTGTGTGTGTGTGTGTGTGTGTGTGTGTGTGTGTGTGTGTGTGTGTGTGTGTGTGTGTGTGTGTTAGAGTGTGTTAGAGTGTCAGCATAGTATGTGTGAGTATGTGCATATAGTCTAGTGCGTGTGCATAGAGCCAGTGCAAGGGAGTCAGTGTAAAACAATTAAGACAAAGAAAGAAATAATAAAGGTGGGTCAATGTAAATTGTCCGGGTAGCCGTCTGAGTAAGTGTTCAGCACGCTTATGGCTTGGGGGTAGCAGAGAGAACAGTCTATGAGTTGTCGTTGGCAAACTTAATGATGGTGTTGGCAGTGGCGACCCGTCATTCAGGGCAGGTGGGACTCTATGAGCCCCAAATGTTTTGCTCAAAATAATTTCAAAATGTATATATTGTCACAAGCCGGCTCATAGCCTGTGACAAAAATGAGGGGACACGAACAACAGGTATAGGCCAATTAAAAAGGTTCTTTATTATAAACCAAACTATTAACTTTAAACTAAGAAAAAGGAATGAGGTGTGGAAGTATCATAATGTAAGGTGTATGTAAAGTGCATGGACGCGTGAATCTGTGTGTGTGAATATGACTGAGTGAAAACTATGCAAAACTACAAAGGAACAAACAAAACAGGATCATACCTGGAGGAGCAGAGAGAGAGAGAGAGAGGTGATTAGTGAAACAGTTTATACCCTGTGCCCAGGTGGCTCCAATCACTAACGACCCTCCTCTGCCTGCAGGAGGAACCGCCCCTGCAATGCAGAGGAGGAGCCGTGACAATATATATATAAAAAAAAAAAATTTGGGTGGGGGGGCTTGCCTGTTTTGAATGTTATTTTGGCATTAATACGTGTTACATATCAGTTTGCAAACAAGTCAAAAAATAAATATACATATCATTGAGTTAATAAAGCCGCACACAAACAGGCAGCTCCAAAACGCAGGTGTTTCAGCCTAGCTTAGTGCTTTCTGTGGTGATGGGGCAAGCCTGCAGAAAATAGGAGCATTCCACCGTGATTGGCTCAACATTGCACTGTGATTGGCTCAGTGTTCTGTCACTCATGGGGACACTGTCACCTGCCTTTAGTAACGGTAGACATCAAGAATGTGAGCCCTTTGGGTGCTGCCATAGAGTTACATTAGAAGTGCCCTTCTAGGAAGGCTCAAGGTCATTGGCCACAGATAAAATGACGTCAAATCACGTTATATCTACAGTAGCTTTGATTGGACTGATCATGAACATCATACTTTCAAAATCTTAGCTAGCAGTCATTGTCATAAATCAAGTAGACAATCTACTGGCAAATCAGTTTTAATCCTTGTCATATGAAGATAAATTATAGATAAAACATATCGGTGCTCATCGGCCATCGGACATAAACATTACACAACAAGTTGGATATCGCAAATTCAACAATGAGTTGTTTGGAAGGAATCGGTGACATTGGCTAACCGCAAGCGTTGCAACTGGGAAGTCAGACTGGGAAAATACGTTTTCAACGGTCATCCAACTCAGAATTGTAAATATTTTTCTTTGATGACAAAATTTGTCAACGAAGGACCGCCACGCACAAGGTGAGTCCAAAAATATCTTATATGCTGCTGCATAAATTATGTAATATGCCAGGGAGATATGGTCAGCCATATCAGCTATGTTTTTTAAGAAGGCAGTAAACTAATTGTTTCGCTGCCAGACAAGGCTCCGCTGATAGCTAGGTGTAACGGTGGTAAGGATTCACTCCATGGTGCTGAAAAGAAAGCTCTGCTATAGGGACAGCTTTATGTAGGCCCTAACAGTTTGTAGGCACCGCTTGTCGCCGTTATAGTGCAATTAATGTATTGTTCAGTGTTGTGTTGTGTAGTGTATTTGCTGGCATGCATCTAAAAAAAATGTTGGGGAGCTTGCCCCACCAAGATTTACATGCTTTAAATCACCACTGGAATTTGGAGTTGTGCCCATCCACACAGTCGTGGGTGAATAGGGAGTACAGGAGGGGACTGAGCACGCACCCCTGAGGGGCCCCAGTGTTGAGGTTCAGCGTGGCGGATGTGTTGTTGCCTACCTTCACCACCAGTTGCAAAGGGAGGTGTTCAATCCCAGGGTCCTTAGCTTAGTGATGAGCTATGGTGTTGAACGCTGAGGTGTTCCTTTTTTCCAGGTGGGAAAGGGCAGTGTGGAGTGTAATAGAGATTGCGTCATCTGTGGATTTGTTGGGGCAGTATGTGAATTAGAGTGGGTTTCTGGGATGATGGTGTTGATGTGAGCCATGACCAGCCTTTCAAAGCCTTTCATGGCTACAGATGTGAGTGCTATGGGGCGGTAGTCATTTAGACAGATTATCTTGGCGTTCTTAGGCACAGGGACTATGGTGGTTTGTTTGAAACATGTAGGTATTATTCAGGCTGTTCTGGAGGCAAAGGGGGGTCCGACCCGATACTCTGACAGACCCTGCTCCCAGTACACAGCATACCTCTCCCCATCTACTGCCACTACCTCCTCCTCCTTGTCCTCTCATCCTACAACACACACACACACAGATTCTCAATGAACCCAGATCAAACAGATACGGAGACAGTGTGAGCATGTGACGCACTCACATGCTCACACTGCCTATTCATCTAGTCTATTCATCTCATCTCTGGCAGCAGCAGGGACTGAACCAGTGGGCCGCAGACCAGAGGAATGTTATGATATCTCATCCAACAGCTGTTCCACACTCACTACCTATTCCTGTTACTTCCCCTCCTCACTCACCGGTAGACCAAGCCTGTTCCAGTCTCTCCGAGTCCTCTCTGCAGATGGGGAGCCACAAGTCCTTGGAGTCTGCACAGTGACAGTAAAACCAATGGGGTTGTACAGGCTGGTAGAGGGGTGGGGTAGGCTCCATGTCAACGAACTCGAAGGGGGAAGTGAAAAAAGGAGATGTCTCACCCACCACACCAGACACCTGTAGTGGTAACATCATTATGACATTATACTGTTACTTGCAGTGTAACTAACGAACTAGAAATCTGTGTTTCCACAAATACACATGAAGCAACACTGAAGAAACTAAAACCCTGACACCCTGACATCTCAGGCCTACAGAGAGAGAGAGAGTTGGGTACGGAGGCAGTTGCCACAGGGGTGTTGTCTGTGTGATGCTCTGTGCCAGGCTAGGAGCCAGATCAGTGGGAACTAACAGAGGAACTGAAAGACAAATAACAAGAAAACAACCATGTTAGCTAAACTCTGAGCATTAGCCAGAGATACACCAGAGAGTACTGGTATTACCCATGCATGGCATCTCTGTTTAAGATTAGATCAGCAATAGTCCAGATGACAACAGAAGTGCCAGTTCTTTATTATGGCAGCACGTTAACTTAATAGGTTTCTCTTGTAAGATGGAAAGAGAACAGCTGTCACGTTCTGACCATAGTTCTTGTGTGTTTTGCTTGTTTTAGTGTTGGTCAGGACGTGAGCTGGGTGGGCATTTTATGTTGTGTGTCTTGTTTGTCCGTTTCTATGTTTGGCCTAATATGGTTCTCAATTAGAGGCAGATGTTTTGTGTTGTCTCTGATTGGGAATCATATATAGGTGGCTTGTTTTGTGTTGGGGATTGTGGGTGGTTGTTTCCTGTCTCTGTGTTTTCTCTGCGCCAGCTAGGACTGTATCGGTTTGCCGTTATTTTGTATTTGTAAGTGTTCTCTGTTTATCATTTATTAAACATGTTGAGCACTGGCTACGCTGCGTGTTGGTCCGATCCCTGCTACACCTCCTCTTCTCTTGAAGAGAAGGAAGGCTGCCGTTACAGAACCACCCACCAATCTCGGACCAAGCAGCGTAGCAACGGGCAGCAGCAGCAGCAGCGGCCCACTACACAGGACTCCTGGACATGGGAGGAAATTCTGGAGGGAAAAGGACACTGGGCTCACATTGGAGAATATCGCCGCTCTCGTGAAGAGATGGAGGCAGCTAAAGCCCAGGAGCGGTGGTATGAGGAGGCAGCACGGAAGCGTGGCTGGAAGCCCGAGAAGAAACCCCAGAAATGTCTTGGGGGGTGGCTAAAGAGGAGTGTGGCGAACTCAGGTAGGAAACCTGCGCCCACTTCCTGTGCTTACCGTGGAGAGCGGGAGTACGGGCAGACACCGTGTTATGCGGAAAAGCGCACGGTGTCTCCTGTACGTGTGCCTAGCCCGGTGCGGTACATTCCAGCTCCACGTATCGGCCGGGCTAGAGTGGGCATCGAGCCAGGTGCCATGAAGCCGGCTCAACACATCTGGTCTCCAGTGCGTCTCCTCGGGCCGGTGTACATGGCACCAGCCTTACGTATGGTGTCCCCGGTTCGCCAACACAGCCCAGTGCGGGTTATTCCACCTCCCCGCACTGGTCGGGCTATGGGGAGCATTCAACCAGGTAAGGTTGGGCAGGCTCGGTGCTCAAGGGAGCCAGTACGCCTGCACGGTCCGGTCTATCCGGCGCCACCTCCCCGCCCCAGCCCAGTACCACCAGTGCCTACACCACGCACCAGGCTTCCAGTGCGTCTCCAGAGCCCTGTTCCTCCTCCACGCACTCTCCCTGTGGTGCGTGTCTCCAGCCCAGTACCTCCAGTTCTGGCACCACGCACCAAGCCTACTGTGCGTATTCAGAGCCCTGTACGCACTGTTCCTTCTCCCCGCACTCGCCCTGAGGTGCGTGCCCTCAGCCCGGTACCACCAGTGCCGGTATCACGCACCAGGCCTATAGTGCGCCTCGAGAGTCCAATGTGCCCTGTTCCTGCTCCCCGCACTAGCCTTGAGGTGCGTGTCTCCAGTCCGGTACCACCAGTTCCAGCACCACGCACCAGGCCTACTGTGCGCCTCAGCAGGTCAGAGTCGGCCGTCTGCCCAACGCCACCTGCACTGCTCGTCTGCCCAGCGCCGCCTGCGCTGCCCGTCTGCCCAGCGCCGTCTTAGCTGCCTGCCTGCCCAGCGCCATCTGAGCCATCCGTCTGCCCAGCGCCATCTGAGCCATCCGTCTGCCCAGCGCCATCTGAGCCGCCCGTCTGTCCCGAGCCGTCAGAGCCGCCCGTCTGTCCCGAGCCGTCCGTCAGTCAGGAGCCGCCAGAGCCGCCCGCCAGTCAGGAGCTGCCAGAGCCGCCCGCCAGTCAGGAGCTGCCAGAGCCGCCCGCCAGTCAGGAGCTGCTCGCCAGTCATGAGCTGCCCTCCAGTCATGAGCTGCCCTCTAGTCATGAGCTGCCCTCCAGTCATGAGCTGCCCTCCAGTCATGAGCTGCCCTCCAGTCATGAGCTGCCCTCCAGTCATGAGCTGCCCTCCAGTCATGAGCTGCCACTCAGTCCGGAGCTGCCACTCAGTCCGGAGCTGCCACTCAGTCCGGAGCTGCCATTCAGTCCGGAGCTGCCTCTCTGTCCGGAGCTACCTCTCTGTCCGGAGCTACCTCTCTGTCCGGAGCCATCTCTCTGTCCTGAGCCACCTCTCTGTCCTGAGCCACCTCTCTGTCCTGAGCTACCTCTCTGTCCTGAGCTACCTCTCTGTCCTGAGCTGTCTCCTCAATCTAGGGGGGACCTTTGTGAAGGTTCCTAGGCCAAGGTCGGGGGCGAGGGTCGCCACTCAAAGGACGCTAAGGAGGGGGACAAAGACAATGGTGGAGTGGTGGCCTCGTCCTGCGCCGGAGCCGCCACCGCGGACAGATGCCCACCCAGACCCTCCCCTTGAGTTTTGGGGGTGCGTTCGGAGTCCGCACCTCAGGAGGGGGGTACTGTCACGTTCTGACCATAGTTCTTGTGTGTTTTGCTTGTTTTAGTGTTGGTCAGGACGTGAGCTGGGTGGGCATTCTATGTTGTGTGTCTTGTTTGTCCGTTTCTATGTTTGGCCTAATATATGGTTCTCAATCAGAGGCAGATGTTTTGTGTTGTCTCTGATTGGGAATCATATATAGGTGGCTTGTTTTGTGTTGGGGATTGTGGGTGGTTGTTTCCTGTCTCTGTGTTTTCTCTGCACCAGCTAGGACTGTATCGGTTTGCCACTTTTTTGTTATTTTGTATTTGTAAGTATTCTCTGTTTATCATTTATTAAACATGTTGAGCACTGGCTACGCTGCGTGTTGGTCCGATCCCTGCTACACCTCCTCTTCTCTTGAAGAGAAGGAAGGCTGCCGTTACAACAGCAGTCAGGAGCACAGGTCAAATTAGTGCCAGCTACCTGGCTTATACTAGAGGCTCATGACAGTGAAGCCAAGCTATTTAGCTAATTAATAGACCTCTGGCTTAGCTACGCTAGTCAGCCAGCCATAAGGCATAGCTTTCTTAGCCTGGCTGCAGGTTTAAATTGTATTTTTTTATTGTCACATACCCTGGAAAGGCGCAGTGAAATGTGTTGTTTTACAGTGTCAGCCATAACTTATCAGTACAAATTAGGGTTAAGTGCCTTGCTCAAGGGCACATTGACAGATTTTTCACCTAGCTTTAGCTATTATTATTGCTAGTTATCCTTGGTTGCTGTATCTATCTAGCTAGTAGGTTTTTATTTTTTATTTAACCTTTATTTAACTAGGCAAGTCAGTTTAAGAAAACATTTTTATTTACAATGACAGCCTACCCCAGCAAAACCCTCCCCTAACCCGGACGATGCTGGGCCAATTGTACACCGCCCTATGGGACTCCCCATCACGGCCGGTTGTGATACAGCCTGGGATCGAACCTGGATCTGTAGTGATTCTTCTAGCAGTGCGATGCAGTGCCTTAGACCTCTGCGCTACTCAAGATCCCTACCCTGGAGTAGCTACATGATTGAACACCATAGTCCAGTCCTTGCTAGTTAGCTATAACAGACTCACATCAGTCAGTGCAGTGCCCGTTGCTAGCTAGCTAATTGTAGCTAGTCAGGACAGAGAAGGCAGTCCAAAAACAATATGAACTGACCTGCTGCTGATCTGGATAGTTTGATAGGACAGTCGGTCAGGGCACTCACATCAAATTTTCTAACACTACGGACCAATGACTGTATACAGAAGTGCCACCCTGTCACTAAACTAACCCCGGGTTGCCTAATCAATAAAACCATGTAGCTAGCAACATTTGTTGAAAACATTCACAACTAGCTATCCGATTACCCAGAGTGTGCGATAATCACTTGGCTGTAGTGTTGGTGCTTTCAATTTTCAATTGGGAACTCAAAAAAACTTGTGGTGAAATCATGACATCAGTGAACTTCAGGTCAGAAAGTCAGAGCTCTAGAAAGATGCCAAATTTGCGACTTGTAATTCCGAGTTGTATGACCTTTCAAAGCGATTTTTCCCAGTCTGGGCTTGTTTTTTCCCCCAGAGTTCCCAGTTGTCTGGAACGTACTGAAGCCACCAGTCGGCCATATTGGCACTTTCCAGTAGGTGCAGTTCTCCATAGGAATGAATAGAATTCTACAGTATTTCAATTAAATGTTTCAAGGACATTATTTTCTTGTTGTGGGGACAGTAACATAAGTCATCTAAAAATATATATACTTTAAGGGAAAAAACGTGTTTATACTTCAAGGAAAATAAATATTTTAATGTTTATCTCACATAATATAATTTAAAAGTATGCATTAAGGTGTATGTAAAAGAATACATGTGTCAAAAACAAATGTTGACATTTATACATGCATTTCTATGGCTTCCAAAATATGTTTTACAACGGCGGGGGAGTGCCAAAAGATGTCGGCTGCCCCTTTAACGGGCCACTCGAGTCTTCACGTGTGCCTGTGAGTATCACTAGCAGTGAAAGCACACTAAAACATTGAAAAACAACCAAACTAGTGAACAAAACAAAGTAAATATCCAAGAAACACGAGGATAAAGTCTCACTTTAGTAGTTAGAGCAACTTTTATGCCTGTCCGCACACACATCTACCCCCCCTTATAATAGTTTTGTAGTGAGCATATTTCTCATGGCAATGACCCAAGTAACTAAACATAATACAGGGGTGGTGTGTATAGAATGAGTGATATTGTGTATCTCCCCTGTGAGTAGGCATATCACCGGTGGAAACCAGATGATTGACAGATCATTATCTCAAAACTCAACTGTAAAGGTTACCCATAATGTTGGACGTTGTTGTACCTCTAATATATAGGTACAACCAGAGCTGTATAATTGTCAAACTTGGTTAGACACTAAAAGGTCAAAAATAATATATTCTAGTGAGATTTCAATCTGGAATGTGATGGGTGTGTAACTTTTCATCAAGTAGGAATGTTAGTGTGTGTGTGTGTGAGAGAGAGAGAGAGAGAGAGAGAGAGAGAGAGAGCGAAAGAGAGAGAGGCAGGCAGGCAGATGTTATTGACGCCAGGTCTGGTGGCTCTTCGCTGGTGGAGTCGAGGGGAAGCGTCATCATGCTTTAATTCGGCTGGCAGCTAACCGAACACGGCTATGCGAACCGAGCGAGTGTACTCGCATACTCCCTTAAAATACCTTCCCTTGAAAAACGAGAAAAAAGCAGGAATTTTATTTTGTCCATTTTGAGTCGCCGTAGACAGTTTACTTCTTCAAAATTATCACAATTAATGTAATATAACTCAAGAAATCTGTCATTACTTTGACACTTTTTGGCGAGGAGATCTTAGTCGCTCAATTTAATATCTAACTAAGATGTTTGGTACAGTATCACTAAGTAAAGAAATGTGCATGAAAACGAGTCGTCTCTCGTTGAACGACAAGAGACGTTCCTGAAGAATTCCTACTGTTGACCAATCACCGTCGAAGGGGCGTAGACTTCGGCTCCGAATTCCGGCTTGCCTCAGAAAAAATGTCGTGTGCCCGAACAGGCGAAAAACCCTCACCTAAATTCAAAATCAACAAAACGTCACAAAATGTCGTCATAATATATGCACGAACATGTTCGTCTGGGAAGCATGCAGACGCGTGAGCGTTGCTGCGCGAGGTGGGATAGCTATAACGTTATTATTCCTATTTCTTTCTGCATCACTAGATATGAAACAAAGCGGCAGAAATACTTTGAACTCTTGAATCAACTTTGTTTCAAATCAAATTTTATTTGTCACATGCGCCTAATACAACCTTACCATGAAATGCTTACTTACGAGCCTTTAACCAACAATGCAGAGTTTTTAAAAAGTAAGTAAGAAAAATGTGCTAAATAACCTAAAGGAAAAATAGTAACACAATTAAAATAACAATAATGAGGTTATATACCGGTACTGAGACAATGTGCAGGGGTACGGGTTAGTTGAGGTAATTGAGATAATATGTACATGTAGGTAGGGATAAAGTCACGATGCATAGATGATAAAAACAGGGGTGCAGCAGCGTGAAGAGTGTGAAGGAATGCGTGTGTGTGTGTGTGTGTGTTGGAGTGTCAGTGTAGTATGTGTGAGTGTGTGGTTAGAGTCCAGTCAGTGTATTAGCATGTGCAAGAGAGTCAGAGCAGAATTTTATTATAAATGATTATAAAATAAGGGGAGTCAATGCAAAAAATCTGGCTAGCCATTTGATTAGCTGTTCAGTAGTGTTATGGCTTGGGGGTAGAAGCTGTTAAGGAGCAATTTGGTCCCAGACTTGGCGCTCTGGCACCACTTGCAGTGCGGTAGCAGAGAGAACATTCAGTCTATGACTTGGGTGGCTGGAGTCTTTGACCATTTTTAGGGCCTTCTTCTGACACCGCCTGGTATAAAGGTCCCGTATGGCAGTAAGCTTGGCCCCAGTGATGTACTGGGCTGTACGCACTACTCTCTGTAGCGTCTTGCGGTCAGATTGCGAGCAGTTGCCATACCAAGCCGGAATGCAAACAGTCAGGATAGTCTCCATGGTGCAGCTGTATAACATTTTGAGGATCTGAGGTCCCATGACAAATCTTTTCAGCCCCCTGAGGGGGAATAGGCATTGTCGTGCCCTCTTCACAACTGTGTTGTTGTGTTTCGACCATGATAGGTCCTTAGTGATGTGGACACCAAGGAACTTGAAGCTCTTGATGAATTTCAATGAAATTACGTTGAACCAACGTTGAATAGATGTTGAATTTACATCTGTGTCCAGTGGAGTAGGTTATATATTATTACCTGTAGTTAGGCCTAGAACTGTAGGTTATAACTTTAAGCATGATCATTAGGGTACAAAACTGACCTTAGATCAGGGGCTATAGGACACTTAATCCTACCTCTTTGGGTGCTCAGGTTTCATTCCTCGAACACCATTATATTTCTGACTGCTCTCCCTGCCACAGGCACTATGATAAGGAGGTGAGGCTCTGTGTGTGATATATAACTGTCTCTAGGATGGAATTCGAAAGAAGCTGTACCAATACCAACCCCTGTAGCCTGCAGTCAAATGAACAAATCGCCCTCTAGTGGCCTCATGGGTGGAATGTTATTCATATTTTTTATAATGTCATAATTAATCAACTTTTTTTTTTTAAACCCGCTGAAAATCTGATGTTTCTATGTCGAACAAACGGTTTTGTTATGTTTCAGTCTTCTTTGATGTATATAAAGTGTAATATTGGGATGCAAACTCAAAATGGAATACATTTCAACTCTATATCTGACATGGTACAGGTGTCTTCTTTTTAAGCCCATAATCATGTGTGTGAGGTGTATACTTTTGTTTCAAAGTAGATTTGTTTAAGACTACCAAGAAACACTCTATGTGACCCTGATTTATCCCACGGCAGTAAAAGGATAAACTGGCATTCCTGCAAAGGGAAGCCCTGCACATGCACATGCGCACAAACACACACACACGCGCACAAACACACACACACACACACACACACACACACACACACACACACACACCCCATTCCTCCATTCCTACACACATTACACACCGATCCATCCCCAAGCCTAACCAAGACATCTGTAACTTTACGTTCATGTTCTGTAAAAGGTGAGAGTTTCATAGCATGTGTTCCTTGTTCCCTATGTAAATGTGTGGGTCACCATAATGTATGTGTGATGACTCCCATTTCCCACATCCCTGGGTGTGTGTGTGATTAGTTTGATGGGTGTGTGTGGATAGCATGATCACACCTTTCCTCCAGGGCAGAGAGAAAAAGAGGGGGAGTGAGGGTAGAGGGGGAGGGGGAAGGATAAGGAGAGAGAGTGAAGAGAGAGAGAGAGACTGAAGAGAGCAAGATTGAGCAGACACACCCATTTTCAACACCTAGGCGAGGCACAGCAGCTTTGAGGGAGAAACAGAGAGAGTTACAGAAAGGGGGAAGGGGAGAGTTGAGTAATAGGAGGGTGTGGTTATCTTCCAGAGGGGAAACGATAAGCAGAGTTAGCTTGGTGGAACTCACTACACTCTTTCACTTGCTCCCACACACACTTTGCATATACAAATACACACACACAAACTCCTAAACATACTCAATCTCACTCTGACCGGAGGAAGAGAAGAGAGTGGGAACAGCAAGTCTGAGAGAGCAACCGCGTGCCAGCACAGAGAAACAAGAGAGTGAGGGAACAGCAAAAAAGGAAATTGAACATGAAGGACAAAGTGAAGAGAGGAGGAGGAGGAGATCAGGGAACGTCAGGTGAGAAAGAACGACTGCTCAGCCTTGCTCTGGTGTCTGTTTCACAACACTTTCTCTCTTTCACTTTCTCCCACTTCCTTGTTTTTCCATACGGTCTCTCTCTTTTTCTCTGCTGTTCCAGACTGCCCTACAGGGGGCTATTGTAGCACTGCTGGTCTGCTGTAGCCTGGTTCCAGTCTGGTTCTCTTTCAGTCAAACTGTTGTTGTCTTGCCAAATGGTCTGGTCTGCCAATGCCACACTAACAGTGTGGCATTGTTAAAGGCAGGTAGAGTCAGGAAGCCTGACTATGTCTGCAGGGAACACAAATCCTATGTAGAGAGAATAATGACCAGAGTTCTGGTTGTATAGTTTTCAACACTGCCAATTACTAAGCCATGTTGTTGAAGGAAACAATTGTATGTATTATGTACATTCCTAGGAGATGCAGGAATGTACCTAATACATAATATCTGCTCTGTGTCGTTCCTCTTCGCCACACCACATCTCTCTGCATGCTACAGTTTATTGTGCCCTTATTCCAAGGGAGGCTTTTCTCCCTCTTCCTTGCTTACACACACACACACGCACACACACCCCTTCTTCCATATTTGTGTCGTGAGCATATTTCTCATGGTAATGGCCCAAGTAACTAAATACACACACATCTGCCTCTGTGTTACTCTCACCCAATACAGGGGTGGTGTGTATAGAATGAGTGATAGTGTGTGTGCGTTTGTGTGTTTTCTCATGAATCCATACCTATGTAGTGAGTGATGGTGTGTGTGTGTGTGGAGGGGGGGGGGTTGTTATCTTCCCTAGCATATCTCCCCTGTGAGTAGGCATATTACCGGGGGCAGCCAGATGATTGACAGATTATTATCTCGAAACTCAACTCTAAAGGTTACCCATAATGTTGGACACTGTTGTACCTCTAATATATAGGTACAACTAGAGCTGTATAATTGTTAGACTTGGTTCGACACTAAAAGGACAAAACTAATATATTCTAATGAGAGTTCAATCTGGAATGTGATAGGAGTGTAACTTTTTATCAAGTAGGAATGTTAGAGGTGTGTGTGTCAGAGAGGAGGGCAGATGTTATTGGCGCCAGGTCTGGTGGCTCTTGGCCGCTGGAGTCGAGGGGAGTAAAGCGTCAGTTCTTCAGTTTGGCTGGCGGCTGGCAGCTTCCCTTGAAAAACGAGAAAAAAAGCCACAATAGTACTGTTGTCCATTTTGAGACGCCATAGTCAGAATTGATCTAAGATAACCTAACTTGGGTCTGCATGCTTCCCAGCCGAAACAGTTCGTAAGAGTTTTTGTATATTTATGACAACATTTTGTGACGTTTTCTGTTCGTTTTTTTTTCTTTTTCGGACGTTCAGGCACGCAACATTTATTCTCAAGGAAAGCTGAAGTCGGTAGCTGAAGTCTACGTCCCTTTGATTGGTCAACAGTAGGAATTCTTCAATAAAGTCTTTGTTGTAATTCAACGAGAGACGACTCGTTTTCATGTACATTTTGTATTTGAGAAATACTGCATCAAACATCTTAGTTAGATGTAAAATTGCGCGACTAGGATCTCCTCAGCAAAAACGTCAAAATGAATGACAGATTTTTTTAGTTATCTTGAGTTGTTTATTTATGTCTGACAAAAAAACACTTTTCAACCTATATCATCTAATACACAATAAATGTATAATAAAACATAAACAAATATAATGATATGACAAAAAAAGAATGAATAAGCCTTTTCTTACTTTATAATATGTCCATATATAGTTCTAATCTGTTTGAGGAACATATACCCAAAATATTTCACCTTCTTTATTACTTTACCAAACATATCATGACATCAAAATCTGTTCAATGTGTGCACGTCTAAATCAACATTTGGGCCATTAAACAGCGTGCGTCCCTCCTATAGACAAGGGGAGAAGGGCTTTGTAAAAGGCTCGATTTTGTCGTTCTGAGCCTATGTGTCTGCCTTCAACGTAAAACTTTTTTTGTTTGACTTCCTCACAAAATGACTTCTTTACTTTTAAGTTTAAGAAAGTGTGTAGGTCCCATTCTTTATCGTAGAGGAATGAAAGTTATGTATTTAGATCCACCTGCAGGATAAATGTTTTTCTAAGGACCATCCCTTTTGACGTGACTTCGCAGTGAAGTGATATAAATTGATGTAATAATGCAGCCGACCACCAAAGGGAGGCAAATACCATTTTATTCAACAGAGGACCTTTACATGGGGAATGGGGGATACCTAGTCAGCTGTACAACCGAATGCATTCAACTGAAATGTGTCTTCCACATTTAACCCAACCCCTCTGAATCAGAGAGGTGCGGAGGGCTTCCATAATTGACATCCATGTCTTCGGCACCCGGGGAACTGCCTTGCTCAGAACGATAGATTTTTCCCTTGTCAGCTCGGGGATTTGATCCAGCAATCTTTCGGTTACTGGCCCAACGCTTCTACCCACCAGGCTACCTGCCGCACCTAATGGTCCTAGGAAGGTCTGGATTTCTGTCTTCTGACTTATAAAACGGTGGTAAACATATACATATAATTCTAGTTTCCAATTTCAGGAACTGACAGCTTAAGAGGTTTTGTGTAAGCGCACTGTGCATGCTGCAGTACTTGATCAGGTCTGTGTGTGCCATGGACTGTATGGTGAGTGAGTGTGAGTGTCGGTGTGTATGTGTGTGTGTGTCTCTGTGTGACTATGTGTCAGTGAGTGTGTGTAGGCATTCACATGCCAGGGTTGGGTGTGGCAGTCCCTTAACTCTGAGGTGACATCACTGCTTCTAGGCAAATACTGCCAACTCAGACGCAGACCCACCCCTCACACATGCTGGGTCCTGCTCTTGTCTGTGTGTTGAGGTAGGGAACCTCTTCCTTTCCTCCTTCTCTCTCTCTCTCTCTGGCACACAACACACTCACACACACTCTCTCTCAAAGCGGCACTATAGCTGGCTACTGTGTCATCTTGAAAAAAATGATAATCCCACTGCAACGCAACAGTCTGATATACAACGTTTCTGCGACCATAATTCACCTGAACATGTCCAGGGGTTAGAGTTTGTTCTTAATGATCCTATTGGCATGTTCATTCCCTCCCTTAATCAGATACACTCACACTGACCATTGGGAAAACAGCTGCTGGTACGAAGGAGGAAGAAAACCCATCATTCCTTGTGAAGATCCAGGGGGCGGGAGTAGAACCATTTGAGCTGCAGGTAAAACAAAGAGAGACACTAACACATAGTAACCAATGATTTATATAAATCCTGGATTGGTGATGATATGTATTGGCCATTGAGAAGCTTTGAAGCCACCGGTCAGCTGTATTAATGGAATTCTACAGTATTAAATGCATTTAAGTATTTTTGTTGTTGTCGTGGAGAAAGTAACATTAGTAAACCAAAAAAATTGTACTTCAAGGAAAAAGTTTTTATGTATTCTTTCATTTAAAAAAATGTTGCGCTCATAATATAATTACAAAGTACGGATTAAGGTGTCTGTAATAGGATAAATGTGGCAAAATGAATGTAGACATTAATAAATTAATTTTTATAGCTTCCAAAATAGCTTAAAATATATAGTGTATATATAAATTAATCATTGACAGTCACACACACAACACATTCTCACACATTGGGCCTGGACCTTTAAACAACCCAGAGCCCCCTGTCCTCCAGGTTATGCACATCTGAAGGAACTGGATGCAGGAGTGTAGGGTGGGACATCCAATAGTACCTCAACGGATACAGACCTGCGAGGGTGGAACAGGAGGTGAAAGGGACCAAAATTAGCACACCATTAATTCATATCACACTAGTGACTAGATACCATTAGGCCACAGCCAATCTAAATGTGGAAGCATCAAATCCAATTTTATTGGTCACATACACATATTTAGCAGATGTTATTGCGGGTGTAGCGAAATGCAAACTTGTTAAGTATAATAATGCCAAGTTCACCCACTAACTATTCTAAAGGACCACTATATATTGTGTAATGACCAGTCAAGTGCATGTATGTGCATGTATGGCCAAGCCTGTGAAAGTGTATATTAATTTGAGTCTGTTATCTAAGTAGCATAATAAAATAATCCCCATCAAAATCCATCAATTTAAGCTTGAGATATATGGATAATCCATCAAATCCGCCAATGCCTTTTGCATCTGCTGTGGAAGGTGGCCGAGCTGCTAACCTGGTCTCAGAGCATTTCGTATTATTCTGTATGTAATCCGAGACACTTCATTTAGTAGGATATGTTGCGTTTCGTATGGTATGTATTAATTTGTGAATGTCCATCACCGATTTCCTATGATATATTACGAATTACAATTCATATTATATGTTAAGAATTTTCAAAATGTACAATATGTTACGAATTTGCAAAACGTATCATATGTTACGAATTTGAAAGACGAATTCTAGCTAGGTGGCTAAAGTTAGCTAGCTCGCTAATGTTAGCTAGGCTAGGGGTTGGGGTTAGGGGTTAGG
The DNA here is from genome assembly GCF_045679555.1 of Salvelinus alpinus. Taxonomy (NCBI): domain Eukaryota; kingdom Metazoa; phylum Chordata; class Actinopteri; order Salmoniformes; family Salmonidae; genus Salvelinus; species Salvelinus alpinus. The sequence goes on along the minus strand of NC_092090.1, from coordinate 71,145,805 downwards.
CATAAGTTTAGGAGTCAGGTTAAAGGGGAAGGGGAAGGGTTAGCTAAAAGGGTTAAGTTTAAGGTTAGGGGAAGGATTAGCTAAAAGGGTTAAGGTTACCTGACATGCTAAGTAGTTGCAAAGTAGCTAAAAAGTAGTAAGTAGTTGAAAAGTAGCTAACGGGCTAAAATGCTAAAGTTGTCGTTGATGAGATTCGAACTCGCAACCTTTGGGACTTATGTAACCATACCAAATGTAACATATCAAACTAAATAGAGTGTCTCGGATTCACATACAGAATAATACAAAATGCACTGGAGCTACAGCGGTGTTTCTCTGATAATGCTTTCGAACCGTTGGGACTACAAACTAATATAACGCCACTATGGAAAGGGGAGACTCACGAACACGATGGTGTTCTCCGTTTTGCTTTAGGACCCATCCACAAGTGTCACAGGACTCGTCTGAATGTAACCCATGCAAATGAATGGAAGTATGGAGGTAGTTTTGTGCCAACAAAAATAAGAGGTTCAATATGTGTCCAAAAAACGAAAATATTTCCTGAGCTTTCTTTTATCTCCTATATATAGGACAGACACTTCAAAACCTTATTCTTTATGATAAAAAAATACAATAATTGTGTGTATCTCCGTAGGTCCATGGTTTCTGGTTGGTTCAGGAGGCTGTGATGGCGGTGTTGGGGAGAGAGGAGGTGTTTCCTCGCTCCAGCCTCTCATTGGCCCTCTCTGGGATGACCCTTGACCCCCTGACAGAGCTGCAGAGCCTGAAGAACCTCAGACCAGGAGCCACGCTCCGCCTGGTGGATGGTAGGAGAAGAACTACATTACATACAATACTACTGTCTCCATGGCTACATCCCAAATGGCACCCTATTCCCTTAGTAGTGCACTACTCTTGACCAGGGCCTACTATATACTGTATATGAGTGCCATTTGAGACTTAGCCTCTCTGTCTTCCCCTTTCTTTCTTTCTTTCTTTCTTTTTTTCGTTCTTTCTTTCTCTTCCTCTGCCTTTTTGAATTTAAATTTGAGTAATTTAGCAGACACTCTTATCCAGAGCAACATACAGTTAGTGCATTCATCTTAAGATAGCTAGGTCATAGTAGCTAACAGCAAAGTCAGAGCTAGTAAAGGGGAAAAAGGTAAAGTGCGAGTGTTAGTTCACGAAAGGCATTATTTTATTTACTTGTTCTTTCTCTCTCTACCACTGCTGACTCAGTTAACATCAAAGTACTGGATGGGTTGAGAACATCAAAGCAGCAGGCTTGGCACATTGATAATCTTTCTGCCAACCAGACTGCTTTTCTGTCTGAATACGAAACAGCCAGGGAAAAACCCAGCAGCAGGGCAGGTCTATGCCTGTGTGTGTATGTGAGGTAGAGAGTCAAGCGAGAGAGAGGTGTGTGTGTGTGTGTGTGAGGTAGAGAGTCAAGAGAGAGAGAGGTGTGTGTGTGTATGTACGTTTGTTCGTGTGTTCATGCATTCGTGAGTTCATGTTTTAATGTGTGTGTGTGTGTGTGTGCGCGCGTGCATGTGCACGTGCATGTGTCAGCGGGACAGGTCAGTGCCTGTAGAACTATAACAATTAACCATCGTGCTCATTGGAGTATGGCTTGTCTTTTGTCCTCTGTTCTCCAGAGCCATACTCCCCCAGATCTGCAAGGGTTCATCTGGCTCGTGTGCTGGAGCTGCTGAGAGCTGTTGGACCAAACGATACTCTGATGGAAGGACGATCACCTAGCCTGCTGGACTCACTGACACACACACACTCTACAGGTACGCACGTGACAAACACATTAACACACACAAACACACACACACACTGTAAGGAATCCCACACTCGTCATATTTCCAAGGTAATTGTTCCTATCCAGCTCGAAGGACCATGAAAAAGAGCCCCTCTATTCGTACAGCTTAGAACACTAACAAGTATATTGCCCATTCTCCTCTCTTTCTGCATGTTTTGTAGACTCTTCTGTCCAAGCCAATGGGAAAAGCCTGAAACGCTCGTCCAGCAACACAAAGACTGACCCGGCCAATCAGGATGGCGCTCCTCCTGAGTACCTCCTCCCTGGAGCCGCAGAGAGACCACTACTGGCCATGCTGCCTCACAACACTCAGCCAGAGGTACACACACACACATACACACACACATACACACACACACTCTTCTCTCTCTGACTCTGTGCCTCTCTCCTAAGGTTCCCAGTTTTCTGCAGGACCTGTCACTCAGTTGTTGGAACCCGCCCCCTGGGCACAGAAAGCTACAAGGGGACTTCCTGTACATCACTGTGGTGACCCTAGAGAGTCGCAAATGTGACATCACATCCTGTCCACGAGGATTCTTCCTGAATAGGTGAGGTTCTCAGAAGTAACAGGCATATACATTGGGGTCTGAAATGATTGACACCCTTGATAAAGATGAACTATAATGACTGTATAAAATAAATGATTCAAATACTGAGCTATATTTTATGCAAAAATATAGGGAAATTATATTACTTTATACTAATACAATTGCTCTTTCTTTGAGCATTTGTATGAGTATAACATAATATAATTTCCCATTCAATATGTGAATTATTTATTTTATACTGTCAATATTGCTAATCTTTATCGAGGGTGTCAATCATTTCGGACCCCACTCTACATGTTATCCATACGAGATTACTTCAGTCAATATATCCCAGCTACATATTGTTATTATCACAGCAATGACAACAGCAATGTGTGTTGTGTGTGTTCTAGGTCTACAGTAGAGGTGTTTGATCCTCGGCCAACCTCGTCCTCTCCAGTCAGTCACTGCCTCACTGACCTGCTCTCTCACATCAGTCCTGCCTTCAAACAGGCACTCGCCACTCTCAGAGCCAGGTAACAGACACACACACACACACACACACACACACACACACACACACACACACACACACACACACACACACACACACACACACACACACACACACACACACACACACACACACACGCGCGCACACGCACACGCACACGCACACGCACACGCACACACGCACACACACACACACAGTGACGGACCCTATGTTCCGTGTGTGTAATGTAGTGTCTGTCTCCCTGTAGGCCCCAACTGCCACCAGTAGAAATGATGCTGACTCCCTACCGCACACTGAGCTGGCTGGGTTCCCCATCAGCCTCCCACTCCCACAGAAATCCTCTCAGCAGGCTGGGACTGGATCAACACTCTGGAGCACAGGTCTGTGTCACCCACACACACACACACAGTTTAACAGCTCTTCTCAGTGTTTTGGCCAAAGGACGGACGGACGAAAAACCAATCGACCAAGTGACTGACTGACTGACCAATTAACTGATTGATATGGTGTTTGTGATGTGAAGGTTCCAGACTGGAACGAGGAGCTACAGGCAGCCAGAGATCTGCCTCAGGGCAGTCAGGAGGAGAGACTACAGAGAGACAGAGCTCTACTACAGGTACACACACGTCATACTCACTAGGAGTCCTCCAGGAAGTATTCACTGCTGACAAGCTGTTATTGTTGCTCTCAAAACAGGATCTGTCATGCTGCTGTGCTTGAACTGTAAGGCTATTTAGACATTTCTAGGAAATACATTATTCTTTCTCATTCAGGTGAACAGTGCGTTTGTGTGGGCAGTGGCCCAGGGTGCGGAGACTGTTATTGACGGCTGTGTAGAGCCTATCAGTGGAGGTCCTGATGACCCCGCCTTCCTGTGGGGCGGGCTGTTCCTGAGCCAGGGAGGAGCAGGGATGGCGTTAGGGGGCGAGAGGGGACGCAGGTAAGATCTTGTTCAGCTTGTCTTCAGAGGATCTCATTGTATGTAGCTAGAGAATGACCAGTCTTTTTCATAGTGTAAAATCATAGAAAAAATCCTGTTGAACCCATCATGCTGCTGTATAACAACACACCCCTCCCTCCCAGGGTGGCCCAGAGGCTGGAGCTGAGGGGTGTACAGTCCTACAGTGACCTGGAGGGGGCGCTCCAGGGCCTCCACACCCTGCCCACCGCCACCGTGGACTACAGGGGGATCCGTCTGTCTGCCCAAGGCCTGGCCCCTGGCCTGGAGAGCCCAGAGCAGGACCAGGGCCCCTCTGCTCCTACCAGGTACAACTCAATAAGAACATAAACATTAGCTTTTATATGCTCCCCAGTGATTTGTTTAATTAGGACAGTGTTTGCACCTGCAGTTAGTCTTTGTCGGGGGCATGCCACCCTCACCTTCTCCTACCTTCTCTCACACCCTCCCTCTCACTCCCCCTATCTCTCTCTCCCCCTCTCACTCCTTTCCTCGCTCTCCCCCTCTCTCCCTCCTTCTCCCTCTCTCTCTCCCCCAGGGGTATTCTGTACGGGGTGGGCGCTGGGCCCCAGGAGTCCCCCCACCGACGTTGTCTCTTGGAGCTGCTGGCTCAGGCTGCTAAAGGCCTCAGCCTGCAGAGACACGCTGTAGTGGGGCCCAACGGCCACCAGGTGCCCCTGTTCACCGCACTTGACGCCCAGGGGCTGCTGGGGGCTGATGGGAGGTTCTACCTGCTAGACCTCTTCAGGAGCCTGCCGGCCGATGCCAACTACTGCCCTGAGGGAGGGAGGCAGAGGGAGGAAGTGGAGAAGAAGGACGGGTCATGGGAGGAGGGCTGGCCAGAGCAGTACCAGAGCACTTCAGGTCTGCCCAGGAGGTTCCCTCATGGCCTCTGCAGGCTAAGACCAGAGCTGCTGCAGGCCTTCATCCAGGAAAAGTCAGTACTATACACCTCTAGTTAGCTATACTGTAGGAATAGTTCTTATGTACTGTATGCATGTGGGACAGTCTGACGTTTACAGTAACTCTGCAGTAAGATGTCACATTTCTAAATGTTTTTGTTGTATTGTGTTGTTTTTAAGATTGTTCCCTCCCTCTGTTCCAGACAGTCCCAGTTCACTCGCCGCTGCAAAGAAAGGATGGAAGAGAATGGAGGCGTGGAGGAGTGTGTAAAAGCAGGTGAGGAAAGGCCGTTTTTATTTTTGCTCTAGATTTCAAGACTATCAGAGCTGACATGTTATTTTGTGTGTGTATGTGTTACCAGGTGACCATCGAGGTACAGATGCAGTGAGAGGTGCTTGTAAAGATGTGGGATCAGTCAGTGACATCATCTTTGAGATGCGCTTCAACCCCAGCGTGTTCTCCCCAGGTATCCCATCTGCTCCACACATGCACGAACACACACAACACACACCCTCCCCTTCCCCATACAGCTGAGACAAAACCACTGCTGTGGCATACCAGAGTGTAAAAGTTGACCCTGTCTCTGTCTCACCCCTCTGTGTGTTCAGACGTGACGTTCCCCAAGAGTGACCATGAGGTCGTGAGGCTGCAGGAAAGGCTACTTAGAGAGGCTGCAGCCTCCATCATCACACAACAGATACCTGCCATCGTGAGTGGAGCTCTCTATTCCTGGAGTTCAGTTTATCAACCTGTCGTAACCTGTCTCTTACTCTAGCTGTCTGTGTGTCTCAGGTGGAGGCATGCCTGCAGGGCAGTGAGATGCCTCTAGATGGCGCTACGCTGAAGCAGGCGCTACACCAGAAGGGCATCAATCTCCGCTACCTCGGTCAGCTGACCAAGGCCATCAGCCAATCAGAACACAAGGAGCGGCTTAGACATATAATGGTCAGACTCAAAACTCACTCACACACAACGCAACGGCACTCGAAGAACAGGATATACATACGCTGAGTGTACAAAACTTTGGGAACATGCTCTTTCCATGACATAGACTGGCCAGGTGAATCCAAGTGAAAGCTATGATCCCTTATTGATGTCACTTGTTAAATCCACTTCAATCAGTGTAGATGAAGTGGAGGAGACAGGTTAAAGAAGGATTTTAAGCCTTGAGATAATTGAGACATGGATTGTGTATGTGTGCCATTCAGAGGGTGAATGGGCAAGACAAAAGATTTAAGTGTCTTTCAACGGGTATGGTAGTAGGTGCCAGGTGCACCGGTTTGTGTCAAAAACTGCAACGCTGCTGGGTTTTTCATGCTCAACAGTTTCCCGTGTGTATCAAGAATGGACCACCACGAAAGGACTTCCAGCCAACCTGTGGGAAGCATTGGAGTCAACATGGGCCACTATCTCTGTGGAATAGTTTCGATGCCTTGTTGAGTCCATGCACTGACAAATTGAGGCTGTTCTGAGGGCAAAAGGGGGTGCAACTCAGTATTAGGAAGGGGTTGCTAATGTTTTGTACACTCAGTGCATGTATATATACAGTATATATATATATATATAGGAGTGGCAGGTAGCCTAGCGGTAAGAGCGTTGGGACAGTAATCGAAAGGTTGCTAGTTCAAATCCACGAATGGACAAGGTGAAAAATCTGTTGATGTGCCCTTAGGTACTTAACCCTAATTGCTCAGGGTTGCTGTTGATAATGGCAGACCCTGGCTAACTATGACCCCAGTCTCAGGGGGAGTTTCTAACTCACACATGCGTATATACACTTATACAGGTGGGAAACAGGTCATATATAAGCACCCACCTAATAAATGTTTTATAAGCGCTGTGATGATAGGGATTTTCTAAACGTCACGCACCCTCGCTTTTCTCTCTTACAGAGGCTGGCTGTTGGAGAGATTGTGGTTCGTTCTTCCAGAAGGATCTTCAACAACTTCCTGCAGGTACTGAAACAGTCTTCATTACAGTGTCATTATCACAGTCCTTATTGACTGGTCTGGGGTCAGTTCCTTGACTGGGTGTAGGGAAAGCGTCATTACTGTCTGTAACCATAACAACCTCCTCTCCTCTGTCCACAGGGTGTGGAGGTGTCAAGTCTCTCTGCAGCTGTCAGTCACTTCCTCTGCTGCCTATTGGTTGCCCATTACAGCACCGCACCCACAGGGGAGGAGCCTAAGAAGAGGTCCAGGAGGCGGGGTCGTGGGGGAGGAGCTTCAGACAGTACTGCCTGGAGTGCACTCAGTGGAGCCGAGCTCTGGATCCTGATTGGCCAGGACGCAGCAGAGACCTATGACATCACTCACGGCCTAGGGTTTGCACATTTAATGAATTAGTCATCAATCGATTAATCAATCAATTAGTCCATCACTTGTTACTTGTACAGTTCCTTGCGTTGTCACCTAATGATTATGATAGTATAATAATACCAGTAGTTAGTGTGAGCTGATGCTTTATGTGTCTCTGTGTTGCAGTTCCACTGCTGACCACCTAGTAGAGACGTATGGGCTGCAGAAGGTCTCCCTGCTTAGAGAGTTCTGTTTGAAGACTGGATTACAGGTACACACACACACACACGCAAGTACACACACACATACACACACCTTCTCACACAGACCTCACAATCTTTATGTGTGTCCCTCAGCTGCGACTGAGAGAGTACTTCTTCGACAACCGAACTAAGGCTCCCATTGGTCCAGACGACGTGCTCAACATTTTTCCTGTTGTTAAGCATGTCACCATGACGACACATGATGCCTCGCGAGCGTTCCGAGCTGCTCAGAGTAGCGTTCAGAAAGGTGAGGTGGGCGGGTCACTGCTTGGTTCAACACACCTGGTTAGAGTTTGTTGGTGTGTGTATTTCTGTCGTTGACACCAGAGGATGTGATATGTATGTTTTCCCGTCCCCTAGGCATGATGGAGCAGGCGTATGAGCGTCTGAAGGAGGCAGCGTATCTGTTTGGTCGTGTGTGTGACGACCTGAACGCGGAGGCCTGCTCCTGTCTAAGCCTGATGGCCAGAGTGGCTTACTTACAAGGCCAGCCCACAGAGGTATATACACACACCTCAGATTATGGCCTCAAATGTAAGGCATAGGATATGTACGGCTGTGTAACTCACTATTATCCTGTGCCTCTCTACCCCCACCCACAACCCACCAGGCCCGCAGTGTTCAGCTCAAGGCTGTGGTCATTAGTGAGAGAGTCCTGGGCTTTGACCACCCCAACACTATCCAACAATACGTAAGTACCACATTGTCATCCATTACTCATTCAAAGCACCACCGTCCTCTGGGCATATCAAAACTCCCAAGGATCAATAAACGACAAGTTGGCCTTTGTTTACCTTATTTATTTGTAATCCGAGTCATCTTTAGCTAAGTGAATGAGGTGTGTGTCCTGTAGGCTCTGTTGGCGGTGTATGTGTTCGCTGGAGGAGAGTCTACTCTAGCTCAGAGGTGTCTGTTCAGAGCCCGTCTCCTGATGCTCACAGTCCATGGAGAGGACCACCCCTACACCGCTACACTGGACGTAAGTCTGCTACACTCCAAACCTACAACGTTATACTTGAAGTGAGTCTGCCATACCCTAACCCACCCCTACACTGTTACACCCCCAAGACCTGTTAGAGGAGACTAAACTCTCTCCCTCTCTCTCAGAGCTGTCTAGGTTTGGTGTTGCCGACCGAACAAGCAGGGCAGTTCCTACAGAGCGCACTCAAAATCAACACTTCCTTCTTTGGCCCCACTGATGTGCACACTGCTCTCAGGTATCAATCGCTTAAATCTCTCACTCTCTCAACCAATCAATCAATTAACCAATCAACCAAGTCACTACTCAATCACTCTATCTCCCCCATCTCTCCAGTCAGCATCTGTTGTCCCAGTGGATGTGTGGAGTGGGAGACTATCGTTCTGCCATGAACCACGAGAAAGAAGCTCTGTCTGCCTTCACCAGCCTGGTCTGTACCTAGCATACTGTGTGTGTGTGTGTGTGTGTGTGTGTGTGTGTGTGTGTGTGTGTGTGTGTGTGTGTGTGTGTGTGTGTGTGTGTGTGTGTGTGTGTGTGTGTGTGTGTGTGTGTGTGTGTGTCAAATCAAATCAAACTTTACTTGTCACATGCGCCGAATACAACAAGTGTAGACCTTACCGTGAAATGCTTACTTACAAGCCCTTAACCAACAGCGCAGTTCAAGAAGAGTTAAGAAAATATTTACCAAATAAACTGAAGTAAAAAATTATTAAAAGTAACACAATAACATAACAATAACGAGGCTATATACAGGGGGTACTGGTACCGAGTCAGTGTGCGGGAGTACAGGTTAGTTGAGGTAATTTGTACATGTAGGAAGGGGTGAAGTGACTATGCATAGATAATAAACAGCGAGTAGCAGCAGTGTACAAAACAAATGGGGGGGAGGGGGTCAATGTAATAGTCTGGCGGCCATTTGATTAATTGTTCAGCAGTCTTATGGCTTGGGGGTAGAAGCTGTTAAGGAGCCTTTTGGTCCTAGACTTGGTGCTCCGGTACCGCTTGCCATGCGGTAGCAGAGAAAACAGTCTATGACTTGAGGGACTGGAGTCTCTGACAATTTTATGGGTTTTCCTCTGACACCGCCTCTTATATACGTCCTGGATTGCAGGAAGCTTGGCCCCAGTGATGTACTGGGCTGTACGCACTACCCTCTGTAGTGCCTTACGGTCAGATGCCGAGCAGTTGCCATACCAGGCCCTGATGCAACCGGTCAGGATGCTCTCGATAGTGCAGCTGTATAACTTTTTGAGGATCTGGGGACCCATGCCAAATCTTTTCAGTCTCCTGAGGGGGAAAAGGTTTTGTCGTGCTTTCTTCACGACGGTCTTGTTGTGTTTGGACCATGATATATCGTTGGTGATGTGGATACCAAGGAACTTGAAAACGGTTGACCCGCTCCACTACAGCCATGTTGATGTTAATGGGGGCCTGTTCGGTCCGCCTTTTCCTGTAGTCCACGATCAGCTCCTTTGTCTTGCTCAGATTTAGGGAGAGGTTTTGGCACCACACTGCCAGGTCTCTGACCTCCTCCCTATTGGCTATCTCATCGTTGTCGGTGATCAGGCCTACCACTGTTGTGTCATCAGCAAACTTAATGATGGTGTTGGAGTTGTATTTGGCCACACAGTCGTGGGTGAACAGGGAGTACAGGAGGGGACTAAGTACACACCCCTGAGGGGCCCCAGTGTTGAGGATCAGCGTGGCAGACGTGTTGTTGCCTACTCTTACCACCTGGGGGCGGCCCGTCAGGAAGTACAGGATCCAGTTGCAGAGGGAGGTGTTTAGTCCCAGGGTCCTTAGCTTAGTGATGAGCTTCGTTGGCACTATGGTGTTGAACGCTGAGCTATAGTCAATGAACAGCATTCTCACATAGGTGTGTGTGTGTCTGTGTGTAACCCTGTTGTCTCTGTCAGTATGGTGAGGACCACCCCCAGAGACGTTGCAGCTATGAGTTCCTGCGTTCCATTACCCAGCAAGCAGTGCGTGTGGAACGCTCTCTGAGGCAAGGCGGGAACCCGCTCACAGCTGAGGTAATAAAACCCTATTCTGTTCTCTTTGTGTACTAAATAAAGGTCCAGAAAAGGTGACCATTAAATTCCCTTCTGCCTGTCTCCTCTCTTCCCAGGGGCAGTCTCTGTCTCCCTCAGCTGAGACCACTCTGGAGCAGCTGGCCCTGGTCACAGGCATCAGGACACCAAGCCACAGGTAACACACAAGAGAAGGATTGTATTAATATATATGTATTCATATATTACCAAAATTATATTAGCAGACATTAATCTAAGCGTGGTCTGGTCTCTTAGTGACAGGCTCCTGGAGTTCAAACAGAAGCTGATGGAACAGAGAGAGGCAGAGGAGGCCGCTAACGCCAAACCAGACAACACACACACAGAAACAGTGAACGGAAAGGAAGTGAAGACCCCTGAAAGAGAGGAAGAGGAGGATGGGGTAGTCCAGGAGACCACCAGTGAGGAGCTCCCAAAAGAGGTAGATCCAGAGAAGAACACAGCCGACAAACAGACAGTGGACGGCCATCAACTGGAGGCCAATGACTGGTCCGAAGATGTGGGCTCAGTAGTGAAGAGCATAGTAGTGGAGGAGGGCTCAGCAGTAGAGGGGTCAGCAGCAGAGAGTAAAGCAGTAGAGAGTGGAGCTGTAGTAGAATCCAGTGAGAGAGATGGAGATGAAGACAGAGCTGCCCCAGAGGCTGAGCAGCACACAGGGACAGAGGATGGAGAGGCAAACCTGATGGCTACAGAGGAAATGCAAACTGAGCCAGTCAGAGACTGTATAGAGGAGAGCCAGAGTCTGACACAAAATGGAGGTTTAGAATCGGAGGGAAACCAATCAGACAACGATGTGGAGGTAGCCAATGAGAAGCCAGGGTCAGATAAGGTCAGCGGTGTGAACGGAACGCCAAGCACCAGCAATGACCAATCAGAGCCTCAGGAGGTCTTTGCGAACAGGGACGCCTCGACGACCATCAGCCAAACAAAATAAACACTGGTCACAGCAGAGGGCGAGATGCTAGCTAATGGAACAATGGTGTCAGAGAGTGAAGACAGAGAGGGAGGGACCATCATAAGAGCCTAGTGGTTAGAGCATTGGACTAGTAACCGGAAGGTTGCAAGATCGAATCCCCGAGCTGACAAGGTAAAAATCTGTCGTTCTGCCACTGAACAAGGCAGTTAACCCACTGTTCCTAGGCCGTCATTGAAAATAAGAATTTGTTCTTAACTGACTTGCCTAGTTAAATAAAGGAAAAATAAAAAAATAAAATAAAAAAGAGCAAATGACCATAGAGAGGAGTCATAGGACAGACAGGCAGCTGCCAACAAGGCGGTAACTTATTAACGGTGCTGTTGATTCAGCTGGATCAGAATCTTTAGAGCAGAGAGCTGTGGAGGATGAGATGAAAAACAAAAGCAGAAAGAGAATATAGAAGTGTACCATTGTCCTTGACCTGGTGGTTTCTTTACTGATACTGGGAGAGGGCTACACTTTGTGTTGCTTTTTTTCAATATTAAACATTTTACTCTTGACTGTTAAACAAACCAGTGTTTTTCTTACTGCTGTTGTCTAATTTAGTTACAGATAAATCAACTTGTTATAACAGCATAAAACTGAATGTTTACACTTACACAACTGAACCAAAATAATAAAAACATTGGGAAAAAGAGGCAGTCTGGTAATTGTTCTTTTTTGTTTATTCTTCCTCCAAATTTGATAACATACATACATTCCACAGATCAACAAACACACACAGGTCCACAGCACTCACACACTTCTGCCAGATTTTCCGACTGTGGAAGTGAATCAGACTTGGCTTACGTCCAGTATCCACCATCCTATCCAGGGTTTTTCCTGGATCAAAAAGGGGCTTAGGGGTGGGCGTGGTTTGCCGTAGTAATGAGCACAGATGACCGTCGGCGTGGCTACATTTTAGAGGACCCTATCTTGGTGCTGTATCGAAAAGTAAGACAATTTCCTGCAATTCTACAAATTTCTCCATGGAGCGGAGAATGTTTTTGGCAGTTTTAAAGCTAATTTCCTGGATTTCTATATATTCTGCCATGGAGCTGAGAGAAAATGTTGCAGTTTTAAAGCTAGTTTCCTGCAATTCTATGCATTTCACCATGGATAATGCTGTGTTCTTTTGTTCAAACATAATAACAAAAGGAATACTGCTAAATTCATTGTTTTTGGAATTTTCAATTCTCCCTGTCTAGCTTTTATTTTGGTGATTGTTAGTTCTCAAAGATTATATTATTTAAAAAATATATATGTTCATTGACTTTTCTACATACTTTATATCTAGTTTTAGTTTAAGTTTAAACTTAACTCGTTTTTCCACCCTGAAAATAAATTTACCCCAAAAAGAAAATGTCCCACCAAAGGATTACAAGGGGGGAAAAAATCCTTGTTATCCTCTCATTTCACTGGGAACCACAGAGACCACAATGACTCCTTCATCCTCCACCTCTCTCATCTCTGTGGGCCTCTGTATGATCTCCAGATCGGGGCAGTGTTGGTATTGGGGCTCTGGTGCTTCCCCCCAGGTGGATTGTGGGAGGTTGCAGAGGCTGCTGGGCTTGAAGGTGATGAGGGCAGTGTCATTGAAGATGTCCAGGAGTCGGGACGGGCATGGAAGGGGCCACTCCTCACACACACACACAGCCTGACACACACAGGGGGGTTAAGGGTCAAATACCTCCATAGACAGTGTAGCTATATGTAGCTATACTGCATTTCTATTGTATATCTATTTTCTAATGACACTGTACTTAGTTTCAAAGGATACGTGTGCTATGTAGCTGTAGTCTCTCTTGAGTTCTCTCTGAATCATCCTGAAGAAAAGACAATCGTTAGAGGATCACACACACACACACATACACACACATACACACACACATACACACACCTGTCCTGTATGCCTGCAAAGCTGTTTCCTATGATAGTCAGTAGAGGCAGTGCATCTCTACTCCAGTTCTTCCACAGCAGGTTGTTGTAGAGAGCCTTCCCACAATGCATCAGGTAGAAAAGAGTTGGCCTCGACACTGCTCGCTTCCCCTCCTGATGACATCACACACATGAATACAATAGTACTTCATTAGTCCATCTCCAGAGACAAAAATTGTGTTCTGTATTTCTTCTACACACACCTCGTTCTCAGTCAGCACGGTGAGGCCAAGCTGTCTCAGTATCTCCATCTCCCCTGAGGAAAACACAGGGTCGTACACACTGCACTGCTCCATAGGGATCTAGACAGGAATACAGTATACATTACATACAGTATAGTACGGAATATAGGGTCGATTAAGGCAGCCCTCCACACCTCTCTGATTCAGAGGTGTTGGGTAAAATGTGGAAGACACATTTCAGTTGAATGCATTCAGTTGTACAACTGACTAGGTATCCCCCTTTTCCATTACACACTGCACTTCTTCATGGGAATCTAGAGTGGGACAGGAGGAATACAGTGAAGCCGTGTCTTTAGGCCGTGTCTTAGGTCTTGAGAGAGAGAGCGAGTACCTGTAGTGACTCCAGAATCAATAGCAGCATAGCTAGTTGGTAACGAGCTGTCACACAGGAAGAGAAGGAGCCCAGACCATAACACACACACTCCAGTGGGCCGCTAGGGGCCTCCCGGGCCCGGTCCCCACCCTCAGGTCCTGGGTCAGAGCCTGCTGCTGGGTCCCCTCTAACCTCTGGGGAGTCTGCCTTAGCCACAGCCGTCAGTCGATCTGAGAAAGGAAGGAACTCTATTACCATAGTGTTTACACTTATCCAATTCTTTCAGGTTTAGTGTGTCGCTATTGGTAGAGGCTGGAAGTTATGGGACTGGCCAACTGGGACCGGATACGGAACAAGATTATCCATTCGAGTTCTGTTACGCACCTCTCCACTCAAACCAGAAGTCTGCACACCTCAGTTCAGCCCTACAGTGGGAGAAATAAAGCAACATAGTTATATTTTTGTGTCAACTGCTGTGATTAGATAGGCCTACTGTCCACCTTTGTACAATACAGTACATTGAATGACATATGGGAACAGTCAGGATAATCCTTGATTTTAATAGCTTTGTTCTTCTTACATGGTTTCTGTGATCCTTTGTTTGGTCCTGTCTGTGTCCACAGCGTCGGCGTGTCCAGGTTCATGACAGGCCGTGTGAGGAATCTTCCCTCTGCGGCCTGCTCCCTTCCGTCGCCGGGCCACCTGCCACTCCTCACCGCTGTTCGGCATCTGGAATAGTTCGCTTATCTACATCCACACAACAGCTCACCTAACCAACACAGGTATTAGACTCATTAATTTATGATAATGATACTGTCACTAATTGTGTTATCGTAGGGAGAATTAATAAAACAAAAGTTAGTAGCTAGTATTTCTGGCAACACAAGGGGGACTGTTTTGAAAGTTACGCACGCAAACCCATTTTGCTTCCGGTGTAATATTTGTCAAGGGGAAGTACTTGGGGTTTCGTCTTCGTTACAATGCTAGCTAGATAGCGGTACACATTGTCCATATATTTTTGCGTTCATCGATAGTTGCAACAACTGAGCAGTTCAGGTAAGTAATTAAGTTCAATTTACTTTCCTAGACATGTAAATCGAGCTGGTCCCTCCAACAACGCATAGCCAGAGCAGGAAACCTGCTGTCCCATGACGACGTTAGACTAACTTAGCTAGTTTGGTAGCTAGAATTAATATATAACTAGCTAACAGTATATAGATCTAAATCAGCTTTATCAATGTCAACTTGTATATTCTGCATGCTAACAGGGTCATATCACTTCAGTTGTTTCGCCATAAAGCCTATGCCATAAAGCAAGCAAGTCCAGACAATAAATATCAAACGTTAACGTTACTACTTTCTAAAAAGTGTAGTCCATAGAATGTATAGTGTATGCGCTACCTACGTTTTAATCATCCATATGAGGAAGTGACTGGGTAATTTCTGTTAACTATTCCTTAACGATGAAGGCTTGAATAACTGTTTTCTTCTCAGAGACCCAGCCATGTCTATGTCCCACCTGTACGGACGGCAGGGAGAGGAGGAGGATGAGGGGGTGGAGGTAGAGAAGTTTGAGGTGACAGAATGGGACCTGGCCAATGAGTTTAACCCGGAGCGCCGCAGACACAGACAGACCAAAGAAGAGGCCGTCTATGGCATCTGGGCAGAGAGGGGAGACTCCGATGATGAGAGACCCAGCTTCGGAGGGAAGAGGTAGGAGGCTGGTTCCTGTACACTCTCCACCTGATAAAATGCTGATGACTAAACTACACACACATTCAGAAAGAGGAGACGGTGGCAGAGATGGATGTCACAATCTCATGGTCTTCATTGGGTCTGTGTCTACTCTTAATCCCAGGTCTAAGGACTACTCTGCCCCTGTGAGTTTTGTGAGTGCTGGGCTGCGCAAGTCTGCAGCAGAGGAGAAGCAACAGCAGCAGATAGGTGGAGGGTCAGATGACTCTGACAATGACAACACTCCTCCTGCCCAACCCCCTCCCCGCGACACTGCACCTAAGAAACTGCAGACGGTAGGTGTGTGTGGTGTGTGTTTTATGGGACCTTGAAGGAGCATTAGGTTCTGTGAATCAAAGGTTCAACACAGACTCACGTATTAATGACCAATAGACAGAATTATTAGGAGGATTGATTTTTGTCGTACTTGCATGGTTAACTCTGTCTTAACCTCTTCTGTCTGATTTCTCCAGGGCGGTAATTTCCGTGGCAATAGCCAGTCCCAGAGGACGGGGTTTGCGGCCGGTATCCGAGCTGGAGGAGACTTGGGCACTTGGGAGAAACACACCAAGGGGATTGGCCAGAAACTCCTCCAGAAGATGGGCTATGTACCAGGGAAAGGACTGGGGAAGAACGCCCAGGGTGGGTATGAGA
Organism: Salvelinus alpinus; assembly: GCF_045679555.1. Classification (NCBI taxonomy): domain Eukaryota; kingdom Metazoa; phylum Chordata; class Actinopteri; order Salmoniformes; family Salmonidae; genus Salvelinus; species Salvelinus alpinus. The sequence goes on along the minus strand of NC_092090.1, from coordinate 71,129,652 downwards.
GAGAGAGCATGAGAAAGAGGGGAATTCTGCTAATTCTTCTGTTAAGTTTCAAATGTCCTCTGTCGAATGCTGCCTCTCTCCTCAGATCTGACCTCTGAACCCTCTCTCCTAAGGTATTTTGAACCCCATCGAGGCGAAGCTTCGGAAGGGAAAGGGGGCGGTGGGCGCCTACGGCAACGAGAGAACCAAACAGTCACTACAGGACTTCCCTGTGGTTGACTCCGAGGAGGAGGAGGAGAAGGTAGCTCTCTCTTTCTGTTTCTCCCCATCCTCAACCACTTCTGTAGTCTGCGCACAGATCTGAAAGGGACTGGTTAGGTATAAACAATGCAGTGATGACCTTTCCACTATATTCCGGTCTCCTATTCGGTCCTTTTAGATTTGTGAGCACAACATCTGTACCTGGTTTAATGATGTATGCCTTTGCTCGCCTGAGGTAGAGTATCTCATGATAAGCTATAGACAACTCTAGGTAGATAGTGTCTTCATCTGTATTTTTCGTAGCTGTTTACATACCACCACAGACTGAGGCTGGCACTAAGACCGCACTCAATGAGCTGTATTCCGCCACAAGCAAACAGGAAAACGCTCACCCAGAGGCGGTGCTCCTAGTGGCCGGGGACTTTAATGCAGGGAAACTTAAATCGGTCTTACTAAATTTCTATCAACATGTTAAATGTGCAACCAGAGGGAAAAAACTCTGGACCACCTTTACCCCACACACAGAGATGCATACAAAGCTCTCCCTCGCCCTCCATTTGGCAAATCTGACCATAATTCTATCCTCCTGATTCCTGCTTACAAGCAAAAATGTAAGCAGGAAGCAACAGTGACTCGATCAAATAAAAAAGTGGTCAGATGACGCAGATGTTAAGCTACAGGACTATTTTGCTAGCACAGACTGGAACATGTTCCGGGATTCTTCCGATGACATTGAGGAGTACACCACATCGATCACTGGCTTTATCAATAAGTGCATCGAGGACGTCGTCCCCACAGTGACTGCCGCTTTCAAGGAGCGGGACTCTAACCCGGAAGCTTATAAGAAATCCCACTATGCCCTCCGAACCATCAAACAGGCAAAGCGTCAATACAGGACTTAGATCGAATCGTACTACACCGGCTCAGACGCTCGTCGGATGTGGCAGGGCTTGCAAACCATTACAGACTAGAAAGGGAAGCACAGCCGAGAGCTGCCCAGTGACAGGAGCCTACTAGACGAGCTAAACTACTTCTATGCTCGTTTCTAGGCAAATAACACTAAAACATGCATGAGAGCACCAGCTGTTCCGGGAAGACTGTGATCACGCTCTCCGCACCCGATGTGAGTAAGACCTTTAAACAGGTCAACATTCACAAGGCCGCAGGGCCAGACGGATTACCAGGACATGTACTGCAAGCATGCGCTGACCAACTGGCATGTGTCTTCACTGACATTTTCAACCTCTCCCTGTCTGACTCTGTAATACCAACATGTTGTAAGCAGACCACCATAGTCCCTGTGGCCGTGAACACTAAGGTAACCTGCCTAATTGACTACCGACCCGTAGCACTCATGTCTGGAGTCATGAAGTGCTTTGACAGGCTGGTCATGGCTCACATCAACACCATTATCCCATAAACCCTAGACCCACTCCAGTTTGCATAACGCCCTAACAGATCCACAGATGATGCAATCTCCATTGCACTCCACACTGCCCTTTCCCACCTGGACAAAAGCGCCACATAGGACACCTATGTGAGAATGCTATTCATTGACTACAGCTCAGTATTCAACACCATAGTGCCCTCAAAGCGCATCAATAAGCTAAGGACCCTGGGACTAAATACCTCCCTCTGCAACTGGATTCTGGACTGCCTGACGGGCCGCCCCCAGGTGGTAAGGGTAGGTAACAACACATCCGCCGCACTGATCCTCAACACAGGGGCCCCTCCTGTACTCCCTGTTCACTCATGACTGCACGACTCCAACACCATTAAGTTTGCTGATGACACCACAGTGGTAGGCCTGATCACCGACAACGACGAGACAGCCTATGGGGAGGAGGTCAGAGACCTGGCCGTGTCGTACCAGGACAAAACCTCTCCCTCAACGTGATCAAGACAAAGGAGATGATTGTGGACTACAGGAAAAAGAGTACTGAGCACGCCCCCATTCTCATTGACGGGGCTGTAGTGGAGCAGGTTGAGAGCTTCAAGTTCCTTGGTGTCTACATCACCAACAAACTAACATGGTCCAAGCACACACAGACAGTTGTGAAGAGGGCACGACAAAACCTATTCCTCCTCAGGAGACTGAACAAATTTGGCATGGGTCCTCAGATCCTCAAAAGGTTCTACAGCTGCACCATCGAGAGCATCCTGACGGGTTGCATCACTGCCTGGTATGGCAACTGCTCAGCCTCCGACCGCAAGGCACTACAGAGGGTAGTATGTACGGCCCAGTACATCACTGGGGCAAAGCTTCCTGCCATCCAGGACCTCTATACCAGGCGGTGTCAGAGGAAGGCCCTAAAAATTGTCAAAGACTCCAGCCACCCTAGTCATAGACTGTTCTCTCTGCTACCGCATGGCAAGTGGAACTGGAGCACCAAGTCTAGGCCCAAGAGGCTTCTAAACAGCTTCTACCCCCAAGCCATAAGACTCCTGAACATCTAATAAATGGCTACCCAGACTATTTGCATTGCCCCCCCCCCCCAATTTTACAATGCTGCTACTCTGTATAGTCACTTCAATAACTCTACCTACATGTACATCGACTAACCGGTGCCCCCACACATTAACTCTGTACCGGTACCCCCCTCTATATAGTCTCGCTATTGTTATTTTACTGCTGCTCTTTAATTACTTTAATTTCTTAATCTTATTTGTACTGCATTGTTGGTTAGGGGCTCGTAAGTAAGCATTTCACTGTAAGGGATATTCGGCGCATGTGACTAATACAATTTGATTTAACATACCTTTATCCCCCTTTTTCTAGGAGTTCCAGAGGGAGCTAGGTCAGTGGCGTAGGGACCCTGCAGGTGGTGGAGGGAAGAAGAAACCAAAGTATTCCTACAGGACTGTAGAGGAGCTGAAGGCTAAAGGCAAGCTAGCTGGACGGACCACACAGACACCCGCTGGAGAACTGGCTCAGGTCAAGGTGGGGGACACGCGCGCGCACACGCACACACACACACACACACACACACACACACACAGTTACACATTTAAGTATCCAGAAACTGATTTAAACGCTTGAATTTTATAATTTAAGAAGAAAAAAAATGCTCCCCCTCTCTCTCTAGGTGATAGATATGACAGGCAGGGAACAGAAGGTGTATTACAGCTACAGTCAGATGACTAACAAACTCAGTGTACCAGAGGAGGCTCCACTGAGCGTGGCCACACGTGAGCAGAAGACGTCTGGCTTTGCCCTGCCAGAGCTGGAACACAACCTGCAACTACTGATCGACCTGACTGAACAAGACATACTACAGGTAGCCCCTAACCCCTAGGATACACAACTTTCTGCTTCTGAGACAACACATCTCACCAATTACTATAACACTATTTCCAGAGAGTTCAGAAACTCATATAAACTCACAATATATTCCCCTGTCTGTCTGTAGTCCTCACGGCGTCTGCAGCATGAGCGTGATGTGGTGGTGACTCTAAGCCACGAGAGCTCCGGTCTGCAGACGAGGATCGGGACGGAACGGGATGCCATCCAGAGGCTAGAGGCAGTACTGCAGCTGGTGGATCGCTTTCAGAGCGGGGAGACTGCACCTGGGGTAGGACCCAGCCTGCAGGTACACACATGTTTGTGCTCTCTCAGGACAGGTCATTGTTGAAGATGGAGAATAACAGTGGTCCCAGTATTGAACCTTGTGGTACAAACTTTTCTTTATTGTATTTTACTCCGTCTTTCTCTCTCTAGGAGTGTGCTGGCGTTTTTGAGACTCTACAGAGTGAGTTCTATGAGGAGTACAAGACTTTAGGTTTGGGAGATCTGGCTGCAGCTGTAGTACATCCACTACTCAGAGAGAAACTACGCACATGGGATCCTCTCAAGGTACACACACACACTCCCTTGCGTGCTCCACCTTTTAGTTGTGGAAGCACCACCAAGTGCATGAAAACACTTGCATGTACTCCTAGTTCCCTCCACTCCTGCTGGAGTCCTGCTGTTTGTGCTGTTTGTCTGTAGGACAGTTCATATGGTCTGGAGGAGGTGGGTCAGTGGCGAGCCATTCTGGAGTCTGATCAGCTTCACCACGCCAACGCCCCTGAAGCACACATGGACCCCTACCACAGGTAAATCAATACCACTTCACACCTCAGAGGTGTGTGTCTGTGTGTGCACAGTGGGCAAATGGGAAAAATACCAGAATGTCAGCCTTATGCGAGTGAATATAACGTGTATGTGTGTGTGTGTGTGTGTGTGTGTGTGTGTTCAGGCTGCTGTGGGAGGTGTGGATCCCTGTGCTGCGAGTGTGTGTGTCAGGGTGGCAGCCTCGTATGGTAGGACCCATGGTGGACTGTGTGGAGGTCTGGGCCCCTCTGCTGCCCCTCTGGATACTAAACCACCTCCTGGAACAACTCCTCTTCCCCAGGCTGCAGAGAGAGGTAGAATCACACACGCATCAGCGCTATACCAGTGATACAAAGATGAAGTCTCGTGATGTGGTGCCAAGCTTTCTGTTAAGGAAGAAACATTTCACAACTGTAAAGTAGTTTGGTCTTGGTGGGGTAGCTCAAAGCGTCACTTTTTTCTACGCAGAATCATAAATATCATGAATGCACTCATACTACCCCCACTAACCCCACCCCTTCTCTTTCATAGGTGGATAGCTGGAACCCCCTGACCGACACAGTGCCCATCCACTCCTGGCTCCACCCCTGGCTGCCTCTGCTCCAATCACGGCTGGAGCCTCTCTACCCGCCCATCCGCAGTAAACTGGCCAATGCGCTGCAGCGCTGGCACCCGAGTGACGGCTCCGCCCGCCTCATCCTCCAACCATGGAGAGACGTGTTCACGCCCGGTGCCTGGGAGGCCTTCATGGTCAAAAACATAATCCCTAAACTAGGTAAACATACACACACTTACCGTCAGTGGCCCCTGAAGCCAGCTGAATGACACTACGCCCTGTGCGTCCCAAATGTCACCCTCTTCCCAAGATATAGTGCACTACTTATGACCAGACTTTGTCAAAAGTAGTGCACTATAAAGTACATGGGGTGCCAAAATGTGGACGCAGACAAATATTACTGGATAGTAGAACAGTAGTTTCTTACTTCCTACTCTCCTTCCCTACAGCTCTGTGTCTGGGGGAGCTGGTAATAAATCCTCACCAGCAGCAGATGGAGCCGTTCAATTGGGTGTTGGACTGGGAGGGCATGCTGTCTCCCTCCAGCCTCGTATCACTGCTGGACAAACACTTCTTCTCCAAGTGGCTACAGGTATGTATGTGTGTGAGAGAGCACAGAGGTTGTGCTTAATGACAATTGACTTACTCCTGATGTGTTTACCTGTGCTGTTTTTTTAGACCTAAATAGTCTGTAAATGTTCATAACTATGCAGAGATAATTGATTTGTGTGTTTGTCTGTTTGTGTAGGTGCTGTGTTCGTGGCTCAGTAACAGTCCTAACTATGAGGAGATTACAAAGTGGTACCTGGGCTGGAAGTCCATATTCAGTGATGCTGTTCTGGCTCAGCCACTCGTTAAGGACAAGTTCAACGAAGCTCTGGACATCATGAACCGCGCTGTCTCCTCTGGCCTTGGTTCGTATTACACACACACACACAGTTCCAACCAACATGAATTGATCACCGACCTTTGGCATAGGTTAATATGATACACACGCACCCTTCTCTTTCTGCAGGTGGGGGGTACATGCAGCCTGGTGCCCGTGAGAACATAGCATACCTCACACACACAGAGCGTCGTAAAGACTTCCAGTACGAGGCTCTGCAGGAGCGCCGGGATGCTGAGAGCGTGGCGCAGCGAGGCATCGGTGCCAGCCTGCCCACCAACTTCAAAGACCTGATCCAGACCAAGGCTGAGGAGAACAACATTGTCTTCATGCCGCTGGTTGCCAAACGCCACGAGGGCAAACAGCTGTACACCTTTGGACGTATCGTCATCTACATAGACAGAGGAGTGGTCTTCGTACAGGGAGAGAAGACCTGGGTCCCTACGTCCCTACAGAGTCTCATAGATATGGCCAAGTGATAGAGGGAGTACATAGAGATGGAGATAAGGTGAATGCTGTGTAGAGGCAGCACACTTGTCGTTTGTAATAAGTTTGATATTCAGCTGGTGATCACTGAAATATGTAATTGGAACCATGAATAAATGATTTGACTTTCTACATAAGTTATTTTTTGTTGTAGACTCACCGCTGCAAGCCAAGAGTGTTCCTCGTAGGAGTTTAAATTACTTGGCTGTAAAATCACGATAACCAAAATAGGCATTTTGGCTGACTGAAACCCATTTTTTTTTACCTTTATTTAACTAGGCAAGTCCATTAAAAACAAATTATTTACAATAACGGCCTGCCCCAGACGACACTGGGCCAATTGTGCGCCGCCCTATGGGACTCTCAATTATGGCTGGTTGTGAGACAGCCTGGAATTGAACCAGGGTCTGTAGGGACACCTCTAGCACTGAGATGCAGTGTCTTACACCGCTTTGCCACTCAGGAGTTCTGTTCTCACTAGAAGTTGTGCAACAGTGGTAGGTAGGCAAACATACATAAGGGCTCCCGAGTTGTGCAGCGGTCTAAGGCACTGCATCTCAGTGCTAGCGTCGTCACTACAGACACCCTGGTTCAAATCCAGCTGTGATTGGGAGTCCTATAGGGCGGCGCTCAATTGGCACAGTGTCATCCGGGTTAGGCCATCATTGTAAACAAGAATTTGTTCTTAACTAACTTACCTAGTTAAATAAAGGTTCATTATTAAAGACAATGAACTAGCTGAGGCGCGGGACTCCAGTACCCTAGATGGCGGTATGCCTCACTAATGTACCTGCTGCCGTGACCAACGAAGAAGACTGTTACCCATAGTGCTTTGCGTTGGAACTGGAAACTACGAGTTTAATGGACAAATGAACGTTGATTTAGTTTTCCGTATTTTATATCGTTTTGGTGAGTATATTGTGTGTGGTGCCTGCAATATTTGTTATTACTACTTTGATAGCTAGCTTGTACATTTACTAGCAACACCATCGTTATAAAAAATATTTGCCATTTTGGCCAGATCATAGATATAGAGGACTCATCGTGGATAACTCATTTTGGCATGGACATAGTCACATATTGCCTGGAAACCCGATATTGAATTCTACGTCGGCAGCATTGAGCGTTTGAATCAGGAAAGTTTCCTCATGACCTCTACAAAGCCTCCACTTTACCTGTTGTCCGACCATGCGGTTGGCCCTTTTGGCGGTAGGAATGTAAGACTATCCACAGATTTGTAATTACATCAACGTTTCAAAGCGCTGGGTGCAAGTGCGTTCAGAGTTATCATCTGAAACATGCGCAGAAGCATGTAAACACGTGCACGGCGCATGCTTCAGGTGCTATACATTTGAATGCATCAGAATCACAGCATTAATGCAAATTAATTACTTAAAAATCATACAATGTGATTTTCTATATTTTTGTTTTATATTCCGCCTCTCACAGTTGAAGTGTACCTATGACAAAGCATGTAGAGGTCTGTAATTTTTATAAGTAGGAAAACCTGCAAAATCGGCAGTGTATCAAATACTTATTCTCCCCACTGTATATCCACAGTAAAATGAGTCCTATATCGACATAACCTGAAAGGCCACTCAGCAAGGAAGAAACCACTGCTCCAAACCCACCATAAAAGAGCCAGTCTACGGTTTGCAACTGCACATGGGGACAAAGATCGTACTTTTGGAGAAATGTCCTCTGGTCGGATGAAACAAAAATAGAACTGTTTGGCCATAATGACCATCGTTATGTTTGGAGGAAAAAAGGGGAAGCTTGCAAGCCGAAAAACACCATCCCAAACGTGATGCATGGGGGTGGCAGCATCATGTTGTGGGTGTGCTTTGCTGCAGGAGGGACTGGTAAATAGAAATAAATGGCTTTATGAGGAAAGAAAATTGTGTGGATATATTGAAGCAACATCTCAAGACATCAGTCAGGAAGTTAAAGCTTGGTCGCAAATGGGTTTTCCAAATGGACAATGACCCCAAGCATACTTCCAAAGTTGTGGCAAAATGGCTTAAGGACAACAAAGTCAAGGTATTGGAGTGGCCATCACAAAGCTCTGACCCCAATCCCATAGGAAATTTGTGGGCAGAACTGAAAAAGCGTGTGCGAGCAAGGAGGCCTACAAACCTGACTCAGTTACACCAGCTCTGTCAGGAGGAATGGGCCAAAATTCACCCAACTTATTGTGGGAAGCTTGTGGAAGGCTACCCAAAACGTTTGACCCAAGTTAAACAATTTAAAGGCAATGCTACCAAATACCAATTCAGTGTCTGTAAACTTCTGACCCACTGGGAATGTGATGAAAGAAATAAAAGCTGAAATAAATCATTCTCTCTACTATTATTCTGACATATCACATTATTAAAAGAAAGTAGGGATCCAAACTGACATAAGACAGGGAATTTTTACTTGGATTAAATGTCAGGAATTGTGAAAAACTGAGTTTAAATGTATTTGGCTAAGGTGTAGGTAAACATCCGACTTGAACTGTACAAGTATTCAGACCCTTTACTCAGTACTTTGAAGCACATTTGGCAGCGATTACAGCTTCAAGTCTTCCTGGATATGACGCTACAAGCTTGGCACACCTGTATTTCAGGAGTTTCTCACATTTCTTCTCTGCAGATCCTCTCAAGCTCTGTCAGGTTGGATGGGGAGCGTCGCTGCACAACTATTTTTTGGTTTTTCCAGAGATGTTAGATCGAGCTCTGGCTGGGCCACTCAAGGACATTTCAGAGACTTGTTCCGAAGCCACTCCTACGTTGTCTTGGCTGTGTACTTAGGGTCATTGTCTTGTTGGAAGTTGAGCCTTCGCCCCGGTCTGAGGTCCTGGGCACTCTGGAGCAGGTTTTCATCAAGTATCTCAGGACTTTGCGTCAATCATCCTTCCCTCGATCCTGACTAGTCTCCCAGTCCCTGCCACCACCACCATGCTTCACCGTAGGGATTGTGCCAGGTTTCCTCCAAAAGTGACGCTTGACATTCAGTCCGAAGTGTTCAGTATTGGTTTCATCAGACCAGAGAATCTTTTTTCTCATTGTCCGAGAGTCTTTTATGTGCTTTTGGCACATTCCAAGCGGGCTGTCATTTGCCTTTTACTGAGGAGTGGCTTCCATCTGGCCACTCTACCATAAAGGCCTGATTGGTGGAGTGCTGCAGAGATGGTTGTCCTTCTGGAAGGTTCTCCCATCTCCACAGAGGAACTCTGGAGCTCTCTGAGTGACCATCAGGTTCTTGGTCACCTTCCTGACCAAATTTATTTATATAGCCCTTCTTACATCAGCTGATATCTCAAAGTGCTGTACAGAAACCAAGCCTAAAACCCCAAACAGCAAGCAATGCAGGTGTAGAAGCACGGTGGCTAGGAAAAACTCCCTAGAAAGGCCAAAACCTAGGAAGAAACCTAGAGAGGAACCAGGCTATGAGGGGTGGCCAGTCCTCTTCTGGCTGTGCTGGGTGGAGATTATAACAGAACATGGCCAAGATGTTCAAATGTTCATAAATGACCAGCATGGTCAAATAATAATAATCACAGTAGTTGTCGAGGGTGCAACAAGTCAGCACCTCAGGAGTAAATGTCAGTTGGCTTTTCATAGCCGATCATTGAGTATCTTTACCACTCCTGCTGTCTCTAGAGAGTTGAAAACAGCAGGTCTGGGACAGGTAGCATGTCCGGTGAACAGGTCAGGGTTCCATAGCTGCAGGCAGAACAGTTGAAACTGGAGCAGCAGCTCGACCAGGTGGACTGGGGACAGCAAGGAGTCATCATGCCAGGGCTCAGGTCCTGGCATGAGAGAGAAAGAAAGAGAGAGAAAGAAAGAGATTTAGAGAGAGCATACTTAAATTCATACAGGACACTGGATAAGACAGGAGAAGTACTCCAGATATAACAGACTGACCCTAGCCCCCCGACACAAACTACTGCAGCATAAATACTGGAGGCTTCTCCCAGACCAAGGCCCTTCTCCCCCGATTGCTCAGTTTGGCCGGACAGCCAGCTCTTGGAAGAGCCTTGGTGGTTCCAATCTTAAGAATGATGAAGGCCACTGTGTTCTTGGGGACCCTCAATGCTGTAGAAATGTTTTTGTACCCTTCCCCAGATCTGTGCCTTGAGACAATCCTGTCTCGGAGCTCTATTGACAATTCCTTCAACCTCATGGCTTGGTTTTTGCTTGACATACACTGTCAACTGTTGGACCTTATATGGACAGGTGTGTGCCTTTCTAAATCATGTCCAATCAACTGAATTTAACAAAGGTGGACTCCAATCAACTCGTAGAAATCTCACGGATGATCAATGAAAACAGGATGCACCTGAGCTCAATTTCGAGTCTCATAGCAAAGGCTCTAAATGCTTATGTAAATAAGATATTTTAGTAATTTTTTGTTGACATTTGCAGAAATGTCTAAAAACCTGTTTTCACTTTGTCATTATGGGGTATTGAGAAAAAACATAAATTTAATCATTTTTAGAATAGGGCTGTAACAATGTGTAAAAAAGGGGTGTGAATACTTTCCGAATGCACTGTAAATCTGACTTTATTCATGTGAGTAATCCAGGAATGTTACGTGTTAATTGACACGAACGCCAATGGCAAAATTTCTTCTGATCTCCTCCTCACCACTATTGCCATTGAGGGTTTCCACCATGCTTCCGTTGTCAACTGGGTGGGGATTTCTATAGGTTGTACAGACACTATAATGGCACAGATATAAAGGCAAGTGCTCTATCTCTATGGGCCAGAGATGCAGTACTTATGAGATAGGAATCTCCATTGGATTTGAATTAATCCCCATTATGTACGTTGCCCGTACATTGTCAATGGGCTGTGCAGTGCATTCTGGGTACAATCCTGCAAAGAAAGCACTCCTTCAAGGAGTGAATGGGAGTCAATTGGGTGCAAGCACAAAAACCCAACATGAGCATGAATTACGTGAACTAGAAGCTCAACATTACAAATATTTTCTGAGATTAGAGATAATTAATTCTCTGTAATGTCACGATTTCAAAGCTATACGACATGTACTTTCGAGGAGAATATGCATGTTTCTCGACTATCTCGTACTTTTAAATGGATTGTGTGCCGATTATCTTAGCAACTGCGTTACGCAGCATGACAATGAACGTGATTGGTTGACAGTCTGCTGGGTGGGGCATTATACGTTTCTCCGTTCATTGTCCATTGTTTTCTGTATTTAGTGTCCTCTGACGTTCACAAGCCATGTCTGACGCCCTGAAGAAGCGCAAGTCGAAAGTGCTCCGCAGCGAGACGGGAACACCGGAGGGGAAATGCGGCCGCGGAGAGGGGGACCAGGTGAGCACTAGTCTCTAGTCACTGGTACATCTCTAGACAGACGGGTTACCTTCCACAATATACCAATGGTGCTGTTGTCTGGGTTTTCAAAACTAGGTGAGCAAAGGAGTGGACAGCAGATACGGGTGGGCGGGCGCAAGTTGAGAACTGTAGGACGAGGGGAGGCAGAGGAGTATAGAGAGAGGAGGGGAGGGAGCGTTACTGAAATTGACTGTGTTTTTTTTCAGGACATACGTGTGTACAGTGAGGAGGTGGAGCTGGATGGCAGGGACCCTGAAGAGGACTACAAGCAGTATAAACTGACCTGTGAAGCTCTGGCAAAACTGATGAACGACATCCAGGAGCTGAAAGCCAACGGTGCCAAGGATGGGGTGAGACACACTGTCAGAAAATGAGTGTCCTATACAATCAGACGCTACTCTGTCTTTTAAGCGAATTGCTCTGACCCACATGATGTCTGCCCTTCCCTCCAGTGTGCTGAGGTAGAGGAGAAGAGGATGCAGAGCTGTATCCACTTTATGAGCCTGAAGAAACTCAACCGCCTGGCTCACATGAGACTGAAGAGGGGGAGAGACCAGACACACGAGGTACATATACAGCGAGGTCCAAAAGTATTTGGACAATAGCAAGGTTTCCATCCAGTTGGCGACAAATTTTCATGCGAATATTCTAGAATCCACATAAAGAAAATACGCTTATTTTCCAATCAGGAGTGGGTTGACACCAAATGGACTTGTTGCGGGTAAGAATCAGTGCATGATGACTTATTGAACACAATGTACTTTTTCACTTAAAAATCTAAAGTTCAATGTGTTACCATCACATTTTCAACTATACAGATACACGACATGGCCAAAAGTGTGTGAACACCTGCTCGTCGAATATCTCATTCCAAAATCATGGGCATTAATATAGAGTTGCTGTTATAACAGCCTACACTCTTCTGGAAAGGCTTTCCACTAGATGTTGGAACATTGCTGCTGGGACTTGCTTCCATTCAGCCACGAGCTGTAGTGAGGTAAGGCACTGGTGTTGGGTAATTAGGCCTGGCTCGCAGTCGGCGTTCAAATTCCTCCCAAAGGTGTTCGATGAGGTAGAGGTCAGGGCTCTGTGCAGGCCATTCAAGTTCTTCCACACTGATTTCGACAAACCATTTCGTATGGACCTTGCTTTGTGCACAAGGGCATTGTCATGCTGGAACAGGAAAGGGACTTCCCCAAACTGTTGCCACAAAGTTGGAAACACAGAATCGTTTAGAATGTCCAGAATCGTCTATGCTGTAGCGTAAAGATTTCCCTTCACTGGAACTAAGAGGCCTAGCCCAAACCATGAAAAACAGCCCCTGACCATTATTCCTCCTCCACCAAACTTTACAGTTGTCACTATGCATTCGGGCAGGTAGCGTTCTCCTAGAATCCGCCAAACCCAGATTCTTCCGTCCGACTGCCAAATAACTTATTTCCACTGCTCCAGAGTCCAATTGCGGCGAGCTTTACACCATTCCAGCCGATGCTTGGCATTGCGCATGGTGATATTAGACTTGTGTGTGGCTGCTCGGCCATGGAAACCCGTTTCATGAAGCTCCTGACAAACAGTTATTGTGCTGATGTTGCTTCCAGAGGCAGTTTGGATCTCGATAGTGAGTGTTGTAACAGAGGACAGACCGTTTTTAAGTGCTACGCGCTTCAGCGTTTTGGTACCCTTCCCCAGATCTGTGCCTCAATACAATCCTGTCTCGGAGCTCTACAGACAATTCCTTTGACCGCATGGCTTGGTTTTTTCTCTGACATGCACTGTCAACTGTGGGACCTTATATAGACTGGTATTTGCCTTTCCAATTTTTTTCATTTTATCTTTCATTTAACTAGGCAAGTCAGTTAAGAACCAATTCTTATTTTCAGTGGGTTAACTGCCTTGTTCAGGGGCAGAACGACAGATTTTTTAACCTTGTCAGCTCGGGTATTCGATCTTGCAACTTTTCGGTTACTTGTCCAACGCTCTAACCACCTGCCTTACATTGCGCACCTACTTGTTACGCGAGGGCAGCAAGAAGCCAAGGTAAGTTGCTAGCTAGCATTAAACTTATTTAAAAAACAATCAATCTTCACATAATCACTAGTTAACTACACATGGTTGATGATATTACTAGTTTATCTAGCGTGTCCTGCGTTGCATATAATCGATGCGGTGCCTGTTCATTTCTCATCAAATCACAGGCTACTTCGCCAAACGGGTGATGATTTAGCACTGTCGTTGCACCAAACATAAACATCAATGCCTTTCTTTAAAATCAATACACAAGTATATATTTTTAAACCTGCATATTTAGTTAATATTGCCTGCTAACATGAATTTCTTATAACTAGGGAAATTGTGTCACTTCTCTTGCGTTCCGTGCAAGCAGTCAGGGTATATGCAGCAGTCTGGTTCGTTGCGAACTGTGTGAAGTCCATTTATTCCTAACAAAGACTGTAATTAATTTGTCAGAATTGTACATTATTCTGACATAACATTGAAGTTTGTACAATGTAACAGCAATATTTAGACTTCGGGATGCCACCTGTTAGATAAAATACGGAACGGTTCCGTATTTCACTGAAAGAATAAACGTTTTGCCTTTCGAAATGATAGTTTCCAGGTTCAACCATTTTAATGACCTAAGGCTCGTATTTCTGTGTGTTATTATGTTATAATTAAGTATGATTTGATAGAGCAGTCTGACTGAGCGATGGTAGGCAGCAGCAGGCTCATAAGCACTTTAGTGCGTTTGCCAGCAGCTCTTTGCTGTGCTTCAAGCATTGAGCTGTTTATGACTTCAAGCCCATCAACTTCCGAGATTAGGCTGGTGTAACCGATGTGAAATGGCTAGCTAGTTAGCGGGGTGCGTGCTCGCTCTGAGACTTGGAGTAGTTGTTCCCCTTGCTCTGCAAGGGCCGCGGCTTTTGTGGAGTGGTGGGTAACGATGCTCAGAGGGTGGCTGTTGTCGATGTGTTCCTGGTTCGAGCCCAGGTAGGGGCGAGGAGAGGGACGGAAGCTATACTGTTACACTGGCAATACGAAAGTGCCTATAAGAACATCCAATAGTCAAAGGTATATGAAATACAAATGGTATAGAGAGAAATAGTCCTATAATAACTACAACTTAAAACTTCTTACCTGGGAATATTGAAGACTCATGTTAAAAGGAACCACCAGTTAAAAGGAACCATATGTTCTCATGTTCTGAGCAAGGAGCTTAAACGTTAGCTTTTTTACATGGCACATATTGCACTTTTACTTTCTTCTCCAACACTTTGTTTTTGCATTATTTAAACCAAATTGAACATGTTTCATTATTTATTTGAGGGTAAATTGATTTTATTGATGTATTATATTAAGTTTTAACAAGTGTTCATTCAGTATTGTTGTAATTGTCATAAAATTAATTTTAAAAATCGTCCGATTAATCGGTATCGGCTTTTTTTGGTCCTCCAATAATCGGTATCGGCGTTGAAAAATCAGAATCGGTCGACCTCTAGTAATTTCTAAACGGTTCCCCAGATATGGATGACAGTATCCTCAAATTAAAGCTGACAGTCAACACTTTAACCTCATAGTCATGTGCTGGAGTAAGAGCCAAAACAGCAGAACATTTGTCACTGTCCAAATACTTTTAGACCTCACTGTATATACACTTTCACACGTAACGTTTTCAAAAACCCTCTACACACCCACAGAAAGCATCTAACACCCCTTCCTCCTCTCTCCCTCCAGGGCAAGCAGAGAGTAGATGTGTTGCACCTGCAGCTCCAGAACCTGCTCTATGAGGTCATGCACCTGCAGAAGGAGATCAGCAAGTGTCTGGAGTTCAAGTCAGTACCACTGGAGGGGATCCAATTCACATTTGCTCCAAGTTTGTAAGGCTAAGTCCAGGAATGAGAAGCTTCGAGAGTATTGCGCTTTTCTAAGTTGTTGATTTTGTGTGTGTCCAGGTCTAAACATGAGGAGATAGATCTGGTGAGTGTAGATGAGTTCTACCAGGAGGCCCCCCCTGAGATCTCCCGCACCTCCCTCACTAAGGATGACCCCCACCAACTCACACTGGCCAGGTTGGACTGGGAACTGGAGCAGAGGAAGAGGTGCCACATACACTGAGACACTGTTTTTCCTCTGTAGGTTGCCTAAGCAGTAAATTAACTCCCACTTTTCTCTGGGCACTTTGTGTGTGTAGGCTGGCTGAGCAGTACAAGGAGTCTCTGTCCAGTAAGGAGAAGATCCAGAAAGGCATTGAGGTGAAGAAGGAACACCTGAGTTCTCTACAGCCTGGACTCAACGCTATCATGCAGGTAACACACACACTCTCTCACACCCCCTAGAACCTGGACGCAATGCGATTACACAGGTACAATGAAGCAAAGTGAACTTAAATATCCCTGGAAGCCATAGCAGCATTCAATTGACAGAACAACACCAGTCCCACAGAGCTTTTACAAGTCCAGGTTTCTGACTGGTATGGATGGCTGGACTTGTGCATGATAACACACACTGCAGGCAGGGCCTTCTGAAATGGCCTTGTACCCAGAATGTGACCTACCAGGCCTGAAACCTAAACATGTCTCACTCCTCAGGCATCCCTCCCGGTTCAGGAGTACCTGTCAATGCCGTTTGAACAGACCCAGAGACAGACAGAGATCGCCCGCCACCTTCCCCCCTCTCTCTACGTCCTCCTGGTACAGGCCAGCGCTTACGGACAGGCCTGCGGTGAGTGTTTTTGTATGTTTACTTACATTTTGTGAAACGTTTGATCATGCGCACATCCTTAAACTTTAGGCCCTGGGCTAGTAAAGGATGCTTGTAAAGAACAGGAAGGCCCGCACACTGTTTATGCTCCCAGTTCACCGCTTTATTGACGACGTATCAATCCAAAACGGATCTTCGTTAGCTTCTTTACTTTCTTGTAACAGAAGTCCAAGGACATGTGGTTTTCATGTTTGTATTTGTGTGTGTTTCAGATAAGAGCCTGAGTGTGTCCATCAGTGGAGACGTGGACGAGGCCAAAGCTCTGTCTAAACCTCCAGAGGACTCCCAGGGTAAGACTGCAACATGCCTGGCTGCCTGTTAATGACTACTGTGTGTTCGACAGGGCAGTGATTAAATACAGAACACTCTGTGTGTATTTTTTGACGGTGCAGTGGTGAATTAGAGAATAGTGTGGGCATTGAAGTGTGTGTGTTCCGATTTGTCTCTCCTCTCTAGATGATGATTCTGGTGATTCTGATGCAGAGGAGGAGCAGGAGAAGACGGTCTGTCCCACACCATGCTGCCACTAGAGGCCCTTCTAATACCATTCTGTACACACACACACACACGTCAGTGTCACAGAGTTCACCTCTCCTCTACACACATTGTCCCAACAACCTCTGCTGACACACACACACACACACAATGTTATAGCAGACAGGGAAAGGAGGTCTATTGATCGCTTCCTGACAGGTGCCATGTGGTGGGTTCTGGGAAGCATGGATAAGATGGGTCACTGTAACCCAAGCCCACCCACAGTTGGCAGTCATACTCTACTCCTCACACACACTCTTCCTCACACACACCTTACACACTCCGACACATACAGCCAAGCCTTTTTTATAATTTATTTATTTATTCATATTTTTGCTGAAGACAACTGTCCGTCTGTGATTTGCCTGGTCACATTACTGCTGCTCTGTCACTACACCTCAGCTGACCCTCCCTCCCTCCCTTCATCTAGTCTTTCTCTCTGAAATAATTCTGAGGTGAAGGGCAAGCCAAGGTTAACTGTCCTCCTATAGCTGGCTGCAATGATAGATCTGTTAGGTTTATAGATTGTGTCCCAAAGAGCACCCTATTCCCTATATAGTGCACTACTTTAGACCAGGGCCAGACATCCGTACATATGATTAATTAAGCAATAATGTATGAGGGGATGTGGTATATGGCCAATATACCACGGCTAAGGGCTGTTCTTATATTGGCCATATACCACAAACCCCTGAGGTGCCTTATTGCTATTATAAACTGGTTACCAACGTAATTAGAGCAGTACAAATATTTTCTGGGGTCATACCTGTGATGTACGGTCTGATATACCACAGCTGTCAACCAATCAGCATTCAGGGCTCGAACCACCCAGTTTATAATGAGCAGTAGAACATGATGGCATGATAAAATACTAATGGTAATACTCCCCCATTTGTATGTCTGTCTGTAGAAGAGGAGGCGACCTACTACAGGTGGTCAGCTGGATGATAAGAGACGTGAGATGCTGAAGAGACACCCTCTCTCCCTTTGCCTGGACCTCAAATGCAAAGGTACACACATACTGTTCCTGCTTCTCAGTCTCCCTGGGACAGTAGAGAGGCTTGTTCAGCGCTATATGATAGGACTGTCAGGAACTGATATTAATCGTGCTGATGAGGATTCTGTGGAAAGTGTATATGATGATAAATAGGTGGGTTCTTGTATTTGTCCTATTTCGATGATGTTTTGGTGCTTAGATGACAGTAAATTAACTGTTCTTGTCCAATGGGCAATGACATCACTACAGAGGTTACACAAGGTCACCTCTCCTCTCCTGCCTCTGCAGTTAGACAGAACCCAATGACACCCTGAGAGACTGACACACACACGCACACACTGCTTTTAATGCAGCAAACAGCCAAAAACTGCCCGTGGTTTAGAGGACAATGGAGAGAGCAAGAGGAGGCTGATGAAAATATGTTGAGAATAAGGTGTGACTGCTGCAGCCCTACATTGCTGCAGCCCGACACTGCTGCCAGCTCCACCTACACGCACTGTCCGCACCCGCCTATCAGTGGATGGATGAAGTTATGCCTGCAATGCTGAACATCCTCCTCCTTCTCCACCCCCCCCCTCCCTCTGAACATCCCCATTTCCTTTCTTCCGCCCCTCGTCTTCTCCCCCTGTCAGCAGGGTATAAACAGTCCCTCTCCTTGGCTCAACCTGTCCTATAAACCTACCTACACAGTAGCACTACGTGGCAGACTGGGGCAGTGACACCATGACATCATACTATACATTGTACTATATAATTAAGTGTCAATTTACACTGAGATGACTGTTGCAGGTGGAACCTTTTGGCAGAGAGGCAATTTACAGTCCACAGTACATAGATGGCGTCACGCTCACATAGACACGCGTCTCATCTCCCTGTTTGCCGAATAGAATATATATATGTAGTAGATGGCATCATGCTCACAGACACACCCAGTGAACCTCCTTTCTCTGTGTCTCTAGACGGCAGTGTGCTGCATCTGTTCAACTACTACCTGATGAACCTGAACATCATGACTGTCAAGGCCAAAGTCTCCACCGCCACAGACCTCACTGGAGCCATCAGCGCAGGGTACGTGTCAGCGACCCGTGTTTGTGGAGTTTGGAGTGTGCGACCTGTGCTGTAACAATTGTGTTCTCTCTCAGGGAGCTGTTAAATTCCGACACGCTGCTCAACTGCCTGTATGCCAATGACCAGGGCCGCGAGACACCCAACCCCGCTAACCGTTACCAGTTTGATAAAGTGGGGTATGGATGCTTCCCTAACGCCGGACACCCGTATACACACCTTGTACAGTTGCTTCAGTATCAATACAGATATTGTTTGATGATTGTAGGATCAGTATGGCTGATTATGTTGTGTCTTCTTGCAGGATTAGTTCGTTTGGAGACTATGTGGCAGAGTTGGGTCATCCCTACCTGTGGGTGCAGAGTCTAGGAGGACTGCAGTTCCCCAGTGATGCCCCAGAGGTGTGTGTGGGTGGCCCTGCCGTTGTGTATAGTAAAATGGCTCCTGCTATGGGGTGTGCTTTCTGTGTGTGTCTATACCTGCTATGTGTGTGTGTTTTTCAGGGTTTGCGTGCAGGCAGTTCTCTTAGTGCCAGTCACATGGAGAGCACCATGAAGCTGCTGAGAGGACGAGTCCAGTCACGCCTGGCCCTGCACAAACAGTTCTCCTCACTAGGTACACACACATCTGGCCCTGCACAAACGATTCTCCTCACTAGGTACACACACATCTGGCCCTGCACAAACGGTTCTCCTCACTAGGTACACACACATCTGGCCTTGCACAAACGGTTCTCCTCACTAGGTACACACACATCTGGCCCTGCACAAACAGTTCTCCTCACTAGGTACACACACATCTGGCCCTGCACAAACGGTTCTCCTCACTAGGTACACACACATCTGGCCTTGCACAAACGGTTCTCCTCACTAGGTACACACACATCTGGCCTTGCACAAACGGTTCTCCTCACTAGGTACACACACATCTGGCCCTGCACAAACAGTTCTCCTCACTAGGTACACACACATCTGGCCCTGCACAAACGGTTCTCCTCACTAGGTACACACACATCTGGCCCTGCACAAACAGTTCTCCTCACTAGGTACACACACATCTGGCCCTGCACAAACAGTTTTCCTCACTAGGTACACACACATCTGGCCCTGCACAAACAGTTCTCCTCACTAGGTACACACACATCTGGCCCTGCACAAACGGTTCTCCTCACTAGGTACACACACATCTGGCCCTGCACAAACAGTTCTCCTCACTAGGTACACACACATCTGGCCTTGCACAAACGGTTCTCCTCACTAGGTACACACACATCTGGCCTTGCACAAACGGTTCTCCTCACTAGGTACACACACATCTGGCCCTGCACAAATGGTTCTCCTCACTAGGTACACACACATCTGGCCCTGCACAAATGGTTCTCCTCACTAGGGACACACACGTCTGGCCCGGCATAAACAGTTCTACTCACATTTCTCATCTCTGGCTACAGACACAGACAAAATAACTCCTGCATGCTGTTGGTATTGTTTGTCTGGTTTCAGAGCACAGTATAGTTCCAGTGTCCACGGAGTGCCAGCACCTGTTCCCTGCTAAGGTTCTCTCCCGCCTGGCTCGCTGGACAACCATGTCACATCAGGAGTACACAGTAAGACACGCACAACCTCACGTTTTGTTTCATCTCGCTACGCAATCGAGGAGTACACAGGAAGCGCACAAACTTGACTACAACTCAACCTCACACTCACTATAACTTCTGGCTCTCATTGGAGCTGCGGTGAAAATGGTGTTGCTATAAAAAGCATTGTATAAAACAATGCTGTTTAATTAAGTAAAACGTATACTGGTAGCTTACTTTTCTTTGTGTGTTCTATCTCTCTAGAATCTGTCGTTCACGCAGCATGTGTCAGACGCAGGTCTGGCTCGGGAAACTGACCTGTTCTTCATGGCTGTGGTGGAGAGAGGAACAGGTAAAGATCAGGGCCCAAAGTGATGATTCACTACTTAATATATGAAGACATTCCTGAAGAAATGGAGGCCTCTCTCTTTGCTTTGTTTGGACCATAAGATTCCTTAGAAAAGTCTGGAACCATAAGCTATCTCTCTATCCCCCCTCAGCTCGTCTTCAGGCTGCAGTGGTGTTGAACCCCCGCTATCCAGAAATCTCTCCTCTGTTTGCTCTTTCACTCAGCTGGAAGGGCGAGTGCAGCGGACGTACAGATGACAACCTTAGAGTGAGTGTAAACACACACACACACACACTGAATATGAGACTCTAACCCAGGGGAGGATCTCTATATTCTATTATGTCCTTTGATGTCACTGGTTAGTCATGCACACCGGCTGTGACTGACATGTGTAACCGCTCCCCCAGGCCATGGAGAGTGAGGTGAATGTGTTTAAGTCAGAGCTCCAGGGGCCCCGCCCAGGGCACCAGCTGCTAACCAATCAGGTGGCTCGTCTGTGTGTCTGTCTGGACGTATACCTGGAGACCGACGGACAGGATGACAGCGTGGAGGGACCACGGGAGTTTCTCAGAGAGAAGATGTGTCTACGCACCGTAAGGTACACACACACACACGCACGCACGCGCGTACACACACACACACTCCTTTCTCAGTATTTCTGACAGCGTGTTTCTCTCTGGTTGTGTTTCAGGGGTCCGAACCGTCTGAAGCCGTTCAAGTACAACCACCCCCAGGGCTTCTTCAGTCACCGCTGACCTCCCCCTTAACCCCTATCCCTTCACCTCTTATATCTTACACCTGATTTCATAGCCCACCTCAGGGCTTCTTCAGTCATCCCTGAACTTTACCTTCTGCCACGTCCCTGCCCTCATATCCCCCTCTCTTTTTTAATACACTGTAGTTTTGTCTGTTTTAGTTTCACACATTCTGTGTGTTGGTTGGACAATAAAAAGCTAGTGATTTTGTTTGAATCAGCAAGTTCTCTGTATTTTTTGTTATTCGCTGCTATGATTTATGTTCAGCTGTATTCTATCATGAATTACCTCTCCTTTCTTCCGCCTCTTTTAGCTATTGCATATTTCATTATCTCTCCCTGCCTTCCCTCTCTCCCTCTTGTTTTCTTTCCTCTGCATCGGATCACATTATTTTATGGCTTTTATTATCTTGGCTCAGCACTTCTCTAAGCTGACTCATGCCCACTTGTTCTGGAAATACAGAGAATACATTGTCACACACACACCTAAAAATGCGTTCTCTATCCTGTAGTTAGTGTAGTAAGAGCTGATAACAGGACTACTGGTGGACTGGATCACTGCTCTGGATTTAAACGGACATTGGTGCAGCATCACAGAACGCCAGTAGCCCTCTCCCCTGCAGGACAAGCATTCCGCTGTTAGGATGTAGCCACGGTGTTTTTTGGGGCTCCTTATGCCATGGTGATCATTCTGAGGATGTTTTTTGCTGCAGGTTGTCTCCTGTTAATACACAGTCATCCATCAGGCATAAAGAGATTACATTTTGCCATTACAACCCCAAGGAGAAACCTAATGATCATGAGGAAAGAATTCAAGGAGAAACGTAACGTTTATGGTGATATACAGTCAGAATTCAGGGCGATGCAGTATCTCGATGTCAACAGAGCAACTTCCTAAAGAAAGTATTCAGACCCATTAAAATATTCCACATTTTGTTGTTACGGCTTTAATTAGAGATGGATTAACTATACAGTACCAGTCAAAAGTTTGGACACACCTACTCATTCCAGGGTTTTTCTTTATTTCTACATCAAAACTATGAAATAATGTAGTAACCAAAAAGATGATAAAAACAGAAGAATATAAAATAAAAAATATATTTTGAGTTGTGTAACATTTTGGTTACTAAATTATTCCATGTGTTATTTCATAGTTTTGATGTCTTCACTATTCTACAATGTAGAAAATAGTAATAAATAAAAAAAGAAACCCTTGAATGAGTAGGTGTGTCCAAACTTTTGGCTGGTGTACTGTACAGTATATATTTTTCTCACCCGTCTGCGCAATACCCCATAATGACACAGTGAAAACATGTTTTTAGAAATGTTTGCAAATATATTGAAAATGAAATCCAGAAATGCCAAATTTACGTAAGTGTTCACACCCCTGAGTCAATACTTGATTGAAGTACCTTAGGCAGCTATTAAAGCTGTGAGTCTTTATGGATGAGTCTCAAAGAGCTTTCCACATCCGGAATGTGCATCATTTGCCCATTTATTATTTTCAAAATTCTTCAAGCTCTGTCAAATTGGTTGTTGAACATTGCTCGACAACCATTTTCAGCTCTTGCCATAGATTTTCAAGTAGATTTAAGTCAAAGCTGTAACTCGGTTTGGTGTACACACTTCTTGGTGTATTGATACACCATCCAAATTCACTGCTCGACTGCGGGACCTTTTTATAGATCATTTGTATGTGTCAATTTGTATGAGTCGAGGTGTCAAATCAAATTTTATTTGTCACATAAACATGGTTAGCAGATGTTAATGCGAGTGTAGCGAAATGCTTGTGCTTCTAGTTCCGACAATGCAGTAATAACCAACGAGTAATCTAACCTAACAATTCCACAACTACTACCTTATACACACAAGTGTAAAGGGATAAAGAATATGTACATAAAGATATATGAATGAGTGATGGTACAGAACGGCATAGGCAAGATGCAGTAGATGGTATCGAGTACAGTATATACATATGAGATGAGTAATGTAGGGTCTAAACATAAGTGCATAGTTTATAGTGGCTAGTGATACATGTATTACATAAAGATGGCAAGATGCAGTAGATGATATAGAGTACAGTATATACATTATATTAAGTGGCATTGTTTAAAGTGGCTAGTGATACATTTTTGATCAATTTCCATCAATTTCCATTATTAAAGTGAGCTGGAGTTGAGTCAGTATGTTGGCAGCAGCCACTCGATGTTAGTGGTGGCTGTTTAACAGTCTGAAGGCCTTGAGAGAAGCTGTTTTTCAGTCTCTCGGTCCCTGCTTTGATGCACCTGTACTGACCTCGCCTTCTGAATGATAGCGGGGTGAACAGGCAGTGGCTCGGGTGGTTGTTGTCCTTGATGATCTTTATGGCCTTCCTGTGACATCGGGTGGTGTAGGTGTCCTGGAGGGCAGGTAGTTTGCATTGTGCATTGTGATGCATTGTGCAGACCTCACTACCCTCTGGAGAGCCTTACGGTTGTGGGCGGAGCAGTTGCCGTACCAGGCGGTGATACAGCCTGACAGGGTGCTTTCGATTGTGCATCTGTAGAAGTTTGTGAGTGCTTTTGGTGACAAGCCGAATTTCTTCAGCCTCCTGAGGTTGAAGAGGCGCTGCTGCGCCTTCTTCACAACGCTGTCTGTGTGGGTGGACCAATTCAGTTTGTCCGTGATGTGTACGCCGAGGAACTTAAAACTTACTACCCTCTCCACTACTGTCCCGTCGATGTGGATAGGGGGGTGCTCCCTCTGCTGTTTCCTGAAGTCCACAATCATCACCTTTGTTTTGTTGACGTTGAGTGTGAGGTTATTTTCTTGACACCACACTCCGAGGGCCCTCACCTCCTCCCTGTAGGCCGTCTCGTCGTTGTTGGTAATCAAGCCTACCACTGTAGTGTCGTCCGCAAACTTGAGGATTGAGTTGGAGGCGTGCATGGCCACGCAGTCGTGGGTGAACAGGGAGTACAGGAGAGGGCTCAGAACGCACCCTTGTGGGGCTTCAGTGTTGAGGATCAGTGGGGTGGAGATGTTGTTACCTACCCTCACCACCTGGGGGCGGCCCGTCAAGAAGTCCAGTACCCAGTTGCACAGGGCGGGGTCGAGACCCAGGGTCTTGAGCTTGATGACGAGTTTGGAGGGTACTATGGTGTTAAATGCTGAGCTGTAGTCGACGGACAGCATTCTCACATAGGTATTCCTCTTGTCCAGATGGGTTAGGGCAGGGTGCAGTGTGGATACTTTCTGAAGGCACTGTACATGCTCTCCAGTCCCTAAGGAAAACATTGTTTCCATTGTAACTCCACAGCATATCACAACTACTGACTCCACTGTAGTTTCCACAATGATTGTGGACAACTGTCACATCAAGGACATAGACAGGACTCTAAAACTGACATCAAAGTCTAATGGAAGCCTTTGTTATGAAATAAGGGTTGTGATGTCTGTTTATAGCACTTCTCATAATGTGGTCTCACTGCTCTGTCTTTAGCAGCACATGCATGGAGCCTCAGATGAACTGGTGTAGATCATCTCTGGCTTGGCAGGTTACTCCAGAATCGATCTACTAGATGGTGTACGTTATCATATTATTTATGATGATTATGCTTTTGGACTGTTTTGATCCATGCTTACCGTTTCAGCAGGCTAGCTTTGTGGAGCAGGTATAGAAGAGAGTTCAAATGAGGGTGCGATGAGGAGGAGAGACCTAACCTAAGGATAATCGCGAGAGATGTGCAGGGGGCAGCTGTATTCTCTAACTCCAGGATGTTGTGGAGTAGAAAGAAGAGGGGGAACCGCTCTGTTCAGGTAGCTCTGTTCTCCAGAACACCTGATTTATGTATGAGCCCAGGCTATGTGACGTCAGAGCAGGGAGGGGAGGTGCACTCCTCAGCCGCAATGCAGTACAGAACACACACACACACCCACATAGTGAGATCCTCACACCTCTCATCTTCCTCACCTCCGCTGTGCTTTTCATACCACCTCAGTTGGTGTTCCATTCAGAACTGTTCCTTTCTTCAGAGTGTGTAGAACTGGCATGTACAGTTGAAGTCGGAGGTTTACCTGCACCTTAGCCAAATACATTTAAACTCAGTTTTTCACAATTCCTGACATTTAATCCAAGTAAAAATTCCCTGTCTTAGGTCAGTTAGGATCACCACTTCATTTTAAGAATGTGAAATGTCAGAATAATAGAAGAGAGAATGATTTATTTCAGCTTTTATTTCTTTCATCACATTCCCAGTGGGTCAGAAGTTTACATACACTCAATTAGTATTTGGTAGCATTGCCTTTAAATTGTTTAACTTGGGTCAAACGTTTCGGGTAGCCTTCCACAAGCTTCCCACAATAAGTTGGGTGAATTTTGGCCCATTCCTCCTGACAGAGCTGGTGTACCTGAGTCAGGTTTCTAGGCCTCCTTGCTCGCACACGCTTTTTCAGTTCTGCCCACAAATTTTCTATAGGATTGAGGACAGGGCTTTGTGATGGCCACTCCAATACCATGACTTTGTTGTCCTTAAGCCATTTTGCCACAACTTTGGAAGTATGCTTGGGGTCATTGTCCATTTGGAAGACCCATTTGCGACCAAGCTTTAACTTCCTGACTGATGTCTTGAGATGTTGCTTCAATATATCCACATAATTGTCTTTCCTCATGATGCCATCTATTTTGTGAAGTGCACCAGTCCCTCCTGCAGCAAAGCACCCCCACAACATGATGCTGCCACCCCCGTGCCTCCCCCTTTTTCCTCCAAACATAACGATGGTCATTATGGCCATTTTTGTTTCATCAGACCAGAGAACATTTCTCCAAAAAGTACAATCTTTGTCTCCATGTGCAGTTGCAAACCGGCCTTTCAGGTTACGTCGATATAGGACTCGTTTTACTGTGGATATAGATACTTTTGTACCGGTTTCCTCCAGCATCTTCACAAGGTCCTTTGCTGCTGTTCTGGGATTTATTTGCACTTTTCGCACCAAAGTACGTTCATCTCTAGGAGACAGAACACGTCTCCTTCCTGAGCAGTGTGACGGCTGCGTGGTCCCATGGTGTTTATACTTGCGTACTATTGTTTGTAAAGATGATCGTGGTACCTTCAGGCGTTTGGAAATTGCTCCCAAGGATGAACCAGACATGTGGTGGTCTACAATTTTTTTTTCTGAGGTCTTGGCTAATTTCTTTTGATTTTCCCATGATGTCAAGCAGAGGCACTGAGTTTGAAGGTAGGCCTTGAAATTCATCCACAGGTACACCTCCAATTGACTCAAATGATGTCAATTAGCCTATCAGAAGCTTCTAAAGCCATGACATAATTTTCTGGAATTTTCCAAGCTGTTTAAAGGCACAGTCAACTTAGTATATGTAAACTTCTGACCCACTGGAATTGTGATAAGTGAAATAATCTGTCTGTTAACAATTGTTGGAAAAATTACTTGTGTCATGCATAAAGTAGATGTCTTAACCAACTTGCCAAAACTAGAGTTTGTTAACAAGAAATTTGTGGAGTGGTTGAAAAATGAGTTTCAATGACTCCAACCTAAGTTCCGACTTCAACTGTACATGAGAGGAACTAGACGGAAGCGATATAATTTCTGTCGTCTAGTACCTCAGTACTATACCAGTAAATGATATATTTTAGCCAGCAATTTGTTTCTCACTGGACACGTACTGGTTGAATCAATGTTTCCACGCCATTTCAATGAAATTACATTGAACCAATGTGGAATAGACGTTGAATTGACGTCTTTGCCCAGGTCAGGTCGAGACCATCACCGCGACAATCAGTATAATTCACACCAGAGTATATTTTAGTATTAGAATGATATAATGATGAGAACACACAGAAATTGTTCAGTTTGAACCTTTTATTAGTTACATCAGTTTGTATTGCATATTCTCAGCAGTTTATACATGGCACAGTCATCCCTGACTTCAGAGTTATCCTCCCTGACCTAGCATACTAACAACAGCACAGTGACTCAGCACAACCATCAGACAGGGAGCTGTTTAAGGTGCACAATGAGCGGGTTCATAGTCTCTCTGCTTTTTATAGCCGTCAATATAATATACTAATTTATATCGTCATAAATACACACAAACAGTACAATATATTCATCTGACACAATCTTTTATAGACATTTGTTGACATCTCTGCCCTTGAAGGCTTCAGAAGGTACATGGCACTGTGCTGTGCTCCCAGCCAGAGCGATGTTGCTGTTTTAATGCACTTGTTATTATTGACGGGAAGTCAGACACATTCAGATAGAGTTTAGAGCATTCTGCATTCTTTACAGTCATACATTAGAAGAAGCATCATATCAGGGTTGAGTACCCAGGGATTAGTAACTAGAGAAACACTATTGCTTTGCTTGTTTACTGTTTGTCTCCTACTCTGCTCTGGCCTCCCTTTACAAAGGCTGCTCAGATCTTCAGTAGCCTCCCTCCCTTCCCCCTCCCATCCCTCCCCGATAGTTCTTTGGCGTCTCTCTCTCTCACTCCTCTTGGCTCATACACAATGCGTTAGTGATTCACTTCATGGCTTTCTCTTTGACCTCAATGCTGGAGGACTTTTCGTCCTTCTCTGCCTTCCCTTCCACCTTCGTATCCTTCACCTCTGTACTGTCGGACCCTTTAGAGGCCTCCTGCTTGTCCTCCTTCACCTCCTCTTTGGGCTCTGGTTTCTTCTCTTTCTTGCTCTCTGGTGATTCTTTGGGGGCAGGCTTCAACTCTGCCTGAGGTTTGTCGTCTGTTTTGGATGGGGTCTGTTTCTCATCTTCCTTCTTAGCAGCGGTGGGGCTCTCCTTGGCGGGGGCGGGCTTCTCCTCTGCAGGCTTGGCCAAGGCGGCGGCAGGAGGGGCAGGTGTTGGGGTCTCCTCTGGCTTGCTCTCCTTGGGATCTGGTTTGTCTGTCTTCTCCTCAGCCTTCTCTTTAGGCTGGCTCTCACTCTTCTCTTTCTCCTTGGGTTCTGGCTCCTGTTTCTTCTCCTCTTTTACAGGCTGGGGTTGTTCCTTCTCTTTCTTCTCCTCCTTGGCTGGTTTGTCTTCTGCAGGGGGCTTGGCCTTCTCCTGGATGGGGGACTTGGGTTCAGGAGACTTGGGGAGGGGGGACTTGGGAGGAGGGGACTTAGACTCTGGGGATTTGCTAGGGGGAGATTTAGATGGTGATTTCACAGCCAGGGATTTGGGCTGGGGAGATTTCTCTGTGGGAGATTTGGGGGCAGGAGACTTGGCGGGTGATTTGGGGAGGGGAGATTTGGCTGGGGGTGATTTGGATTCAGGGGATTTGACGGCGGGAGATTTGGGCTGGGGGGTTTTGGTGGGAGACTTAGATGGAGAAGCAGCCTCCTCAGGTGACTTAGACTTCTCTTTATCCTCACCTGCCTCCTCTTCCCCCTTATCCTCAGATCCTTCCTCTTCCTCCTTATCACCCTCTTCCTCCTCTCCTCCCTTATCCTCAGATCCTTTCTCTTCCTCCTTATCACCCTCTTCCTCCTCTCCTCCCTTATCCTCAGATCCTTCCCCCTCTTCCTCTTCACCCTTCTCCTCTTCCTCTCCTTCCTCTGTCACCTCAGTGACCTGTGTCTCATCCGTCTGTTCCTCCAGTATGACTGTGTCTGAGAGCTCCTCCCCCTTCAGCTTAAGGTGAACGGAGGAGTAGGAGAACAGGCTTGGCCCAGATAGGAACCTAGTCTCCTCCCCTTCCAGCAACTTCCTGTTTAGGGGAAGAACATGGGAAGTACAGTCTGAGTTGGGTGTGTCAATACAGTCTCCTGTTTAAAAAAATATATATATTCCAAGAGCAAGGTTGTTCAGAGCCAGTCTGAACACCTTTAACCTCTCCCCCTTAACCCCTGACCCACCTGTAGGCAGCTATCTCTATGTCCAGAGCCATCTTGACGTTCAGCAGCTCCTGGTATTCTCTAAGCTGACTGGCCATCTCCCACTTAGTACTCTTCAGCTCACCGTCCAGCTGGTGGATGGTCTCCTACACACACACACACACACACACACACACACACACACACACACACACACACACACACACACACACACACACACACACACACACACACACACACACACACACACACGTTGGTGAGCAATGTGTGTCAGAATGAAGGAGAAAGAGAAAAGCCAGACTGATGGTCAGTCAGGCAGAGGAGTGTACCTGTAGGGAGTGGATATCTCCATGGTGTCTGTCCTCACTATCCATGCATTGTCTCTCCAAAGAGTCCTTGGTTCCTTTGAGGGTCTCCAGTTCGATGGTGCGGCTCTGCAGCTGCCGTCTATACTCGGCTATCTCCTCTTGGGCACCGCGGATTGCATCCGTGTTAGAGTGAGCTGCATCCGCCAACCGTTCCATACGCACTTCAGAAGGGGGGACAGGGTCAGAGACAGGGTGTTAGAGGTCATGGGGACAGGGGCTATAACCCAAAATTATAAAATAGTCTCCTGTCTTAGTACTGGCCAGGTGCCTGAATGCTTTTCTGTATTGAGCTTTAGTAAAGGTCTGTCACTGAGAACACACATCCTCTCCTCCAGGAAGGAGTGACCTTGACAGTCTGTCTGTCAGAGGTCTGACTCAGATACATGACACTGAACAACATATTGATAAATCTTGTCAAAAGAAACTTCCAAGGAGTCTTGAATGCGCCATCTGTGTTTTTAGGGACCTAATACTGCTGACTCATAGTTGCCTGCGGCAGGAATGCATGATGAACAGTAATAAGATTTTCCAAACAGGACTGTAGGTGACAGGCGGCAGGTGGACAGATAGTTAAAGACACGAGTTTACACCAGACAGAACACTTAGTCCTCTCCATAAAATAAACCAGTGGGCTATTTCACCACATTATTCACATCCAATACTTTTTCCAAGTGCAATCATAGTCTATCATTTCATAACTATGGCGTTTGATTCGTATGTTTACGCAGGTTTAGCTGAATATATAGCCTAGAGAGTTTAAAGCAGTTTGCTTCCAATGGTGATCTTACGAGGCATCAATGTCCCAAATGGGATTGATAATAGCCTATATGCACCACTATGTACCATTAGCCTATTTGATTGTAAAACCAAAGCGCTCCCAAGTTCAGGGCCATGGACAGCGAACAAGGATGCGTCACCGCACGGCCACACATTATAGTCCTATAAGACTATAAAACTGGCTTTCTCACCACCACTCTCGGTAAAACCAGGTGGGTATTAAAGATATTAAGGTAGATTGATATAAAGTTGCACCTCTCACCTTTGAACCATCCCTCTGCCTGCATTGCGCTCTTGGTCGCGTGGCCATCCAGCTGTGCGCGGATCTCCCGCAGTGCGCTCGTGACGTCCGCCTTGATCGTGTCTCGAGCCTCGAACCTCACCTGTGCACCCTGGATCTGTGCGAGCATCTCGGCCACCTCATCCTCGTGGTTTTTCTTCAGGAACGCGGCTTCTTCCTGCAGCGCGAACAGCTTCTTGTCCAGCTCCATCCGCACGAGCCCAGACTCATCCACATACTTGTTCATGACGCGTGCTGCGGACTCCAGCTCCTCCCGGCTGCGTGCCTCGTCCTCGAGCCTGGTCCGCACATGCTGGATGTCCTCTTCAAGGTGGTCATGCTCCAAGAGTGTGCGTGCCTTCTCCCCGGTCAACTGCTGGACCATAGCCCTCAGGTCCCCCATCTCACGCTGATAGTGCTCTCCCACGGTAGCCCGCCCCGTCTGGCTCTGTCGCAGCGCAGCCGCTTCCTGCTCCAGATTCGAGTTAATCAGCTCGAGGTTCCGCACCTTGTCGATGTAACCGGCGAACCGGTCGTTGAGTGTCTGCAGAATCTCCTTCTCGTTCCTCCGAGTCGTGTCGCCATTAAAGATTTCCAAGCTGTCGGCAGAGGCTGCCTGGCTGTAGGCCGGGCGGCGGCGCTGGGAGGTCGTCCATGGCTGGGAGTGGTAGCCGGAGGAGGAGAGGGAAGCGGCGGGCCGGGTAGAGTGTCCCTGTGGTGTCCTGGAATAGGAGCCGTGGCCGTAGAGGTAGTCCATTGGGTAGCTCATCTCTAAGCCGGATGCAGACTGCGGCAGGGTGAAGAGAGATGAGCTTTTATACCGCGGGAGGAGAAAGTCACAACTCAGCACGAACAATCTCTCTCTTTAAAGAGACATCTTCGCTATCGTCATCACTACTCCTTCCTTATCACACAGACTAACTACAGAAACACCATGATACAGCGCATGATAGGCTTCTTGAATTTTCACCCAAATGTCCAATTGTATGATATTATCCCACAATGGGATTATGTGCCATGTTCGTTACAGTAGACCTAGGCCTATAGGCTTCAACTTTTTGAAACAAATGATGTCCACAATACCATGTTCATCAGAAGAAAAGTATATAGTTAATACAAACTGGGTTTAAATGATATGATTGTGTTTGGACTAGTTGAACGTTTAATGTGCAGCTCTTCTTTCTATTTGTCAGTGCTGTGAAAACATGACAGTGAAAGTGTGTGTGGTTCTGTCAGTGGGCCAGGTGTGTCCCCCAGGTGGGTTGGAGTGGATCTGCAGACTCACACTGCAGAGGTAATCCGACTGCACATCAGCAGAAAGCAGCGCGTCCTCTGTCTCTCCCCCCTCTCTCTCTCGCTCTCCCTCTCTCTCACACACACACCTGGCTGGTCCACTGACAACTTTACACCTCATAACCGTGTGTGAGGTTTGACGTCTTCATCATGATCCTCAGAAATGTATATAAGTGGATAGATCAGAATGACCGCTGTCAATAAATAACCCAGGTTCTTTGAAAAATCAGACAGCGGAGAATTAAGTACGCACACTGCTATTTTTGTGCGGTCCTTGTAGGTGTGTCAGCTGATTTGGAAGAATGTGTCTGAGGAGGATAATTCTGTCCCTACTACAGCACCTATTGATCAGACTCCTTCAGGCTACACACACACACACACACACACGGCTGTAAATCTTAAAGGAACACCTTAAATATCTCTCGGTCACTGTAAAGTTCTGCAGCCGTTATAACGTCACGATCTTGGATACAAAGACTGAAATATTTCTGCACGTGTCAACATTGCACAAACCCTTGTATTTTCTCTCTTATATGGCAGGTGATAACCCTCAGACCGAGACCCATACGTTGTCATGGCCTTCTCCTCAGTGACAAACTCTCACATCACATTGACATTTTTGTCATTTAGCAGATGCTCTTACCCAGAGCGACTCACAGAAGCCCAGTCGGCATGGTGATTCGAATCAGCAACTCTTTGGCCCAACGCTCTTAATAACCGCTAGGCTACCTGCCACATATTTCTCATCACATTTATAATCACATATTTATCAGACAGAGTATCACATTTAGACCAGAAATGAACACTCCACATGCTTCTAGTCCCAGTTACTCACTACATCCACTATATATAGTGCCTTCGGAAAGTATTCAGACTTCTTGACTTTTTCCTCATTTTGTTACGTTACGTCAGCAATCTACACACAACACTCCATAATGACAAAACGAAAGCAGGTTTTTAGAAATGTTTGCAAATGTATTAAAAATAAAAAACAGAAATACCTTATTTACATAAGTATTCAGACCCTTTGCTATGAGACTCGAAATTGAGCTCAAGTGCATCCTCTTTCCATTGATCATCCTTGAGATGTTTCTACAACTTGATTGGTGTCCACCTGTGGTAAATTCAATTGATTGGACATGATTTGGAAAGGCACACACCTGAGAATTGTCCGTAGAGCTCCGAGACAGGATTGTGTCGAGGCATTGATCTGGGGAAGGGTACCAACAAATGACTGTAGCATTGAATGTCCCCAAGAACACAGTGGCCTCCATCATTATTAAATGGAAGAAGTTTGGAACCATCAAGACTCTTTCCAGAGCTGGCCGTCCGGCCAAACTGAGGAGTCGGGGGAGAAGGACCTTGGTCGGGGAGGTGACCAAGAATCCGATGGTCCCTCTGACAGAGCGCCAGAGTTCCTCTGTGGAAATGGGAGAGCCTTCCAGAAGGACAACCATCTCTGCAGCACACGACCAATCAGGCCTTTATGGTAGAGTGGCCAGATGGAAGCCACTCCTCAGTAAAAGGCACCTGACAGCCTGCTTGTAGTTTGCCAAAAGGCACCTAAAGACTCTCAGACCATGAGAAACAAGATTCTCTGGTCTGATGAAACCAAGATTGAACTCTTTGGCCTGAAAGCCAAGCGCCACCTCTGGAAGAAACCTGGCACCATCCCTACGGTGAAGCATGGTGGTGGCGGCATCATGCTGTGGGGATATTTTTCCCTGGCAGGGACTGGGAGACTAGTCAGGATCGAGGCAAAGATGAACGGAGCAAAGTACAGAGAGATCCTTGATGAAAACCTGCTCCTGAGTGCTCAGGACCTCAGACTGAGGCGAAGGTTCACCTTCCAACAGGACAACGACCCTAAGTACACAGCCAAGACAACGTAGGAGTGGCTTTGGGACAAATCTCTGAATATCCTTGAGTGGCCCAGCCAGAGCCCGGACTTGAATCCGATCGAACATCTCCTGAGAGACCTGAAAATAGCTGTGCAGCAATGCTCCCCATCCAACCTGACAGAGCTAGAGAGGATCTGTAGAAAAGAATGGGAGAAACTCCCGAAATACAGGGGTGCCAAATATTTTTTTAACTAGGCAAGTCAGTTAAGAACAAATTCTTATTTACAATGACGGCTTACTGGGGAACAGTGGGTTAACTGCCTTGTTCAGGGCCAGAATGACTGATTTTGACCTTGTCAGCTCAGGGATTCGAACCCAATGCTCTAACCACTAAGACTTGAGGCTGTAATCGCTCGCAAAGATGCTTCAACAAAGTACTGAGTAAAGGGTCTGAATACTTATGTAAATTAGCAAAATATAGGGTATTGTGTGTAGATTGATGAGGGGGAAAACACAATTTAATCCATTTTACAATAAGGCTGTAACCTAACAAAATGTGGAAAAAGTCAAGGGGTCTGAATACTTTCCAAAAGCACTGTGAGTTCACTGCGAGTGGAGCAGAGATCACTGAGCCAGAATGGAGGGGTGGAGGGGTGGCCTGCATTCTCAGTCCTTGGAATGTCAATCAGTTTGAAGTTTGAGGAAGGCAAGTGAAGTGAAAAGGGATGAAGTAAGAGAAGAGGGGAGGAGGGAGATGAAGAGGGAAGAGGAAGGGGAGATAGACTTGATGGACATGGAGGGAGGAGAGAGATGATGGAGGGAGGGTGAAGAGAGTGACCTTGGGAAGACAGAGCTCTACTGGCAGGCCTCATATAGATGAGTCAGCGTCTGTACATTTAACGTTTTGGATGATATTACATTGTGTGTGTGTGTGTGTGTGTGTGTGTGTGTGTGTGTGTGTGTGTGTGTGTGTGTGTGTGTGTGTGAGAGAGTGAGCAAGAGCGAGATCTCAACCATTTCCAGGTCCAGTGACATGTACTTGTCTTTGGTGATCTAAACGCCAGAACTCGACAAGAACCTGACACCTTCAGCACACAGGGGGACAAGCACCTACCTGGAGGGGACAGCATTCCCTCCCAAATATGCCCCCCTAGACACAGCTACAACAAAACAACCTTTTTGTCACAACTTTTGTAGCTCTGTCGCACACTGGGTCTGTACAGAGTCAATGGTAGGCTTCGAGGGGATTCCTACAGTAGGGTAACCTACAACTCATCTCTTGGCCATAGTACTATGGACAACTTTTTATCACCAAACTCATCCTAGAGTCTCTCAGCTCGTTCACAGTCAGCCAACTGACACCCTTATCAGACCACAACAAAATCACAACCTACTTGAACAGAGCAATACTCAGCCATGAGGTAGCGAAGCCGAACAAACTGCATGCTATTAAGAAATGCTATAGATGGAAGGAGGGTAGTGTAGAAACGTACCAAAAAACAATTGACCAACCACAATCCCTCCTAGACAAAATGTTTCTCTTCAATAGTGAAGGTGTGAACTTAGCAGTAGGAATTATCAAATAAAAACATTCTAGAAGAAAACCTAAGAAAACAAAAATGAGAAAAATCTTGATGAAGAATATAAAAACCTAAGAAAGAAATTGAGAAACCTATCCAACCAAAAACACAGATTACCAGAACCTACGCATTCACTATGGGGAAACACTAAAACAGTAAAGAAATACACAAATAAAAAATAAAGAACAGCATGTCATAAAACAGCTCTCTTGTGATTGAAGAATACAGAATAAAATCACTGCTGTGGAAATTTAAACACATTAAACAAACAACACAAAGAGCCATCTATCCAAAATGGAGATGTATGGATGAACCACTTCAACAACATTTTAGGCCAAATAACAAAGAACCAAGAGCAAACACATATGCATGATCATTTGCAAAACTCAGAATCAGCTATTAAAGACTACCAGAACCCGCTGGATTCTCCAATTACATTGAATGAGCTACAGGACAAAATACAAACTCTCCAACCCAAAAAGGCCTGTGGTGTTGATGGTATACTAAACAAAATGATAAAATACACAGACCACAAATTAAAATGGCCTATACTTAAACTCGTCATTATTATGCGCAGCTCTGGCATCTTTCCCAATATTTGTAACCAAGGTCTGATCACCCCAGTCCATAAAAATGGAGACAAATTTGACCTCTACAGTTACACTGGAATCTGCGTCAACAGTAACTTCAGGAAAATCCTCTGCAGTATCATCAAAAGCAGACTAACATTTCCTCAGTGAAAACAATGTCCTGAGCAAATGGCAAAATGGCTTCTTACCAAAATATCACACGGCAGACCACGTGTACACCTTGCAAACCCTAATTTACAAAACAAAAAAGCTATTCTAAAATCGATGTACACAAACAAGTGTGCAGTTAATATTGGCAATAAAGAGCCGTGGGGCGAGACAGGGATGCAGCTTGAGTCCCACCCTTTTCAACATATATATATATATACAGTATATATCAATTCATTGGTGAGGGAATTAGAACAGTCTGCATCACCCTGCCTCACCATACTAGACTCTGAAGTAAAATGTTTACTGTTTGCAAATGATATGGTGCTTCTGTCCCCAACCAAGGAGGGCCTACAGCACCACCTATATCTTCTGCACAGATTCTGTCAGACTTGGGCCCAGATGGTAAATCGCAGTAAGACAAAAATAATGGTGTTCCAAAAAAGTTCCACTTGCCAGGACAATAAATGCAAATTCTTTCTAGATACCGTTGCCATAGATTATACAAAGATGTATACCTACAGTTGAAGTCGGAAGTTTACATACACCTTAGCCAAATACATTTAAACTCAGTTTTTCACAATTCCTGACACTTAATCCTAGTAAAGATTCCCTGTTTTAGGTCAGTTAGGATCACCACTTTATTTTAAGAATGTGAAATGTCAGGATAATAGTAGAGAAAATGATTTATTTCAGCTTTTATTTCTTTCATCATATTCCCAGTGGGCCAGAAGTTTACATACTCAATTAGTATTTGGTAGCATTGCCTTTAAATTGTTTAACTTGGGTCAAACGTTTCGGGTAGCCTTCCACAAGCTTCCCACAATAGGTTGGGTGAATTTTGGCCCATTCCTTCTGACAGCGCTGGTGTAACTGAGTCAGGTTTGTAGGCCTCCTTGCTCGCACACACTTTTTCAGTTCTGCCCACAAATTTCCTATAGGATTGAGGACGGGGCTTTGTGATGGCCATTCTAATACCTTGACTTTGTTGTCCTTAAGCCATTTTGCCACAACTTTGGAAGTATGCTTGGGGTCATTGTCCATTTGGAAGACCCATTTGCGACCAAGCTTTAACTTCCTGACTGATGTCTTGAGATATTGCTTCAATATATCCACATCATTTTCTTTCCTCATGATGCCATCTATTTTGTGAAGTGCACCAGTCCCTCCTGCAGCAAAGCACCCCCACATCATGATGCTGCCACCCCCATGCTTCACGGTTGGGATGGTGTTCTTCGGCTTGCAAGCTTCTCCCTTTTTCCTCCAAACATAACGATGGTCATTATGGCCAAACAGTTCTATTTGTGTTTCATCAGACCAGAGGACATTTCTCCAAAAAGTATGATCTTTGTCCCCATTTTTATGGCGGTTTTTGAGCAGTAGCTTCTTCCTTGCTGAGCGTCCTTTCAGGTTATGTCGATATAGGACTCGTTTTACTGTGGATATAGATACTTTTGTGCCTGTTTCCTCCAGCATCTTCACGAGGTCCTTTGCTGTTGTTCTGGGATTGATTTGCACTTTTCGCACCAAAGTACGTTCATCTCTAGGAGACAGAACACGTCTCCTTCCTGAGCGGTATGACGGCTGCGTGGTCCCATGGTGTTTATACTTGCGTACTATTGTTTGTACAGATGAACGTGCTACCTTCAGGCGTTTGTAAATTGTTCCCAAGGATGAATCAGACTTGTGGAGGTCTACAATGTTTTTTCTGAGGTCTTGGCTGATTTATTTGGATTTTCCCATGATGTCAAGCAAAGAGGCACTGAGTTTGAAGGTAGGCCTACATCCACGGGTTCACCTCCAATTGAATCAAATTATGTCAATTAGCCTATCAGAAGCTTCTAAAGCCATTACATAACTTTCTGGAATTTTCCAAGCTGCTTAAAGCCACAGTCAACTTAGTGTATGTAATCTTCTGACCCACTGGAATTGTGATACAGTGAAATAATCTGTCTGTAAATAATTGTTGGAAAAAGTACTTGTGTCATACACAAAGTAGATGTCCTAACCGACTTGCCAAAACTATAGTTTGTTAACAAGAAATGTGTAGAGTGGTTGAAAAACTAGTTTAAATGACTCCAACCTAAGTGTATGTAAACTTCCGACTTCAACTGTACCTCTGCCTAAACATCAAAACCACAGGTAACTTCCACAAGGCTGCAAACGATCTAAGAAACTAGAAGGCTAGAAGGGCTTTCAATGCCATCAAAACGAACATAAAACTCTACATCCCAATTAGGATCTGTCTAAAAATACTTCAATCAGTTATAGAACCCGTTACTCTCTATGGTTGTGAGGTCTGGGGTCCACTCACCAACCAATAATTCCCAAAATGAGACACCCAATGGAGACTCTGCATGCAGAATTCTGCAAAAATATCCTTAATGTACAACGCAAAACCCCAAACAATGCATGCAGAGCAGAATTGGGACTATACTCGCTAATTATCAAAATCCAGAAAAACAATTCTGCAGCCACCTTAAGGGAAGTGATGCCCACACATTCCACCACAAAGCCCTCACTTACAGAGAGAGGAACCTAGCCAGCTGGTTCTTGGGCTCTGTTCACAAACAGACCTCACAGAGCCCCAGGACAGCAACACAATTAGAACCAACCAAATTATGAGAAAACAAAAGGATAACTATTTAACACACTGGAAAGAATAAACAAAAAAAAAGAGCAAACTGGAATACGATCTAGCCCTAAACAGAGAATACACAGTGGCAGAATACCTGACCAATGTGACAGACATCACTGACAACATGAATTGGTCCATTTACACAGACAGTGTGGTGAAACCAAATCAAATTTGATTTGTAACATGTGCCAAATACAATAGGTAGACCTTACAGTGAAATGCTTACTTATGAGCCCTTAACCAACAATGCTGTTTTAAGAAAAATACATTAAAAAAAAATAAAAAATGAAAGAGCAGCAGTAAACTAACAATAGTGAGGCTTTATACAGGGGGTACAGGTACAGAGTCAATGTGCAGGGGCACCGGTTAGTTGAGGTAATATGTACATGTAGGTAGAGTTATTAAAGTGACTATGCA
Organism: Salvelinus alpinus; assembly: GCF_045679555.1. Classification (NCBI taxonomy): domain Eukaryota; kingdom Metazoa; phylum Chordata; class Actinopteri; order Salmoniformes; family Salmonidae; genus Salvelinus; species Salvelinus alpinus. Next base: position 71,090,289 of record NC_092090.1, on the reverse strand, counting down.
TAGATAATAAACAGAGAGTAGCAGCAGCATAAAAGGGGGGGGTAGCCATTTGATTAGATGTTCAGGAGTCTTATGGTTTGGTTTAGAAGCTGTTTAGAAGCCTCTTGGACATAGACTTGGCGCTTCGGTCCCGCTTGCCGTGCGGTAGCAGAGAGAACGGTCTATGATTAGGGTGGCTGGAGGCTTTGACAATTTTTAGGGCCTTCCTCTGACACCGCTTGGTCCTGGATGGCAGGAAGCTTGGCCCCAGTGATGTACTGGGCCTTACCGTCGGAGGCCGAGCAGTTGCCATACCAGGCAGTGATGCAACCAGTCAGGATGCTCTCGATGGTGTAGCTGTAGAACCTTTTGAGGATCTGAGAACCCATCCCAAATATTTTCAGTCTCCTGAGGGGGAATAGGTTTAGTCATGCCCTCTTCACGACTGTCTTGATGTGCTTGTACCAAGTTAGTTTGTTGGTGATGTGGAGAGCAAGGAACTTGAAACTCTCAGGAGGCAATATTAAAACAGCACAGGTTATAGCAACCTCATAATGGGTATAGGGAACATTTGAGTATCATGTAGTAGCCTAAACCTATTGATGTTACATTGAACTGGGTCAATGTAATAAAGCACCAGATGTCCCAGGAACGCCAAGAATATCATCAAGGACCTCAGCCACCCTACCCACGCCTGTTCCCCAGAAGACAGTGCAGGTGTGTCAAAACTGCGACCGAGAGACTGAAAAACAGCTTCTATTTCGAGGCCATCAGACTGGAAATTGTCACCATTAACTGGTCTCCGCCCAGTATCCTGCCCTGAACCTTAGTTACTGTTCTAGCCGGCTACCACCTGGTACTCTACCCTGCACCTTAGAGACTGCTGCCCTATGTACATAGTCATTGAACACTGGTCACTTTAATAATGTTTACATACAATTTTTTTATACTTCATATGTATATACTCTATTCTAGTCAAGGCTGATCTTATATACCATCACAGTGCTAGAGGTGTCACTACAGACCCTGGTTCGATTCCAGGCTGTATCACAACCGGCCGTGATTGGGAGTCTTATAGGGCGGCGCACAATTGGCTGAGCGTTGTCCGGGTTAGGCCGGGGTAGGCCGTCATTGTAAATAAGAATTTGTTCTTAACTGACTTGCCTAGTTAAATAAAGATTAAATAAAAATCGAATAAAAAAATATCTACTGCTGTACACATATTTTCTATTCATACTGTATACTGTCCATAGTCTTTATACACACAAATATATTTACAGTATATTCCGGACTCTGACATTGCTCGTTCTGACATTTGCACCTGCGATAACATCTGAAAAATATTATAATGAAACAGGCAGGGAGCAGGTCTCGAACCCTCGACCTTCGAGCCCGAGGTCCGGCGCGCTATCGACTGTGCCGCAAAAGCTCGCTCGCGCGGCAGAGTCGTTTTCCGCGCTTATAAACCCAGGGTCGTTACAATATGTGTAAAGTTGATTAAATTTTATTTGAACTGCACTTCCTTACCTCCTTTTAAAGTTATGGCCATATTAGAAACACATATTTCCCACAGATCCACAAAGAATTGTAAAACAAGTCAAACACTGATAAACTCCCATATGATGTTAGGCTAAATACTTCAATGTGCAATCACAGCAGCAAGATTTGTGACCCGTTGCCATGGAAACAGGGCAACCAGTGGAGTACGTACAACATTGGTAAATACAACCGTTATTATCTGTTTTGTTATCGTCCCCTACTGTTCACACTACAACTATTTGCACATTGTTAAAATCACTGTACATAGCTGATAACATTTGAGTGCAATGTTTACTGTACATTTGTATTTTTTTTTTTTACGTTGTTAGTTTATTCTCACTTTTGTTTTTTCCCACATGCTTTGGTAATGTAACATGTTTCACATGCCATTAAAGCCCCTTTGAATGGAATCGAGAGTGTTACCTGCTTTATCCAGTAGGCGGCGGTAGAGCAACATGGACGTACGTCGGACAGAACATTCTTCGCTGACAAATAGCTTCCTGTCTTTGACTCCAGAGAGGGAAAGTTCGAAACAACAACAAAGAAACATGAGCGGTTGTATTTTGAATGATTTGTAAAGGATTGTGTGACTACGATGTCTCACGTATCTGCTCCATGTTTGCTGGACAGATGGACTGAAGAAAATAACGCTGTCGTAGACAAGTGGAAGGTGAGCTACTATAGCTAGCTAGCTAGCTAGCCAACAAAAGAAGGGTCATGTCTAGATGGATCCAACATTTGTAAAACTTACGTCAAAAGTATACGCGATATATATATATTTTTTAAACGTTTTAGCTAAACCTAATCCTTTTCCTAATCTTAACCTAATTCTCAACCTGTCACGTAAATTCTCCTAAACTTTCTACAAATGATGGATCCCTTCTTGACCACAAATTGTTACCCTCAATCAGTTGAATTTCGGCAGTTAACGTTATACTGAACAAAAATATGAACGCAACATGTAAAGTGTTGGTTTAATGAGCTGAAACAAAAAGCTTATTTCTCAAAAATGTTGTGCACAAAGGTGTTTACATCCCTGTTAGTGAGCATTTCTCCTTTGCCAAGATAATCCATCCATCCACCTGACAGGTGTGGCATATCAAGAAGATGATTAAACAGCATAATCATTACACATGTGCACCTTGTGTTGGGGGCAATAAAAGGCCACTATAAAATGTGCAGTTTTGTCACAACACAATGCCATAGATGTTTTAATGGAGTGTGCAATTGGCATGCTGATTGCAGGAAGGTCCACCAGCGCTGTTGCCAGATAATTTCTCTACCATAAGCTGCCTCCAATGTAATTTTAGAGAATTTGGCAGTATGTCCAACTGGCCTCACAACCGCAGACCACGTGTAACCACGCCAGCCCAGGACTTCCACATCTGACTTCTTCACCAGCAGGATTGTCTGAGACCAGCTACCTGGACAGCTGATGACACTGGGTTTGCACAACCAAAGAATTTCTGAACAAACTGTCAGAAACCATCTCAGGGAAGCTCATCTGCATGCTCATCTGCATTTGCTTTCACATTCATTGCTATGTAAACATGTAAACATAGCAATGAATGTGAAAGCAAAGACTCAGACCACAAAATAGGTGAAGTAAACTGGCAAAAGAGTTGTCTTCATTCAAAGGCAAGGACAATGTGAATACAAAGAGAACAGTTATTTCAGGGTTTTTTTACCCCAGAGTTCACTTTAAAGAGGACTATATGAGAATACACCATTAGACATGAAGGAAAGGATCCAATATCTTTTTCCAACATTAACTCAATGCACTCTGGGTTTTTACAAAGTGCAGGACAAGCCATTCCATTAGCATGTGTTATCAGACAGCTAGCTCAATAATGGACTAAAGGAGCCTAATGTTACTCCTTAGTCCAGGGACCTTACATGTTCTGTTTAAAGGGAGAATTTGCTCTGGAAGCCAAAACAGCCAAATACTCCATTTAAACGTGAATCAATTCTCAATTGCGATACGGTTCTAGAAACATAAATCCCTCTACTTTAATATCACATCAAAACAATTTCACAAATGCAAAATATACACTTACTGTACACTGCTTTAACACAATTGCAACCGACAGTATTTTTCAGTGACAACACGTTTATGATTTCGGTCTTCCGTTTACACGCAAGTTCGGAGATGCAGATAGCTAATTCGCACAGGTAGTCCACTCTCTCATCAGTCTGTTTTCCATAAACAAGTGCTCATAACATGGAAATATGGCTGTGTGGGAACCCTAACACTTACCCTATAAAAGTGTGTATAAATAAAAACTCTCAATGAAATGAGAGAGAAGGGCCTTTTGCTTCCAAAACCGTACAGCAAGCGATGCGTGCTAATGTTCAGACCAAGCATCACGGCTCTTAAACTCCCAACTACAGAAAACGCCTTCGTCCAATGACTCGTGGAATGTAATAGATCTGAGAGTCATGATAACCCTTTATCAGACAGCTAGATATTTTCCTCATCAATGTACACAAAATACCCCAAAATGACAGTGAAAACAGGTTTTTAGAAAATGTATTTAAAAAGTACTAAGGGTCTGAATACTTATGTAAATGTGATATTTCAGTTTTTATTTTCAATAAATTTGCAACATTTCTAAACCTGTTTAATCAATTTTAGAATAAGGCTGTAACGTAACAAAATGTGGGATAAGTAAAGGGGTCTGAATACTTTCCCGAATGCACTGTGCCTATTTACATTTTGCATTTAGTTGAGACAATTATAATCAGAAGATAATATTAACATGTGAATGTTATTGGTAACACTAACTTCAGATTAAATAGTTATGTAATTAAATTGTACACCCAATGTAGGCTACTGTCCCTTTAAGGGTACAAAATCAATGCTAGCTCTATGTTGCGATTCTCAACAAATATTGTTGTCTTCTCACACTATTCAAGACCCATCATCAAATAAACAGTTTATGAAGCTCTCTCAGCCTGTAGGTCACATAATGCAAACAACTAGTTTGAACATCGTGTCGGTACAAAACTCCACATTTTTGCATTTCTGTTCACGCTAGACAATAGAGATTTAATATACAAAAACTGCACACGTTTTTCATCATCAACCAAGTTTCATCCAAACTTTTTATGCAAGTAAAGTACATGTCGGATAAAAAATGTCATGACAGGCCTGATGGAAACTTTTCAAATGTCGACAAAACCAAATACGCTAGACAAGGTGGAATCTTTTTGTCTGTAAAATGATTTATGCGAGAAATGTTGGTGGAAACGCTTTTATGAGCATATTGATATAATAACATCATATGGAAGTGAACTTGGAGTCACGCGATGACATGTCGTGTGGTCTAGGGCTGTCCCCGACTAAAAAAATCTTAGTAGACCGAGAGTCGTCTATTCTTTCAACCAATCGATTGTATTTTGCCATATGTAGACACACCCAAAGTTTTAATAAAATCAACTATATGTATGCTTCTGAGCTTGTCTGATGCATTTTGATAAAACATTATTTGTGTCTTCATTTAAGAGGGAGCCAGAGATCAATATAGCCTAACCAGAATAAAAATGTAAACTGTTCCTGACCACCGCAGATTCTGCCATTATGCTCCTGAAGTTGCCGGTAATGGGCTACGCCAGCGGTCGGCAACCTTTTCCATTTGGAGTGCCAATTTATCATACCATTTCCACTGATCTCCGTTCCAGTTATGATTTTCATATGCACATTTTCGTTAGTTTCATTTAATTTATAATAGTCTTATCTCAAGATCCATGTCATGTGGTTGATCCAAATTCTATCTAAATGAAAATGATACTTTTAACATTGTAACTTCTATTGTCATTGCCGATATGTAAAAATAGCCTACATTAAGCCAACAAATTAAAACATTGCAGCCTGCAGGTAGAAAATGTCCTGATAAAAATAATTATCCTATAAATCACATTGGCTAGGCATGAACCTGAAACATTGTATCAACTTGGTCCAGCCCAAAGCTCGTGCTAGCAACATTGTATAAATTATTCTGGGCCCTCAGTTTCCGTGCCAGTGAGCTCTGGACAGACACAGCTGTAGGCTATTTGCACAAGGGATAAGAAGTAATCAGAGAGGCATCGGCGCATGACATTTTTCCCTCTTTCATGTTGTGGTTGTCGAAAGCGAGAGAACTGAAAAGATTTTCAAATAGGCTACGTTGAGGAATTGTCATTATCAATGGATGTAAAAACACACTTAGTTTACTTGCTGTTAAAGGTGAAAAAAATGACTGAGATACTCCACAGTGGTGGTGAGTTAAAGGGCCTACATTTACGCGCAGGCCAGGTAGCCTAGGCCTACTTCTATGCATAAAAAGGTGCGTGTTCTCAAGATTGACAGTAGCGCTCCAAACAAAAGACAATTTAATAAATTGACCACTCGTAAATGGAATGAAATAAACCAAAACTTGTTGCAAACAACGTGTCCACAAGACTGTAATAATAGTATATTGAATGCATAGTTTTTATTTAACTAGGCAAGTCAGTTAGGAACAAATTATTATTTACAATGACGGCCTACCCCAGCCAAACCCTAACCCGGATGACGCTGTGCCAATTGAGCGACGCCCTATGGGACACTCAATCACAGCCAGTTGTGATACAGCCTGGAATCGAACCAGTGACTCCTCTACCACTGAGATGCAGTGCCTTAGACCGCTGCGCCACACGGGAGCCCATTTAAATGACAGTAACTGTAAATTAACGGTAAATGTACTACTGGTGATGTGATACTGGTGTGCCATCCTGCAGCCTCCACAATGGATTAGTCCACTCCGAGAAGTGTGAATCAGACAGGTTCCTCGTGTGCCATAAAAATATATATTTTTATATATATTTATTTGGGACTGCTAGACTAAAAAAACTTGGTCGACCAACAGCCTATCTACCAAACAATCGACCAGTCGACTAAATGGGGTCAGCCCTAGTGTGGTCCTCCCACAAAAACGTGTTGGGAATGCATGTGTTGGGAGCACAACATCTTCATGCTTGTGTGACAGTTTTCAATGTGGGTCCAAAGGGAAATAAAAGTATTATTCGTCTTTTTCGCCCCCGAAGGACACTGTCTACCAGTCGTCCCCGCCTCCCACTGACACAGCAGATGGGATGCAAGGGCGATACCTGTGGGGTTTATCGGCTGCTGACATCCAACTTTATTGTTCATTAACGGCCCCTACTGTACTAGAGTGCCCCGCCTCCCGACTATCCTAATTTAAAAAATGACCAAGTATAAAGATGTAGGAACGCCCCAAATTGCGGGCAGCAATTGCACCCTAATAATTTATTATGATTATTATTTATTAAGATGAATTTCACAGGTGAAAGTGCACAGCTTGGTGCTCCTTTCCAATAAATATTGATTGTCTTATTCTGGTGACATGATCGCTATTTTGTCCAAAATAATTTCATAATGTAGTGGGCTATACCAGTGGGCTATACCAGCTTGTATCTGCAAGCTGTTGGCTAGAGCGCACTTGCCAATACCAGAGGGGGCACACCTTATATAATGCAAACAGTAGAGTTGAACATTTGTGGAAAATCATTTAGCTTGTATTTCTATTCGATACATTGGAAATTAACCGTTAATGTCGTTTTTTTGTGCACTACGGCATCACGCACAGTCTTTTCTCCGCAACAAGTCAATTTGATGGAAACCCATCTCTGGTAGGAAAATGCCATATTGTTTTTATGCAAATTTTTTTTCTGTTCACATGAAATTCTGTCTCCAAATGGATGGTGGCACCAATGTGAGGGGATTTGGCAGGGGAAACAGTGTTGCAGTAGCCTATTGTGTGGTGTGGGAATAATAACATGCAAACCTGGAGAGGTTGGTGTTCACATTGCCTTGAAAAAGGAAACAGCACCGTGGAATTCAAGTGTACCAAACTCAGACCACTTCTCGATATGGTCTCGGTTCAGTTCGCTACAGGGCTCTTTTCTAAGGGTCTTGAGTTCCTTTGGAGCATTAACACTGAACAGAAAATTAAGCGAACAGCTCTGAGTTCACAAAAATTGTCTGAAAGGGACCAAGTGTGAAAACACCCTAACAAACGTGTATTTTCAGCAACATCGTGACAGAGGAGACGCAGTAACTCGGGAACAGGGTCTGACACTACTGAAATGGTGCTACGTGGAGAGTCACAAACTACTACAGAAAATACAAGGTGCAATATCTAAGATGGTATTTAATTTAAGCTAGCACCCCCAAAACAGTCATACAGATAAGTCTCCCCTCCTCATCCCCCCCCTCCTCTCTCCATCCACCCCACCTTCCCTCACCTCCGCTCCATCCCTTTCTGCCCCCTCACCTCCCTTCCCCTCCAGGTGTACTTGCGGTGCCGGCCCATATCCAGTTGGAGTTGACAGTGGTGTATAACTGCTGTCTGTTCTCCTTCAGTCAGACACAACTCACTGAGGCAGAGCATCTCCTCACACACAGCCTGGAGAGAGGTACGAAACACACACTCACACAGGTAGGAAACACACACATCTATCTTTGCCCTCTTCCCCCATCTCTCTCACCTCACCCCCTATACTTTGTGCAGCTCTAGGTGCTGTTGGTTGTGATCGTCCACCTCCCAACCCCCCAGTGTTCTGGTGTATGGTTCTAAAGTCCCTGGGTTCCACACCTTCCCTGCGCTCCTGTACTCTGCAGCTGCTCTGTCTGCACTGGGCTCTCTGGCTGTCTACCTGGAGACTGGGGCACATACAGGAGCTGCAGGTAGTGTGTGTGTGTGTGTGTGTGTGTGTGTGTGTGTGTGTGTGTGTGTGTGTGTGTGTGTGTGTGTGTGTGTGTGTGTGTGTGAAACCAACTTGTTATTGGATTTCTCTGTGTGTAAAACACTAGGATTGGCGTATTAGGTCATGATGAAGTAATCAGAAATTAGGTCTTGAAACAATAGTTTTTTACCGTTACACACTGACATCACATCACAAATATTCATGTTTTTCTGGTTCCCTCTGTCTGCAGGAAGAGCTGCGATCTCTCTCTGAGGGACTGGGGGCAGGAGAGGTGACTGTGGAGAGGAGTGCAGTCAGGCCAGCGGTGCTAGTGCATCCCAGGGATCTAAAAGACCTCCTTCTCATCTGCACTGTCATCGCTCAAGGTCTGAACCATTGAGCTCCCCATGCTGGTTAGTTTAACCCTTACCTGTCCAAGGTCAGAGAGGTTTAACCCTTACCTGTCCTTACCTTTGCAGGTGCTGAGCTGCTGTGTGAGGGGCGGTGTTCAGAGGCCCTGACTGTTCTTCAGAGAGACTCCTCCCCATTGGCCCCCAGAGAACTGCTGGCCCAGATACACACACTCACAGGCCTCTGCCTCAGCCGCACGGTAAAAACACACACACCTCACAAGCCCTTCAGACGCATGGTGAGAGAGAGAGAGTGATGACCACTGAGATGTGTTTATGTGCAGGGTCGTCCACACAGTGCTATGCAGTGTTATAGGAAGGCGTTGGAGACGGACGTGAGGTGTGTGTGTGCGCTGCACCAGAGCATCCTGGTCTACAGGCAGCTGGGAAACACACAAGCAGAGATCCAGGCTCTACGTCTGCTACACTCAGTGAGTGACACACACAGATTAAAGGCATCTGTCTGAGGCAGTAGTTGACTGAGATGTGATGGGTTTTGTGTCTGTGCCAGGTTCTGATGATGCCACCTGCCACCCAGCCTGCTGTGGCCCCACCTATCATCTGTCCCGCCTCTCTGCTCCCTGGCCAATCCCTATCCAGCCTGCTTTCTGTCCCCTCCCCCCTCAGCGTACTACACAGTCTGGCTCAGAAGTGTGTGCTCCACGGAAGGCAAGTTCCCAGATAGTCAACATACCTCCTAGGAACTTCTTCAGATTTGAGAGGGTTGAATTTGTACCACTGTTGTTTATCTTGTAGTGTGCTATCCTATGGTTGTGTGTTTGTGTTGTAGTGTGTCAGAGGGTGTAGAGCACTACTTGGACCTCCTAGCTGCTCTTCAGTCAGACCACCAGCTGTCTCAGGGGTTCTCTGAGGCCCCTTCCCTCCCCAGGTTACCTGAGCTCTACCTGGAGGCTGGCTCCTCCCTGTTGACGGCCCAGCGGCCTGCAGACTGCCTGGCACTTTGTGATGAAGTCATCAGTACGACTCTGGAGCTGCTCCCAGAGAGGCTGTTGCTGGAGGAGCCCATGGAGGCGTCTGTGCCTGGGTCTCCAGACAAGCTGGGGTTAGGCCAGGACCGGCTGGGTGTGGTGCTGTGGTCTGGGGCTGCCTACCTTCTCCAGGCCCACTGCTACTCCCACCTCAAGGACTGGAAGCAGGCTGTCACCCACTACACCAGGTGAGCCTCATATCGCATCACACTTCACCCACTGTGCCAGGTGAGCCTCATATCGCATCACACTTCACCCACTGCGCCAGGGGAGTCTCATATCGCATCACACTTCACCCACTGCGCCAGGGGAGTCTCATATCGCATCACACTTCACCCACTGCGCCAGGGGAGTCTCATATCGCATCACACTTCACCCACTGCGCCAGGGGAGTCTCATATCGCATCACACTTCACACACTGCGCCAGGGGAGTCTCATATCGCATCACACTTCACACACTGCGCCAGGGGAGTCTCATATCGCATCACACTTCACACACTGCGCCAGGGGAGTCTCATATCGCATCACACTTCACACACTGCGCCAGGGGAGTCTCATATCGCATCACACTTCACACACTGCACCAGGGGAGTCTCATATTGCATCACACTTCACACACTGCGCCAGGGGAGTCTCATATCGCATCACACTTCACCCACTGCGCCAGGTGAGTCTCATATCGCATCACACTTCACCCACTGCGCCAGGTGAGTCTCATATCGCATCACACTTCACCCACTGCGCCAGGTGAGTCTCATATCGCATCACACTTCACCCACTGCGCCAGGTGAGTCTCATATCGCATCACACTTCACCCACTGCGCCAGGTGAGTCTCATATCGCATCACACTTCACCCACTGCGCCAGGTGAGTCTCATATCACATCACACTGCACCAGGTGAAGCACACATCGCATCACATCAAAACATAGAAGTTCCCATTAGACTGGTCGGATTACCGACTCCACCAGGTGAGCATCAGTCCTTACACCTGAGTGCTGAAACTGTGTCTTCTAGTTCTGAGGGAGTGTGTTCCAGTTCTGAAGGAGTGTGTGTTGTTTCAGGTGCATCAACCTGCTGATGAAGGTGTGTGTTAAACAGAAAGGTGAGTATTCAGACTGGCCACTTGGACATGTATCAATTGATGTATGTATGTTTGTTGATTTGTGTATCTGGAGGTTGTCTTGACATGTGTTGTGTTGCAGGCTGTGTGAAGCTGGAGCTAGGTGTTAGGACCCTGCAGAGGCTGAAAGGGCTGGCTCTGGCAGGGAGAGGAATCAGCTTCACACACAGAGACCAGAAGAGGGAATCCCTGAGAGACCTACAGCTCAGCCTGCAGGCTGCACCAGGCAACTACAGGGTTAAATTGTCTTTATGTAGACTAGTATCTAGTAAGTAATACATGATTGTAATCCAGCCCCTGGGTGTGCATACAGGGTGTGCGAGCGCTGGGCTGTGGCTGACTGAGGTGCTGTGGAGGCTGGGAAGGAGACAGGAGGCTGCAGCCTTTTGGGAGAAGACTCAGAGCTCCAGCACAGCTTCATCATTAGAGTAAGATGACATCAGTTGTCAATGGTTCACTACAATTGATCACCTGGATTTACTCGCAATACATTTACATTTACATTTAAGTCATTTAGCAGACGCTCTTATCCAGAGCGACTTACAAATTGGTGCATTCACCTTATGATATCCAGTGGAACAACCACTTTACAATAGTGCATCTAACTCTATACAAATGGGAAAACATGTTCGAAAAATATTGTTTTGAGTATAAAATTGAGAGTTATAGGTGTCATTTGAGACACATCCTAATGCTCTGTTTGTCTGCGTTCTCTCCTTCCAGAGGTGTTCCCCTGTACCTGCTGGACCCCCAGACTGGCCCCTCCCTGGACCTCACTGACCTCCGACGCAGAGTGGAGGAGTTCATCAACACTCGGCACAGCTAGTCTCCAGAAACACTGGCGTGTCCACATAGGCTCTGGGATGTCCTCATAAGGCTTAGTAAGCCCTGTACCTGGGACAAGCTGGTTTTACCCACCCAACATAGTGTGAGGTTCATATCCTGGCTGAAATGGAGTTCCAATTAAGTGGAGTTTGAACACTATTAACCTCTGAAGCCCAGTCAAGATTTTGGAGGATGGCCACTCGAGACTAGAACTCTGTAGACCAACTGTGAGCCGTAGCCTTACTGCTTGGTGAGGCAGTTGCCTGTCCTGTTCATCATACAGAAGGAACAGGACAGGCAACTCTTTGGGAATGCCACAGTGCTCTGTCTGAGTGACTTATGTAATAATGTGTCAGTAGTACATTATTGTGATATGACAAATATGATACGGTGTAACCTTATTTCTGTAAATATGTAATATTTTTGTTTGAAATTATTTTTTATTTACTCAGCACCATAAAGAGTGTGGTTTATCTCTTCTGTGTCGATTATTGTTTTAATGAATGTTTAGTGTGGGAGATTTGGAGCTAGCAAGCTCCTGTTACTGGTAAAAACAACTGTCTCTCTGTTTTGCTATTAGGTTGAACTTGTGCTATAAGGTTAGCTCGAGAGAGATAATGTTATAAAATAACACAGTGATTATATACAGTCAGCGTGATATGGAGGATTGCACTTATTTTACGCCCCAACAAACCAAGGCAGAGTCGAGATATGGACCAGAGAATGGACCGATAATGCCACTAAGCCGGTTTCAATAAATCGAGTGCATCTGCCATGTCGCCATAACCTCAACGCGGTGCACTCTGATTGGAACATAGCAGTTTAATGACAGGCGCGTTAGCCAATGCGTCTGAGCACATGGACGTCGCCCACTAACTGTCTGTGAATCCAATTGGTCAAAAGTGTCACAATGTTCTAGAAATGTTAAAACGGCCTATGTGATTGGGTTCTCGAATGTAGTAGGTTTGTCTCGTTATGCATCGATTTGAGAGCTCGAGTCCACAACAGTAGCAATTGGAACTGAAGAGAACGGTGTGAAGTTACTTTGCCAGTGACGCTTCACAAATAGCGAGCTACTTTTTATTTATACATACTATTTCAGTAGGACCATGGCCTCGGGGGGAGAGTAAGTAGAAATGTGTTACCAGTTGGCTAACTACCGTTAGCTAAACAGCCAACACATCTAGAAAAGTATATTTTCACAAGCGTTTTACTAAACTCGAGTATTATACCTCAGCTAAGGTTAGCTAGCTAGTTAGCGTATATGTCATGCCCTACTAACGTTACGAATTAACTTGGCTAGCTAACTAACGTATGAGTTAATGTAAAGTGTAATTGGGACCAGTTATTGGAATGACCCAAACTACTATTAGTGATTGACAAACATTTGTAGGTAGGCAGTTAACGTTAGCTTGACAAAGCGTAACTTAACTAGCTAAGTTGGCTGGGCCTACCGGCACATTTTACTAACTATGTAAGCTAACTAGCCTGTGACACGCTGGCCTTCAGGCTTGACAAGCTCATCCAAAGACCATGATGATAAATTAGAGGCAGGAAATGTCTAAGTTACTGCAAACTCAATTCGTTAAAAGTTACTAGTTAGCCAACTCGCTAGCTACCTAACGTTAGGTAACGTAAGTGGCTAGCTAACTCAAAGCTGGGTGAAAATGTCGGCCTTGTCACTGGCTTAGCTAACATACTAGCCTAACGTTACCAGCCTAGCTAACTAAAAAAACGGTTAATGTTATGATGGTTTAGGTAATTTAGGAGTATGGCATATTGCGAAAATGTAAACTAGATATCTAGCTAATGCAATAAGGTTTATATACCGAACTAGCTAACGTTAGCTACATCAATGTTTTAGTAGCCGTAGCTCGGGATCCCAAAAGTTGTCCTTTTGCTGTGTCATCTGCTCACTGCTGCTGAGCTAACGGTAGCTAGTTAGCCAACATTTGCTAGCTGGCGATGAATTAACAGTATTTATGCCGAGCTATCTAACATTAGCATAGTTGAATAGCTGACTACGAAAATTATGTTTCTAAATCAATAATCTGAATAAGACAAGGACTGAATGTGTATGGAGTAACAACTGCGAATTATCTGACGGTCAGCTTTGAGTTTTAATTTGTCGCTTTTGTTTCTGTTTGAACTAGATCCAAAAATGATGACCTTTCCACTGCGATTCTGAAGCAGAAGACCAGACCAAACAGATTGATTGTCGATGAATCCATCAATGAGGACAACAGTGTGGTCTCTCTCTCTCAGGTAGGCCTAAAATACAGGTCATTGGGTGGATTTGTGTTCACGTTTAGAATCCCAGAATGTGATTGTTTTATTTTGTGTTATTTTGGTACACTGCTGCTTGTATGGAAAAGATCTGGTCCTGCTGTCTACGTATTCAGTACACTTAGTAAAATTCATGTCATTCGTGCTCTGTTTTTAGGCAAAGATGGATGAGCTGCAGCTGTTCCGTGGCGACACAGTGCTGATGAAGGGGAAGAAGCGCAGGGAGTCTGTGTGTATTGTCCTGTCTGACGACACCTGCTCTGATGAGAAGGTCCGCATGAACCGTGTGGTCCGCAACAATCTCCGTGTCCGTCTGGGGGATGTCATCAGGTACACACACACACACACACACACAACTGTATATTAACTGGATGGCGCCGATAGATGGCAGCTTCGCTTCAAGTCCTTAGGAAACTGCATTTAAAAAATAAAATAAAAATTGTATTTCTTAAATTGTTAGCCCAGAAAACCACCTTAAGTGTTATTACATACAGACGGGAATAACTATTGGATATCAGAGAGACGTCAACTTACCAGCACTACGACCAGGAATACGACTTTCCCAAAGCGGATCCTTTGTTTTCACCTGCCAGGGCATTTGAACTGATTCGAGGCTTACCAAAACAACGCTGTCGGAGGAGATGGTGCCGGAGTGGTCTTCTAGTGAAGCTTCTGATGCGCGCACACCACCCATAGCTTCCGAGTATATTACTCGCTAATGTCCAGTCCCTAGTTAACAAGTTGCCGAAATTAGGGCAAGAGTAGCTTTCCAAAGAGGGATCCGGGATGGTAACCTACTGTTTCGCGGAGACATGGCTAGCTGGGTACTTGCTGTCGGAGTCCTTACAGCCAACGGGATTTTCAGTGCATCGTACAAACGTCTCTGGTAAGAAGGGTGGGGGTGTATGTTTCATGATTAACGACTCATGGTGTAATTGTAACAACATAGAAGCGCTCAAGTCCTTTTGTTGACCTGACCTAGAATTTCTCACAATCAAATGCCGACCGTATTATCTCCCAAGAGAACTCTCCTCGGTTGTCGTCACAGCTGTGTATATCCCCCCACAAGCGGCTACCAAGACGGCCATCAAGGAACTTCACTGGGCTTTATGCAAACTGGAAACCATATATCCTGAGGCTACATTTGTTGTAGCTGGGGATTAGAACAAAGCTAATCTGAGAACAAGGTTACCTAAATTCTATCAGCACATCGATTGCAGTACAAGAGAAACACACTCGACCACTGCTACTCTAACTTCCGCGATGCATACAAGGCCCTCCCCCCGCTCTCCTTTTGGCAAATCTGACCATTACTCCATATTATAACGAAACTAAAACAGGAAGCGCATGTGCTTATTTCTCTCCAATGCTGGTCTGACCAATCGGATTCCACGCTCCAAGATTGCTTCAATCACGTGGACTGGGATATGTTCCGGGTAGCTTCAGACAATAACATTGACATATACGCTGACTCGTGAGCGAGTTTTTATAATGAAGTGTATGGGAGATGTTGTACCCACTGTGACTATTAAAACCTTCCCTAACCAGAAACTTTTGCAGCATTTGCGCAAAACTGAAAGCATGTACGACTGCATTTAATCATGGCAAGGCGACTGGAAACATGACCGAATACAGTGTAATTATTCCCTCCGTAAGGCAATCAAACAAGCAATTCAACTGCTCAAACACGAGATGTATGTGACAGGGTCTACAGACAATCAAGGATTACAAAAAGAAAACCAGCCCCATCACGGACATCGACGTCTTGCTCCCAGACAAATTTAAACAGCTTTGAGGACAATACAGTGCCACGACACGGCTCGCTACCACAGACTGTGGGCTCTCCTTTTCTGTGGCTGACGTGAGTAAAACATTTAAAGGTGTTAACCCTCGCAAGGCTGCCGGCCCAGACGGCATCTCTAGCCGCGTCCTCAGAGCATGCGCAGACTGGCTGGCGTGTTTACGGACATATTCAATCAATCCCAGTCTGCTGTCTCCACATGCTTCAAGATGGCCACCATTGATCCTGTTCCCAAGAAAGCTAAGGTAACTAAACTAAATGACTATCGCCCCGTACCACTCACTTCTGTCATCATGAAGTGCTTTGAGAGACTTGTCAAGGATCATATCACCGCCACCCTACCTGTCACCCTAGACCCACTCCAGTTTGCTTAGTGCCCCAATAGGTCCACAGACGATGCAATCGCCATCACACTGCACACTGCCCTATCCCATCTGAACAAGAGGAATATGTAAGAATGCTGTTCATTGACTACAGCTCAGCATTCAACACCATAGTACCCTCAACTCATCATTAAGCACCCTGGGTCTCGACCCTGCCCTGTGCAACTGGGTCCTGGACGAGGCGCCCCCAGGTGGTCAAGGTAGGAAACAACGTCTCCACTCCGCTGATGCTCAACACTGGGGCCCCACAAGGATTTGTTCTCAGCTCTCTCCTGTTCACCCACGACTGCGTGGCCATGCACGCCTCCAACTCAATCAAGTTTGCAGACGACACCAGGGTGTTGTGTTAGGCTTGATTACCAACAACAACGAGACAGCCTACAGGGAGGAGGTGAGGGCCCTCGGTGTGGTGTCAGGAAAATAACCTCTGTCAATGTCAGCAAAACAAAAGAGATTGTGGATTTTAGGAAACAGCAGAGCGAGCACCCCACTATCCACATCGACGGGACAGCATTGAAGGTGGACAGTCTTAAGTTCCTCGGTGTACACTGACAAACTGAAACGGTCCACACACACACCGACAGTGTGGTGAAGGCGCAACAACACCTCTTCAACCTCAGGAGGGTGAAAAAAAATATGGGTTGTCACCGAAAACCCTCACAAACTTTTACAGGTACACAATTGAGAGCATCCTGTCGGGCTGTATCACCGCCTGGTACGCCAACTGCACCGCCCTCAACCGCAGGGCTTTCCAGAGGGTGGTGCAGTCTGCACAACACATCACCGGGGGCAAACTACCTGCCCTTCAGGACACCTACAACATCTGATGTCACAGGAAGGCAAAAAAATCAAGGACAATAATCACCCGAGCCACTACCTGTTTACCCTGCTTCCATCCAGAAGGAGAGGTCAGTACAGGTGCATCAGAGCTGGGACAGAGAGAGAGAAGCTGTTTTTCAATCTGAAGGCCATCAGACAGTGAAACGGTCACCACTAGGCCAGAGGTGGCTGCCTACCTACAGACTTGATATCATTGGCCATAAATGGGACACTAGTCCCTATCATTAATAAATGGGACACTAGTCCACTTTAATAATGCCACTTTTAAGAATGTTTACATATCTCGTATATGTATATACTGTCCTTCACGATCTATTGGGTCTTAGCCGCTCTGTTGCTGCTCATCCATATGTAATACTTATATATTCTCATTCCTTTACTAGATTGTGTGTTAGGTTTTGTTCATTATTAGGTTTTGTTGTAGAATTGTTAGATATTACCTGTTAAATACTGCTGCACTGTCGGATCTAGAAGCATAAGCATTTCGCTACACTCGCAATAACATCTGCTAATCTTGTGTATGTGACCTATACGATTTGATATATAAATAATATTCCCAAAGCAAATTAAGATGAGTGTTTCTCTTTCTCCTGCTACAGTATCCAGCCATGTCCTGATGTAAAGTATGGGAAGAGGATTCATGTTCTGCCTATTGATGACACAGTCGAGGGGATCACTGGCAACCTGTTTGAGGTCTACCTCAAACCCTACTTCCTAGAGGCCTACAGGCCCATCCGCAAGGGTCAGTACACACACCTGTTAACAATCATTTTGTTTCCAAAGTGAGACTGAACAATAGAATTTGTACTGTATTTAATTATGTGATGTCATTGTGTGTAGGTGATATCTTCCTGGTTCGGGGGGGTATGCGTGCGGTGGAGTTCAAGGTGGTAGAGACCGACCCCAACCCCTACTGCATCGTCGCCCCAGATACAGTCATCCACTGCGAGGGAGAGCCTATCAGGAGAGAGGTTGGTCACAACCTACACCATCACTTGTGGGCAGAGCACTCTTCATTTAGCCTATGGAAATGTAGGAGCTGTGCTTGCTTTCCCGAAGTCCACAGCAACGGGGTGGGGGTGTTATCGATATTGAATCGTGACCTATGTATCCTGAAGTCCCTGCCAATACCCGGCAAACGGTAAGCAAACCTACCCTCAGACTTACTTCTGTGCGTTTCCTGTGTTTGTAGGATGAGGAGGAGTCCCTGAATGAGGTGGGCTATGATGATATCGGAGGAGTGAGGAAGCAGCTGGCTCAGATCAAGGAGATGGTTGAGCTCCCTCTCAGACACCCTGCACTGTTCAAGGCTATAGGAGTCAAGGTAAAACACAGAGAGCTCCTATCTTCTAGGTCAGGTGTATTCAACTCTTACCCTATGAGGTCTGGAGCCTGCTGGTTTTCGGTTCTACCCGATAATTAATTCCACTCACCTGGTGTCCAAAGTCTAAATCAGTCTCTGATTAGAGGGGAACAATGAATTAAAGCAGTGGATCTGGCTTTGAGGTCCAACATTTAGTTTGAAGGTTCTAGGCCTTCTGTCAGCCTCTACACACTTTCTTGATTAGTAGAGTTTAAACGCATGCTTTCTTGACTTTTAAAGTCAATGATTTCAGTTGGCATAAGCATAGGAAACATTTTGTTGTATTGGAAATGTCCCCTGTCGTCAACACTAAGGAGATTGACATGTACCTCCACTCTCCTCCAGCCCCCCCGTGGTATCCTGCTGTACGGACCTCCCGGTACAGGAAAGACCCTGATTGCCAGAGCTGTCGCTAACGAGACCGGTGCCTTCTTCTTCCTCATCAACGGTGAGATGCTAAACCTTACCCGGTCCCTGTTGGAGGATCACTGTCCGTGATATCACTATTCTTTTGTCATTTTGTGGTAGCTGTTTTGATTTTGCTCAGTATGACCTCTCTTGGTCTGTGTGCCGGGCCGTGTGTGCGTAGGTCCTGAGATTATGAGTAAGCTGGCTGGAGAGAGTGAGAGCAACCTGAGGAAGGCCTTTGAGGAGGCTGAGAAGAACTCCCCTGCCATCATCTTCATTGATGAACTGGATGCTATCGCTCCCAAGAGAGAGAAGGTGAGAGGGAATGGGTATTAATGGTGTATATTGGTTGATGTGCAGAAGAGCTAATCAAAATGGAATACAAAGGAACCTGAAATCCCCTTTAAAGGACAATAATAGGTCACCCAACAATGACACTTTAATAAAGACCAAGTGTAGCAGCTATGAATGGTGATCTGAAATTTTCTGTAGACCAACTGTTAGATGGAGAGACATTTCATGCTGTTATGTTGACTGTGTTTGTAGACTCATGGGGAAGTGGAGAGGCGTATCGTGTCTCAGCTGCTGACCCTGATGGACGGGCTGAAGCAGAGAGCTCATGTCATCGTCATGGCAGCCACCAACAGACCAAACAGCATAGATGCTGCGCTTAGAAGATTTGGTACGTATACACACTATCTGTTGGATACAGGGTGTTATTGATGTTTTATTGTGCAGGTGTTGTGTATTGGTTTTCCCAATGCTATAACGTGTGTGTGTGTGTCCAGGGCGTTTTGACAAGGAGGTGGACATTGGTATCCCCGATGCTACAGGCAGACTGGAGATCCTGCAGATCCACACCAAGAACATGAAACTGAATGATGATGTTGACCTTGAGCAGGTGTGTGCTGACTCTTTGGGTGTTTCTCATATGCCTAGGGCTGGGTGATATGGGCCAAATATCATATCACTGTATTTCTCTAATTTCTGACGGTATTTGATGTTTCCGAATAATCGTTAGAAAATGTATGCTTTGTGTAGTTCATGGCAACAAATGAATTCTAAGTAGTTTTAATGGGTTTTCTCCTTTTCTGTTTGCTTTATACCGTTCAACCAAATATAGAGGCCAAACTGACAGTATTATGGTTTGTACAACTTTGCATATGATACTCGACCAATGGGTGTCCATTTGCATTATTGATCAATTCCAGCATTTTCGTAATTTATTTAATGCACTGATTTATCATTGTGTCATTTCTTTTGTCTTAGAAATACTCTTTCTTATTTTCGCCACTAGGGGTAGTCGGACGATTTCTGGGGATCTGTTTGGCAAGCTAGAAAGTTTGCTAGCAGTTCTCAGCATTTAGCAGTTTCTTACTGCCGATTTAAAAAAATGTATGATTACCATAATCTTCTAAACATTACTGAACAACTTTAATGTAACAACTATAACGGTATTTTTGTGTTGGAGAAAGTAAAAATCCAAACCGGTCCGTGAATGAATACCAGTATTATTTTTACTGTTTACTGCCCAGCCCTGCATTTGCCAAACCCATTTAACTGTCAGCATTGTGTTCTGAGGGGCTCCTGCATGTGTTAACTCCCTCTGTCTTTCTTTGTATAGGTGGCTAATGAGACCCACGGCCACGTGGGTGCTGATCTGGCTGCCCTGTGCTCAGAGGCTGCTCTCCAGGCCATCAGGAAGAAGATGGACCTCATCGACCTGGAGGACGAGACCATCGATGCGGAGGTCATGAACTCCCTTGCCGTTACCATGGACGACTTTAGGGTAAGAAACACTCTACCAAGTGTAAACTACGTAGGGTAGACTACACACAAATCACAATCCTGCATATAATAACTATACATCTACCTGTTGTGTTTTTATATATATATTAAACGTGGGTATTTGTTTCAGTGGGCTTTGAGCCAGAGTAACCCATCAGCTCTGAGGGAGACAGTGGTGGAGGTTCCTAACATCACCTGGGGGGACATCGGAGGACTGGAAGACGTCAAGCGGGAGCTGCAGGAGCTGGTGCAGGTAAGGCGTGTGCACATAGTTTAACCTTACACGTTGTCATACCTAATTACACATTATCATACCTAATTACTTCTTATTTTCCCTGTAGTACCCAGTGGAGCACCCAGATAAGTTCCTGAAGTTCGGTATGACCCCTTCAAAGGGAGTGTTGTTCTACGGGCCTCCGGGTTGCGGTAAGACCCTGCTGGCCAAGGCCATTGCCAACGAGTGCCAGGCTAACTTCATCTCCATTAAAGGACCTGAGCTTCTCACCATGTGGTTTGGAGAGTCAGAGGCTAACGTCAGGGAGATCTTTGACAAGGTATGACATAGTGACTCACCAACAATAAGTGAACATTTTGTATTAGTGCACTATAGTAGATTCTAAATCAACATGGAGAAAAACTGGGGTGTTAGCATTGAACACTGCGGTTCAATCTCCTGTGTGTTTCTCTGTGTGCAGGCTCGCCAGGCAGCCCCATGTGTGTTGTTCTTTGACGAGTTGGACTCCATAGCGAAGGCCCGTGGCGGTAATGTGGGAGACGGTGGCGGAGCGGCCGACCGTGTCATCAACCAGATCCTGACTGAGATGGACGGCATGTCCAGCAAGAAGAACGTCTTCATCATTGGCGCCACCAATCGCCCTGACATCATCGACCCTGCCATCCTCCGACCCGGTCGTCTGGACCAGCTCATTTACATCCCTTTGCCTGACGAGAAGAGCAGGATCAATATTCTCAAGGCTAACCTCCGGAAGAGCCCCATTAGCAAGGTAAAACACAGTTCCCCAACAGTCCACCCTTCTATGCCTGTCATCATGCCAATGTAGTATAAGGGCTGATGATGCCGTTATAATATAAATGTAACAAGATTTAGTGGCTCACACCAATCTGTAAGATGTTTCAGGTGCTATAGATCTGTCATATATCCTTGAAGATGATTGGTTAAACCCGGTCTCTTCCGTCTGTCCTGTAGGATGTTGATCTGGACTTCCTGGCTAAGATGACCAATGGTTTCTCGGGTGCTGACCTTACAGAGATCTGCCAGCGGGCCTGTAAGCTGGCTATCAGAGAGTGCATTGAGAACGAGATTCGCCGGGAGAGGGAGAGGCAGACCAACCCCTCTGCTATGGTCAGCTCACAGCTCGCTCACACACCTCACTTGCTCACTTAATGTTTCTCTCCCTATGTCTACTTTTCTCTTTTTCAATTAACCTTTCTCCTCGTCTCCAGGAGGTGGAGGAAGACGACCCTGTGCCTGAGATCAGGAAGGACCACTTTGAGGAGGCCATGCGATTCGCCCGCCGCTCCGTCAGTGACAATGACATCCGCAAATACGAGATGTTTGCCCAGACACTGCAGCAGAGCCGAGGATTTGGCAGCTTCAGGTACGGGTATGACTGCGACTGCGGGGTGGGGTCGGTGGTGTGTTTTTTTTTAAATATTTTTTTTAATGGTGAATATTGTCTCTCCCAGGTTCCCCTCCAATGCTGCAGGGGGCAGCGGTCCCAGCCAGGGTACTGGGGGCACTGCTGGGGGGCCCGTGTTTAACGAGGATAATGATGATGACCTGTATGGATAGATGGACGGATGGATGGTGCCACATGGTGGCCAGCTCTGTTATCATACCTGTACAAACACTCAAACCCAATTGACCATTTTTAGGACTCTGTGCTTCTTTCATGTGTTTCTTTTTGTATGATTCCTCTCTGGTGGAGAAAACATGTAGCTGCCTGGTTTGATCTGGAAGGTGGGCAGTGGATAGAGGTGATTGGTTGATGGGGGTGGGGGGGCTTGAGTGGCCTCATTCTGAGTTTATTACAATCCCATGTGACTGGTTTTAGTTGTGGGATTCTATGCGATACTATAAAAGGGGATTAAAGAATAGCTAATGACTTAATTTTTTTATGAGTAGTAGCATATAATGTATGACAAGTTTGAAAATGTTGAATAAAATCTCACGAAATGACAATGTTTGACGTTATTGATGTCTGTCTGTTCCAATTCCTTGTTTGACACCAGGTTCACCATAACAAAGTTGTCTAACCAGGTTCTCATTCCTTTAGATGGGATGTCAGAGGTCTGACCTATTGTGGGACCGGGTATTGAACCCAGGACATCTGCATGCTTTAGGACCGTGTTAGCCCACTGTGCTAAAAAGCCTCTTTGCTCTGGTCGCTAACCTGAGCCCTTAGGTCTTCAGGGTTAGTTATAACACAAGCTTGTTCAGAAAGAGTGTTAACCCTAGTGTCCTTCCAAACCTGGTCACTATACCACCATGACAACATTGCGTTAAATACCTGTAAATTAAATTACAATGGATAGGAGTTGAATGCATGAGCTGTCATTAACGTTTATATCCAAAATGGTGGCCATTGTTTCAATGTCTGCAATCCCTTATCTGACCACACTGTGTCCCACTTACCTGACCAGCTCATCATAGGGTGCAAAAACCGCCATTTACACTTTGACGCATATGATATTGATGTTGACTGTTTATATTCAAATGTATTTAATGAGCCTGAGTGTTATTCTGTCTACGAGTACAAATGGGTTATTTGCAGGTGGGCTGTTTCGGGGCCTGTTCCTCTAGGTGCGTAAAGTCCGTTTTGGCTGTTTTCCAACAATTTGGGTTACAGATCCAGCCAGACTTTGAACTTTGTCTAAAACCAGAGTGACTCCTGAACATTACACACTGGCTGACAGACATAAGAACTATCACTCCTTACGGTTTCTTACTCTAGCATGTTATTTATACACGGATGTAACTTCTCACATTACAGGGAACCTTTACTCTATCCACAGGTGGAAAGGCGCCAGGATGGTTGTGACTAAACTGCACTATTGTCTTAATTTTTTCGTCACTATTTGCGCGCGATGTGGTTCAGAGCAGCGTTGAAAGGGTATATTTACATTTACATTTTAGTCATTTAGCAGACGCTCTTATCCAGAGCGACTTACAGTAGAGTGCATACATTTTATAACATTTTTTTTTTTTTACATACTGAGACAAGGATATCCCTACCGGCCAAACCCTCCCTAACCCGGACGACGCTATGCCAATTGTGCGTCGCCCCACGGTATATATAGATGGTAGCAATTTACTGGAACAAACGCAATTTTAAACTGAAGCTGAAACAAGTAGCGGGGGTAATTCTGATTTTAGCAGCATGACCTCAGACCACTCAACCTGCTTTGGGTATTGTACGATGCTTTAATACAATTCTCTATCACGTGACAATGTAATAGGGTGATACTATTATTTAGAAATGTGTTCAAGCCAGCCTGTGACTCATAGTTGGATTAGCTATTTAGCTACAGAAGCTAAATTAATATAGTTATATTATGATGGGTTCAGAGATGTTTGAAAGCGAGACCGAGAAAAGGGGGGATTTGGATGTTTTAACTGTACTATATATATATATATATGGGGTATCATACCCCTGTCTCAGATGATATAAGCACTTGTCACACGTGAGACCCCTGTGCTGAGTTGATGAATTCCCGACATGAGTGATAATCTAACACCGCATTCAGACTTAGTCATGGTGACTTGCAACTCACTCCCGGTCATCTGGGTCATTCTCCGAGTCCTATAGAGATGGTTTGACCTCCTCTAGCGCTAGATGCCATGTTGCTACCTCATATACAATTCCATTAATTCATAATGTGTTTGTCTGCCTGCCTGTCAGAACCTCTGATCTGAACCATAAGTTTCTACGTGACCCTGTCGTCTGGGCACCTGGAAGAGCGCTCCCGGACAGGTCAGAATGCTATTAAAAGATAACTTTTTTAACCAACATTTCAAGCTAGCTGTGGAATGAGTTAACGTACCATTAACTCCGTAACACGAGCATGCGCAAACATTCTTGTTCCTATTGTGGTGATAGGATAAATGAGAAGGCATGTGCATGCACGCAACTGGAAAGAAAATCTAGTTTAATTGCAAAAAGAAGTGTCAGGACACCTATAATTGGCATAAAAAATAGAGATGGTCCTTTAATGCTTATTCAAAAACAGAACCGTAACCTGTGTATGGTTTGACCATCTGCGTCTCCTGGCGGCTCTAGACTGTGGCTACAAACACAATGATTGTGCTGCAGTGTACAGTAAAGAGCAGGAGGTGGGGGAGGCACTGGCTCTGAGGCTGGGACCAGAAAAAGTGAGCCACACACACAGTCTTTCCAAGGCCATTCTATGCTTCCGGGACCATTCTGACACACAGGAAGAATAATCAGGTCAAGGAAAAGTAGAAGTTTGATCAAAGAGCATTACGAAAAGTATTTTATAGCTACACATGATCACAAGTATGTGGACACCTGCTCGAACATCTCATTCCAAAATCATGGGTATTAATATGGAGTTGGTCCAGACCTTTGCTGCTATAACAGCCTCCACTCTTCTGGGAAGGCTTGCCACTAGATGTTGGAACATTGCTGCGGTGACTTGCTTCCATTCAGCCACAAGAGCATGAATGAGGTCGGGCACTGATGTTGGGTGATTTGGCCTGGCTCGCAGTTGGTGTTCCAATTCATCTCAAAGGTGTTCGATGGGGTTGAGGTCGGGGCTCTGTGCAGGCCAGTCAAGTTCTTCCACACCGATCTCGACAAAACTTTTCTGTATGGACCTCGCTTTGTGCACAGGGGCATTGTCATGCTGAAGCAGGAAAGAGCCTTCCCCAAACTGTTGGCACTAATTTGGAAGCACAGAATTGTCTAGAATGTCATTGTATGCTGAAGCGTTAAGATTTCCCTTCAGTGGAACTAAGGGGCCTAGCCCAAACTATGAAAACACAGCCCCAGACCATTAATCCTTCTCCACCCAACTTTACAGTTGGCACTATGCATTGGGGCAGTTAACTTTCTCCTGACACCCGCCAAACCCAGATTTGTCCGTCGGACTGCCAGATGAGGAAGCTGATTGTTGGCAAGGTGTCATCCTATGACGGTGCCACGTTGAAAGTCACTGAGCTCTTCAGTAAGGCCATTCTACTGCCAATGTTTGTCTATGGAGATTGCATGGCTATGTGCTCGATTTTATACACCTGTCAGCCATGGGTGTGGCTGAAATTTCCGAATCCACTCATTTGAATGAGTGTCCACATACTTTTGTACATATGGTGTATGTGTGTCAAGTGTGTTGATCCCCTGTGCAGTCCCCTAGGCCCTGCGTCATGAGGATGTGTTTCTGACCTCTAAGCTGTGTAACACCCAGCATCAACCTGACTACGTAGAGACAGCCTGTAGTAAGAGTCTAATACACCTGGGACTGGAATACCTGGCCCTCTACCTCATGTACTGGCCCACAACCTTCCAGTGAGCAACACACACATACACCTAATCACACCTTGAATTTGTCCCACACATGTTAGTCCTCTGAGCTGCCTGCGTGTTCTCCAGGCGTGGGACAGAGCTGATGCCCAAGCGGGCCGTTGGTAGTGTGTGTTACGATGACATACGCTACTGGGAAACCTGGGTTGCCATGGAGAACCTGGTTGATAAGGGGCTGGTCCGAGGCATTGATCTGTCCATCTTCAACTAGGTATGGGACTGTGTGTGTGTGTGTGTGTGTACAGTATGTTTTTGTAATGGTGTCTCACTCTGTGTGTTAGTAGGTGGAGTGTCACCCATGCCTGTCCCAGGCCGAGCTGCTGAGTCACTGCAGGTAAGTGTGTGTGACGGCCTACTGTCCCCTGGGTAGTGCTGAGCAGTCCAGGGCTTCGCCTGACGAACCCTGCCTGCTGCAGGACCCTGGACTGGGGGGCTGTCACCCTCCACCACAGAAAGACCCCTGCTCAGGATATACTCACGTAACACACAAACACCTCAGTGTAACTAGCCGTAGTGTAATTAACAATGCTCAAGTGTGTGTGTCTCTCTGTCTCCAGGTGGCAGGTACAGAGAGGGGTGGTCTGCATCCCCAAGAGCGTTACTCCTTCCAGGATCCTGCAGAATCTGCAGGTCAGGAGGACAGCGCCATCTAGTGGAAGGAATACCAATTGAACTGCATGATGTTTTACCAGTTTGGAAACTACTCACCTCTTCCCCAAAATGTGACTTTTCGCTGGCTGAGTCTAGGAAACTACAGGCTATAATTCTGTGTAGCTGCTGGGATTGTTTTCTTGAGTGGGAATTTGTTTGTCTGATTGACAGGTGTTTGACTTCTGTCGGATGAAGACCTGAAGCAGATCGAGTCGTTCAACAGAAACGAGAAGTACATCATCCTGGCTGTGGAGGTGAGTTCTGATTGTCTCAGATGAGACCTCAGGGTGCAGGTCAATAGTCTTATGTACAGTCTCATTCCCTAGTCACAACTAGATAGATGAGGATGCCATATGAGACTACTGAGATGCTGAGTTTCAGTTGAGCCATGGGGTTTTGTGGTGGTACTGAATGGAACTGTGTGTGTTCTCTTCACAGAGGGACAGAGAGTGGAGGGACGCAGACCACCCTCATTTCCCGACCTGATCTAGAGACAGATCCACATCTAGAGTCAGATCTACTGGCCCCACATCTAGAGACAGCTCTGACCCCTCCTGTCTCAGCCTCCAGTATTTATGCTGCAGTAGTTTATATGTTGGGGGGCTAGGGTCAGTCTGTTATATCTGGAGTATTTCTCTTATCCGGTGTCCTGTGTGAATTTAAGTATGCTCTCTCTAATTCTCTTTCTCTCGGAGGACCTGAGCCCTAGGACCATGCCTCAGGACTACCTGGCATGACTCCTCCTTGCTGTCCCCAGTCCACCTGGCCGTGCTGCTGCTCAGTTTCAACTGTTCTGCCTGCGGCTATGGAACCCTGACCTGTTCACTGGACGTGCTACCTGTCCCAGACCTGCTGTTTAACTCTCTAGAGACAGCAGGAGCGGTGATCGGCTATGAAAAGCCAACTGACATTTACTCCTGAGGTGCTGACCTGTTGCACCCTCGACTACTGTGATTATTATTTGACCATGCTGGTCATTTATGAACATCTTGGCCATGTTCTGTTATAATCTCCACCCGGCACAGCCAGAAGAGGACTAGCCACCCCTCATAGCCTGGTTACTTCCTAGGTTCTGGCTTTTCTAGGGAGTTTTTCCTAGCCACTGTGCTTCTACACCTGCATTGCTTTCTATTTGGGGTTTTAGGCTGGGTTTCTGTACAGCACTTTGAGATATCAGCTGATCTAAGGGCTATATAAATACATTTGATTTGCTGACCCACACATAACATTTTATTTATACAGAATACCTGGATCTGAGTCACTAGAGATTTGAATATTTGATCAGACAAGAACCATCTGTAATGCAGCTCATGTTCCCTTAGTAAGAATCCACATACATTCTTAATATATTTGTTTCTAATCCTTAATTTTGTTATACTCCAACTGATCCAGTGTTCCGATGTGTGGATATCTAATCTGTGAGATTGTTGGACAATAAATGATAGATAAATCATCCTTTCCTTCCGTCCTTGAAGTAACAGAGCTGAGTGTGATAGGTGAAAGCAGTCGAATGGGGCCGGCTACAAATAACTCCTCACAAACACAAAAGACCATACATAGCTCAATACTTGGTTTATTGGTTGTCATTGTAAAATTCAACTCACATGAGAAACTTTGTCAAAAGTACAGAAGCTGTGGAACAGTGAGAATCACTCAGTCGCAGGAAAACACATTCCCACAGCACCAGGCTAAGGCTCACTTCCTGCTTTAGCCCCACCCCATCCAGAGACCCTGTGGCTGCTCTGCTTGACAGGCATCGTGATTAGATTCAGATAGAGTCCCTCTGATTTCTGTCAATCTCTCTCAGTGCCTGTATCTGTGTGTGAACATGAAAATACGTTTGGCACAACCTATAGGCAGGGAGCAACAACCGTATCATTCTGTTTCCTTACATATTCCTCTATACTGTAGACCAGGGCTCTCCAACCCTGTTCCTGGAGAGCTACCCTCTTATAGGTTTTCAGTCCAACCCCAGTTGTAACTAACCTGATTCTGCTTATCAACCTGCTAATTACTAGAATCAGGTGAGCTAAATTATGGTTGGAGTGAAAACCTACAGGACTGTAGCTCTTCAAGAACAGGGTTGGAGAGCTCTGCTGTAGATATATCTTCAATAGAAAACATATTACAAGTGGCAAAAATACCAAGAAAAGGGTCTCCATTCAATAGAAACAGTACCGGGAACCAAAATGAGTACCAGCATCTATTTCATTCCTTCACTTCAAGCACCGCATACAGTATCACTCCCACTAAACTCCCCACAGCCAAAAGACCGCATCCACAGTAGATCAGTCCTGGCTATCTGGGCAGGTTTACATTGAATGTGTTTCACAAAACCTATCATAAAGTTTCATAGAAATGTGTCTTCATTTTCTCTGCTTTTAACCTGTGGACACTGAGTGTGTGTATGTGTGTGTCTCCAAGTTAAGGCACTTACCAGTCACTCATTGAGTCAGGGAGAGCTTAAGGCAGTTATTACAGACTTAGTCATTCCCTTTGAGAGCCACACACCACAGGGATCAAAGCACCTATGGATGACAGACTTAGATGAAATGGTTCAATTCTGGTCCTGGAGGGCCAAAACCCTTCTGTGTTTTGTTTCTACCTGGTAGTTAATTGCACTCACCTGGTGTCCCAGGTCTGAATCAGTCCCTGATTAGGAGAGGGTAAAAACCAGAAGTTTAAGCCCTGACCTAGCTGATGATGACCCATAGTGCAGGGGTATTCAACTCTTACCCTATGAGGTCCGGAGCCTGCTTTTCTGTTGTACCTTTTAATTAATTGCACACACCTGATGTCCCAGGTCTAAATCAGTCCCTGATTAGAGTGATAAGAATGGGGGGGGAAAGCAGTGGAACTGGCTTCGAGGTCCGTAGTTGAATTTGAGGGCCAAAGTGGATCACACACTGCTGGGCTGTTGGGGTTCTCAGCCAGTCAGGGGGTCTGGACCAGAGACATAGATACAGAGTTCAGCAAACTGTCCACCAAGTTACAACCAAACCTTTCACAAGAATTACAGGCTCATTTGCACTTCAAGTGCTGATTATGGTGAGCAAATCAAAATCTCAAAATATGTTTGCCAAACTATATATCTATGTCAGTGGTTCTGCACTGGGAGGACCTGGTAGTAGTGGCTGTAGCAGTAGCCTTGTCCAGCAGATAACACAGAGTTCACACATTATGCTTTATTAAACATTAGAAACAGAAACAGATGATTACGTTAAAATGGGGAGCAGAGACTGAAGCTGCTGGTAGATAAACAATAAAATAATCCACTTTCAACTTTCCTCTGGAAAATCCTGGACAATCTTCTCTTTTTCAAATAAAGTGTTCCTCTCAACTCATCCATAAGAAGAGGATCAGGGGGATGTATAAAACCCTTGATAAATGTGTAGAAAAAAAGAGCATTAAGAAAAGGAGTTCCGGTAAAAGCCAAAGCCACGCTGAGCCGTTCCTCCGTATCACTTCGCCATGTCCGTGTGTGTGCGCTTGGGCGAAAAGAAACAAAAACATCCTAAAATTGGAGGTCCTCTTGTCATTCCCAGAAAAAAAAACTTTCCCTTCAAAATACGAGTGTTCATGTTATGTTGTGTGGTAGAAACAGTGAGTTCTTGAAATGGGGGAAGAGGGGTTGGGTCCAACTGGTAAAAACAGTTTGTGTGTATGTGGTGGGGAGGGATGGCGAGGGGGGTAATGAGTCTGGGGGGGTGGGGAAGGGTGGAGTGTGGGGGGTGTAATGAGTCTGGGGGGTGGGGAGGGGGGTAATGAGTCTGGGGGGTTGGGGAAGGGTGGAGTGTGGGGGGTGTAATGAGTCTGGGGGGTGGGGAGGGGGGTAATGAGTCTGGGGGGTTGGGGAAGGGAGGAGTGTAGGGGGGGGTGGTGTGTTGTCCTAAGACTGGGGTAGGTGTTGTCTGATGATCTCTCTGGACTGGGGAGGGATCCTGTCTGGGAAGCGAACCGTGAACTCTACGATAAGGTCGCCGCGCTGAGTGGGGCTCTTAGGGAGGGGCAGGCCCTCCCCCCTCAGCCGCTTTACCATCCCCGGCTTGATGACCTCATGGCAGGATAGCGGGATGACGCGGTTATCCAGGGTGGGAATGTTCACCGTACAGCCACACAGCGCCTGGGGAGGGGGATATGAGAGGCTTTACTACTGTATCATATGACACAAGCATGTTTACTATATGACTGCTTCATTACAACAGTGATTCTCAATCTGTTCCTCTTGGCGTTGCACATAGTTGTTCTACTCACACCCAATGATGACAAAAATCATATGTTGTTAGTTGTTAATTAATTCAGTGATTAAGGATAGGTGAAAACGTGTGTTTCGGGAGCTATGGACGTAGTAAACTAGTATCTGTTCCAGTTTAGCAGTCTAGAACACAGGTTCAACTGGAGAACATTAGAGAACATGACTTGGCGCTCAGAGTGGAACAGAATGACATCATCATCTACAATGGATCACTCCCTCTCTGACACTAAAACAAGTTTCCTGAACTTGGAAAGCCCCAGTGTGTGTGCTTGTGTGTGTAGGGTTGATAGTTGGGGGGTTGTAGAGTGCACAGGAGGCTAATTTTAGAGTGTGGTCTCATTTCTACAGCTAATGAAGTAAGACCGAATAAGCTGAGGTCGTGGTCACACACACACACACACACACACACACACACACACACACACACACACACACACACACACACACACACACACACACACACACACACACGGAGAGAGACTGAAACCTGGGTGTCCACTGATCTTAGGTCTGTTTTGCACCCTACAATTAAGTAAAAGTAAACTGATCCTAGATCTGCAACTCCTACCCAGAGCAGGCAGCACACCATACTAAACTCCAACCCTAACCTAGGGCCAGGGTTGGGTAGTAACTGAGTAATCAGAATACAAAAACAAAGTAACTAATCAGCTTGGATTAATTACAAAAATTAATAATCTGATTATACTTGCATTCTTAAAAACAACTGATTGCATTTGGGATTACTTCATCTAATCTCAAGAGGCAACATTTGTAAAACTTTGCCAGCATTTGCCCACTTTCATTTAGCGCACCCTCAAGACTTCTCACACGCTCTTAAAGGTTCTATCGTTCTGCTGATCTCTCATCAAGGATGGATGGCTTCTTTAGTATTAAACTGGTTGAATGAATAGGTAAGTCTTGCAAAACATGTACACCTAGCCTTCTGGTCAGACCGTCGTCATAGAGTTCCTGCTTGCTGCGTTGCACTCTTTCTCGGTTGTGAGCTCTGTCCGTAGCAGTAGAGAAATGCTTTCTGATTGCGCAATATTTCAAGACACAATCCCAGAAAAACACTGAAGAGAATTGGGTCCCAGCGTTCTGTAGGTCTGAATTCTATTTATCAACTCTTACTATTGAACATAGGGCACTCACGTCGGCCATTCAAGGTGACCACATAGGCCTATATATGACATGTACTGGTGTAAATAATACGGCAGACTATCAGTAGTCTAACTATCAGTAGTCTAATATTAGGCTAGATTTATTGTTTGCAATCTAGCTAAAAACTTCCTCATTTGAGGAATTAGCCCCAAATGAATTTGTTTGTGATTTTTGTGCCCTAAAATAGTTACTTAATCTCTATTGAACAAAATAAATCAAAAAATGCTGGGACTGCATTTTGACAGTTGCTATATACTAGCAACAATTGCCTAATTGTCAAACTCAAAATTCGTGACAATTTAGGGTGTGCATCATAAAAATATCTGGAATTGTGCATTCAAATTAATTTATTGATCATATCATTTTATTCTAATACTTAATGAAGCAGGTTGAATTACTTAATAAGATGATTAGGCAACCCGTTTTTTCTACTGCGTGACCCCGCAACAAAATGTTGGTGCGACCATATCATGGCCTGGTCCCAACAACTGAAAATGTTGGTATGGAGCCGTGTGACTATGCTCTCACATATCAAACATATGAGTTGTAGGATATTTATGCTCTCACATATCAAACATATGAGTTGTAGGATATTTATGCTCTCACATATCAAACATATGAGTTGTAGGATCTTTATGCTCTCACATATCAAACATATGAGTTGTAGGATCTTTATGTTCTCACATATCAAACATATGAGTTGTAGGATCTTTATGCTCTCACATATCAAACATATGAGTTGTAGGATCTTTATGCTCTCACAATAGTCCCCAATTTAGAAATACTAATGTTACTCAGTTAAATAATACTGTATTAGGTGAGCTTTTTTTATGTTTTAAAATATCTGGTAATCCCAAAGTAATCCAAAAGATTGCGTTACTCATTTTGTGTAATCCAAAGGATTACGTTACTGATTACTTTATTTTTCCATGTAACTGTAATCAGTAACACATTACATTTTTAAAGTACTCCGCCCAACACTATCTAGGGCTGGATTGAATCAGTAGCGCCGAAGATAAGCATGATTGAAATTTGAAGACAATGTTTCCGCGTTCACGGTGACTGCATTCTCGGTAAACGCTGCATATGTCGCCTCAATCAAAAATTACCTTTACATTTCAACCGCGCTACAAAAAATTATATTCTGCGCTATGGATTGAATCCAGCCCCTAGACAAGTTGCCATGACACTGGAGGCACACAGACAGCTGACATAAGGCCAGTCTAATGATGTAAGCCTCAGCTCAGACAAGGCAGCACCAGAATAATATATACCACTCCTGATAAATTCAAACTTTGATTAAGTGCAGTAGGCTTACAGTTTTCCAGTCCCAATTCAATAACATGAAACTATTTTGAATTGTATGTTCCAGTTTAGTGCTTACAAGTTGCCCAATCAGGTGTCAACAGTCCCAGTTAGAAGTTGCCTAATCCAGTGTTTACTAACCCCCGCGCCTCAACCCTCCCACCCGCCAAAATATAAGGCATCCAGAAACTATTGCCTAAGCGTTATCACATGCTATGTTGTCTTTGCCAATGCATATAGCATATTTCTCTGTAATATCAGAAGTCAAGTTCCTCTTAGAGTTAGCGATAGCCTTCTAAGTATGATTGTGTGTGTGTGTTCTTCCTTCCTGTTTTTCACACTGACGCTGAATGGCAAACTGTCCTGATTTAGAGAGAACAGCTGGAGAGACAGCAGGGCCTGAAGCCTGCAGTTACAGGTTAAGGCCACCGGCTCCAGTGATGACATAAAAGTCCAGACTCCAGATATCCTTGGTAGAGGTCATAGAATAGTTATAATGCAGAGGTAACAATTGTCTTTAGCAGACTAAAGAGCCTTCAGCTCTGCACTCGTAGCTCTCATTGGGCTTGTTATTGTTAGACCTAAAGCCCGTGTAAAACAGAGGGCCTAAAACCAGCCAGTGTAGCTAGCATAGGGTCTGACCCAGCTATTTTAGGGCCAAAACCCAGCCAGCATAGCTAACGGAGTGTATAAAAGCAGCCAGCCCGTCAACAGCGCCCAGTGCCAGACCTCTGTAATCATACCTTCCTGTTGGATGGAAGCAGAGCTCCCTGGCAGCTCCAGTTAAACTATATTTTTCAGATAATGGTTCAGATTACCCAAATCCCCAATACTCTCTCTCCCTTCAACATCTCCCCTTCCTCCCTCCTCGCCCCTCTCCGGTCTCTCTCGGTCTCTCTATGGCCTCTCTCTGGTCTTTCTCCGGTCTCTCTCTGGTCTCTCTCCGGTCTCTCTCCTTCACTGGATCTAAATGAGCATTTATTGTCTTTACTGGATATATTAGGGGCTTGATTCAATCAGTATCGCGGAAGTTCAGCACTATAGCACCAACAGTGCTAGGCAATGTTCCCGCGTGCGCAAAGACTGCGCTCACAGTAAACGATGCATATGTCGGTTCAATCAGAAATTACCTTTAAGTTTCAATCACTCGACAGCGCTGAACTTCCGCAATACGGATTGAATCAAGCCCTAGGTCTGCGTCCCTGATGGTACCCTATTCCCTATATAGTTAATGCATGAAGAGTAGTGCACTATCTCATAACTGCGTCCCTGATGGTACCCTACTCCCTACATAGTTAATGCATGAAGAGTAGTGCACTATCTCATAACTAAAAGATATTTCTATGGCAGTATATGACATTAAGATTGAACAGTTTATGACAGCAGTAAAACAGGCCTACTGGTTAATGAGCTTATCTGAGCACTGCGGTACGTGTATAATTAATACAGTATGTACTTAACAAGCTCCTGTTTAGGGTCTGCCAGTCCATTAATTTAGGCAGAAGATAAATGGCAGCTATATTGGAACTATAAAAGAGTGTTTCATTTCACAGGCTGGTCACAGCTGAGCTTGTGACCACACAGGAATAGAGGTGTAATTAAATGAACTGTCTGTCAGAGTACCACCCTCACACCACAATCCTCTCTCTCTTGCTCTCTCTCTTTTGCTCTCTCTCTCTCTGTGTCTCTGTCTCGCTGTCTCTCTGTGTCTCTGTCTCTCTCTGTCTCTCTCTCTCTGATTCTCTCGGTCTTTCTCTCTCTCTATCTCTCTCTATCTCTGTGTCTCTGTCTGTCTGTCTGTCTGTCTGTCTGTCTGTCTGTCTGTCTGTCTGTCTGTCTGTCTGTCTGTCTGTCTGTCTGTCTGTGTGTGTGTGTGTGTGTGTCTCTCTCTCTCTGTATAAAAGAGAAAGAGAGCTGTCTAAGTGTATAAATCCTTTATTGTGTGTTTTTGCACTACATGGTGAGTACCATAACGATTGTTGTGCTCATTAAAAGAGCTATCATAAAGGAAGACATATGAGGCAGGACAGGGCAGAGTGTGAGTGGGCCTGTCACACAGGGACAATACATTCCCCCGTGCTCACTCACACTGCAGCGGCAGAGAGACATTCTGAAAAGCACTCAATCTGCCCACCCAGAGCTCAGCTCACTTCACAGATAGACTGGAGGGATGTGTTGAACAAGGTCATGTACTCAGAGGGACAGACTCTTTTAGGTGGAGTACCAATGTTTAACTGCACACACACACACATCTTCCACCACTGCCCACAGCCTAGTGCTAAAAACATGAACACCAGTGTACTGCTGTTAGAGGTGCCCGGGGCTCTGAGTCAGAGAGAGTAGGAAAGAGTGAGAGAGAGAGAGTAGGAGAGAGAGTAGGAGAGAGAGAGAGTAGGAGAGAGAG
The DNA here is from genome assembly GCF_045679555.1 of Salvelinus alpinus. Classification (NCBI taxonomy): domain Eukaryota; kingdom Metazoa; phylum Chordata; class Actinopteri; order Salmoniformes; family Salmonidae; genus Salvelinus; species Salvelinus alpinus. The sequence continues at coordinate 71,054,492 of NC_092090.1, read as the reverse complement.
ATGTGACTTTTGATGCTCTTCATTAGAACATCTCCACTTACTAAAATAATATAAACACACACACCCTTGTGAAAACCTAGAGGCAGATAGAGTTTGAGTCTCCTGTAGAGTAAAACATTTCAAATCTTGTCTGAACAGGTTAATACCACAGGCCTCCAGTTCTATGTGAGTGTTCTGTAGGGTATTTGTGGATAGAAGGAGAGAGAAAGAAAGTAAAAGAGCACTTTGTCACAGGCTGCTAGTTTTGTAATAAGGTATTTGTGGAGACAAAGGCTGTGTGAGAAAGACAGAGCGACAGACAGACCGACAGAAAGACAGAGCAACAGACAGACAGCTCCTACCTCCTTCAGACTGATATTGCCTGTGTAGATGATATTGGCGCCGTCCCTCCTAAAGTGGGCGTGTCCTTTGTCTCTGAGCACAAAGGCGATGTCTGCAGGAATGTTCTCTGGGGTCTCGTCCCCCTCCTTAGGGAAGGTGATCTTGGTGCCCTCCTTCCATCCCCTCTTTATCACGATGTTCAGGATCTTGTCCTCCGTCCGGCTGCTCCTGCCATCAGGGTTCAGCCTCCTCCTGGTGATCTTCATCCGCTTGGTGCAACCATGGAAGATCTCCTCCAGAGACACCTTCAGCTCGTGGACGACTGGGGGGTCCTGCTGCCTCCTGGACCCCCCCAAACGCTCCGATTGCACCCCCCTCCTCCTGCCCCCGCCATGGCCAGGGAAGCCGTTGACCCCCCCGGGGAAGCCGAAGTGTGTGAAAGAGGCGAAGGGGTCTTCCTCATCCAAGTCTGTTTCCATGTCATGGTCGTTGGGGACCTTGGAGTGGACGCCGTTGGAGCGGTTGTGGTGGTTGCGGTGCGGTCCGAAGAACATATCGAAGGGGTTGGAACCGCCGAAAAAGGAGGCGAAGGTGGCATGGGGGTCCCCGTGGAAGGTGTAGTGGTACGACCCACCAGGAACCCCAGACTGACCACTACTGCCCCCTGCCTTCAGACCTGACCAAGAGGGAGAGAGAGAGGGCTGTGAGTACACACACACACACACACACACACACACACACACACACACACACACACACACACACACACACACACACACACACACACACACACACACACACACACACACACACACACACACACACACACACACACACACACACACACACACGCATCCTACCTGTAGCCTAATTCCCCTTCCGTAGAGAAAGGAGAGAGTTAAATAGTTTTAGAGATTTGTTTACAGCAGGTAGGAGGGAGTTTGAGGAGCGGAGGCCCTGGAGGCATGAGTAGCAGTCAGAGCGAACCCACGTGGGTGAGAGAGTTCCCACGGGATCCGGTGGGGGGGGGGGGGTCTAGCAAGAGCCTTGCTGCTACAGAAACAGATAAGACTACCCACAGCTAAACACACACACACACACACCACCTCACTGCTATTCTTATCTACGCCTCCGCATGGATTCAGGCCTATCTGAGAGACGCAAACACACTGTGGAAAGACCTGGTCAGACAGGAGAGAACACACAGTCAGACTGTCAGAGGGTAGAGGTGGAAGGGTGAGGTAAGGGGGATAGCTAAATAAAGAAAGGAGTCTGCTCAGTGTTCTCTCTCTCTCACACACACACACACATAACGATAAATTACTTCATGACAGTTATATAATCACACCGACAGCACTCTCAGAATACTGAGCACCCTCTCTTTCTCTTACCCTCCTCCCCTAGCTGGTCATAGATGACCCTCTTCTTGGGGTCACTCAGAACTTCGTAGGCCTCAGCGATCTCTTTGAACTTGTCCTCTGCGTTGGCGTCTGTGTTCTTGTCTGGGTGGAACCTCAGTGCCATGCGGCGATATGCCTTCTTGATCTCCTCCTCGTTAGAACCCTTAGGGATACCCAGCGTCTTATAGTAGTCCTTCCCCATGGCAACGACCTTTCTGTGACCCCCAACACACACCCTGGCACTCTGGAGGTAGAGGGAGAGAAAGGTTACTGGGTTAGGCATACTCCTGGGCCTGAAAAAAACTGATCCACACAGCCTCTCTGGTGAGGCACACACACACACACACACACACACACACACACACACACACACACACACACACACACACACACACACACACACACACACACACACACACACACACACACACACACACACACACACACACACACACACACACACACACACACACACAAGTATTCTAAACACACGTGAGTATTCTAATGAATCTTGAAGTGTTTACTCCATCACAGATGATTTGTGGAACTTGCCATGTTGCTATGCTATGGTAATGTAGTAAGGTGTTGCCATGGCAGTGTAGTAAAAGCTCAAAGTTAGTGAATGTGAGGAACTCCCTACCATCTGGCACCGCTCAATCTGCTACACACACACACACACACACACACACACACACACACACACACACACACACACACACACACACACACACACACACACACACACACACACACACACACACACACACACACACACACACACACACACACATGCTATCAGTAGTCTTATAAAACCGCAGCCCTGTTAGCCTAAATATGACACTATGCGTCCGTCTGTCATTGTAGGCTACAGTCTGCCCTGTGAGCTATTTTATAGCTGGATAAACTACAATAGATGGTAGGCTATTTGTATGGCCTATGTATGGTTGTTATTTAGGTTTTCCTGTAAATATCTTCATCACTGTGAATCTCTATGGTAGAAAATGAGACAAAGAAACAGCACCTGTCACCCATTATAGAGCCGATCTGCGCCGCACCGAATTTTGCTGTCGTTGTTCCGCCAGGTAGTCTAATTATAGACTATTACCGGTAAATATATCAAGAGACAACAACGCCTCTTTCAGTGTGAGAATCGAACCTATCGATTGACCGATGCAGAAACCGGAGTGGTGCAACACCAGCTATTCCACAGGCTTCAATGACAGCGGTGGAAACTGACAGTGAGCGGTGCGGAGAGAACACATATGAATAGATGGATGAAATTAAACGTTTCCTACCCGTTATAATTTCCAGCAGAAAAATCGTCAGATCAGATGAACATATCCCCGTCCCTCTTCTCTCCCGCCCTGGTATCCCTCTCGGGTCTTTATCGTGTGACGTCAGAGTTCAACCGCTCACCGGTTCCGAAATAGTTGGTGACAGAACAACGCTCTGACGTCAATTGGGCTAATAAAACCAAAACCCATGCCATTCAATCATTGACTCAAAATCACATAGTTATGCGGTGTGGTTCTGGTTCAATTAAATAGACCTTCAACACTTATTTCCACTTCCAATGTTAAACCACAGAGGAGAAATACAGCGTAGGCCGACAGCAACAACCCAATTCCTGTCCTGACCATAAGCTGAAATAGCCTAATACATAGGCTTCTGGCTCCTGGTCAGAACTAGTCCATATCTACTTCGAGTTAGTCTAGTAAGTTAGTCCGTAGCCGGTGTGTTTTAGTAGCGGTTTTAGTAGCGTCTTACCGTATGCTAGTGACTGTCTCTGGACTTCACCAACTGTCCCTCGCCGCTCCTCCGCACGACAGCTGATTTGCGGTTCGAACTCTGCCAGTTCAAAGCGCAGCGCGCTTTTGTTCCAATCCACTCCGAGCCGATGGGAAAAGACAGCCTGACTGTCTAGATCATTTGTTGCGCTGATTGAAGCGTTTATCAAATTAACTTCACCCGAGTCAATTTATCCAATCAATTTAATCATTGATCCATTACAGTGAGATGTTGGTTTACTTGACTTCCATTCCTGGGAGGAGATAAACAGTCTGAAGTTGAGGATTAGTCTACATCATGGCTCTGCTTCACTCTGAGAGAGCTGGGATTCTACTCTAAAAGAAAACAGAGACATATTAGGAGTCTCTCCCTCTGTCTGTCTGTCTGTCTGTCTCTCTGTCTGTGTGTGTGTGTGTGTGTGTGTGTGTGTGTGTGTGTGTGTGTGTGTGAGAGAGAGAGAGAGAGAGAGAGAGAGAGAGACAGAGAGACAGAGAGAGAGTGTGATAGCAGAGCCCTAGGCAGATGTATCCAATGCCCGTGGATGGTACTCCAGGCTGAGCTGTGATATAAACAGAGTTGGTACATGTGATCACTGGCAGTCAGGGACTAGAACCTTCCCGCACACGCGCACGCAGGCAGGCAGACAGACAGAGAAGCCTGAGGAATGAGTCAGTCTATCTCACTCAGCACAGAGACCAGGAGTACATTTCAATAGTCTTAAGTGGCTTCCTCTCCCTGTGTCCTTTCCTTAATTGACAAATCTTACATAAATCTTACATCACTTCCATTCATCCAATGTTGTCAGTTCAGTACAAGTAAAGAGGAGAGGCCATTTTAGACTACTGAGATGCAGCCTGTGTCTCCTTCCCAATCTTGTGCTCTATATGTACTGTATTTATATCTGTCCACATGTCTACCTCTTCTCCCCTTCCTTTCTCCTCTTTCAAGAGGATGTGTTATGTCATCAGTAGAGAGTTATGCTGTAAGAATCTTTTCTGTGACATTTTTACTGTTAAGGACATTAACGGCCTGCTCAGTACTTACAGCACAATTAAAAGAGGAGCCGATTATAGTTTTCATTCCTACATTATGCAATTTCCAAGAAAAGGCACTCTGTTCAGAAGCCTGTAAGCAGTAAATGTACCTCCAAGAGAGATAAGAGAGCCCAGAACCATTAGGAGGTGGGGGAGGATTGAAGAAGTGGGATGGGTGGAGAGGTAGAGATGCAGGCATGTCACTCAAGGTCCACTCAAGGTAGACAGAGAGGGAAGGGGGATAGACAGAGGCTAAGGGGAAATTGGAGAGAGACAGAGAGACAGAGAGACAGAGAGAAAGTAGAGGAAGAGAGCGAGAAAGTTGGCCCAGGTTTGGTCTGGCTATAGCTTGAGTCATCCCTTTCTCTTCAGTAGTGAGGAGGTGTGAAAGAAACGAGTGACTTAGTAGAGAAGAGCAGCTCTCGTGGGAGGAGTCTGTCTGATAAACTGTGCACAGGCATGCACGCAGCATGTACAGTGCCTTCGGAAAGTATTCAGACCCCTTGACTTTTTCCACATTTTGTTACGTTACAGCCTTATTCTAAAATTGATTGAATTGTTGTTTTTTCTCTCGTCAATCTACACACAATACCCCATAATGACAAAGCAAAAACAGGTTTTTAGAAATGTTTGCAAATTTATAAAAAATAAAAAAACTGAAATATCACATTTACATAAGTATACAGACCCTTTGCTCAGTACTTTGTTGAAGCACCTTTGGCAGCGATTACAGCCTCGAGTCTTTTTGGGTATGACGCTACAAGCTTGGCACACCTGTATTTAGGGAGTTTCTCCCATTTTTCTCTGCAGATCCTCTCAAACTCTGTCAGGTTGGATGGGGAGCGTTGCTGCATAGCTTTTTTCAGGTCTCTCCAGAGATGTTCGATCGGGTTCAAGTCCGGGCTCTGTCTGGGCCACTCAAGGACATTCAGAGACTTGTCCCGAAGCCACTCCTGCATTGTCTTGGCTTTGTGCTTAGGGTCGTTGTCCTGTTGGATGGTGAACCTTCCCCCCAGTCTGAGGTCCTGAGCGCTCTGGAGCAGGTTTTCATCAAGGATCTCTCTGTACTTTGCTCCGTAAATTTTTCCCTCGATCTTCACTAGTCTCCCAGTCCCTGCCGCTGAAAAACATACCCACAGCAAGATGCTGCCACCACCAAGAGATAGTGCCAGATTTCCTCCAGATATGACGCTTGGCATTCAGGCCAAAGAGAATCTTGTTTCTCATGGTCTGAGAGTCTTTATGTGCCTTTTAGCAAACTCCAAGCGGGCTGTCAGGTGCCTTTTACTGAGGAATGGCTTCGTCTGGGCACTCTACCATTAAGGCCTGATTGGTGGAGTGTTGCAGAGATGGTTGTCCTTCTGGAAGGTTCTCCCATCTCCACAGAGAAACTCTGGAGCTCTCACTGAGTGACCATTGGGTTCTTGATTATCTCCCTGACCAAGGCCCTTCTCCCCCGATTGCTCAGTTTGGCCGGGTGGCAAGCTCTAGAAAGAGTCTCGGTGGTTCCAAACTTCTTTCATTTAAGAATGATGGAGGCCACTGTGTTCTTGGGGATCTTCAATGCTGCAGAAATGTTTTGGTACCCTTCCCCAGATCTATGCCTCGACACAAACCTGTCTCGGAGCTCTACAGGCAATTCCTTTGACCTCATGGCTTGGTTTTTGCTCTGACATGCACTGTCAACTGTGGGACCTTATATAAACAGGTGTTTATTTCCAAATCATGTCAAATCAATTGAATTTACCACAGGTGGACTCCAATCAAGTTGTAGCAACATCTCAAGGATGATCAATGGAAACAGGAGGAACCTGAGCTCAAGTTTGAGTCTCATAGCAAAGGGTCTGAATATTGATGTAAATAAGGTATTTCTGTTATAACATTTTTAAGAAATGTGCAAACATTTCTAAAAACCTGTTTTCGCTTTGTCATTATGGGGTATTGTGTGTAAAAAAAGATGTAATACATTTTAGAATAAGACTGTAACGTAACAAAATGTGGAAAAAGTCAAAGGGTCTGAATACTTTCTGAAGGCACTGTACACTGGTGTCAGGTGTAAGGGCACATACCATACAGTACAGTTTTGTTCTGTTGACATTTCCTGAGACATTCCCCTGTGGCCAGCTGGGTTTCCCTGTGGCAGCAGAGATACCCGGTACAGCTGTCAATTGTGTGTGTAGGTGTGTTTTACTATAGACATTAAAAGTGAGTGTGAGTGCAATAGGGTAATTTGCATTGATTTAATTGAATAAATGTTATTAATCCTATAAAGGGATTAACACATTGGGTAACATTTCTGTGAGTGTAATATTTCTTTGATTGTACACAGGAAGGCTCTAGACACTACATGTACTGACTGCTGACCCAATGTTTGTTTCCATGACAACAGAAGGAGCTGCCAACAGTGGAGCCCTCTGAGTGCTCTCTGTCTGTCTCAGCCTGGTTTCTCTCTCAGCCTGGTCCTCTGTCTGTCTCAGCCTGGTCTCTCTCTCAGCCTGGTCCTTTGTCTGTCTCAGCCTGGTCCTCTCTCAGCCTGGTCGTCTCTCAGCCTGGTCCTCTCTCAGCCTGGTCCTCTGTCTGTCTCAGCCTGGTCCCCTCTCTCAGCCTGGTCCTCTCTCAGCCTGGTCCTTTGTCTGTCTCAGCCTGGTTCTCTGTCTGTCTCAGCCTGGTCCTCTGTCTGTCTCAGCCTGGTCCTCTGTCTGTCTCAGCCTGGTCCTCTGTCTGTCTCAGCCTGGTCTGCTGTCTGTCTCAGCCTGGTCTGCTGTCTGTCTCAGCCTGGTCTCTCTCAGCCTGGTCCTCTGTCTCAGCCTGGTCTCTGTCTCAGCCTGGTCTCTGTCTCAGCCTGGTCCTGCGTGTGTGAGGGTGGTGAGCGTGTGTCCCAGCAGAAGTGTTAGCACAACCTGTCACAAAGTCTCACACGTAGATCTACTAGCAACCAATTCCATGAGCAGCAGCACTTAAGAAGAGCTCCTCCTTAAATTGCACATTTTTGTAAGAAATATGTATTATATGTTAACAGTTGAATTATTTTGGTGCATTGCTGTGTTCTGGCATTTAGAGGACTTGGAAGATGCTTTTCTTTTGTGGAAATAGTTTGGAGATTTTGAGAGATTGATCGACTTGGTCTTGCAAGACTCATCTGCAGGGCTGAATCATCAGATAACACAGGATAGGGGGACTATAAACCCAACATGGACAACAAGAAGAATTAGGACATAGATAAACAAACACAAAACCAACAAAGGGAGAAAGAGGAAGGATTTCTGAGGAATTTCTGGAAGATAGTTCAGGCCTTGACAGCGAAACAAGCATTCAGACGAACAAACAAGAAAAATAGCCCTTGGAAAGGCGGTGGGAACATTCTGAACACTGAGAGAGTATCTTAATTTATGTGCAATGGGTTGTTTCATTGAAAAACACATTTCATATTTTTATTTTTCATAAAAGTGCATTGTTTAAAAAGTGAATTTATCTATAGTGCATTATTGAAATAAGTGCTTTCATCAAGAAGCACAAGCACATCATTCTAGAGTAGAGTGCATTGTTTAATGAGGTCACAATGGAGATGAAAATGAATGCATTCTCTAAGCATTGTTTCAGAGACCTTGCCATCACATATCTTGAAAATGTTAAAAGTGAGTCAGGAAAAAATAAATTGCTAAGAGAATCCCCAGAGACTCTGAGGGCAGAATTAATTCTAAAAGCAGATGATCCTAATGCTTGGCACACAGCTCTCGACAAGAACAATAATGAACTTAAAATGTCAGGAAACAGAACAATGAGGCAACTGTACATTGATTCCACCCCCAAATTTAACATGCATATTTATAATAACGGCACTGTGATGATTCAAGGTTCGGAGGCCAAGTCTGGATCAATTTATCCACAACTTCAACCAAATAAAACCTCTTGTTGCTGAACTTAAAACCTCTCCATTGTCACTACCTACAACAGCCTCCACTCCCTCTGTGCCCCAATATGTAGTCCCCAGTGTCCCTCCCTCGCCTGCAGCAGATACAGCCCTGAGCAAGCCTCTCTCACACGGGACACCTGCAGTACCACAGAATATTATAGAGGAGGAGATCAGCCTGGTGCGTCAGCATAGGGATGAGATCAGCCTGGTGCGTCAGCATAGGGATGAGATCAGCCTGGTGCGTCAGCATAGGGACGAGATCAGCCTGGTGCGTCAGCATAGGGACCAGATCCGGGAGCTGCAGTGTGCTATGAAAAATGTTGAGGAGGACAACCAGGCTCTCAGGATGGAAGTGTGTAGACTTAGAGAGTAACTGTCCAGCACAGTCAACACCAGCCACATGCACGACCTGCATAAAGGGCTACATGAGCTGAGGCAGGCCACCACCAGCCACCACCATCCACTCTACAAAGAGTCCCACAAAAACCCAGGACCAAGCCAACAGCTGAATCAGAACCAACCAACCAACCCAACCAACCAATGCACCAACCCAGCTGACACTCTCCATCCCCATCTCACGGCCTGTAATTACTCCCATCACTCCTGACATACTCCACAGATCTGATGAGAAACGAGACATTATTTTAACGATGGACTCCAATGGAAAGTTTATATTAAACTTTTCCCAAATAAATAGGTGGCAAAATGATGGTGCCCCACAACAGAGAGAGGTATGGAGCTCTTGACTGCGGCCCAGCTTGTCTCCCCAACATTCACACGGGTACCAATGACCTGCGTGCCCAACAGGAGAGAGTGGCCACATAACTAAGAGGAGTGATTGACAGGGCCTCCACCATCTTCCCCATCGCAAATATTGTAATATCTACCTTGCTCCAGAGGAGAGATTTCTACCACAGGAGGTTGGTGGCACCTTAATTGGGGAGGATGGGCTTATGGTAATGGCTGGAGCGGAATGGGTGGAATGGTATCAAATACAAACACATGGTTTGATGCCATTCCATTTCTTCCTGGCCATTATTATGAGCCCTCCTCCCCTCAGCAGCCTCCTGCGATTCCCACCTTGCCACCATTGGACTGTCTTTACGACAATGTACACCTGTACAAAGAGGCAGTCCCCACCTTCTCCAGGACCTTAAAGGATGTTGCTCTGGGTGGCCAGTCCACCTCACCCCACAAGAGCAACAGAACAGCCACCAACTCTCTGAGACAAATCAGATGCTCCTTTAGACATGCATCCAGTGGTGCCTTACAGAAACTGGAGAACAGCCAGCAACACTGCCCCCCACACCACCATCTACCACTTCTTTCCCAGGAACTGCATGCAGACACACTGAGCTATGACCAAGTCATATGCAGTCGAAGAGGCCCCACGCAGAGTTTGGAGCATCGCCGGCCACACTGCCCTCCACACCACCCTCTTCAATTCTCCCTACAACCTCCCTCATATCTTACCAGACCAGGCCCGCCTCAGCACAGCTCTACCAGACTAGGCCCACCTCAGCCCAGCTCTACACAGCACCGACTTCTACCCTAGGGTCTGGCAAAACACTGTTGAGGTTATTGCACCACATGATGCAGTCCACACCATGTATCATTCACATCATCAGCCCTTGTATGCTGAAAGTTTGGAGCTTCGCCAGCCACACTGCCCTCCTCAATTCCCCCCACACCCTCCCTCCCAGGCTAGTTTTGGTTACCCTCTCTACTCCCATCCCCAGGGCAGGCCTGGGACACTCCTGCCCCCCATGTCAGCCCCAACCCTGCAACAGGAGCTAGAATAGAGCATTGGCAGCCACTCCGGTCGGGTGGACTGAGCTCTGCCAACACTGCACTCCCAGTTCCTGCCCCAGCCCCTGCAACGAGCGACTTGAGAGAGGTCTGTCAAATGCTCAGTTTGCTCTGCTCTCACGTGGTTGGCCGGGGACCTTGGCAAAGTCTCAGCTCACTCAACAAATAACTGCAGATGACCCTATGCCTGTTAGCTCTTATGAGCTGAATACCCCTTCTGACTTTAAATCTCTCAGGGTGCTTGGGCTAATGCATCTAATGCGTGAAACATGAATCAAAAAAGGGACACAATTGCCATTTGGGTACAGGACTCGTGTCCTGACATTCTGGCTCTCTCTGAAACATGGTTAAATGGTTCTGTCGCTGATAAAGACATTGAAGTAAATTATTCATGTATTTAGATGTGACATATTACAGAAAGGGAGAGGAGTGGCCATATACTGTATGTAAAATCAAATTTCATAGAGTCCCAATCTTTAAATATTTCTGTTCCCAAGAAATTTGAGCTCCTTGTTGTACTGTAGATGTGTCCATAAACCAGAATACATATGTATTTGTTGCTGGGATTTACCGCCCCCTGCTGTCATGGCGGATGCTATTTGTGCTATATCTGAGGGCTTCACACTTTTTCCGTCCTCGGAGTTGGTCATTTTAGGGGATTTGACTCTGGATTGGCTATCTCCGGCCTCAAATCAATTTAAGAGTATATGCATTTGAACGTGACTCAATTGATCTCAAAACCCACATGGCTAAATTTAAAAAATCCTGTTAACTCATTAATTGATTTAATTCTTACTAATAATCCCCATAAATATTTGGCTAGTGGAGTATTTGCATATGATCTCAGTGATCATTGTCCCATAGAACAGTATGTATTAGAGATATGAAACAACAAAAATACTAATCCTCGTTTAATTAAGAAGATACATTTTAAAATGTATCTCCTCAAAGGTTGTTACATGACATGTTCTACTCTGATATAGCCACCATCTCCAGTATTCCTGACCCTGAGTTGGCTCTAGAAAATGTATCCTACATATTGATTCCTCTGGCAGATAAAACACACCCCTTTTAAACAATTCAGAGTCAAAGATAGATCTAACCCTTGGTTTTCATCTGACCTCACTCAAATGAGAAATCAAGTCTGGGCCAAAGCAAGGAAAACTGACTCTGTAGTGGACTGGCAATCTTTCAGACAATTGAAAAACAGATGTACTATCTCGATACAGAGAGCCAAATCAAGCAATTTTTAAATCTCTAACTCTGCTGGTGATCCTTCTAAATTTTGGAAAACAGTAAATGCGCTGAAGCGTACAAATTCCTCTTCTTCCTTGCCTAAGGGAAAGGGGGATACCTAGTCAGTTGTACAACTGAATGCATTCAACTGAAATGTGTCTTCCGCATTTAACCCAACCTCTCTGAAATCATAACTGAGAAGAATGGGATAAGTGATGCTTTTAATCATTATTTTATCTCTGTAGGCTTTTTCTTTGAGAGAAACTGTGGTTTAATACACTTTTTTTATTTTAAATATAACCTTTATTTAACTAGGCAAGTCAGTTAAGAACAAATTCTTATTTACAATGATGGCCTACACTGGCCAAACCAGGACGACACTGGGCCAATTGTGCACCGCCCTATGGGACTCCCAATCACGACCGGTTGTGATACAGCCTGGAATCGAACCAGGGTGTCTGTAGTAATGCCTTTAGCACTGAGATGCAGTGCCTTAGACCACTGCGCCACTCGGGAGCCCTGGTCAGTCAATCGACTGCTCTTCCCTCTGCCAGCCTCGAGCTGACTCAACGGTTAACCCGTCAACTTCTAGTGAATCTTTGTTTTCATTTCAACAATTTACTATCTGTGATGTACTAGATGCCTTGCTTAAGATTTATGTAAAACAAATCCACTGGGGCTGATCTACTTTACCAGTTTTTTCTGCAGCTCTCTGCCCCCCTAATTGCTGAATCATTAACCAATATTTTTAACCTGATGATTATATCTGCTACTATCTCTAAAGCTTGGAAGGCGGCCCACGTACTGCCCCTTCATAAAGGTGGAGACCCTTGTGACTTAAATAATTATCGCCCTATTTCTAAACTTTCTTGCCGAGCTAAAATATTACAATCCTTGATTAATTCTCAGCTAAGATCTTGCTTATCTTTGAAATGTATTCTAAATGTACATCAGTCAGGATTTAGTTCAGGTCATAGCACTATCTCTGCTGCATCCCTAGTTATAGAAGTTGTGGTAAACTGTATGGATAAGAGCAACATTGTGTTGCCCTCTTCATTGACCTGTCAAAGGCTTTTCATACTGTTGATCACTCACTGCTAATTTAGAGTCTTTCCTCAATTGTCCGGCCTAGACCAGGCTGCATGTAACTGGCTTAAAAAGTTACTTGACAGACAGAACTCAGTGTGTATCTACTGATGGTGTTGAATCAGGTTTCCTGGATATTCAAAAGGTGTTCCGCAGGGGTCGATTCTGGGTTCCGTACTTTTTACTGTTTACATTACTTTTTACTGTTTACATTAACAATGTGGACTTAAAAATATGGACATATTAACAATATGGACTACATTTGTAAACAGCTGGTGCACGAAATCTAATATTAAGGTTATTCTCGAGGTATTGCTCGCCTGAGGTAGAGTATCTCATGATAAGCTGCAGACCACACTATTTACCAAGAGAGTTTTCATCTATATTTTTCGTAGCTGTCTACATACCACCACAGACCGACGCTGGCACTAAGACCACACTCAATGAGCTGTATTCCGCCATAAGCAAACAGGAAAACGCTCATCCAGAGGCGGCGCTCCTAGTGGCTGGAGATTTTAATGCAGGGAAACTTAATTTAGTTTTACCTAATTTCTACCAGCATGTTAAATGTGCAACCAGAGGTAAAAAACTCTAGACCACCTTTACTCCACACACAGAGACGCGTACAAAGCTCTCCTCGCCCTCCATTTGGCAGATCTGACCATAATTCTATTCTCCTAATTCCTTCTTACAAGCAAAAATTAAAGCAGGAAACACCAGTGACTCGGTCAATAAAGAAGTGGTCAGATGACCGCAAACTATTACAGACTACAAAGGGAAGCACAGCTGTGAGCTGCCCAGTGACACGAGCCTACCAGATGAGCCTACACGACAAAGCCTATTCCCCCTCAGGAGACTGAAAATATTTGTCATGGGTCCTCAGATCCTCAAAAAGTTCTACAGCTGCACCAATGAGAGCATCCTGACTGTTTGCATCACTGCCTGGTATGGCAACCGACCGCAAGGCACTACAGAGGGTTGTGCGTATTGCCCAGTACATCACCGGGGCCAAGCTTCCTGCCATCCAGGACCTCTATACCAGGCGGTGTCAGTGGAAGGCCCTAAAAATTGTCAAAGACTCCAGCCACCCAAGTCATAGACTGTTCTCTCTGCTACAGCACGGCAAGCAGTACCAGAGCGCCAAGTCCATGTCCAGGAGGCTTCTTAACAGCTTCTAGCCTGGCTACTGTTATTTTACTGCTGCTCCTTAATTGTTTGTTATTTTTATTTAACTTATTTTTTCTTAACTGCATTGTTGGTTAAGGGCCTGTAAGTAAGCATTTCACTGTAAGGTGTCCACCTGTTATATTCATCAGCCATCAGAGTCCAGCAACTGTGGGGCATATGCTTTGGTAATGCCAATTTCTGAGGGGGTTTGGGGAGGCATTCATGGGCCAGATGGTGTTTGAGCTGCTAATGGAGAATGGCTATTGTTTATTTTGTTTCAGTATAGGCAGTTATGTCATGTCAATCGTTACAATGTGCAGATAGGTGTCACAATAACAGAATCCACATTATTTTGGTTAATTTTATTTTCTCTTTTATGTCTTTTATTTAAACTGTTGCATGTATATATATTGTAATGTTTTATTTTTTGTTTCAGTCATTGTTCTTGTTGAATTGTTTTGTATGATGCCTTGGTGGGAAGGATAAGTTCTGTGGATGTTGTATTGATGTCAATCTCTCCATGTTCTCAAATTTGAAAATGTATGAAGTATAAAAAAAAACTAAACATAGATGATTTAGTTCAATAGCTGAGAATAAAAACGGACCTCTATAGAAATAGGTCCTACCTTGCTCTAAATAGTTGAAAGCAGATTATTCAGTCGACGTTCCTATCGGTCCTAGACTATGGCGACATCATCTATATGAACACAGCTGCCACTTCATTAAAGCTGTTAAATGCAGTTTATCAGTGTACTGCGCTTTATTACAGGTGACAATTGTTGTACTCATCACTGCATTCTCTGGCAGAAAGTTGGTTGGCCCTCTTTGATGTCACGTAGGTTGATACAATGCCATGTTGTCTTTTAAGTTCCACTTTACCTAACATCTTTACTAAACTTTAGACATACGAGTTACCACACCTGGTCTCAGGGATGGTTAACTGGAAATTCCTTTGGTCTCTACCGAGTTAGGAAAATCAGCTTTTAGTTCTTGCACATTTGTGGATCTTCAAAATGTTCTTAAATGTGATGTTCTGGTGCCTCCGGGGAAATTCAGAAAGCTGATTGAGAACATCATTACTGATGAATGTGTTTTTTTTACCTTGTTTTTCTTTCTGCTTGTATTTTGTATTTATATTGATGTGTGTATTTTGTGTAATTTCTGTAATTCAGGGCTCATCTGTAAAAAAGAGGCCGTGTTCTCAGTATGACTCCCTGATTAGAGAGTTACATTTTCTTAAAAACATTTATTGTGAAGGTGTAAACCTGACTGACTCGCTTTACTCATATACAGACCTAATGGAGTCTGGAGTGACAGACTGTATGTGTGTAAGTTCTCGCCTCCATCTGATGGGCTCAGTACTGTACACACCATTCTCTCTCCTCTAAGATCTATCTATCCCATTTCCATGGAGACAGCCGGCATCTGAAGTGCAGCATGCTCCTTTCACAGACAGACAGACGAGGTGCCAGACATTAACACATGATTGATGAGACTTAAACACGGTTTCATTTCAGAAAAATCATTTATTCCAGATCCAAATTGCGTTATCACACTTCTAAACACCATATCACCAGGGGTGGAATCGGGGAGAATATGTGTAAACACTGTTCCCAGAGTGAATTCCTTAGTGATTATTTTCCCAACCCCCCCCCTCCACAACATTACCCATCTGTATATTATGATCCTCTGCTAGGCTTGCCTGTAGACGAGGCTGATCATATACACACAGCCAGCCAGCGAGGGGTACATCCGGGGGGGTCGGGGGGGCAAGACCTGGCACACTTCCCCATTCTAGACTACTGAACAAGGAGTCATGTCTGTTTTACACCTTACATTTCTATCTGATCACCCTGTAACATTGCTCCCCCCTGAGCAAGCCCCTGGCAGCCCATAGTCAGGCTGGCAGTAAGGCAGGTTACATGCTGTACAATCATATCACTGCTGTTGTTCCTGCTGCTGCGTCATACCATAGTACTCCGGAATATATGGCTGCATCTCAAATGGCACCCAATTACCTATATAGTGCAATACTTTTGACCAGAGTCCCATAGGTCCTGGTCAAAACTAGTGCACTATAAAGTGAATAGGGTGCCATTTGGGAGACGCTCTGAATAAATGACTAATAACCAAGTGTGCTTCTACAAAGCATAGAAGACAAGGTGGTTTTTCCTAAGGCTAATTGATAAGTTGAGTGTATTTGGCACAAACAATAAAAGCACTTTTAGCCAATTCAACCATTCTACCTTCAGTCATAGCAGGCCATGTAACTGATGGGTTGATCCCCTGGCATTCAATATGGGCAATTTAATACTGGTATGTAAAATCTTCCTCCACATGCACCACTGGGGATGAATTTAAAAGAGCTCTAAATAACTTAAACATCACGAGTTATAATCTCCATCATTAAATGTTGATCACAGAGAATAAGTGAAATCAGTGGCACTGGTTTATGGTAATGTCTGTGAGTTTGTTTCTCATACTAACTCTGCTTCATAATTGTCATCCAGCACTTGCAACATCAGCCATAGGCAAAATGTGAAGGAACCTGCTCAAGTAATTAAAAATAAAAGGCAACACCCTTTAAGAAAAAAAAGCTAATTCGCAGCAAATAGATCTGTGGCGAGAGGAGAGAGCGAGAGCGAGAGAGAGAGAGGAAGCCGAACAGAGAGAGTAAGGGCTCTATTTAATCAGATCCGATTTAGCCGACATCCGGTCATTTTGACAGTGTCTGAGGTGGAACTGCTTTATTGCTGTCAAATCCACAAGTGGCTCCTGGCATTATACCTAAAGCAGGCATTACCAGTAAGAGAAATCCCATGCAGCCTTTTTACAAGATCAAACACTGGAATGTGAGATGCAAGATAGAAATCCTTATTATTTTATTTAATGATTTTCAATTTGAGCGTAATTATTTCTATATAGCCTAGACCTTTTCGTTCTGAACTAATGCGAGTGGGACTGGTGTGGCTTCGTGACAATGATCAAGAGCAGCTACTCACCGGTTTGACAGCTCCAACGCAGTTACACTTCACACACGGCCAAAACATCAGCTATGCGGTTGTCGGCTATTGCCAGATAACGCTTGATCTGATTGAATCTATGCCTAAGTATCACACTCTAATAAACTAGACCTTTAACTGATAAACTTATAGTTGTGCCACAATCACTAGCAGTCAAATCATGTTCTTTGTTGAGATCCAGTCCATTATGGCTCAGTCCAGCTCCAGCATTCGATGGCTAGTAGCCTACTAGCATATCGGTGCACATCTCAAATGACACTATATTCCCCATGTAGTTCCCTACTTTCACCACAGGATAGACTGCTGTTTCTAACTTTTCCTGTTTAGCATACTGTGTTACAGTGCTAGCCGATGCTAACTGGCGCTGCTATCGTATGATGTTGAGGTATCCTTGGTCTGGGTAGAGGAGGTTGGCCAGCAGAGAAAGGAGGCAAGGTCCATCTCTAAGACAGTGTCCTGGGTAGTAGATGAACTGGACAGCTTTTCCTATTGAGTCCTTTAGGTCAGCATACTGTTTACTGCTGGGCATGGACTCCAACACAACCAGAGCCTAGAAACACACATGAAACACACAAGCTGAGCAACTCTGTGTGTGTGTGTGTGTATATATGTATGCGTGTGTATGTGTGTGTACCTGTTGTGCTTTAGCAGTCAGCTGCTGGTCGGTGCTGGGCTGGAGGCGGACCTGGTCCTCTGAGGGAATCTGGACTGAGAGAAACGCAGACAGACTGCGCACCACCACCCTGAACCTAAACATGCACACACCGGAGTTACCAAAAGAATCACACAGTAAACACCGATGGTGAATATACAGTGTTTTCAGAAAGTATTCAGACCCCTTGACTTTTTCCACATTTTGTTAGGTTACAGTCTTATTCTAAAGTTGATTGGATTTTTTATTTTATTTTCCCCCTCAATCTACACACAATAACCCACACGGACAAAGTAAAAATAGGTTTTCAGAAATGTTTAAAAAAACGTATTAAAAAAAAAGAACCACATTTACATAAGTATACAGACCCTTTACTCAGTACTTTTTTGAAGCACCTTTGGCATCAATTACAGCCTCGAGTCTTCTTGGGTATGACGCAAACAAGCTTGGCACACCTGTATTTGTGGAGTTTCTCCCATTCTTCTCTGCAGATCCTCTCAAGCTCTGTCAGGTTGGATGTGGAGAGTTGCTGCATAGCTTTTTTAAGGTCTCTCCAGAGATGCTCGATCAGGTTCAAGTCCGGGTTCTGGCTGGGCCACTCAAGGACATTCAGAGACCTGTCCCGAAGCCACTCCTGCATTGTCTTGGCTGTGTGCTTAGGGTCGTTGTCCTGTTGGAAGGTGAACCTTTGCCCCAGTCGGAGGTCCTGAGCGCTCTGGAGCAGGTTTTCATCAAGGATCTCTCTGTACTTTGCTCCGTTCATCTTTCCCTCGATCCTGACTAATCTCCCAGTCCCTGCCGCTGAAAAACATACCCACAGCATGATTCTGCCACCAACATGCTTCACCGTAGGGATGGTGCCAGATTTCCTCCGGACGTGACGCTTGGCATTCAGGCCAAAGAGAATCTTGTTTCTCATGGTCTGAAAGTCTTTAGGTGCCTTTTGGCAAACTCCAAGCTGGCTGTCATGTGCCTTTTACTGAGGAATGGCTTCCGTCTGGGCACTCTACCATAAAGGCCTGATTGGTGAAGTGCTCCAGAGATGGTTGTCCTTTTGGAAGGTTCTCCCATCTCCACAGAGGAACTCTAGAGCTCAGTCAGAGTGACCATCGGATTCTTGGTCACCTCCCTGACCAAGGCCCTTCTCCCCTGATTACTCAGTTTGGCCGGGCGGACAGCTCTAGGAACTTCTTCCATTTAAGAACGATGGAGGCCACTGTGTTCTTGAGGACCTTCAATGCTGCGGAAATGTTCTGGTACCCTTCCCCAGATCTGTGCCTCCACATAATCCTGTCTCGGATCTCCCTTCAACCTCATGGCTTGGGTTTTGCTCTGACATACACCGTCAACTATGGGACATTTATATAGACAGGTGTGTGCCTTTCCAAATCCACAGGTGGACTCCAATCAAGTTGTAGAAACATCTCAGGGATGATCAATGGAAACAGGATGCATGTGAGCTCAATTTTCAGTCTCATAGCAAAGGGTCTGAATACTTATGTAAATAAGGTATTTCTGTTTTTCTAAAAAACTGTTTTCGCTTTGTCATTATGGGGTATTGTGTGTAGATTGCTGAAGATTTTTTACTTTATTTAATCCATTTTAGAACAAGGCTGTAACGTAACAAAATGTGTTAAAAGTCAAAGGGTCTGAATACTTTCTGAAGGTACTCTATATGTCCAGTATGTCTGTGAGTGTGAGTACCTGTTGGATAGTGGTGATCGGCGGCCCAATCCTATAGCCCCCAGCAGTCCTGAGCCGAGTCTCTCCTCTCCCATCTGAGAGAGCCGTGTCTGCAGCCTCAGTAGCCCCGCTACCACGGCTGGAACCTCCCCCAGACCCTGCTGCAGATGCTCCACATACACACACAGGGCCTTGTGCCACCAGAGGAACAACTTAGCCTCATCATAGGGACCACTGGGAGAGAGAAAAAACTATATTACCAACACACACACACAGAGAGAGAGACACACACACACGAGGGGAGGGGGTGGCCAGACCTGGGGAAGACCTGACTGTTCCATGTGTTGAGTAGAGCGAGCGTCCTCTTCTCATTGGCCACTGTGTGTTCCGTGTTGAGGCGCTGCAGGATGTAAGCATAGAGTGTCAGGAAGCTGCCTCCTGATTGGCTCTCAGACAGGAAGTCGTCCACGGTCAGCTCAGGCACCTGCAGGGACGCCAACACAGGACCCCACCCGACACCCTCCTCTTCCGCTAGAGAGAGAAAAATGAAGAGAGACGGAGGGAGGGGAGAGCAAGCGATAGCGTGAGGTTTTCACTGCATGTCTGAAATAAAATACATCTGTCCATCACCAGTACCCCCTGCTGACAAACCCTGACATAGACCCTCCCCTAAGACCTTCCTTGGTAAACCCCTCCCCATGGTTACTGTCTCCGTGGTTACCATGGGTGAAGTAAGCGGTGATGCAAGCCTCGGTGATGCGGGTCATGTGGCGTACAGACGCTAGGCAACGGGAGCAGGCTGTCAGGAGCGGCAGCACTGGGAAACCCTGCCCCTTCCTGTCCAGCCAGCCAATGACATGAGCTGCCAAGGCCTCGCCTGTAGACACGCCCACTCCGTTCAGCAGAGCCAACGAATCACAGAACAGACTAGAGAACGCCATGTGTCTCTGCTCCAAGCCCACCTCTACACACACAAGAGACAGAGAGACAGAGGTTATTGATGAAGGTGATGATGATGATGACTATGAAGAGTTCTTACCAGGTGGGTTGAAGGTGATGATGCTCTCCAGTAGTGCCTCTAACTGCGTCTCCAGGTTAGCCAGACTGATGCTACCACTCTGCTCCAGTGAGACCAGACACTGGACACACCAGCGCACACACACACCGGCCTTCAACGTCTCCTCCTACACGGAGAGAGAGGGAGATTAATGCATTCAATTTTGTCTGTGGTAATGAGAGAGACAGTCTGTCTATATTAGAGTGAGGAGAGATTGACTGTCTGTTAATGATAAAACTAGAGAAAGAGAGGGAGGGTGACATTATGTTGTGTTCCCTCTTTCTCACCCAGTATGGCATCCCATGGGGGCGTGGCTGCAGCCCAGCAGCGCTGCGTAGTGATAGGAGCAGCGTCTGAGGGGCGGAGTCTGCGCTGAGCAGCAGAGCGTGAGGGTAGTGGGTGCCTACATATCCCATGATCCCTTGGTAGGAGGAATGGTCCACCTGGTGCCATGGCAGGGAGGCGGACTGGACCAACAGACTAAGGAGAGGGGAGTCCTGGAGGACAGAGGGAAAATAAGCTAAACCAGATGGGGAGTTAACAGAGCTACACACCAGTCATAATGAGGTAATACATGAAGAAATAAACAAAGCGAATACGAAGTTGTGTACAAACACAGCTATCCAGTGTCCTAATTCTCCCTCACCGGTTGGCTGAGAAGCTGCTCTTCTTTAGTGAGGAACACCAGCATGTAGAGTAGATAGACCAGCATCTTGTGTGAGTCTGTGTGTATGTTAGTGTTAGAGCTGGCCGGAGTTTGCAGGCTGTCACTCAGAACGCTGACCCAGTTGACCTTACAGAGGACTGCCCCTAGGAACAGGAAGCAGCTCTTAGGACTTCCTCTCTCCACCTGCAGAGGAACAGATTAACCTTGGGTAAAGAATCACTCTACACCTCCCTAATGCTACATCGCAGAGCACTACCCGCAAACAAGTCCTGTAGACTGTGATACTCAAAGTGTACAAGGAGTCCGTTTGTTTTAGGAATCCAATGAGTTGTGGGTTGAGGTTAGGGATTAAGGAGTCTGGGGTCAGAGTAAGGGGTCAGGGTCTTACATTGAACAGCTGTTCCATGAGGTGTGTATCGGGGTGCAGGTGTGTCCAGGGCAGGCTGCCGAGGTGTGTGTGGTAAAGGTAGAGGAGGTACTCTGGTGTACGAGGAGAGCTGCAGCTGTCACAGTACTGCATCAGACACAGCCACAGAGCTCCACGCTGCCCGGGGAGGAGGCGGTCTGGAACACACACACACACACACACACACCTTAAATGTAGGCTCAAACACATGAATGACTTTCATTACATCTAACATCACACGCAAACCTCTGAACTTGTGGTGTAGTGTTTGGGTCAGCTGGGTGTAGAGATCCACAAGACAGCCTGCAGCGCTGGCATCTGACTCCAACCAGGGATAACACCTCGGATTACTGAGAGAGACAGAAAGGAGGAGAGAGTAAGAGAAGATAGTAGAGAGCGTTAAAATATTATAGTCCAAACAGCGCAATGCCACAGGCCTGTAGTTTTGTTAGCGTTATGCAAGGCAAAGTAAGAAAGGGGGGAGTGAGCACAGTGGCAAAGATGGAGAAGAAGAGAGAAATAGACGGAGGGATAGAGAGGTGTGTTTACCTGACATCGTCTGTCTCCAGAACCAGGATCCAGGGCTTAAACAGCCGGACCATCTTACCGTGTAGATCCTGCAGGGCTGAGAGAGACAGAAAGAGGAAGAGATGAGAGGTGGAGATATTTCAACAGCGACTGGGGGGGGGGGAGCAGAATGTCTTAGTGAAAAACAGCCTAAACTGTGTCTGGTACCTTTCAGCACTCTGGCTCCCCCTAGTGGCTCCCTGGCGCAGGCGCTGAGCTGCAGGTCGATGAGGTAGCCAACCAGATATCCACAGAACGTGGTGACCTCACTGACGTATGGCGCCCAGGCGGAGTAAAGGCCAAAGCTACGGAGGTCCGACTTACTGAGACGACAACGCTGAAAATACTCACACAGCCAATCAACCGTCTCCTCCACCTGAGGAGGGCCAATCAAGAGACAAGGCAGGGTTAAATAAACTGGACTGGAAATGAACAGTATTGAATATGAAGATTTAGGGAGGACTTTCAGCACTCACCTGCTGAGGAGAGAGTGTGATGGGGGCTTGGCTGGGGGAGATGGATGTGGGTTTGGGGGTATCTGCGGTCCCGGAAGGCTCTGCTGTGGGTTTGGTTTTGCAGGGAAGAGGAGAGACGCCAAGCACACACAGAGTCACCCTCCAACACTCTGGGCTCAGCAACTGCTCTGTCGAACCTGACAATGACACACACAAGCACACGTTCGACGTCCGCACACACGTTGCACGTTGAAGTCCGCAATAAGAGATAACAAACAAACAGTCTTACTGGTCATGAGCAGGCGCAGACAGTCGCTGTAGTGGTCAGGGAAGTGGTGTCTGAGCAACAGGGTCCAGTGTCGTGTGAAGAGGTGAAAGGGCGTGAGGAGGTCAGCCTCGGGGTCACGGCCACAGGAACACAGAGCAGTGTGGACCAGCTCTACCAGTCTGCTACGCTCCGAGAACACTGGCTCGGCCTTACTCAGCCACGCACTCAGGTCAAACTACACAGGGAGAGAGAGAATCTGGTCATCTTAACACAGGAATACCACAGGCCTCCAGTTCTCTGTGTGATGTGTCGAGGTGGAAGTGTGGAAGTGTGTGTTCTGTGTGGGTGGTGTGTGTAGCTGTTGTGTATGTTTCTGAAGGTTGCGGCTGACCTTAGTGAGCAGCATGAAGATGACGTCAGCGCTGTCAGGGTGCAGTGATGTCACCACTTCCTTGTAGAGAGAGACAAGCTGATTGGGTGCTGCGTTTGGGGTGAAGAAGGGGGAGAGGAGGGGACACAGACGTCTCTGCTCCAGGATAGTGCTGAGGACACGCCCGCACTCTGCCTGGTTGCCCTGGATAAAAACCTACACACACAAACTGGATTAACACCTACACAAACTGGATTAACACCTACACACAAACTGGATTAACACTTACACACAGTCACGTCCTATGTGTATGAAATTAGTTTGTGGGTGTGTGTGTGTGTGTGTGTGTAGTACCTGTCCCAGTATCTCGACGCAGGAAGAGAGGTACTGGCGAGTGGGTGGGTGGCGGAGTGTGTCCTCACAGACGAAAGAGACCACCTTGTAGAAGGCAGCCACTCCTACACTCTGCACTGCTGCCGTCGGCTTGGCCTTGTACAAATTCACCAGAGCACTACACACACCCATACATTTTTTTACTTTATGGCACATATGACTATCAACAATTCTAATTGAGAAATAATTGATACAGGTATGGTGTGTGTACTGACGTAATGAACTTCTCAGTGTGTACTGCAGCCTGGGCAAGGCTCTGAGGGGGAGGAGTCTTGGCTTCCGTCTGCAGCTGCTTAATGTCGCTTCTCAGAGACACGATCTGAGTCTCCACTGCTTCCTGCTTCTGTACACACTCACACTGCACACACACAGAGACGGGAATGAGGGGAAGAGGGGAGGAGGATGCATGTTTACAAAAGGAACACCATGTGAGAATGCTATTCATTGACTACAACTCAGCGTTCAACACCATAGTGCCCTCAAAGCTCATCACTAAGCTAAGGACCCTGGGACTAAACACCTCCCTCTGCAACTGGATCCTGGACTTACTGACGGGCCGCCCCCAGGTGGTACGCTGATCCTCAACACGGGGGCCCCTCAGGGGTGCGTGCTCAGTCCCCTCCTGTACTCCCTGTTCATTCATGACCGCACGGCCAGGCATGACTCCAACACCATCATTAAGTTTGCTGATGACACAACAGTAGGCCTGATCACCGACAACGATGATAAAGCCTATATGGAGGAGGTCAGAGACCTGGACGTGTGGTGCCAGGACAACAACCTCTCCCTCAACGTGATCAAGACAAAGGACATGATTGTGGACTACAGGAAAAGGAGGACCGAGCACGCCCCCGTTCTGATCGACGGGGCTGTAGTGGAGCAAGTTGAGAGCTTCAAGTTCCTTGGCGTCCACATCACCAACAAACTAACATGGTCCATGCACACCAAGACAGTCGTGAAGAGGGCATGACAAAACCTATTCCCCCTCAGGAGACTGAAAAGATTTGGCATGGCTTCTCAGATCCTCAAAAGGTTTTACAGCTGCACCATCGAGAGTATCCTGAGTCTGACAGGTTGCATCACTGCCTGGTATGGCAATTGCTCGGCCTCCGACCGCAAGGCACTACAGAGGGTTGTGCGTACGGCCCAGTACATCACCGGGGCCAAGCTTCCTGCCATCCAGGACCTCTATACCAGGCGGTGTCAGAGGAAGGCCCTAAAAATTGCCAAAGACTCGAGCCACCCTAGTCATAGACTGTTCTCTCTGCTACCGCACGGTAAGCGGTACCGGAGCGCCAAGTCTAAGTCCAAGAGGCTTCTAAACAGCTTCTACCCCCAAGCCATAAGACTCCTGAACAGCTAATCAAATGGCTACCCAGACTATTTGCATTGCCCCCCCCCCCCCTCTTCTACGCTGCTGCTACTCTCTGTTATTATCTATGCATAGCCACTTTAATAACTCTACCTACATGGTTTCAAATCAAATCAAATTTTATTTGTCACATACACATGGTTAGCATGTTAATGCGAGTGTAGCGAAATGCTTGTGCTTCTAGTTCTGACAATGCAGTAATATCCAACGAGTAATCTATCCTAACAATTTCACAACAACATGTACATATTACCTCGACACCGGTGCCCCCACACATTGACCCTGTACCGGTGCCCCGCTATTGTTATTTACTGCTGCTCTTTAATTATTTGTTATTCTTATCTCTTACTTTTTTTGTATTTTCTTAATACTACATTGTTGGTTAAGGGCTTGTAAGTAAACATTTCACTGTAAGGACTACACCTGTTGTATTCGGCGCATGTGACAAATACCATTTGATTCGATTATTTGAACAGTCAGTTAATCATCCTTTCCCTTTCTTATCCCTCATAATCACCCTTTCTTAGTGGAATTTTCAAGCAGAATCAGCCCATTCTGAAAATTAAATCAAAACAGAATATAAAAGTCCTACCGTGACAGTGATGTGTGCCGCTCCCTGGCAGGGCTGGCCCCCCCTCTGCCCTCTGCACTCAAGCGCCATGGTAACCTGCTCTGGCCTGTTCCTGTAGAGTAGAGGAAGACTCTCCAGCAGCTCTGACTCCAACGCCACCTGCTGGGCCTCCCGAGACACTGCAAACCTAAACACACCAAGCACACTGTGAGCCATGTCCCAAAACATCACATACAGGTATACATCAATGGAATGACGGTTGGTGTGTGTGGGTGTGTGTACCTGGCCTGCTCCTGCAGACAGCGGAGGTCCTGCTGTAGGAGAGTGGAGGCAGCAGCAGGGTCAGCGAGGCAGGCGGAGGGGACCTCTGGTACCGGAGCTCTCTGTGATTGCAGCTCAGGGAGCGGCCGAGGGATAGCGTGCTTTTGCAGGTTAGACTGGATACGCTTCCTCGCTACACACACACAAAAGGGTTACAACAACAACAATAACAAGGCCGCTTGGTTTGTTAGCACTAGAATCATTTCCAATGTACACCCTACCTAAAAGCGAGCGATCGCTTTGTGCACAAGTAAGATCAGGGATATTGCCCCTGCGTATTGAAACAGGTCGGTGTAATGGTGAAATGTAAGAGGAAAGACTAATGTAAATAGTGACCTTGATGAAATAAAGAATGAAATTAATTTGATCCTCTATTGCCCTTTCTATCATGATATACGCTTGTCCTTACTCCAGAAAGCCCACCAGATATACCCTGGAATTATGTGCCTGAGCCATGAGGAAAAACTGAAATGTTATTTTCTGTCAATTATGTATTTCCATTTGCAGAATCTTTTGATAAAGCCTGGAATAAAAGAAAAAGGTTGACCTATAATTAAATTATACAAATATTTTGTTCCCACATAGCGAAGGGCACCTACAGTGGGGAGAACAAGTATTTGATACACTGCCGATTTTGAAGGTTTTCCTACTTACAAAGCATGTAGAGGTCTGTAATTTTTATCATAGGTACACTTCAACTGTGAGAGACGGAATCTAAAACAAAAATCCAAAAAATCACATTGTATGATTTTTAAGTAATTAATTTGCATTTTATTGCATGACATAAGTATTTGATCACCTACCAACCAGTAAGAATTCCGGCTCTCACAGACCTGTTAGTTTTTCTTTAAGAAGCCCTCCTGTTCTCCACTCATTACCTGTATTAACTGCACCTGTTTGAACTTGTTACCTGTATAAAAGACACCTGTACACACACTCAATCAAACAGACTCCAATCTCTCCACAATGGCCAAGACCAGAGAGCTGTGTAAGGACATCAGGGATAAAATTGTAGACCTGCACAAGGCTGGGATGGGCTACAGGACAATAGGCAAGCAGCTTGGTGAGAAGGCAACAACTGTTGGCGCAATTATTAGAAAATGGAAGAAGTTGAAGATGACGGTCAACCACCCTCGGTCTGGGGCTCCATGCAAGATCTCACCTCGTGGGGCATCAATGATCATGAGAAAGGTGAGGGATCAGCCCATAACTACACGGCAGGACCTGGTCAATGACCTGAAGAGAGCTGGGACCACAGTCTCAAAGAAAACCATTAGTAACACACTACACCGTCATGGATTGAAATCCTGCAGCGCATGCAAGGTCCCCCTGCTCAAGCCAGCGCATTTCCAGGCCCGTCTGAAGTTTGCCAATGACCATCTGGATGATCCAGAGGAGGAATGGGAGAAGGTTATGTGGTCTGATGAGACAAAAATAGAGCTTTTTGGTCTAAACTCCACTCGCCGTGTTTGGAGGAAGAAGAAGGTTGAGTACAACCCCAAGAACACCCTCCCAACCGTGAAGCATGGAGGTGGAAACATCATTCTTTGGGGATGCTTTTCTGCAAAGGGGACAGGACGACTGCACCATATTGAGGGGAGGATGGATGGGGCCATGTATCGCGAGATCTTGGCCAAAAACCTCCCTCCCTCAGTAAGAGCATTGAAGATGGGTCGTGGCTGGATCTTCCAGCATGACAACGACCCGAAACACACAGCCAGGGCAACTAAGGAGTGGCTCCGTAAGAAGCATCTCAAGGTCCTGGAGTGGCCTAGCCAGTCTCCAGACCTGAACCCAATAGAAAATCTTTGGAGGGAGCTGAAAGTCCGTATTGCCCAGCGACAGCCCCGAAACCTGAAGGATCTGGAGAAGGTCTGTATGGAGGAGTGGGCCAAAATCCCTGCTGCAGTGTGTGCAAACCTGGTCAATAACTACAGGAAACGTATGATCTTTGTAATTGCAAACAAAGGTTTCTGTACCAAATATTAAGTTCTGCTTTTCTGATGTATCAAATACTTATGTCATGCAATAAAATGCAAATTAATTACTTAAAAATCATACAATGTGATTTTCTGGATTTTTGTTTTAGATTCCGTCTCTCACAGTTGAAGTGTACCTATGATAAAAATTACAGACCTCTACATGCTTTGTAAGTTGGAAAACCTGCAAAATCGGCAGTGTATCAAATACTTGTTCTCCCCACTGTATGTATATACACTGCTCAAAAAAATAAAGGAAACACTTAAACAACACAATGTAACTCCAAGTCAATCACACTTCTGTGAAATCAAACTGTCCACTTAGGAAGCAACACTGATTGACAATAAATTTCACATGCTGTTGTGCAAATGGAATAGACAAAAGGTGGAAATTATAGGCAATTAGCAAGACACCCCCAATAAAGGAGTGGTTCTGCAGGTGGTGACCACAGACCACTTCTCAGTTCCTATGCTTCCTGGCTGATGTTTTGGTCACTTTTGAATGCTGGCGGTGCTTTCACTCTAGTGGTAGCATGAGACGGAGTCTACAACCGACACAAGTGGCTCAGGTAGTGCAGCTCATCCAGGATGGCACATCAATGCGAGCTGTGGCAAGAAGGTTTGCTGTGTCTGTCAGCGTAGTGTCCAGAGCATGGAGGCGCTACCAGGAGACAGGCCAGTACATCAGGAGACGTGGAGGAGGCCGTAGGAGGGCAACAACCCAGCAGCAGGACCGCTACCTCCGCCTTTGTGCAAGGAGGAGCACTGCCAGAGCCCTGCAAAATGACCTCCAGCAGGCCACAAATGTGCATGTGTCAGCATATGGTCTCACAAGGGGTCTGAGGATCTCACTCGTACCTAATGGCAGTCAGGCTACCTCTGGCGAGCACATGGAGGGCTGTGCGGCCCCACAAAGAAATGCCACCCCACACCATGACTGACCCACCGCCAAACCGGTCATGCTGGAGGATGTTGCAGGCAGCAGAACGTTCTCCACGGCGTCTCCAGACTCTGTCACGTCTGTCACATGTGCTCATGTGCTCAGTGTGAACCTGCTTTCATCTGTGAAGAGCACAGGGCGCCAGTGGCGAATTTGCCAATCTTGGTGTTCTCTGTCAAATGCCAAACGTCCTGCACGGTGTTGGGCTGTAAGCACAACCCCCACCTGTGGACGTCGGGCCCTCATACCACCCTCATGGAGTCTGTTTCTGACCGTTTGAGCAAACACATGCACATTTGTGGCCTGCTGGAGGTCATTTTGCAGGGCTCTGGCAGTGCTCCTCCTTGCACAAAGGCGGAGGTAGCGGTCCTGCTGCTGGGTTGTTGCCCTCCTACGGCCTCCTCCACGTCTCCTGATGTACTGGCCTGTCTCCTGGTAGCGCCTCCATGCTCTGGACACTACGCTGACAGACACAGCAAACCTTCTTGCCACAGCTCGCATTGATGTGCCATCCTGGATGAGCTGCACTACCTGAGCCACTTGTGTGGGTTGTAGACTCCGTCTCATGCTACCACTAGAGTGAAAGCACCGCCAGCATTCAAAAGTGACCAAAACATCAGCCAGGAAGCATAGGAACTGAGAAGTGGTCTGTGGTCACCACCTGCAGAACCACTCCTTTATTGGGGGTGTCTTGCTAATTGCCTATAATTTCCACCTTTTGTCTATTCCATTTGCACAACAGCATGTGAAATTTATTGTCAATCAGTGTTGCTTCCTAAGTGGACAGTTTGATTTCACAGAAGTGTGATTGACTTGGAGTTACATTGTGTTGTTTAAGTGTTCCCTTTATTTTTTTGAGCAGTGTAGATTGTATGTAGGCTTGTCTCTCACATGAATCTTCTCCGTGTGAGACTTGGTTCCAACGCCTTCCGTGTATTTTTTCTGTATTTAACTGTATTTATTTGTGTTATTTTTAGTGCTCTAGGGATAATAATTATTGCTTGGATAACCTTATTTACTATTATATATGGGTTTATTTTTCCACTCTTAACCTGCTGCATCCTGCACAGAACACCGGAAGAATTATCACTGTGAATTATTGTAATGTGTCAATTAATCCCATAAGGAATGGGCTGCCAACCAGGCGAGTTGACACAAGAATAAAACGTCATTAATTCAGTCACAACTGCTATGTGCTGAGGCTGTGTTCATGTGCATGTACCTGCGCTGGGGTTGGTATAGTCAGTGAAGGCAGGGTTGTTGCTCTGTATGAAGGTGGGTTCATTCTTCACTTTGTCCCAGAGATCCAGCACCTCCCTCTCATCATACTGGACACGCTCCTGGTCCACATACTCCACCCACAGCTCCTACACTCAACCAATACAATATGATACATCTAGCAAGCAATACAATATGATACATCTAACAAGCAATACATCTAGCCACCAATACAATATGATACATCTAGCAAGCAATACAATACATCTAGCCACTAATACAATATGATACATCTAGCCACCAATACAATATGATACATCTAGCCACCAATACAATATGATACAACTAGCCACCAATACAATATGATACAACTAGCCACCAATACAATATGATACATCTAGCCACCAATACAATATGATACATCTAGCCACCAATACAATATGATACAACTAGCCACCAATACAATATGATACATCTAGCCACCAATACAATATGATACAACTAGCCACCAATACAATATGATACATCTAGCCACCAATACAATATGATACATCTAGCCACCAATACAATATGATACATCTAGCCACCAATACAATATGATACATCTAGCCACCAATACAATATGATACAACTAGCCACCAATACAATATGATACATCTAGCCACCAATACAATATGATACATCTAGCCACCAATACAATATGATACATCTAGCAAGCAATACAATATGATACATCTAGCAAGCAATACAATATGATACATCTAGCCACCAATACAATATGATACATCTAGCCACCAATACAATATGATACATCTAGCAAGCAATACAATATGATACATCTAGCAAGCGATACAATATGATACATCTAGCAAGCGATACAATATGATACATCTAGCAAGCAATACAATACGATACATCTAGCAAGCAATACAATACGATACATCTAGCCACCAATACAATACGATACATCTAGCCACCAATACAATACGATACATCTAGCCACCAATACAATATGATACATCTAGCCACCAATACAATATGATACATCTAGCAAGCAATACAATATGATACATCTAGCCCCCAATACAATATGATACATCTAGCCCCCAATACAATATGATACATCTAGCCACCAATACATCTAGCCCCCAATACAATATGATACATCTAGCCACCAATACAATATGATACATCATTCACCAACACATCTATCAACCAATACGACACGACACGTCTATCAACCAATACGACACGTCTATCAACCAATACGACACGTCTATCAACCAATACGACACGACACGTCTATCAACCAATACGACACGACACGTCTATCAACCAATACGACACATCTATCAACCAATACGACACGTCTATCAACCAATACGACACGTATATCAACCAATACGACACGTCTATCAACCAACACGACACGTCTATCAACCAATACGACACGTATATCAACCAATACGACACGTATATCAACCAATACGACACGTATATCAACCAATACGACACGTCTATCAACCAACACGACACGTCTATCAACCAATACGACACGTATATCAACCAATACGACACGTCTATCAACCAATACGACACGTCTATCAACCAATACGACACATCTATCAACCAATACGACACATCTATCAAGCAATACAACATTACACATCTATCAAGCAATATAATATGACATCTATCAAGCAATATAATATGACATCTATCAAGCAATATAATATGACATCTATCAAGCAATACAATATGACACATCTATCAACCAATACATCAAAGGCAAAGCAGAGGCAACAGTGGCAAGGAAAAACACACGACACACACACACCTGTTGCTTGTGCATGACCTTGGCCAGTCTTTGGGGGTCATACTGTGGTGGGAGAGAGGGCAGATACACTTCCTTCTTCTGAAGAGTCTCATCGTCCAACCACACGGCAAACACACCAAACAGCCTGTGAACAACCAATCAGATCAGCCTGGGAAACAGCCCGTCACAAAGGGGAGGGGCTAGTAGCTGTACGTACCTGACCAGCTCTGTGTGTATCTGTGGGGAAGTGAGGAAGAGATGTGGAGGGGAGTTGGGGCGGTCCTCTCCCTGGCTGGGGGTGTATGTTGGGAGCACCCTCAGGGCCTGGCTGGCGGTGTGGTGGAAGTCAGACACCTCCTGTAGTCTCTGTCTCAGATCTCTCAGTAACACCGCCTGAGACGAGCCCTGGAAGAACCGACGACCAATACAGCCCCCTGCATCCAGACTGCAGACACCAGAAACAGGGGGACACAGAACATTACTGAATTTATACCAGCCTAGAGCAGGGTTCTCCAAGTGGGGTCCGCGGTCAAATCTCAAAATAAATAAATAAACTAACAGATTAAACTAATTTGGGCCAAAAGAACCGTGGAATAAGTTTAGAGGGTGTAGTACAATGTAATATTATTCATCTACAATTTATATTCTTAACCCTGGGCAACATGGGCCTGGGAGGCTCACAGGGATATCGGTATCCACAGTACTCCACCAAGTATTTCCCCAATTGATTCATTTGTTTACATAAATGCACTGTAACTTAAGCTGTAAAACTCCCAAGTTCTCTCTCTGCCACATCGACAAATGTGTAGAATTGCAGGAAATGATCTTGTAAACTGCAACATTCTCTCACTGATGTCAAGACGCAGGACTCTAAAATGTTAATTCCCAGGGCCAGAGACTGGGTTCGTCCAGCCACGCACCGCCGAAGTCATAGAACCACTGGCCTAGAGGTTATGGTGTGTGTGTGTGTCGTACCCATACTCAGGTCCTGGCTGTCTCAGGTAGAGCTGCAGGAACCTCTGCCAGACGAGGGGGAGTAGCGGGTGGTCAGGGGGTGTGGACAATGCCTGACACGCCCACCTGTACACCTGCAGCCGCTGCAGAGATGGAGCCACTGGGAGCTTCAACCGCTGCTGGGCCTTCTGCCTCACACAGACACAAGAAACACAAAGATAGTGAAACACAAACACTATGCATCTCAGATTAAGGCTTATAACTCTCTCATAGTTGTATTGTTCTGCTGGTCAGGTGAGAGGTTGGAGTGTGTGTACCTTCAGAGCCTGGTCAGGTGAGAGGTTGGAGTGTGTGTGTGTGTACCTTCAGAGCCTGGTCAGGTGAGAGGTTTGGATCAGACAGTAGTTCATGCTCCACACAGCGTCTCAGCTGAGAATCCTCCTCAAACATCCCCTCCATGTTCAACACCAGCCACGCAAACCACACCTAAACACACACAGTTATCATTTCACATACAAACCACACCCACGCAGACTTTTAGTTTAGGTGTGGTTTTTAGCAGAATTTTTGGGAAAACGCAGCAAAAATGTTTTATTTTGTTTCACACAGAATGACAGCACGGATATGACAAGATAGATAGGACTGAGGTTAATGTTCTCACCTCCCCGCTCAGCGATTGGCCCTCAATGAATGAGGGTGTGGCATTTCCAGAAATCCAGCCAACCAGGGAAGAGAGCAGACCCCGGTCTCCATGGTAACCTAAGGCAATCTACAGAGGGGTGAAAGAGAGCATCACAGATTGATCTACAGTGTGTGTGTGTGTGTGTGTGTACTCTTTCTTCACAGAAAAAGAACACACACTGATCAAAATAAGCATAACAGCTGAAATATATGGGGCTCTACCATCTTCTGTCTGTGTGTGTGTGTACCTTGTGCTGCTGGTACAGTAATCTCTGTACACACTCCTCCTGGTGGTGTGTGAAGGCGGAACGACAGAGCTGATCCATCAGGAATAGAACGGTCCTGTCTCGGTACCACAGGTTCTGCTGGGTTAGAATTCCCACCCAGAACTCTAGAACAGCTGCCGGACCAACACGACCTGGCCTAGAACTCTCCACCACGTGAGTCTGAAAGAGAAAAAAAACACACACACTCATCGTGAAGAGATTCATGGACTGTTCAGAGGCAGGAACATCCACTTCTACAGCTGGCCAAACTACTGATCTGGTTAACCCCATGTTTCACACCAGTTCTGATGATTTGGTGTGTGTACATACCTGTATGACACTGTTGAGCAGGCGTACCATGTCCCCATAGGTGCCTCCAGTGAAGAGTGGTGCCACCCTGTGGGTGACCTGCTGCGTTACACCCTGAGGACACACACCGTCGCACTGCAGGAACAACTGGACACAGCCCACAAACCTGGCACAGAGAGAGGAAGAGAGAAACATATATCGTAGTCCAAACATAGCAATACCACAGCCCTCCAGTTGTGTGAGATTTTAGTGGGATTTTAAGGTTTCGTTTAGGCAGGGGTAAAAGATACTGAAAGTTAACTGTAGAAGCTGAGCGGGCAGAAAAGAGGGAGGATGTTGTCCAGTACAGAGGAATTGGGTCTAGGACATAGTGTGTATCTCTTACTGTGTGTTCTTCAGCAGGTAGAAGCTGAGAGGGTAGGTAGGAGGGAGGATGTTGTCCAGGAGATGGACAGCAGCTCTCAGATGTTGAGACTGAATCAGGTTCTTCAACAGATCCACTCCCTCTGTGCAAAACACCTCCAGACTGGGATAAGACAGACAGACAGACAGACAGACAGAAATAGATGTTACACACAATAGTACAGAGAGAGACTTTAAACACATGTGCAGTGTGTCTGTATGTAACTGTGCTGTGGTCCTCACCAACCGGCTAGAGTGACTTTGCACTCTGTGCCGGTAACCGCACCTTGCTTCACTGACCTGTAATACTAATAACTGCACTATACTGCTTTTGCACCATGTACACTTCTTCACAAGACGGTACACACACACACACACACACACACACACACACACACACACACACACACACACACACACACACACACACACACACACACACACACACACACACGTCACACACACGTCACAGCAGCACCCCTCACTCTGCATGTATAGATATATCCCCACTGTAAATTGTAACGTTATATCCTCACTGTAGCTCAGCCTATACTCTAGGGTTTTATGATTATTATTTATATTGTATATTCTGTATGTCGACTTTGTGTACATTTCTCTGTCTGTATTCTGTTTGTACATTTGTCTATTGCTGGCAGCACCTGTTCATTAAGTCTAATTCCACGTATGTGGAAATGTACTTGGCGAATAAAGGGATTCTGATGTGAGAGAGAGAACAGATGGTCATACCTGTGTCCTACAGATGTCATGGCGATGGCCAGGTAGCAGCCAATGGGAAGGCCCGCCTTTACGGCCCTTAGAACAGGGTGCATGTTGGGGGCGTGCGTGAGCTCCGGAGAGGGGTTAGGGGCAGAGCCGGGGGTGGACCAAGCTGCTTGAGGATACTGGGTGTTGCCATGGAGCTTCAGCCTTAGCAACAGTTGCCAGGCCCACTGGCTGAAGGAAGCCTCAGGAGACAGACCCAGACGGAGAACACTAGCCAGGTAGGACACCTGATCGACAGAGAGATGTGTGTTAACCTCAGAGATGAGACGGGTGTATGATGTGCACTAATGTGTGTGTTTGCGTTACCTGTTTGATTCCCTCTGAGATGAGTCCATTGTATGGCTTGTCTGTGAGGTATTTCTGATAGGCTTCTGCCACCAGCAGAGCAACTTCACTGTGGAGAGAGGAGGGCAGGGCCAGAGTCCCATCCTACAAGACACACGCACTCAACATTACACGCTGTACACACTCAAACTCAATGAAGGGTTAGGTGTGTGTAGTACCTGTGTGTAGCCCCAGTCCAGTCCTTCCAGTAGAACACAGGCCAGGCTGTTCTCCACAGCAGAGAGGGGGTGTTGGAGCAGCCAGCCACCGATCACACACACTTCCTCCGGGCTAGGACGCCACAGGAACAGGGGCAGCTCCTTACTGAGGTACAGTGCCACCTAACATACACAAGGCTAATCAACATGCAGGTGTACTTAACCCAACCACCTCTTTTACACTTGAAGTCTTCATCCCCATCCTTTCCACAGCAACCCCAGGTGTTGACAGACGCCACGCGCACGCGCACGCGCACACGCACACGCACACACACACACACACACTTACCATGCCGACTGTCTCGATGGTCTCTCTGAGTCTGTCCAGCAGGACTGAGATGATGTAAGGATGAGCGGTTGCTATGGCGGCCAGCAGCTCCCGCCCCACCTTCGAGTAGGTTTCCCTGGTAGACACACTGACATAGGACACCTGGAGGCAGGGATGGAAATAAAGGGTGACCTGCAGTAGAAACTGGCAGCCGGCTTTGCTGCGACCTCTATTCATTCCGTGTGAAAAATGATGTGCGTGTTACCTGGAAGACGAGGAGAGCTATCGTGGTAATGAAGGTGGGGTCAGAGTGGTGGGTGGGCATGGCCATGTGAGCTAGCGCCGTGAGGAGAGAGATTCCATCAGAACTGTTGACGTCACACAGCCATTTCTCAAACCTCTCCTGGTGACTCGGCTCTGCAATACACGTTAGTACTTCATTAACGTACGGTTCCTGTGCTGACACACTGTGTATGTGTGTGAATGTATGATATTGAGCTCTATTCTGTGTTGTTGTTGTTTTAGTACATTGTGTTTTTGGAAAAAGTACTTGATGAATAGAAGTCATTCCTATCATCATTGTGTATGTGTGTGTGTGTACCTCTGAGGGCCTGTAGGCAGGTGTATGTGTTGTCTGTAGAGTTGAGTGTGTCCGGTGCAGCGGTCTCTGCACACTGCATCACGTACAGAACTCTCCACAGCATGGAACTGGACAGGGTTCCATAGGGCATCTCTGACATGAACAGCCAGATACCCAACCTAGGAGAACACACAGTCAGATAATACACAAACACTTTACACCCTCTCTCTCACTTTACACACTCTCTTTCTCTCACACACAAGTATGCACGCACTCCCCAATCAATATTCTTACTGCCTTGTAAGAATAGACAGCCAAAAACATGACATTTCTTCCCCCTCGCACCTCTTGTTTCTAAGGACGTGTAGTACAGCTCTGAGGAACAGATGGTCGTATTCTAGCTGCAGTTTCTCCAGAGAGATGGTACTGGGCCGAGCTGGACCAGCAACACTCACATACTGGGCCCAGTGATCACTGACGTAACACACTGTCATCCTGCAGGGAGGGAGCGCACAGGAGGCAGCGGTTACACACCTTTACAAAACACATCTAGACCTACATCTAAAATGTACTGCGTGTGGGTGTCTTACCGTATGGTGTGTCCGATGCGTTTGACTAGCTGGCGGTAACGAGCGCTGTCGTAGGTGTTCAGACCCACAGCTAGCAGCTCGATCAGTGACGAGGCAAACGCAAACACACGCATCATCTTCTGACTGGAGCAGGCCTTGGGCTCATAGACACCTAGATAAAGAACATCCGTTATAAAATGGTAGGACAGTCACACAGCTACACACACATCTGAAGCCAAGAAGCAGGCACCAGAATAACAGAATTACCACGTCAGTCAAATACATGACAACACACGCGCGCACGCATACACACACAGCTTCACTTTCGTGAAATGTCAGGACTTTTTGGAGTGTAAAAATATTTGACCATTAAAAATCTTATTGTCCCTAATCCTAACCTAACCCCTTAACCTAACCCCAAAACCCTAACCCTTAAGCTTAAAATAGCACTTGAACAAATTCAGGTCCTGACTTTTCAGAAAAGTTATTGTTTTCATACCCTTTCAGGACATTCGGGTGAAATGTTCGGACATTGGGATCCTGATAATGTAGGAAAACAAGTACACACACACACACACACACCCTTCTTGCTCATCTCCAGCAGGTGTGTGAAGAGCTGTTGGAAGGGGAACTGGGATAGCAGAGAGATCAGGTCCTCTTCACAGAGTAACAACCAGCTGCTCTCTGGATCCTCATCCTGAAAAACACACATGCACATCAGCAACCTTACAACACTTCTACCAACGCTCCTAGGGTCAACTTCCCTGAAATACCACACACACCAACACATGCATGCACACACACACAGTTACCTCCTCTCCACCTTCATCCACTAGGGTCCAGTTGCCAGACTCGGGGCCGGAGGCTGCAGCACTCTGACTCTCACAGGGCTTCATGTGGCTCATGAACTCAGCCCGGTGCCTAAAGATGAAAGGTCAACAATCAGAGAGAAAAACCCATAGGGAGCTAACTTGAAATGTTGAAAAATCACATAAATAGGTAAGGATTAGAGATGAAAGGTCAAGGTTAGGGCTACCTGACTGGAGACATGAGGGTGGTGACATGTAGGGTTAGGGGTCAGGGGCCAGAGTGAGAAGTTAGGGTTCTTTACCGGACTGGAGACATGAGGATGGTGACATGTAGGGTTAGGGGTCAGGGGCCAGAATGAGAAGTTAGGGTTCTTTACCGGACTGGAGACATGAGGATGGTGACATGTAGGGTTAGGGGTCAGGGGCCAGAATGAGAAGTTAGGGTTCTTTACCTGACTGGAGACATGAGGATGGCCAGAGCCTGCATGAACTGCTGTACTCCTGAGGGGTTTCCCAGGACCTGGATCTGAAACACACACCCCCAAGCATGTTTTAGTTAAGACTGCTAACTTCACCTGGCAATGATGCCATTGTTAGCCGAATATGATAACCTGCCAAAAAGCATACAGAAATAGTGGAGTGAGCCTTCATTCATAAACCAGGCCTACTTTTGAGGAAATCAAAACAATAAACAAACTAGATAGAGGGTGTGTCTCACCTGTAAGAAGGCTGCAGCCCACTTGCCCACTCCTGCAGAACAGCACAGCAGATGGTTCAACAGGTAGA
Source organism: Salvelinus alpinus (assembly GCF_045679555.1). Taxonomy (NCBI): domain Eukaryota; kingdom Metazoa; phylum Chordata; class Actinopteri; order Salmoniformes; family Salmonidae; genus Salvelinus; species Salvelinus alpinus. The sequence continues at coordinate 71,016,031 of NC_092090.1, read as the reverse complement.
GGTGTTCTCCTGATCCCCCCACACGCAGTAACACTGCCACCTATACACAACACACACACCACAGCATAGCATGACTAAACTACACAACAGGTGGGACAACAGGTACTGCTGTACCAGGGCTAGTGTTGAGGTTTACTGTGTGTGTCTGTGTGTGTACCAGTCTCTGCAGCCAGAGGTGGATGTCTGTCTGGAACTGCGTGTCATCCAGGACTCTCCGTGTGAAGCTGAAGAGAACACTGATGCTCTCCTTCAGAGGGAGGAGGGAGCTGGGCTGGCTTTGGGTACCACACATATCTACAATACACACACATACACTTGACTAATTAAACAAAGAAACACACTAAACATGTGTACAATATGGTAACTATGAAATGAAATCCCACTTGTGCGTATATGTATGTACGGTGTGTGTTCTCACCGTGGAGCAGGCAGTGTAAGTATGACTCCACCTGAAGACGTGACAGCAGGGCTGTGTATGCGTGCAGCGCCACCTTCTGGTGCAGGAGTTCAGAGCGGGCCTCGAACAGCTTCCGCAGCTCCACCAACACAGCCTCACTGAAGTCAGCCTGCTGGAAGCGGTGGTAGCCATACACCTTAGACTGGTCCCCACACACACCCTGGAGAGAGAGAAAGAAAGGGTGTAAAGAGAGAGATGAAGAACAGAAGTGTATTGTATAACTTTGTAGCTTCTGTGTTATGTGCTAAGTCGTAAACTAACAGAATCTATTTAACCACATACCTGAAGTGTGAGCTGTTCATCTCTGAAGCTCCAGAGTCGGTTCTGTGTGGTGTTACAGTCGGAGGTGTGTGTGTGGAGCTGTGTGTGTGCGTGTGTCAGCTGTCTGCGGCAGCGCCAGTAGTTCTGCAGGAGTTCTGTCAGCTCGTGGCCTTCCTGCCGGGCCAACACTGCGAACCGGGCTGCACACACCTCCACCCCCTCCACCCACACACACATCCCCCCACCCGGCTCCCACACACTCAGCTGCTCCAATGAGAATGCCTTCAGGAAAAACACAAGACAGTCGACACTATAAATAAATATTATTCACCATTATTTTGTAACATAGATAGCTTTGTAATATAAAGCGGTTCGATCCCACAATGGGTTATAGTAAGTGTGTGGTTACCTGTAGTTCTGGGCTGGGCTGGGGTAGTTCAGGGTACAGTCTGGTCCTGGAGCCCTCAGATGGAGCTAGTTCCACAACAGGCTCCAGACTGGGAGGACACTCCTGCTCCCCTAGAGGCAGAACAGCAGGGCCCCTTGTCGCACAGGCCCGCAGAGCCTCCTCATGCAGCTGCATCAGGGAGCCCTCCTCCAGTGTGGGTAGTGAGGGGTAGAGGGCAGGGGCGCTGGGGGCCAAGGGTGTCTCAAGCGTCGTAGATATGCAGGCCTGAGTCTGGATGTGGGTTTTGTTCTGGGTCTCTCTCCCCACCTCAGTGCTCGGTGGTTCAGCTCTGAGCTCAGCCCCTTGGGCCTCTCCTCTCCCCTCATCCCTCTTCTCTGACTCTGTCTCAGAGGGCTTTTCTAGTGTCTGGGGTGAGATTGATGATGATGTTTGTGATAATGTGCATGATGAAAGTGTCTGTGATGCTGGTAATGATTCCTCTGATGTCTGTGGTAATATCTGTGTTGATGGTTGTGATGTCTCTGATAAAGTCTCTGATGCCTTTGCCAGGCCCTGTTGTTGCTCTGTCCCCCCGTAGGGCAGACTGAGGGGGATGTCTGTGAACTCAGAGCTGGGCGGGGCAGCAGCACCAGCTTCTTCATCACAACCAGCAGAGAGAGCTGTGGGACTCTTCACTCGTCCACTCTGCCTCTGTTTCCTGTCCTGTTGGGGGTAACACACAACAGTAGTCTGACTGGTTGTTACTCATGAATAATGACAGGGTAATACATACTATCATATGCTTTAACCATCATTTGATAAACAGACAGTAGTCTGCCCTCAGGGACATACAGGAGTGTACTGTACATACCTGAGACCTGCTACTGGTCTTGGACTTCTTTTGTCTCACAGCCTCCATCTGTCATATCCTTCACACCTTGTTCCTCTCACCACATTCACCCTAAGGCTTCTAAGGGGAGAAAACAGTGGGTCTGTTAAATGGGAGCACAACAGTCAACTCACAGTCTTTGGTACATTATTATTTTCTAATCTCACATTAGCCAGCTTGGTCCTGGCTGCCAACACAGGGCCAAATGATAATCCTGTCATTCATGCGTCAGCAAAACAACACCACTCACTTACTCACGTGACTACTGATGATAAACAAGGACCTAGATGTCTGTGTTATCTTTACATAAGGCGGTTCTTGTTAGCAAATAGGCGTGGTTTCAGACCAGTCTCGAGCTGTATAGGGTAAGGGTTAGCTATTTAGAGTTAGCTAGTGTCGGGAAAACGAAACACATCCACCCCTCTCCTCGCATAGCAAAGCAATGGCTAGAGAGGGTGTAATGACAGTCGTCGGTCATCATGGCTAGCACAGTGTACCCCAGTTTACCTATCCCTGTCAGTTGATTCCAAATAAGCTCTGCCATTTAGCTATCTTAAACAAACTGGGGGAAACATATTGTCGTTAACGTTACTAGCTAGCTAGCAAGCAAGCTAGCTACACGTAGCGCTCTCGTGGAGTGCGAAAACAATGATATAATATAGCTAGCTAGCACCAGTTTTTTTGGTGTAGCTAACGCTAGCTATAATGATCAGCTGTAAACTGTAGGCTAAACCCCTAAAAAAAATTACAATGCTACCTACCTACCTTTGTAAAACAATTTGATCAACGCCAGCGAAGTGACATTTGGCAACACATCAGCTGTTATTTGTTTTGCTCCAGGAAGGAACAGTTATCGCGATAATATTTCGTCACATGACTCCTGCACGATCTTTACGTAACACAAAAAGTGCCTACATCAAAGATGATGGATATACTGACAAGATACATGTCAATTCAATTCAATTGACTTTATTGACATGGCAAGTTAATTATTAGTTACATTGTCAAAGTATACATATAGAAAACAAAATATATATATTTATATATATATAAAAAAATATATATATTTATATATAAATAAATGGTGGGACCAACAGCAATAATAATAGTAGTAGTGGACATGGGATTACCATTAACAACAACTACAACAACAATATTAATCAGAACAACAATACATTAAAGCAATGGTAGTAGACCAGTGTCAACATGACTGAGAAGACACATGACATGGTATGAAAGACAAAACAAAACAAGATGGGAAATATTATCGACATTACATTGCACTTTTCACTGGCTGTCCCTCAGGTTGTGGCAGGAGGACACATACTTGGCTGCCAAAACTGCAATTTTGGCTTTTCACCCAATATATATTCGATTTTTTCTTCATCTTTTATAGTTTCAAATTCTTTGTATTGAATTATAATACATGTCTCTCTGCCCTAACAAATGGGAGTCGTCCACAAAGCTGTCTAGCTCCCGCGTATCCTTTCTTTGGATTGGTGGATACGTCGATTATTGTAATATTTTTTAAATATTGGACGCGGGTTGTTGACGTCCCCCCCATGTATTCAATGGAGAGAGACGCTATGCTTACTAGCCTCATGCATCAAATACGGATAGCCATCTATCTCCAATATAAAGTGTTTTTTCTCTAAATTGCCGGGATGTCTCTAGTCCTACTTATATCAGTAGACGCGTAACAACTTATGTATTACGACATTTCTATTCAATCTACTCTCTCATTGTCCTCCATACAAAAACTCCTTTCTTGGTGGGCGAAAAAACGCCACCTGCTGGAGGGAGACAGATTTTCCGCTGAGTTGGCCTCTCTTCTCTCTGCCACCCGGGTGCACACCTGCCTACTTTCATGTTAGTTACCCTATCGATGTGGCCCGTGCTATTCGGGATCCTTAGGACGTCCCTAACCCTATGAAGTTTGTATTTAAAATCGTTACGGTAAGGGTTATGGTTAAGGGTATGGAAGTCCCAAAGATTTGTGTTGCAAACGTTATGTTTACAAAACGACATGTTCATGAAATTAATTTGTTTATTGGAGAAAAATACTCAAATTACACTGCATGACCAAAAGTATGTGGACACCTGCTCCTCGAACATCTCATTCCAAATTAATGGGCATTAATATGGAGTTGGTCCCCCCTTTGCTGCTATAACAGCCTCCACTCTTCTGGGAAGGTTTTCCATTAGATGTTGGAACATTGCTGCAGGGATTTACTTCCATTCAGCCACAAGAGCGTTAGTGAGGTCGGGCACTGATGTTTGACAATTAGGCCTGGCTCGCAGTAGGTGTTCCAATTCATCCCAAAGGTGTTCGATGAGGTAGAGGTCAGGGCTCTGTGCAGGCCATTCAAGTTCTTCCATACCGATCACAAAAACCATTTCTGCATGGAACTTGCTTTGTGCACAGGGGCATTGTCATGCTGAAACAGGAAAGGGCCTTCCGAAACTGTTGCCACAAAATTGGAAGCACAGAATCATATAGAATGTCATTGTATGCTGTAGCGTTAATATTTCCCTTCAATGGAACAAAGGGGCCTAGCCCTAACCATGAAAAACAGCCCCAGACCATTATTCCTCCTCCACCAAACTTTACAGTTGGCACTATGCATTCGGCAGGTAGTGTTCTCCTGGCATCCGCCAAACCCAGATTCATCCGTCGGACTGCCAGGTGGTAAAGCGTGATTCATCACTCCAGGGAACATGTTTCCACTGCTCCAATGGCGGCAAGCTTTACACCACACCAGCCGACGCTTGACATTGCACATGGTAATCTTGGACTTGTGTACAGCTGCTCGTCCATGGAAACCCATTTCATGAAGCTCCCGAGGAACAGTTATTGTGTTGAAGTTGCTTCCAGAGGCACTCTGGAACTCAGTAGTGAGTGTTGCAACCAAGGACAGACTATTTTTACGTGCTACGCGCTTCAGCACTCGTGGTCCTGTCTGTGAGCTTGTGTGGCCTACCACTTCCCAGTGTTGTTGATCCTAGACATTTCCACTTCACAATAACAGCACAGTTGACCACCGCAGTTCTAGCAGGGCAGACATTTGATAAACTGACTTGTTGGAAAGGTGGCATCCTATGACGGTGTCACGTTGAAAGTCACTGAGCTCTTCAGTAAGGCCATTCTACTGCCAATCTATGTATATGGATATTGCATGGCGGTGTGCTCGATTTTATACCCCTGTCAGCAACGGGTAGGCCTATGGCGGGAAAAGCCGAATCCACTAATTTGAATGGGTGTCCACATACTTTTGCATATATAGTGTAGTTAAATCTATCTGTGATTATCAAGAACATAACTTGTGTGTTCCCAAACGTTATATTACTTTTGCTTTGGTCTTCCAACAACATGCTGGAGGAAACAGTATTGCTGCTCTAACTGTGACATGAATAGCCCCAGTATAGCGAACCACTGTGCATTGTTCAGCGCAGGTAGCCACCCTGGTGCACTGTTCAAAGCCCAAGGTCGAATTCCGCTCAAAACAAAAGTGATGTAATTAAGCACGTGGAGTAATGAGTAGGATTTGGTGTTTTCACACGCACAAGTGATTGCTTTTCTTTTGATAAAAAACACTTTATCTGCCTTCCCAATTAAAACTAGTTGGAAATATTTTATATAATTATATAGCAGACAGACAAAGTATTTATTTCAAATGTACACAAATATTTCACATTCCCTTTTAAAACTCATTGAAGACACAGCAGTCAGCTTCCTCAGCTGTGTCTTGAATTTGACAGCAGCTATAAAGTAAACAGTTCTCTGTGTGTGTAATGTTGAAGGTAGCCTGGCAGTGTCAATGGTGACCTTTGACCTAGTCACCTGCTCAGTCCCTCTTGATGAAGCACCTCTTTTCTCTTGCCACTGTTTACATGCTAGTTGGAATGAGTTTCCTAGTTCCAACTAGTACATCAACACTGTATCTGTTGTTCTCATCTAATTCAACCCACAGGTTTTATGGTTGAGTTGATCTCTCTACCACCAGGGACAACATTCACTTTCTATGTAAAAAGGCTTAGCTGGGTGTATGTATGGTGGTTCACGGTTTCATGTGTGGATCAGATGCTGTGTCTGGATAGATAATGGTTCATAGTTTATGTGTGGTTCAAGTGGTTCATGTAGTTTGTGTGTGTATGTGCGACTCATTGGTGGTGTATGTGTGGTTCAGGTGATTCTTGTGAATCTGTGTGTGGTCCGTGTGTGAATTCTTGACTCAGTGCCAGGCTAAGTATCTCTGTTTTCTCCTTGTAGAAGCGGAGTTCATTGCCATGACGCCTAGCCACGTCCAGTTCCCTCTGTGCTGCTCGTAGCTCCATCCTCAGCTGCCTTGGAGTCTGCCGTTCCCTGCCCAGCCAATCCAGAGCCATGCTGCTGCGCATGCTGGCATCCAGTCCCCGCTGCAAGTAATAACCAATCACACTCTGTGGGGGCAAAGAGTAATAACTAATCAGGCGGTGCGCTTGATGTAGCACCCTTGGGTTAAATGCGGAAGACACATTTCAGTTGAAGGCATTCAGTTGTACAGCTGACTAGGTATCCCTCTTTCCCTTTCCGTGCTTCTACACCTGCATTGCTTGCTGTTTGGGGTTTTAGGCTGGGTTTCTGTACAGCACTTTGAGATATCAGCTGATGTAAGAAGGGCTATATAAATACATTTGATTTGATTTGAGAATAGCAGAGGGGTGTCCATCTTGTCCGCAGAGTGCCAGTGTAGGTGCAGACTTTTGTTACAGCCAAGCAGTAATACACCTGATTCAAATCAAAGATTGGCCACCCTTGGAATAGAGGATTATAGGGTCAATTATATAATTGAATATCCAGATGAGGGACTTGCCTGGCGGGAACACTGTCTTTCCCTTAGAATCTTCAACGTCCCGTTCCAGTGTAACAACTGAAACACTGTCATCCCCTCCTACAGAGAAAGAGCGAGAGAGAGATAGAGAGAGAGAGAGTGAATAGACCTGAGCAATAAAAGAACGGCATAAAAAATGATCAGTGAAACTTGACAATTATGAATTGTGTAATTACGCAGGACAGGGATGATAGATGATCCGAATATTTTTCAAATCCCTAACCAAACTGTGTGTGATTGTTTGAAAAGTTACGTTAGACCTTTATGTTCCAAGCCTGTCTGCTGAAGTTGTGATTGAGAGCATACGGTCTGGCTGGATGGCTGCCATGTATCCATAGACAATGTTATAAAATTATAAGGGTAATGTTCAGAAACAGACGGAACTAGTGCCAGTGCTTAGAACAGGTGGTGGAGGTCAAAGAATAGTTTCAGCAAAAAGTTTTAAAAAAGAGTCCGTATGAGATAATGTTTTCAGTGCAAGAGAGAATAACATATATTATTAAACATATATTATAACATACAGTAATTAACCTATAACAAATTCCTATGATAATCCTGTCCTTACCTGGAACTCCAACATGGTTCTGCCAGTGTATGACTGGAGCAGGAGACAATAGGCTCCTAAACTGGTGCTAGGATCACAGGCATCCTCCACAGAGACCTGGATGGAACGTACAGTAACACAACACTTGAACACTGACACATCTGATATCAGCCAATAGAAGAGAGCTTTTCATGACCAATAACTCAGGATATCCTATCGTATCCATGCTGCCATGCTGATGCTTAGTGGTGGTGAATTAGAGTTAGTCCTGTGCCAGAATAGTCCTGTGCCAGAGTTAGTCCTGTGCAAGAATAAGTCCTGTGCTAGAATAGTCCTGTGCCAGAGTAAGTCCTGTGCCAGAGTAAGTCCTGTGCTAGAATAGTCCTGTGCCAGAGTTAGTCCTGTGCCAGAGTAAGTCCTGTGCTAGAATAGCCCTGTGCCAGAGTTAGTCCTGTGCAAGAGTTAGTCCTCTGCCAGAGTTAGTCCTGTGCCAGAGTTAGTCCTGTGCCAGAGTTAGTCCTGTGCTAGAATAGTCCTGTGCCAGAGTTAGTCCTGTGCCAGAGTAAGTCCTGTGCTAGAATAGCCCTGTGCCAGAGTTAGTCCTGTGCAAGAGTTAGTCCTCTGCCAGAGTTAGTCCTGTGCCAGAGTTAGTCCTGTGCCAGAGTTAGTCCTGTGCCAGAGTTAGTCCTGTGTCAGAGTAAGTCCTGTGCCAGAGTTAGTCCTGTGTCAGAGTTAGTCCTGTGTCAGAGTTAGTCCTGTGCCAGAGTAAGTCCTGTGCTAGAATAGTCCTGTGCCAGAGTTAGTCCTGTGCCAGAGTAAGTCCTGTGCTAGAATAGTCCTGTGCCAGAGTCAGTCCTGTGCCAGAGTAACTCCTGTGCCAGAGTTAGTCCTGTGCCAGAGTTAGTCCTGTGCCAGAGTTAGTCCTGTGCTAGAATAGTCCTGTGCTAGAATAGTCCTGTGCCAGAGTAAGTCCTGTGCCAGAATAAGTCCTGTGCTAGAATAGTCCTGTGCCAGAGTTAGTCCTGTGCCAGAGTTAGTCCTCTGCCAGAGTTAGTCCTGTGCCAGAGTAAGTCCTGTGCCAGAATAGTCCTGTGCCAGAGTTAGTCCTGTGCCAGAGTCAGTCCTGTGCCAGAGTCAGTCCTGTGCTAGAGTAAGTCCTGTGCCAGAATAGTCCTGTGCCAGAGTTAGTCCTGTGCCAGAGTACGTCCTATGCCAGAGTAGGTCCTGTGCTAGAATAGTCCTGTGCTAGAGTTAGTCCTGTGCTAGAGTCAGTCCTGTGTCAGAGTAAGTCCTGTGCCAGAGTAAGTCCTGTGCCAGAGTTAGTCCTGTGCCAGAGTAAGTCCTGTGCCAGAGTTAGTCCTGTGCCAGAGTAAGTCCTGTGCCAGAGTTAGTCCTGTGCCAGAGTCAGTCCTGTGCCAGAGTTAGTCCTGTGCCAGAGTTAGTCCTGTGCTAGAGTAAGTCCTGTGCCAGAGTTAGTCCTGTGCCAGAGTAAGTCCTGTGCCAGAGTTAGTCCTGTGCCAGAGTTAGTCCTGTGCCAGAGTTAGTCCTGTGCTAGAGTAAGTCCTGTGCCAGAGTAAGTCCTGTGCCAGAGTTAGTCCTGTGCCAGAGTTAGTCCTGTGCCAGAGTTAGTCCTGTGCCAGAGTAAGTCCTGTGCCAGAGTTAGTCCTGTGCCAGAGTTAGTCTTGTGCTAGAGTTAGTCTTGTGCTAGACTCACGGTGCTGGCTGAAGCAGCCTCCTGCAGGCTGTGTGTGATGAACAGAGGAGTGATTCGTCTAGACGGCAGCTCGTTCACTAGAGAGTTCATCAGAGCGACACGCGCCGCATCCCTACGAGCTTCCGCCTGGGTCTCACACTCCTGCAGAGTCAGAAAGAGGTGGGAGGTTGGCAGAGAGAGGAGGTGGAGAGAAAAGAGGGAGACATAAGTCCCACTATGTAAATTATATTTGCAGTGTTGTTGGTTTGAGGTGATCACTGTTTGCATAATCTCGGTTAACCCAGAACCAAAGTCCTGTGTAATTGGTCAAATGCTGGATTGTTCTGGGTCTATATGTGTTCAGAGAAGAGATAGAACGAGGATCGGAAACGGAATGAAGAGCTCTTTGCGAAATATGGGACAAGTCTATGGGCCAAATGTCCCCCACCCCTTCCAAAAATCAAAAGATACTAACACCTGTGAAATCATGATTAGTCCAAAGCACCGGAACTAATGCTGCTCGTTATCTCATGCATCCCGTTGTATCAGGACAGATTTACGGTACCATTGATGTTTATGTAGTCTGCCTACGAGAGATGACTGTTGGCATGAATATGATTGACTGGAACAGAAATGAAGGTCATCTAGAAAAGACTTGGGTTCGTTTCATGACTTTCTTCAACATGTGAGAGTTTATAAAAGCAAATCATGGGATTAGCAATCAAATGTGGAGTCAGAATATAACATCACAGGCAGCTCTGAACCAATCACAAGGCATTTGGGGCCTCGACCTCTGGGAGGCTGTGTGAGCCACAATGAGCCCTTTGAAAAGTATCACGGGATTCCAGCTGAATAAAATCATCAAAGCAGGTTGAGAGGCTGTGTGTGTGTACTGCCCAGGGTCTGACGGGTATAGATGAAGGACGTCTCTTTAGGGGCTGTGCAGATATGAGGCCCTCCACACACCATTCAGACCCACAGCAAGGCTGAGCAGCACTCCTGTCAAAACAGGTATTTTTCTCACTCACACTAATGACAGAGCACTGTTAAAGCTGTTCAGTGGTGGTCTTTGGCTGCGCTATGGAAACTCTGTCTCTACTCCACGGTGGGCTCCTGTCATTGGGATATGGAAAATAACCACCTGGCCCCCAACTCTTACCCCCTCCTCTCCTCTACCCTTACCACCAACCCTAACTACCTACCTCACTCCACCAATAACCTTGTCTGCAACAACCCTAGCTTTCCACCACAGTGGAATTTGGTAATGGGGTGAGGGGTGGCAGGTAGCCTAGTGGTTAGAGCATTGGGCCAGTAACCAAAAGGTTGCTGGATCGAGTCCCCAAGCTGACAAGGTAAAAAATCTGTCGTTCTGCCCCTGAACAAGGCAGTTAACTGTTCCCCGGTAGGCTGTCATTGTAAATAAGAATTTGTTCTTAACTGACTTGCCTAGTTAAATAAATAAATGTTTTGTGAGTAGTGCTGGTTTAGGTGGGTTAGGTAGCTGTGGTTGTGATGGTTATGATGGCAGTCACCTTATAGTTTCCAAAGCAGCTTCCTCCAGGCAGAGTGACGTAGTAGATGTAAGGGGGTCTTGGGGAAGGGGCAGACTCATACAACAACAAGCACTCTGATTGGCTGGCAGAGCCCTTCACCGAGTCCTCTGATTGGCTGTCGGACCGATTGTCTTGTTCCACCTGCTTCTGCTCCCAAAAGTTATGCAACATGGCCACAATGTTCACTGAGGACAGACACACACACACACACACACACACACACACACACACACACACACACACACACACACACACACACACACACACACACACGCAATAATGAAAGTCTGCATATAGGCCTGATGATTGACACATCAAAATAAATCTGAAAAAAGTCCTCAGGGCTTTAGAACAAGCCATACAGTTTCAGAGATGTCCTGTGCCTGTGGTAGAAACACAATGAGGAATGAAGAGAGGTCAGGGTGATTTAGAGTTTCAATAACAACAGCAATTGAGGGCCCAGAACTAGACACAGGAAGTCAGCTATACTCAGCGCCACAAAGCTACTCTACAGAACCTCTATCTGACTTAATAAGGGTATGAGGCGGACACTGTTGGAATGGACTGTAGATATATTTATCTTAATTAATGCAGAGACAGCCCATCAAAACCTTGTTTAACTTCTGATATCTACCGTCCGTCTATAGTGTTGGCCACAGTTATACACCTATTCCTTCACTGTGTGTGTGTGTGTGTGTGTGTGTGTGTGTGTGTGTGTGTGTGTGTGTGTGTGTGTGTGTGTGTGTGTGTGTGTGTGTGTGTGTGTGTGTGTGTGTGTGTGTGTGTGTGTGTGTGTGTGTGTGTGTGTGTGTGCGTGTGCGTGTGTGTGCGTGCGTGCGTGTGAGTGTGAGAGAGAGAGTGTGTGCATGTGTGTGTGTATGTTTGTGGAAATAACCTGTTTCTGTAACTGAACATTCCCAGGCTGAGTTAGGTTCGAGCTGATTTAGGAAAAGGGGACACCACCCAACCACTCAACTCTAAACCTCCCTACAGAGATGGCTGAGATGGCTTCAGGTAATGGCAGGCTAGCCCTGCAGCCTGATGAACAAGAGCAAGCTTACCTTTGAGTGAAAAAGTTTCATTAAAATCAAATGCATTTGAAGGAGATTATGCCTACACTGCTTGCATCAAATCAAATCAAAAGTATTTGCATCAGAACCAATGTCATGTTCTTTACTGTGTGCATGTATGACTGATGCAGTAAACAGAAGCACCTGCATGTTCTATCTGGGAAAACAAGCATCTAATGAATCAGCATTTTCAACTCTGCTTATTGATAAAAAGCAATTCACTGAAGATTTCACAGGCCCTATGTCAGTGTGTTTTGAGTAACTAAATGCAATACATGCCTATATAAAACAGCCATATGCAATACATGCCTATATAAAACAGCCATATGCAATACATGCCTATATAAAACAGCCATATGCAATACATGCCTATATAAAACAGCCATATGCAATACATGCCTATATAAAACAGCCATATGCAATGCATGCCTATATAAAACAGCCATATGCAATACATGCCTATATAAAACAGCCATATGCAATACATGCCTATATAAAACAGCCATATGCAATACATGCCTATATAAAACAGCCATATGCAATGCATGCCTATATAAAACAGCCATATGCAATACCAAAAGCATGGTCTGAGTATGGCCCTCACATTGATTCAACTGCAGGTGACATCACAGTTAGATGCTCAAGCCCAGATGTCTGAGAATGATGTGTATTTGTGTGTCTCCATGTGTGTGTGTCTGTGTATGGTTAGCTACTCACAGTCCTTGAGGCTGGTACCGAAGTCACTTGGGGACAGAAGGTGTGACATCGTGTTATCGTATGGAGAACCACAAACTTGGCTCATCCTCTTCAATCTCAGTCTTCCTGCACACACTCAATCCTGCTCACACACACGCTCAGTCTAGTTCAAACCATGTTCCATGGAGAGCGCAGCAAGCAGTGGGAAACTACTCCAAACGCAGCTCCACTCAATACTTTTTAAAATGAGAGGATAAAGACTGCACCTCCCCTTAACTCAACTCCCCCTTTTTCTCTCCTCCTCCCCGCTCCTCTTTCTTCCCCTCTCTCATATGGAGGCCTCCCCAGGGGTTCTCCTCTGGAGCGCTCTACCTTTTGTCACGAGCTCTGCTAATTAGCTAGGGGGCCCCCTCACACGCATATACACTGAGGCCTGCTGTTGGTATGTGAACCCCCCCCCAAGCCCCCTCACCTCTCCTCTGCAGCTGCCTAATCCCAGAGTGGTCAGACAGACTTTACTGTGGAGCCCCTCTCTCCTCTCTTACAGCCACACAGGATCTGGGTCACACCCTAAACATACCAGGGCCGTTGGCAGCAGGAATCCTAGTGGACAGAATAGTCCCACCCCTAACTGGGTCCCTCTGTCCATGAAATGTGCTCAAGCTTCTCATAGTAAAATGTGCCATTTGACCAACCAACGTTAATAACCCCCATCCTAATCCCTAACCCACCAGCCAAACACCAACTAACCCACATCCTCAGAGGAATGCTGTGTGTGTGTGTGACCGTGTGAGTGGGGGTTGGTGGGATGGAGCTATGCTGTTGACTTCTCTTGGCTATTATTGTGGATCCAGGGCCTGTGCTCCTTTCAGGCTGCGTGTATGAATGGCCATTGTTCAGCTCTGCATTCACTCAGACACTCACTCCCTCCAAATATATTACAGATTAATATACTCACTATCACAGAGTGGATGGGATTCTGTCCTCAAGACTTCCATTCCTCATTTTTAGGTTGGTGCAGGGTTTCCCAAACTCGAGAACCATTAGGGCAGGATTTCCCAAACCCGGTCCTGGGACCCACCCTTTTTGTTTTTTTCCCTAGCACTACATAACTGACTCAAATAAATAACTTATCAAGCTTTGATTATTTGAATCAACTGTGTAGTACTATGGCAAAAACCAAACGTACACCCGGGGGGGGCATGCGTTAGAGGACAATCATTAACACACACCATTCTGAACACATCCGCTAGTGAGTGACACAAGTACTCTCTTTACAATGTAAAGCACTTTGAGCACTTGGAAAAGCTCTATATCAATGTATCCATTACTTTTACCAGCCTTTTGTCTGTCTGCAAATCAATATTTGTTTGGAAGATATAGGCAATATGTGCAACGATTCTAAACTCCCATTAAAAAACAAATACTTAGAACTGTAGCTATATACTTTGAATACACACCTGGACTCATTGTCATTCATATTAAAGTTGTCTATATTGTAAGTGTTCACACTGCATTAGATACAGAGCAGGAGAGTTCAACACTGGGGGATCGTCACTGGGAATATTGGCCTTCTTCCAATAGGTCTTTCTCCTCTCATCTCCAATGTGGTTCATGTTCTCCTCATCTTCTGCTGTCCTCGGAGACCAGGTTATCGGACACACGTACGCACGCACACACTCACTCAACTAACTCACAGACGCTTGATGAGGGCTGCTGTAGTGACCATATTACCGCCACACCGGCGATCATGAGTCATGAAGGCAGTCAAATTCCACATGACCGTTTAGTCATGATAATTAGGCTTCTCCAAGCTCTGATGCTGCTAATGGTCATTAGTAGCCTACCAAACTTGCTAACTGCCTGGTACTCAGCACTCTATTGTCGCTCCAATCACTCTGACATCAATGCAAATGCTTTCGAAAATCTAATCAAATACTTCATGAGTGTTCATGGGCTGAGAGCCCATGAGCTCTCAGTCAAGACAAATACACACACATACACAAACTCACACTTTCACACACTACCTGAAAATGAGGAATGGAAGTCTTGAGGAGAAAACAGAGTGATGGCTGCTAATAAAAAGAGGAGGATCTCATCAGCTTTCTATATTTATTTCTCAACTTTCCTAATATTAAGCACATTGTTTATATTTACAACAGGAGTAAAACCTACCTGGCTGGCATGAAAATAAACCACGGGGAAAGTGTCCTCCATTCTCTATTTAAGTGCATAGATGACATGTATTTTTTCCCGCTGCCCCTGTTTCGATACAAATGTCACACATATATTATTTAGTATATGTAAAGACAAGATTAAATCAAGAATAGTCTGATGGGTGACAATAATTGTCACGACTTCCACCGAAGTCGGTTCCTCTCCTTGTTCGGGCGGCGTTCGGGTGGTCGGCGTCACCGGTCTTCTAGCCATCGTCAATCCACTTTTCATTTGTTTTGTCTTGTTTTCCTACACACCTGGTTTTCATTTCCCTCATTAATTGTTGTGTATTTAACCCTCTGTTCCCCCCATGTCTTTGTGTGGAATTGTTTGTTGTAAGTGCTTATGCACATGTTTATTGGTGCGCGTCGGGTTTTGTACGTATGTTTGTTATTTCTTTATGCCGTTGGTTTTACAATTAAACTGCTCCGGCTATTACCAAGTTCTGCTCTCCTGCGTCTGACTTCCCTGCCACCAGTTACGCACCACTTACAATAATAGCCTATCACTTACAGTTGAAGTCGGAAGTTTACATACACCATAGCCAAATACATTTAAACTCAGTTTTTCACAATTCCTGACATTTAATCCTAGTAAGAATTCCCTGTCTTAGGTCAGTTAGGATCACCACTTTATTTTAAGAATGTGAAATGTCAGAACAATAGTAGAGAGAATGAATGTGTCACTGCAACCTTAAAGGTCCTAAATGATGTCACCATTGTCCTTGATTCTAAGCAATGTTGTGCTGCTATTTTTATTGACTTGGCCAAAGCTTTTGATATGGTAGACCATTCCATTCTTGTGGGCCGGCTAAGGAGTATTGGTGTCTGTCATGACGTTGCCCTGTTGGGTGAGGTTTATAACCCCCCCATTAATACCTTTCCCCCTTTTCTCTCCACTCTACAGAATGGACTCTTGGAAAGCCCTGTGTTACCACCGAGAAAGTATGGTAACATCAAAAGGTTGGGGAATGGAACAATATTTCCCTTTCTCAACCAGTTGAAAGTGTCCATTGGTACTTAAAGAATATGATGTCAGATCAGTTGTTGTCTGGGACATTATATCTGATGATAGGACGACATAAATTGTATCTTGGAAAGTCTAAACATTCTAGTTGTCAGATTCACATGGAATTGTTGTGCAATTTAAATGTTTAAATATGAAATAATTTGTGAAAATATTAAATATAATTTTAGCCACCTAAATAAGAGAATTGTTTCATAGTAAAACGTAGGCCTAGTCAGTGGCCACACCCAAGTGAACAGATATTGGTTGAGAACTATGAAACACTCCATTCTCTCCCTCAGTACAAAAGCCCGTTGACGGAAGTGAACCTCAGTTCCCGTGACGTGAGGACTGGTGTCCGTCCGTTTAAAAGGGCTAATTTCAACTACAACCTAACAAAATTACCATTGAGTTCCAGAATTGTTAGGACTGCTGTCCTAACGTTAAAAACGGTGAATATCAACGTGGAGTTGACGATCACCACGCTGGATTTTACATTTTACATTTAAGTCATTTAGCAGACGCTCTTATCCAGAGCGACTTACAAATTGGATTGGTGAATTTCGACTAGACCAGCCAGAATACAGCGCAAGTTGATTATGGCAACTTGGTATGAACTTTGAACGATTATTCAACAAAGAAGAAGTGATACCTCCTAGACGTTGAGTTATCAGATGCAGCTGTAAACGTACAGGACAGACAATCTCCTAAGAACGACAGGGTACTTTAACGCATCCGCTCTACAACACTACGACCAGAAAGATTCTTCAAAGGACAATGGCGATCTCTGCTGGGAAAACCAGTCTTCCATCTTCGACCCATCTATCGAAGCGCAGCTCAGAGTAAATATATATCTTGCATTTTCCTTTTCCGAATTGGCGGTTATTAGAATGCATAAGATTCTGTATTTATGGTAGCATAGCTTCTCAAGGTCCGATAGAGACCCAATCCCTTTGTCCCTCAGTCTTCCCGGTCTTTCATTCAAACCCAACCCCCTTCCTTTGTGTAACCAGCCGTCATATCGGGTTAGCCCACTAGGGGCTTTTCATGACATGATTAGTAACCAATGTATGATCTATCCTGTGTATATATATGTAATTCTGTGTGATTATTTAGGTATTTAGTACATAAATAATTAAGCCAATTTGTGTATTGCTGATTCAACTTATTACCTAGGGCTCGTGCAGATAACCAAGTACTTACGACAATCAGAATGAGATCGATCGAGGTGACGATTAATAATTGACTGCCTTTGATATAAAATATATTTTGATCTTTAAGAAAGTGGACTCGGGAGATAACCGCTCTATATAACTGAATGCTTCCATGGTGCCCTGTGGTTTTCTAACTACCTCTCTCAAAGAGTGCAATGTATAAAATCAGAACATCTGCTGTCTCAGCCACTGCCTGTCACCAAGGGAGTACCCCAAGGCTCGATCCTAGGCCCCACGCTCTTCTCAATTTACATCAACAACATAGCTCAGGCAGTAGGAATCTATCTCATCCAATTATATGCAGATGATACAGTCTTATACTCAGCTGGCCCCTCCCCGGATTTTGTGTTAAATCAAATCAAATCAAATAGTATTTGTCACATGAGCCAAATACAACAGGTGTAGACCTTACAGTGAAATGCTTAATTACAAGCCCTTAACCAACAATGCAGTTTTAAGAAAAGACCCCCCCCCCCCCCCCCCCAAAAAAGTAAGAGATAATAATAACAAATAATTAAAGAACAGCAGTAAATAACAATAGCGGGGCTATATACAGGAGGTACCGGTACAGAGTCAATGTGCGGGGGCACCGGTGTTGAGGTAATTGAGTTATATGTACATGTAGGTAGAGTTATTAAAGTGACTATGCATAGATAATAAGAGTAGCAGCAGCGTAGAAGGGAGGGCAATGCAAATAGTCTGGGTAGCTATTTGATTAGCTGTTCAGGAGTCTTGTAACTTGGGGGTAGAAGCTGTTTAGAAGCCTCTTGGACCTAGACTTGGCGCTCCAGTATCGCTTGCCGTGTGGTAGCAGAGAGAACAGTCTATGACAAGGCAATTTTTAGGGCCTTCCTCTGACAACATCTGGTATAGTTGTCCTGGATGTCAGGAAGCTTGGCCCCAGTGATGTACTGGGCCGTACGCACTACCCTCTGTAGTGCCTTGTGTTCGGAGGCCGAACAGTTGCCATACCAGACAGTGATGCAACCCGTCAGGATACTCTCGATGGTGCAGCTATAAAACCTTTTGAGGTTTTGAGGACCCATTCCAAATCGTTTCAGTCTCCTGAGGGGGAATAGGTTTTGTCATGCCGTCTTCATGATTGTCTTGGTGTGCTTGGACCATGTTAATTTGTTGGTGATGTGGACGCCAAGAAACTTGAAGCTCTCAACCTGCTCCACTACAGAGAATGGGGGCATACTCGGTCCTCCTTTTCCTGTAGTCCACAATCATGTCCTTTGTCTTGATCACATTGAGGGAGAGGTTGTTGTCCTTGCACCACACGGTCAGGTCTCCAACCCTTCTTCCTATAGGCTGTCTCATTGTTGTCGGTGATCAGGCTACCACTGTTGTGTCATCAGCAAACTTAATGATGGTGTTGGAGTCGTGCCTGGCCGTGCAGTCATGAGTGAACAGGGAGTACAGGAGGGGACTGAGCACGTACCCCTGAGGGGCCCCCGTGTTGAGGATCAGCCTGGCGGATGTGTTGTTACCTACCCTTGCCACCTGGGGGGCGGCCCGTCAGGAAGTCCAGGATCCAGTTGCAGAGGGAGGTGTTTAGTCCCAGGGTCCTTAGCTTATTGATGAGCTTTGAGGGCACTATGTTGTTGAACGCTGAGTTCTAGTCAATGAATAGCATTCTCACATAGGTGTTCCTTATGTCCAGGCGTGAAAGGGCAGTGTGGAGTGCAACAGAGACATCCTCTGTGGATCTGTTGGTGCGGTATGCAAATTGGTCTGGGTCTAGGGTTTCTGGGATAATGGTGTTGATGTGACGCTCTACAACAAAGCTTTCTTAGTGTCCAACAAGCTTTCTCTGCCCTTAACCTTGTTATTAACACCTCTAAAACAAAGGTTTGATAAGAAGAATGCCCCTCTCCCCACGTACTTGTATGAGATTACTACCTTAGATCTTGAGGTAGTCACCTCATACAAGTACTTGGGAGTATGGCTAGACGGTACACTCTCCTTCTCTCAGTACATATCAAAGCTGCAGGCTAAGGTTACATCTAGACTTGGTTTCCTCTATCGTAATCACTCGTCTTTCACCCCAGCTGCCAAACTAACCCTGATTCAGATGACCATCCTACCCATGCTAGATTATGTAGACATAATTTGTAGATCGGCAGGTAAGGGTGCTCTCGAGTGGCTAGATGTTCTTTACCGTTTGGCCATCAGATTTGCTACCAATGCTCCTTATAGGACACATCACTGCACTCTATACTCCTCTGTAAACTGGTCATCTCTGTATACCCATCGTAAGGTTGATGCTTATTTATAAAATCCTCTTAGGCCTCACTCTCCCCTATCTGAGATACCTACTGCAGCCCTCATCCTCCACATACAACACCTGTTCTGCCAGTAACATTCTGTTAAAAGTCCCCAAAGCACACACATCCCTGGGTCGCTCCTCTTTTCAGTTCGCTGCAACTAGCGACTGGAACGAGCTGCAACAAACACTCAAACTGGACAGTCTTATCTCCTCATTCAAAGACTCAATCATGGACACTCTTACTGACAGTTGTGGCTTCTTCACGTTAAGTATTGTTGTCTCTTCCTTCTTGCCTTTGTGCTGTTGTCTGTGACCAATAATCTTTTTACCATGTTTTGTCCTGCTACCATCTTGTGTTGCTACCATGTTGTTGTCATGTGGTGTTGCAACCATGCTGTGTTGTCATGTGTTGCTGCCATGCTATGTTGTTGTCTAAGGTCTCTCTTTATGTAGTGTTGTGGTGTCTCTCTTGTCGTGATGTGTGTTTTGTCCTATATTTTTATTTTTAATCCCAGCCCCCATCCCCACAGGAGGCCTTTTGCCTTTTGCCTTTTGGTAGGCCGTCATTGTAAATAAGAATTTGTTCTTAACTAACTTGCCTGGTTAAGTATGCCTCAGCATACGACACCTTCTGCAATAGTGACTCTGGAAACCTCAACTGGCCTCTTTCGCACCGGACACTTCCGATCCCCAGCAAAATGGGTACCCCTACAGTTGACACACAATTTTATCCACCGAAACTACACAATCCTCTGTCCCATGGCCTCCTGCACATTTCCTACATCTTGAAATCTCCCTCCTACACACTGCTGCAACATGACCATAAACGTGGCACCAAACGACAGGCGTCACAAACAACAGGAATCTTTAACTTCAATTGCTACACCGTCACACTTAACACTACCACAGAAATAACTCATTTCAATGTTCCTAGGAGCAAAGCAAGAAATAGATCTTGACCCGTGTTGCGTGACACGGAGCGCCCACTCCCTCTGGGCAGAAGAAACACTTTGGGTTATCTTCACCGATTGAACAATACCCAATGTCTTCTCCACCCAACCTGATACCACATACGGATCAGCCAAAAAGCCTGGATCCACTTTCTCCAAGAATCTAACTCCCACTGGACCAAACTCATCTTTATCATAACCATGTTCATCGATGCAAGGCACGGGCTCCGAAATCTCCCTCATTCACTTTCATTTCACCTCCAGAGCTCGGTCTGGCGGACATCTCACTCTGTCCCAATATTGCCCTTCTCCCCGCTTTGCTAGCGGCACGGTGGCATCCCGACGTAACTCTGTCGCATAATCGTCCTGCTCACCTAGGGAACGTGTCTTCTCCGGGGGCGCCAACCTTTTGAGAGCATGACGACGTCAGGGCCTACTAGTTGTTAAAGCTTTTTAAATGTTTTTTTTACAGGAGCAACATAAAAACAAGACGCATTGCTTTTTAAAAATAATATTGAAATGCTCTAGCCACTTATACCTTGTTGTTCATGTTAGAATAATTGCAGTTCCTCGCCTGCAAATAAGTTGTGAGAATGTGTTGTAGTGTTTTGACACTGAGTTTACAAAACATTAGGAACACCTTCTCTTTCCCAGACATAGACTGACCAGGTGAATCCAGGGGAAAGCTATGATCCCTTATTGATGTCACCTTCTTAAGCCTAGAGACAATTGAGACATGGATTTTGTATGTTTGCCATTCAGAGGGTGAATGGGCAAGACAAAAGATTTAAGTGTCTTTGAACGGGGTATGGTAATAGGTGCCAGGTGCACCGGTTTGAGTGTGTCAAGAACTGCAACGCTGCTGAGTTTTTAACACTCAACAGTTTCTTGTGTGTATCAAGAATGGTCCACCACTCAAAGGACATCCAGCCAACTTGACACAACTGTGGGAAGCATTGGAGTCAACATTGTCCAGCATCCCTGTGGACACCTTGTAGAGTCCATGCCCCGACGAATTGAGTCTGTTCTTAGAGCAAAAGGGGGTTCAACTTAATAGGAAGGTGTTCCTAATATTTTTGTATACTCAGTGTACATCTCAGACAGGACTATTTGTTGGCGCACCATAGACATGTCATTCTAGAGTGGGTCTAAATTAAATCTACCGTATGTCCATATCTTTTATCTGCAGATCTATTAATTGAATATCTGTTGTATATTAGCAGGGGTGTTCATTAAGTCTTGCAGCGGACATCGTTTACCGTTTAAGAACCAAACGGAAGCAAGCAGAGCAAACGGAACAAAACGGGGAGGGACCTACCATAGAGATAGATAGAGGACTCAGCTTTGTATCTGTGCCATTATAGTGTCTGTGACAGCATGGGCAGCGCCATTGAGGCTATCTCCATTTTAAAGTAGTACATTTTCTTCTTCATTGGCTGATTGTTCCCAACTCATAGGAATCTCCACCCAGTTGACTACTTTAAAATGGCGGAGCCCTCAAGGGTAATGTCCAAGTTACACTGAACAAAAATATAAACGCAACTGTGTTGGTAAATTGTTGGTCCCATGTTTCATAAGCTGAAATAAAAGATCCCAGAAATTCTCCATACGCACAAAAAGCGTATTTCTCTCAAATGTTTAGCAAAAATGTGTTTACATCCCTGTTAGTGAGCATTTCTCCTTTGCCAAGATAATCCATCCACCTGACAGGTGTGGCATATCAAGAAGATGATTAAACAGCATGATCATTACATAGGTGCTCCTTGTGCTGGGGCCAATAAAAGGCCACTCTAAAATGTGCAGTTTTGAGTCAGCTTGCAATTGGCATGCTGACTGCAGGAATGTCCACCAGAGCTGTTACCAGATAATTGAATGTTCATTTCTCTACTATTTCTCCGCCTCCAACGTCGTTTTAGAGAATTTGCCAGTAGGTCCAACCGGCCTCACAACCGTAGCCCCTCCGGCTTCTTCACCTGCGGGATCGTCTGAGACCAGCCACCCGGACAGCTGATGAAACTGAGCAGTATTTCTGTCTGTAATAAAGCCCTTTTGTGGAGAAAAACTGCCCTCCCAGGCCCACCCATGGCTGCGCCCCTGCCCAATCATGTGAAATCCATAGATTAGGGCCTAATGAATTTATTTCAATTGACTGATTTCCTTATATGAACTGTAACTCAGTAAAATCATTGAAAATTTTGTATGTTGTGTTCATATTTTTGTTCAGTATAAAAAGGGTTATATCCACGATAAGTCCTCTATCCATCTCTATCGAACCTACTTGAAATTGTCCGCTAGAAACTTTCGTTTTCGTTGCAAAACGTTTTCCGTTTGTAGTAAAAGGTTTCTGTGGTTTCCACTAGTTACCACATCCACAAAGTCAAACATGGCTATATCGTAGGAATTCATGATAACAAAAATTTGCTTTTTGGTCATTATTTAAGGTTAGTCATAAGGTTAGCAGTGTGGTTAAGGTTAGGGTTACGGTAAAGTGTTAGGTTTAAAATCACATTTTAGGAAGATAAATTGTAGAAATATAAAGGGTCTATTACTTTGTCGCTGTGGTACTAGTGACGTGAAAGGTTTCGCAACAGACGAAACGTTTTGCAACAGAATTGGCGTAATGAATACACCCCAGCGACACACTTTTGCAACACAGTTGTTGGTTGTTGCGAGACTGTCAAGAGAGAAAAGCTTGCCAACAACTCGCCAAGTAGTGCTGAGCGATTAGTGATTTTTGAGGTAGGTTCATTTAGGTTTCGTTTATTAAATGCGGTAGGCATTATGTGGATTGAATGCTGTAACAAAACAGAATAAAACAATTAATAAAAGTCCCATGATGTAAATCACTGCCCATTACTGCTTATCACTTATTAACCATAATTTATTCACTTTACTTTAATACAATATTTCAGTTGATGTGTAAATTACATTTGTTTAATTTGATGACATAATTTCATTCAAAGTCATAATTTCATCTCTGTAGACCGCTGACTATGCTTTCTGACAAAATCTTATTTTAGTAGTTCTTCAAAGTAAGTAAATAAGGCATACTTTTATGACTGCAGAATACCAACCAATCACTTAGTTAATGTATTTCTGGTGGAAATACCTTGCGAAGAAACTGTGTGCGGATGTGCGATCGCGCATTCTTCTGTCTCCTCTCTAGCTCTCAATGTCTGTCCCACGCTAACCTAACATAGCAGGTGTAAAAGAAACGCAGAAGGCGCGAAATGGATTATGGTCATTGTAGTTAATTATCACGTTTTCTGCAATAAACTATGCAGCATATTGGCCTGTTGGAAACTACAGCTCATTACAACAATACACAGTTTGGGCGTGATCTGATTTATCTCTAGAGAAACTGCGCAATATGCGCTTTGAGCTCACAGAAAAAGCCCAAAGCAAATGCAATTAAACCGGAGTCGGTCAGTTATTTGTTTAGTTATTTGTTTGAAAACCAAAAAATTATAGATATTTCAGTTACTCGATCAGCACTACCGCCAAATTTGATTTACAGTTACAGTTACCGCCAGTAGGTATACAATTACCCGTAAAGTACCCCATGAATACTATCAGGCATTCGACAAAAGTAAGCAACATTAGTAGGCTAGAATAGCTAGCTATTATAACTAGGGTTCTCAATCTCAGTAGGCTACTGTCAGTATCACACAAATAAACAGGGAGAATCTCTTTAACCACAGTTTTACATAGTAATAGATTTGCTATACTGGTAGCTAGTTAACCAGGCTTGTTGGCATTCACAATGTTTTTCATGCTACAACCAAAGCTTCAGAGAACAGGTACACTTCCACAGTCTTTTTGCCACAACTGTCATTGCTATCTACTGCTGTCTAGTGCTCAAAGTCAGTAATTGTAGCTACTCATCATGGGCACAAACCACCAATGTTGGCTTCTTCAATCTCTGCGTAAATATCAGTATGTCCTGGAGACCCATTCAGGGTTTGCACTGCAGGCTTTGACTCTATCCCAATACGGATTACACGGTAGACATATTAACATGCAATAATCTCACATCAGTCTAGCTAGCATAACTAGGGTGACTAGGGTGAAGTTAGGGCAGTGGTGCGCATAAGCTTTTGATCGGCCCTAATAAATTCTGTTTATTATGATATCTCTCAATGGTGAAAACGTACAGTGAAACACTAATGTTGAATTCAGAACATTGGGCTGAGAAAGAGTTTTTACTGGGCATTGACTAGAGGTCGACCGATTAATTGGAATGGCCGATTTAATTAAGGCCGATTTCAAGTTTTCATAACAATCGTAATCAGTATTTTTGGACACCGATTGTGGCGGATTTTTAAAATGTATTTTTATTATTATTATTATTTTACACCTTTATTTAACTAGGCAAGTCAGTTAAGAACACATTATTATTTTCAATGACGGCCTAGGAACGGTGGGTTAACTCCCTTGTTCAGGGGCAGAACGACAGATTTTTACCTTGTAAGCTCTGGGATTTGTTTTTGCAACCTTCCGGTTACTAGTCCAACGCTCTAACCACCTGCCTTACATTGCACTCCACGAGGAGCCTGCCTGTTACTCGAGGGCAGCAAGAAGCCAAGGTAAGTTGCTAGCTAGCATTAAACGTATCTTATAAAAACAATCAATCTTAACATAATCACTAGTTAACTACACATGGTTGATGATATTACTAGTTTATCTAGCGTGTCCTGCGTTGCATATAATCGATGCAGTGCCTGTTAATTTCTCATCGAATCACAGCCTACTTCGCCACCTTGTGATGATTTAACAAGCGCATTCGCGAAAAAAGCACTGTCGTTGCACCAGTGTGTACCTAACCATAAACATCAATGCCTTTCTTTAAAATCAATACACAAGTATATATTTTTAAACCTGCATATTTAGTTAATATTGCCTGCTAACATGAATTTCTTATAACTAGGGAAATTGTTCACTTCTCTTGGGTTCCGTGCAAGCAGTCAGGGTATATGCAGCAGTTTGGGCCGCCTGGCTCGTTGCGAACTGTGTCCATTTATTCCTAACAAAGACCGTAATTAATTTGCCAGAATTGTACATAATTATGACATAACATTGAAGGTTGTACAATGTAACAGCAATATTTAGACTTCGGGATGCCATCCGTTAGATAAAATACGGAACGGTTCCGTATTTCACTGAAAGAATAAACATTTTGTTTTCGAAATAATAGTTTCCGGATTTGACCATATTAATGACCTAAGGCTCGTATTTCTGTGTGTTATTATGTTCTAATTAAGTCTATGATTTGATATTTGATAGAGCAGTCTGACTGAGTGATGGTAGGCAGCAGCAGGCTCGTAAGCATTCATTCAAACAGCACTTTTGTGCGTTTGCCAGCAGCTCTTCGCTGTGCTTCAAGCATTGAGCTGTTTATGACTTCAAGCCCATCAACTCCCAATATTAGGCTGGTGTAACCGATGTGAAATGGCTAGCTAGTTAGCAGGGTGCGCGCTAATAGTGTTTCAAACGTCACTCGCTCTGAGACTTGGAGTAGTTGTTCCCCTTGCTCTGCAAGGGCCGCGGCTTTTGTGGAGTGATGGGTAACGATGCTTCGAGGGTGGCTGTTGTCAATGTGTTCCTGGTTCGAGCCCAGGTAGGTGCGAGGAGAGGGATGGAAGCTATACTGTTACACTTGCAATACGAAAGTGCCTATAAGAACATCCAATAGTCAAAGGTTTATGAAATACAAATGGTATAGAGAGAAATAGTCCTATAATTCCTATAATAACTACAACCTAAAACTTCTTACCTGGGAATATTGAAGACTCATGTTAAAAGGAACCACCAGCTTTCATATGTTCTCATGTTCTGAGCAAGGAACTTAAAAGTTAGCTTTTTTACATGGCACATATTGCACTTTTACTTTCTTCTCCAACACTTTGTTTTTGCATTATTTAAACCAAATTGAACAGGTTTCATTATTTATTTGAGGCTAAATAGATTTTATTGATGTATTATATTAAGTTAAAATAAGTGTTCATTCAGTATTGTTGTAATTGTCATTATTACAAATAAATAAATAAAAAATCGGCCGATTAATCGGTATCGGCTTTTTTTGGTCCTCCAATAATTGGTATCGGTATCGGCGTTGAAAAATCATAATCGGTATCGGTATCGGCGTTGAAAAATCATAATCGGTATCGGCGTTGAAAAATCATAACCGGTATCGGTATCGGCGTTGAAAAATCATAATTGGTATCGGTATCGGCGTTGAAATATCATAATCGGTATCGGTATCGGTATCGGCGTTGAAAAATCATAATCGGTATCGGTATCGGCGTTGAAAAATCATAATCGGTATCGGTATCGGCGTTGAAAAATCATAATCGGTATCGGTATCGGCGTTGAAATATCATAATCGGTATCGGCGTTGAAAAATCATAATCGGTCGACCTCTAGCATCGACACACATTCCCTTCCTAAATCACTTACAGTGCCTTCAGAAAATATTCACACCCCTTCACTTTTCCCACATTTTGAGTTATAGCCTGAATTTAAAATGGATTCAATTTAGATTTTGTGTCACTGATTTACACACAATACTCCATAATGTCAAAGTGGAATTATGTTTTTTAGAAATGTTTACAAATTAATAAAACATGTAAAACTGAAATGCCTTGAGTCAATAAAGTATTCAACCCCTTTGTTATGTCAAGTCTAAATAAGAACAGGAGTACAAATTTGCTTAACAAGTCACATAATAAGTTGCATGGACTCACTCTGTTTGCCATCATAGTGGTTTACATGATTTCTGAATGACTACCTCATCTCTGTGGCACACATATAATTATCTGTCCCTTAGTTGAGGTCCCTCAGTTGAGAAGTGCATTTCAAGCACAGATTCAACCACAAAGACCAGGGAGGTTTTCCAATGCCTCGCAAATAGGGCACCTATTGGTAGATGAGTAGAAATAACATAAAAAGCTGAGATTGAATATCCCTTTGAGCATGGTGAAGTTTGGTATTTCTTTTGGTATTTTATTAGGATCCCCATTAACTGTTGCAAAAGCAGCAGCTACTCTTCCTGGGGTCCACACAAAACATGAAACATAATACAGAATGACATAATACAGAACATCAATAGACAAGAACATCTGAAAGACAGAACTACATACATTTTTTTTAAAGGCACACGTAGTGTACATATCAATGCATACACACAAACTATCTAGGTCAAATAAGGGAGAGCCATTATGCCGTGAGATGTTGCTTTATCTGTTTTTTGAAACCAGGTTTGCTGTTTATTTGAGCAATATGAGATGGAAGGAAGTTCCCTGCAATTAGGGCTCTATATAATACTGTACACTTTCTTGAATTTGTTCTGGATTTGGAGACTGTGAAAAGACCCCTGGTGGCATGTCTGGTGGGATAAGTGTGTGTGTCAGAGCTGTGTGTAAGTTGACTATGTGAACAATTTGGGATTTTCAACACATGAATGTTTCTTATAAAAAGAAGAAGTGATGCAGTCAGTTTCTCCTCAACTCTTAGCTAAGAGAGACTGGCATGCATAGTATTTATATCAGCCCTCTGATTGCAATTAAGAGCAAATCGTGCTGCTTTGTTTTGGGCCAGCTGCAGCTTAACTAGGTATTTCCTTGCAGCACTGGACCACACGACTGGACAATAATCAAGATTAAACAAAACTAGAGGATGGTGTATCAATACACCCAGTCATTATAAAGATACCGGCGTTCTTTCTAACTCTGTTGCCGGAGAGGAAGGAAACCACTCAGGGATTTCATCATGAGGCCAATGGTGATTTTAAAACAGTTACAGAGTTTAATGGCTGTGATAGGAGAGAAACTGAGGATGGATCAACAACATTGTAGTTACTCCACAATACTAACTTAAATGACAGAGTGAAAAGAATGAAGCCTGTAAAGAATAAAAATATTCCAAAACATGCATCCTGTTTGCAATTAGGCACTAAAGTACTACTGCAAAAAATGTGGCAAATAAATAAAAATGTTGTCCTGAATACCAAGCTTTATATTTGGGGCAAATCCAACACAACACATCACTGAGTACCACTCTTCATATTTTCAAGCATGTTGGCTGCATCAT
Source organism: Salvelinus alpinus (assembly GCF_045679555.1). Taxonomy (NCBI): domain Eukaryota; kingdom Metazoa; phylum Chordata; class Actinopteri; order Salmoniformes; family Salmonidae; genus Salvelinus; species Salvelinus alpinus. Next base: position 70,987,863 of record NC_092090.1, on the reverse strand, counting down.
GTTATGGGTATGCTTGTCATCAGGCAAGGACTAGGGAGTTTTTTAGTGTAAAAAGAAATGGAATAGAGCTAACCACATGCAAAATCCTAGAGGAAAATCTGGTTCAGTCTGCATTCCAACAGACACTGGGAGAAAAATTCACCTTTCAGCAGGACAATAACCTAAAACACAAATGTACACTGGAGTTGCTTACCAAGATGACATTGAATGTTCCTGAATGGTCTCGTTACAGTTTTGACTTAAATGGCAAGACTTGAAAATGGCTGTCTAGCAATGATCAACAACCAACTTGACAGAGCTTGAAGAATAAAAATAAAAAAAATGGGCAAATCTTGTACAATCCAGGTGTGCAAAGCTCTTAGAGACTTATCCAAAAACACTCACAGCTGTAATCACTGCCAAAGGTGATTCTAAAATGTATTGAGTAGGGGGTTGAATACTTAACTAATAAAGATACAGTATATTATTGTTTTATTTTTCATTAATAAAAACAAATCTTGACATTTTTCTTCCACTTTGACATTACAGAGTATTGTTTGTGGGTAATTGACAAAAAAAACAATTAAATACATTTGAATCCCACTTTGTAACATAACAAAATGTGTAAAAAGTCAAAGGGTGTGAATATATTCTGAAGGCATATCTCCTGTGTGTGTTAAAAAACGGAGAGATTTACTGGCTGTGTTATGTTGCTATGGCCACGGGATTCTGAGCATTCCATGGGCAGGTAGGATCTAAACAGAGGCAGCCATGTGTGTGTGTCAGTGAGATGGAGAGAGAGTGTGTGAGGGAGGTAGAATCTAAACAGAGCTTGTGTGTGTGTGTGTGTGTTTACCTCACTGCCCTGCTACAAGCACAGCTCTGTTCTCAGTTCCACACACACGCACGCACGCACGCACGCACGCAGACAGGCAGGCAGGCAGGCAGGCAGGCAGGCAGACAGACAGACAGACAGGCAGGCAGGCAGGCAGACAGACAGACAGACAGACAGACAGACAGACAGACAGACAGACAGACAGGCAGGCAGGCAGGCAGGCAGGCAGGCAGGCAGGCAGGCAGGCAGACAGACAGACAGACAGACAGACAGACAGACAGACAGACAGACAGACAGACAGACAGACAGACAGACAGACAGACAGACAGACAGACAGACAGACAGACAGACAGACAGACAGACAGATGCACACACAGAGAGCTCTCATCCCCAGGATGTGTTGACTTAGTAGAATTCCTCCACTGGTTTATTTAACATTCTGCGGTTCAGCAAGTGGCTGTCCAAGAGGAGCAAGGCATGCATTGACCATATGTGTATTTCTGTGTGTGAGTGTGTGTGTTTGTCTATGTGTGTGTGTCTTTGCTTGTCTCTCTGTGTGTATGAGTGTGTGTGTGTATGTTAATGTGCGTTAACATCACAGCCAGGCCTTTAAGTATTTAGTTTGCTTTCCTTTACCTGTCGGCTGATGTGCTAAAGTTAGACCTCTCACTGCAGCGTTGTTTATTGTGTAACATCTATCATGTATCGGTTGTCTATTTGTTGACCAGGTGTTTGTGTCTGTGTGTCTGTGAGAGTGTGCACCACTCTGCATCATACATGTTTGTGATGTGTGTCATGGCACACATGATGTGTTGACAGCTTAGGCATGTGTGTTGGGCTATGTGATGGTAAGCAGCTTGTGTGTGTGTGCGTGTGCACGTCATGCATAGCTTTTCACAGGTAGCCTATATATAGAGCTTTAAAAAAACGTAATGCCTAATGGACTCCAGCTGCAGTACCATATCTGTATCCTAGATGGCGCTGTGACACACCGTACCACACACTGTACGAGGGAACTTGAGTCTTTGTTTTGGCCCATTGTCATTTCTGCAAATCTATGTAGACTATTTAGCATTCAGAAAATGTGGAGTAGTTTTCATCAATCTGGTGTTCAATATAACATAGCATCATTAGCATTTGGTCACCATGATCAATGGAAGGAGGACCAAATATATCCCCATAACAACATAGTGTCAGGGCTGAATGGGACAAGAGCAGAGAGAGGAGCCATAGACATGAATGGCTGAGTGACATTCTGAACGCTTCACCCATCTGAAATCCTGAACATACCTAAGGCTCTATTTTCGGCCGGCGTGAAGCCAGCGCAAATGTCAAACGCACGCTCATTTGCTATTTGCGACCTGTAAAAGCCGTCGCCCTTCTATTTTCAACCCATAGTGCCAGGATTGGCAATTTACCTGTCTTGTATGAGCTCGCTTGCGCTGAGGTGGCAGAGGTGGCAATATCAGAGGTGTGTCCTTAAAAACGTGCGCCAAAGTGCCAATTTCAGGCAGCGCTGGTAGGGATATTTGGTTATGGATTGGATTTTGACAATGGAAGCTCAGTTTTTCCAGGCGTGACGCACGGTGCCCATATGCATATGTATTTTTGTGGCCGTGAACCTCATATAGAAACATAAAAACTAATGTATTTTTCCCCCATTTAGTTTCTTTTGATAAAAAACCGAGCATAGCCTCCGCTCCTCTCAATGAAGGCTGTTTTCATTTGTCCTGCCCAATGTTGCCAAGTAGTCAAGGCTATCGTTAAAGGGTTTTGCTCGTGAGACCGCTTTGAAATACATCTTGAATCACCAAAGCACTATTAAAATATCACGTTTGGGAGAAGCAAAACAGTGAGGAACCCCCCCCCTTTTTTGTATCTATGTATGCTATTGTTCATTATATTAGCCAAACCCCTCCATGTAGGCTATATCCCCATCACGGAACGAGAGATCAAATCAAATGTATTTATAAAGCCCTTCTTACATCAACTGATGTCCCAAAGTGCTGTACAGAAACCCAGCCTAAAACCCCAAACAGCAAGCAATGCAGGTGTAGAAGCACGTTTGCTAGGAAAAACTCCCTAGAAAGGCCAGAACCTAGGAAGAAACCTAGAGAGGAACAAGGCTATGAGGGGTGGCCTGTCCTCTTCTGGCTGTGCCGGGTGGAGATTATAACAGAACATGGCCAAGATGTTCAAATGTTCATAGATGACCAGCAGGGTCATGTAATAATAATCACAGTGGTTGTCGAGGGTGCAACAGGTCAGCACCTCAGGAGTGAATGTCAGTTGGCTTTTCATAGCCGATCATTCAGAGTATCTCTACCGCTCCTGCTGTCTCTAGAGAGTTGAAAACAGCATGTCTGGGACAGGTAGCACGTCCGGTGAACAGGTCAGGGTTCCACAGCCGCAGGCAGAACAGTTGAAACTGGAGCAGCAGCACGGCCAGGTGGACCGGGGACAGCAAGGAGTCATCAGGCCAGGTAGTCCTGAGGCATGATCCTAGGGCTCAGGTCCTCCACGAGAGAGAAAGAAAAAAAGAGAGAAAGAGAGAGAGAATTAGAGAGAGCATACTTAAATTCACACAGGACACCGGATAAGACAGGAGAAATACTCCAGATATAACAGACTGACCATAGGTTCCCGACACATAAACTACTGCAGCATAAATACTGGAGGCTGAGACAGGAGGGGTCGGGAGACGATCCGGTGACAATGGTATTTAGAAACATTTAAGTTATTTCCCTGTAACAATTGCTTGTTTCTGTTTCGTTTGATTAAAGAAAAAGCCTATATAAACTCAGCAAAAAAAGAAACGTCCCCTTTTCAGGACCCTATCTTTCAAAGGTAATTCGTAAAAATCAAAATAACTTCACAGATCTTCATTGTAAAGGGTTTAAACACTGTTTCCCATGCTTTTTTAATGAACTATAAACAATTAATGAACATGCACCTGTGGAACGGTCGTTAATACACTAACAGCTTACAGACGGTAGGCAATTATGGTCACAGTTATGAAAACTTAGGACACTAAAGAGGCCTTTCTACTGACTCTGAAAAACACCAAAAGAAAGATGCCCAGGGTCCCTGCTCATCTGCGTAAACGTGGCTTAGGCATACTGCAAGGAGGCATGAAGACTGCAGATGTGGCCAGGGCAATAAATTGCAATGTCCGTACTGTGAGACACCAAAGACAGCGCTACAGGGAGACAGGATGGACAGCTGATCGTCCTTGCAGTGGCAGACCACGTGTAACAACACCTGCACAGGATCGGTACATCCGAACATCACACCTGCGGGACAGGTATAGGATGGCAACAACATCTGCCCGAGTTACTGCACGAGTTACACAATCCCTCCATCAGTGCTCAGACTGTCCGCAATAGGCTGAGAAAGGCTGGACTGAGGGCTTGCAGGCCTGTTGTAAGGCAGGTCCTCACCAGACATCACCGGCAACAATGTCGGCTATGGGCACAAACCCACCGTCGCTGGACCAGACAGGACTGGCAAAAAGTGCTCTTCACTGACGACTCGCGGTTTTGTCTCACCAGGGGTGATGGTCGGATTCGCGTTTATCGTTGAAGGAATGAGTGTTACACCGAGGTCTGTACTCTGGAGCGGCATCGATCTGGAGGTGGAGGGTCCGTCATGGTCTGGGGCGGTGTGTCACAGCATCATTGGACTGAGCTTGTTGTCATTGCAGGCAATCTCAACGCTGTGCATTACAGGGAAGACATCCTCCTCCCTCATGTGGTACCCTTCCTGCAGGCTCATCCTGACATGACCCTCCAGCATGACAATGCCACCAGCCATACTGCTCGTTCTGTGCGTGATTTCCTGCAAGACAGGAATGTCAGTGTTCTGCTATGGCGAGCGAAAGCCCGGATCTCAATCCCATTGAGCACGTCTGGGACCTGTTGGATTGGAGGGTGAGGGCTAGGGTCATTCCACCCAGAAATGTCCGGGAACTTGCAGGTGCCTTGGTGGAAGAGCGGGGTAACATCTCACAGCAAGAACTGGTAAATCTGGTGCAGTCCATGAGGAGGAGATGCACTGCAGTACTTAATGCAGCTGGTGGCCACATCAGATACTGACTGTTACTTTTGATTTTGACCCCCCTTTGTTCAGGGACACATTATTCAATTTCTGTTAGTCACATGTCTGTGGAACTTGTTCAGTTTATGTCTCAGTTGTTGAATCTTGTTATGTTCATACAAATATTTACACATGTTAAGTTTGCTGAAAATAAACGCAGTTGACAGTGAGAGGACGTTTCTTTTTTTGCTTAGTTTTTGCCGTCATTGACTTATTCACAATTCACATAGGCCTACCTGCAGTGCATATGTTACTCCATTCGGCTTGTATCAATCCTAATTTTTCAAAGAGTGCATCTTGTCTGGTTACCAAACACCCGCTCCTCCAAACATATTTAAATTATTCAGTCCTATAACGCCATATCAATGTTAGGCCTAGGCTACAGTATATGTTACTTATTGAGAAATTGTCTCACATACAATACCATTTACTGGACCCTAGTATTTTTTGGAGGAGATGCAATGGGCAAAGGCCTATTCAACAATGTTGACTGTCGAAACACTCCAAACATATTGAGCAAACACTGGATGTTTTTTTTTTACTGTTGCTATTTTTTGTTATTGTAGCCTATGCTATTTAAGAAACTGAATCAATCCACAATGGACTAGGAAGAGAATATTCTGTGCCACCAGCTGAATTGGAATTGATGACAACGCAAATATGTCAATAACCTACAGAATTTGAGACGGCATGCAGTATTAAGCCATGAAAGGCATTGACTGGCCAGTGAGTGGCCAAGCCCTCACCACACCTATCATTTATTTATTAATCCGAAGCCCAGCCCTTCCACACCACCACCAGCTATTGCTCTGAAAATAGCATCAAATATTTCTGACACACCCCCTGACCTACGGGCTACCACTAGTGTTTCGATTTACCATTGTGTTAGGTTTGTTACAATACAGCCCCTAAACTACATGTCTAAAGGAGACATTATTAGGAAATCCCTCCCTCCCTCCCTCCCTCCCTCCCTCCCTCCCTCCCTTTGGACCCAGGCCAAGGCAGGCACATGATGGCACTCTGAGACTGGAACTTCTAGATCTAATATTCTATCTGATTTTGATTGGATAATCCTGTCATACTGTAATTTAATTCAACATGTTCAGGACGAATCTCCACCATCTTGATGTTGACTACAAATCTCCCCTCTGTTAAAAAAGATTTAGTGTGGTTGGTTATGTGTGTGTGGTTGGTTGGTGTGGTGTAAGTGGATGATCAGGTTTGTGTGTGTGTGTGTGTGTGTGTGTGTGTGTGTGTGTGTGTGTGTGTGTGTGTGTGTGTGTGTGTGTGTGTGTGTGTGTGTGTGTGTGTGTGTGTGTGTGTGTGTGTGTGTGTGTGTGTGTGTGTGTGCTATAGCGTTGTCTGTTTTGGTCCTCAGAGTCTTGTGGTCTGATAAAGCTGACTGAATGACAGAACACTCGGTCTGTTATTAGTATTAGCCTGTATTATGAAGACCTACTAGTTCAGAGTCCGATGTCATAGTATAGTCAGGTAAGCCTAAGGGTTGCCTAAGTTTCTGTACTGTCTCGCAGATGTGAGTCAACGAAAGAGACTATATGATGAGGTCCAGAAACTGCTTCTCCAATAGAAATCCCTGATTACTCTTGTAGGCAGACACTCAAACAGGAAGTACCCGTGCTATGGTCTATTCAACACTGGTCTGATCAATCGGAATCCATGCTTCAAGATTATTTTGATAACGCAGACTGAGATGTGTTCCGGGTATCCTCGGAGAATAACATTGAAGTATACACGGACATGGTGACTGAGTTCATCAGGAAGTGTGTAAGGGATGTTGTTCCCACTGTGACTATTTAAACCTACCCAAACCAGAAACCGTGGATAGATGGCAGTATTTGCTGAAAAAAGCGTGAACCACCGCATTTAACCATGGCAAGGTGACTGGGAATATGGTCGAATACAAACAGTGTAGTTATTCCCTCCGAAAAGCAATCAAACATGCAAAACGTAAGTACAGAGACAAAGTGGAGTCGCAATTGAACGGCTCAGACACGAGACGTATGTGGCAGAGTCTAAAGACAATCACGGATTACAAAGGGAGAACCAGCCACATCGCGGACGCCGATGTCTTTCTCCCGGACAAGCTAAACACCTTCTTTGTCTGCTTTGAGGATAACACAGTGCCATCGAAGCGGCCCGCTTCCAAGCTCTGTGGGCTCTCGTTCTCCGTGGCCGACGTGAGTAACACATTTAAGAGTGTTAACCCTCGCAAGGCTGCCGGCCCACATAGCAATCCTAGCCGTGTCCTCAGAGCATGCGCAGACCAGCTGGCTGGAGTGTTTACAGACATATTCAATATCTCCCTATCCCAGTCTGCTGTCCCCACTTGCTTCAAGATGTCCACCATTGTTCCTGTATCCAAGAAAATAAAGGTAACTGAACTAAATGACTATTGTTCCGTAGCATTAACTTCAGTCATCATGAAGTGCTTTGAAAGACTAGTTAAGGATCATATCACCTCTACCTTACCTGACACGCTAGACCCACTTCAATTTGCCATTGCCATTGCACTGCACACTGCTCTATCCCATCTGGACAAGAGGAATACCTATGTAAGAATGCTGTTCATTGACTACAGCTCAGCCTTCAACACCATAGTACCCTCCAAGCTCATCATCAAGCACGGGGCCTTGGATCTGAACCCCGCCGTGTGCAACTGGGTCCTGGACTTCCTGACGGGCCACCCCCAGGTGGTGAAGGTAGGAAACAACACCTCCACTTCACTGATCCTCAACACAGGGGCCCCACAAGGGTGCATGCTCACCCCGCTCCTGTACTCTCTGTTCACCCATGACTGCGTGGCCACACACGCCTCCAACTCAATCATCAAGTTTGCAGATGACACAACCATGATTACCAACAATGATGGCACTGCCTACAGGGAGGAGGTCCCTGGCGGAGTGGTGCCAGGAAAATAACCTCTCCCTCAACGTCAACAAAACGAAGGAGCTGATCGTGGACTTCAGGAAAAAGCAGAGGGAGCACGCCCCTATCCACGCCCCTATTGACGGGACCGCAGTGGAGAAGGTGGAAAGTTTCAAGTTCCTCGGCGTACACATCACTGACGATCTGAAATAGTCCACCCACACAGACAGTGTGGTGAAAAAGGCACAACAGCTTGGCCCCTAAGACCCTCACAAACCTTTACAGATGCACAATTGAGAGCATCCTGTCGGCTGTATCACTGACTGGCACGGCAACTGCACCTCACGCAACAGCAGGGCTCTCCAGAGGGTAGTGCGGTCTGCCCAACGCATATCCGGGGGGTACACTGCCCTCCAGGACACCTACAGCACCCGATGTCACAGGAAGGCCAAAAAGATCATCAAGGACATCAACCACCCGAGCCACAGCCTGTTCACCCCACTATCATTCAGAAGGTGAGGTCAGTACAGGTGCATCAAAGCTGGGATGGAGAGACTGAAAAACAGCTTCTATCTCAAGGCCATCAGACTGTTAAATAGCCATCACTAGCCGGCTACCACCCGGTTACTCAACCCTGCACCTTAGAGGCTGCTGCCGTATATACATAGACATGGAATCACTGGTCACTTTAATAATGGAACACTAGTCACTTTAATAATGTTTACATACTGCTTTACTAATTTCATATGTATATGCTGTATTCTATTCTACTGTATTTTAGTCAATGCCACTCCGACATTGCTCGTTATAATATTTATATATTTCTTAATTCCATTATTTTACATTTAGATTTGTGTGTATTGTTGTGAATTGTTAGATATTACTGCACTGTTGGAGCTCGGAACACAATCATTTCGCTACACCCACAATAGCATCTGCTAAATATGTGTATGTGACCAATACGATTTGATTTGATTTGAATTTGATTTGATTTACGGTGAATATAGCTAGGTAAACTCATGCTCAGAAACACGCGTCTAACGGTTGTCTCACTCCGAACTGTGCATGTGCAGGCCGTCAAATCAAAGGCACTCCTTCAATATAACGTTTTTGACGAAACATTTGAAAACGTGTCAGTTTGTCACAAGATTGTAGTCATGACGTGTTTAGCAACTTAAGACATTAACTCAAATCTAGGTTATACCTTAAGATTTTGAGAAGATGTACAATTTAGGAATAATATTTTACTTCTCCCATTGACTTCCCAAACCACAAACCCCGATTTGATCTGTTGACTCTGCTTCGTGAAGTTTTCCCGGAAGTATTGGCCACTTGGAACTCTTTGAATCAATTGTGAAGTCAACAGCAGGAAGTGAGGAGTTTGACGTTAAACAGCCAATGACAGAGAGGGATATAGCCCAGTGCGTCCCTGAATCTGTCCAATCACAGACACGCAGAGCTGGGAGAGAGTCCATCTGTGTGTTGAATTATCCGGAACGTGGAATGGCCTTTCCACAGTCAGACACACACAGACAGACAGAGAGCACTGTGTCTCCAGGCCAGATGTGTGAGAGGGAACCATTCGCCACGCTCTGAACAGCTCGCTCCTTCGTCTCGCTCTGTCTCTGTTCTCTCTCTCCCTCTCTCTTTCTCTCTCCACTTCTCTCGTCTCTCTCTCTCTCTCTCTCCTCTGTCTCTCTTTCTTTCTGTCTCTCTGTCTCTCTCACTTTTCCCTCTCTCTCTCTATCTCTCTCTCACTTCGCCCTCTCTCTCTCTCTCTCTCCCCTCTCTCCCCGTTTCCAGTGGTTGTAATGAACTTTGTCCTCCTTTCTTCTCCCTTTCCCCCTGAACTAGAATATACTGTGAAGGACAGAGGGTTCCTTAATACACTGGGGAGCGGGAGGAGGATGTGTGTGTGTACACGTGTGTTTTTTTATTTTTTATTTTTATTTCACCTTTATTTAACCAGGTAGGCTAGTTGAGAACAAGTTCTCATTTGCAACTGCGACCTGGCCAAGATAAAGCATAGCAGTGTGAACAGACAACACAGAGTTACACATGGAGTAAACAATAAACAAGTCAATAACATGGTAGAAAAAAAAGAGAATCTATATACAATGTGTGCAAAAGGCATGAGGTAGGCAATAAATCGAATAATTACAATTTAGCAGATTAACACTGGAGTGATAAATCATCAGATGATCATGTGCAAGAAGAGATATTGGTACTGGTGTGCAAAAGAGCAGAAAAGTAAATAAATAAAAGCAGTATGGGGGGTGAGGTAGGTAAATTGGGTGGGTAGTTTACAGATGGACTATGTACAGCTGCAGCGATCGGTTAGCTGCTCGGATAGCAGATTTTTAAAGTTGTTGAGGGAGATAAAAGTCTCCAACTTCAGAGATTTTTGCAATTCGTTCCAGTCGCAGGCAGCAGAGAACTGGAAGGAAAGGCGTCCAAATGAGGTTTTAGCTTTAGGGATGATCAGTGAGATACACCTGCTGGAGCGCGTGCTGCGGGTGGGTGTAGCCATCGTGACCAGTGAACTGAGATAAGGCGGCACTTTACCTAGCATAGCCTTGTAGATGACCTGGAGCCAGTGGGTCTGACGACGAACATGTAGCGAGGGCCAGCCGACTAGGGCATACAGGTCGCAGTGGTGGGTCGTATAAGGTGCTTTAGTAACAAAACGAATGGCACTGTGATAAACTGCATCCAGTTTGCTGAGTAGAGTGTTGGAAGCTATTTTGTAGATGACATCGCCGAAGTCGAGGATCGGCAGGATAGTCAGTTTTACTAGGGTAAGTTTGGCGGCGTGAGTGAAGGAGGCTTTGTTGCGGAATAGAAAGCCGATTCTTGATTTGATTTTGGATTGGAGATGTTTGATATGAGTCTGGAAGGAGAGTTTGCAGTCTAGCCAGACACCTAGGTACTTATAGATGTCCACATATTCTAGGTCGGAACCGTCCAGGGTGGTGATGCTAGTCGGGCGTGCGGGTGCAGGCAGCGAACGGTTGAAAAGCATGCATTTGGTTTTACTAGCGTTTAAGAGCAGTTGGAGGCCACGGAAGGAGTGTTGTATGGCATTGAAGCTCGTTTGGAGGTTAGATAGCACAGTGTCCAAGGAAGGGCCGGAAGTATATAGAATGGTGTCGTCTGCGTAGAGGTGGATCAGGGAATCGCCCGCAGCAAGAGCAACATCATTGATGTATACAGAGAAAAGAGTCGGCCCGAGAATTGAACCCTGTGGTACCCCCATAGAGACTGCCAGAGGACCGGACAACATGCCCTCCGATTTGACACACTGAACTCTGTCTGCAAAGTAGTTGGTGAACCAGGCAAGGCAGTCATTAGAAAAACCGAGGCTACTGAGTCTGCCGATAAGAATATGGTGATTGACAGAGTCGAAAGCCTTGGCCAGGTCGATGAAGACGGCTGCACAGTAATGTCTTTTATCGATGGCGGTTATGATGTCGTTTAGTACCTTGAGCGTGGCTGAGGTGCATCCGTGACCGGCTCGGAAACCGGATTGCACAGCGGAGAAGGTACGGTGGGATTCGAGATGGTCAGTGATCTGTTTGTTGACTTGGCTTTCGAAGACCTTAGATAGGCAGGGCAGAATGGATATAGGTCTGTAACAGTTTGGGTCCAGGGTGTCTCCCCCTTTGAAGAGGGGGATGACCGCGGCAGCTTTCCAATCCTTGGGGATCTCAGATGATACGAAGGAGAGGTTGAACAGGCTGGTAATAGGGGGTGCGACAATGGCGGCGGACAGTTTCAGAAATAGGGGGTCCAGATTGTCAAGCCCAGCTGATTTGTATGGGTCCAGGTTTTCCAGCTCTTTCAGAACATCTGCTATCTGGATTTGGGTAAAGGAGAAGCTGGGGAGGCTTGGGCGAGTAGCAGCGGGGGGGGTGGGGCTGTTGGCCAAGGTTGGAGTCGCCAGGAAGAAGGCATGGCCAGCCATTGAGAAATGCTTGTTGAAGTCTTCGATTATCACGGATTTATCGGTGGTGACCGTGTTACCTAGCCTCAGTGCAGTGGGCAGCTGGGAGGAGGTGCTCTTGTTCTCCATGGACTTTACAGTATCCCAGAACTTTTTGGAGTTAGAGCTACAGGATGCGAATTTCTGCTTGAAAAAGCTGGCCTTTGCTTTCCTGACTGACTGCGTGTATTGGTTCCTGACTTCCCTGAACAGTTGCATATCGCGGGGGCTCTTCGATGCTATTGCAGTTCGCCACAGGATGTTTTTGTGCTGGTCGAGGGCAGTCAGGTCTGGAGTGAACCAAGGGCTATATCTGTTCTTGGTTCTGCATTTTTTGAACGGAGCATGCTTGTCTAATATGGTGAGGAAGTAACATTTAAAGAATGACCAGGCATCCTCAACTGACGGGATGAGGTCAATATCCTTCCAGGGTACCCGGGCCAGGTCGATTAGAAAGGCCTGCTCGCAGAAGTGTTTTAGGGAGCGTTTGACAGTGATGAGGGGTGGTCGTTTGACCGCAGACCCGTGGCGGATACAGGCAATGAGGCAGTGATCGCTGAGATCTTGATTGAAGACAGCAGAGGTGTATTTGGAGGGCAGGTTGGTCAGGATAATGTCTATTAGGGTGCCCATGTTTATGGATTTAGGGTTGTACCTGGTGGGTTCCTTGATGATTTGTGTGAGATTGAGGGCATCAAGCTTGGATTGTAGGACTGCCGGGGTGTTAAGCATATCCCAGTTTAGGTCACCTAACAGAACAAACTCTGAAGCTAGATGGGGAGCGATCAATTCACAGATGGTGTCCAGGGCACAGCTGGGAGCTGAGGGGGGTCGGTAGCAGGCGGCAACAGTGAGAGACTTATTTCTGGAGAGATTAATTTTTAAAATTAGAAGTTCGAACTGTTTGGGCATAGACCTGGAAAGTATGACAGAACTTTGCAGGCTATCTCTGCAGTAGATTGCAACTCCTCCCCCTTTGGCAGTTCTATCTTGACGGAAAGTGTTATAGTTGGGTATGGAAATCTCAGAATTTTTGGTGGCCTTCCTAAGCCAGGATTCGGACACGGCAAGGACATCAGGATTGGCAGAGTGTGCTAAAGCGGTGAGTAAGGCAAACTTAGGGAGGAGGCTTCTGATGTTGACATGCATGAGGCCAAGGCTTTTTCGATCGCAGAAGTCAACAAATGAGGGTGACTGGGGACATGCAGGGCCTGGGTTTACCTCCACATCACCCGAGGAACAGAGGAGTAGTAGGATGAGGGTGCGGCTAAAGGCTATCAAAACTGGTCGCCTAGAGCGTTGGGGACAAAGAATAAAAGGAGCAGATTTATGGGCGTGGTAGAATAGATTCTGGGCATAATGTGCAGACAGGGGTATGGAGGGGCGCGGGTACAGCGGAGGCAAGCCCAGGCACTGGGTGATGATAAGAGAGGTTGTATCTCTGGACATGCTGGTCTCAATGGGTGAGGTCACCGCATGTGTGGGGGGTGGGACAAAGGGGGTATCAGAGGTACGGAGAGTGGAACTACAGGGTCCATTGCAAACCAAAACAATGACAATGAAAACTAGCCTGAACAACAGTATGCAAGGCATATTGATATTTGAGAGAGACATACAATAAGGCATAAAGTGATTGCAGGTCTTGATTGGGAGAGCTAGCTAAAACAACAGGTAAGATAACAGCAGCAATAACAGGGTGCTAGTCTGACACAGCAACAACAGGTAAAAAATGGCGATGACTAGGCAGAGAGGGTCGGATTAACTACACACAGATCCTGAGTTAAAGCACAGAGCCGACAGATAAGACACAAATAAACAGAATGGAGTACCGTGAATTAATGGACAGTCAAGCATGCATCAGCTATGTAGCCAAGTGATCATAGTGTCCAGGGGGCAGCCGTAGATGGAGCAGAGGAGGCCTCCACTAAGCTAGCACGCGGCGTGTAAAGTTAGTAGCCCGGGGGGTGGTCTGCTCAGACGGAGGGGGTCTGCTCAGACGTGGTTGTGTCGACAGAGAATCCAAGCCAGATGGCGATGGCGAAAGAGAGGTTGTGAATTGTAGAATAGTGTTTGCTAACTGGTGCTAGCTTCGTGGCAGTGGCAGTGGCACTAGCTCTTCAGCTAGCCGGCAGATGGGCCTAGCTCGAGGCTAGCTCAAGGCTAACTGGTGCTTGCTTCGGGACAGAGGTGTTAGCCAGTAGTAGCCACTCGGTTGCAGCTAGCTAGCTGTGATGATACGGTGTAATTGTCCAGAGCTTGCGTCAGGAATCCGGTGATGTGGTAGAGAAAAAGCAGTCCTATATGCTCTGGGTTGATATCGCGCTTGCAGCTAGCCGGCAGATGGGCCTAGCTCGAGGCTAGCTCAAGGCTAACTGGTGCTTGCTTCGGGACAGAGGTGTTAGCCAGTAGTAGCCACTCGGTTGCAGCTAGCTAGCTGTGATGATACGGTGTAATTGTCCAGAGCTTGCGTCAGGAATCCGGTGATGTGGTAGAGAAAAAGCAGTCCTATATGCTCTGGGTTGATATCGCGCTGCAGCTAGCCGGCAGATGGGCCTAGCTCGAGGCTAGCTCAAGGCTAACTGGTGCTTGCTTCGGGACAGAGGTGTTAGCCAGTAGTAGCCACTCGGTTGCAGCTAGCTAGCTGTGATAATACGGTGTAATTGTCCAGAGCTTGCGTCAGGAATCCGGTGATGTGGTAGAGAAAAAGCAGTCCTATATGCTCTGGGTTGATATCGCGCTTGCAGACTGGCAGGTATCGGCCCGGTATTGAAGCTGGCTGTGTCCGAGTTAAGGGCGAAGACCGCAGCAGTGGCTAACTGACTACTAGCTAGTAGCTAGTTATCTGGCTAGCTTCTGATTGGGGTTACGGTTCAAAAGTATATAAAAAATAGCAGGTCCGTACCACATTGGGTGAGGCGGAATGTAGGAATGTATATTCAGTTCCTAGATGGAAAGTGAAATTAAAAATAAATACGAAATGTATACGAAAAATACGAATACTATTTACACGGGACAAGACAGGACAAAGACACATCCGACTGCTACGCCATTCGTGTGTGTATGTGTGTCGCTCGGGGTTGAAGTCATCACAGGATGCAAGCCACACATTTCTAAAATATGTCTATGGTGGAGTGTGTGTGTGTGTGTGTGTGTGTGTGTGTGTGTGTGTGTGTGTGTGTGTGTGTGTGTGTGTGTGTGTGTGTGTGTGTGTGTGTCAGTGTAGGTTGTAGGCCTAGACCATGTCCAGTATGTCTCATACTAAATCATCTCCCCGAACCTCCAGCGAATCAGGGCTCTTTGATCCTGAATTAATGAGTGTATGATTAGCATAAGATGAAAGCTCCTGTGAGGAGGTCACAGTGATGAAAGCTCCTGTGCAGAGCAGTGATGAGGACTCTAATTGAACTGGAGTTATCTTTACATTTGATGTATTGATGTCAAAACCACACAATCCATGATCCAAGGGACCTTCTGAAGGATTTTCAAGGTAGCTTATTAAACCATGATCATGTTTTCATAATGACTATCTATAGATCAGTAGTTCTCTTTAGACACAATGAGAGATCAGATAAGCTGCTGAGAGTGGATAGAGAGATCAGCCAGGCTAAACGCTGTGTGATGATGTGATCTCCCTCAGACTGTAGTCGATGTTGTGGGACTGTAAAGTGTTGGGCCTGCTTTCGCTACCCTAGACACACCCCTGGTTGGGTCCTGGTGGCTATGAGAGGAGGCCAGGGGAGAATGAAATGGTAACAGGCACAGCTTGGAATTGGAAGTCTTCAAGTAAGACTGAGTGTTTCAACAGTAGATCTGATTGGTAATTAGATAAGATATCAGATGAGATACATGTGTCACATTTCTCTGTCTTTCATCTCTCTCCCTTTCTCTCTCTCTAACCCCCCCTCCAACTCTCGCTTTCCCCCTCTCCCTTTCCCTCTCTCTCCCCCTCTCTCAATTCAATTCAATTTAAGGGCTTTATTGGCATGGGGAGCGTATGCTAACATTGCCAAAGAAAGTGAAGTTGATAATAAACAAAAGTGAAATGAACAATACAAATGAACAGTAAACATTACACTCACAGAAGTTCCAAATGAATTAAGACATTTCAAATGTTATATTATGTCTATATAAAGTGTTGTATCGATTTGCAAATAGTTAAAGTGCAAAAGGGAAAATAAATAAACATAAATATCAGTTGTATTTACAATTTTTTTATTTATTTCTTTACCTTTATTTATACAGGTTTTTTCTCATTCAGATAATATCTCTTTTCCAAGAGAGACCTGGTCCAATAGAACAACGTTTCAGACAAAACAACTTACATACACTAACACAACATTAAACAAAACTATAAACACACATACAGTACAACAATTACATATTACATTTAAAAACACAAACATCTTGACTAAAAACAGCTGGTCTAAAAACAATTACACTCTTCTATGATATATACATCGATCAAGTGTTTAAACTCCACCAACGAAACTAGATCATCACATTTTAAAATGTTCCAGAGAGAACTCCAGGACCACGGTTGTCACGCCCTGGCCTTAGTATTCTTTGTTTTCGTTATTATTTTAGTTAGGTCAGGGTGTGACATGGGGTATGTTTGTGTTTTGGGTGTTTTATATGGTAAAGGGGGTGTTGGGTGTAGTGTATGGGTTTGTGTTGAGTGTATGTGTCTAGGTATGTCTATGGTTGAGTGTAGGTGTTTAGAAAAGTCTATGGTTGCCTGATTTGGTTCTCAATCAGAGACAGCTGGTTATTGTTGTCTCTGATTGGGAGCCATATTTAAGGTAGCCATAGGCTTTAGGTATTTGTGGGTAATTGTCTATGTCTATGTTGCATGTGAGCACGTAGTTTGTATTAGCTTCACGATCGTTTGTTGTTTTGTTAGTTTGTTAAAGTGTTTCGTGTCGTGTTATTTCATCTTCGTTAATAAAGAGAAGATGTATCATTATCACGCTGCGCCTTGGTCCGTCTCTCCACACGATCGTGACAGAATTACCCACCATAGGATCAAGCAGCGTGACAAGCGGCAACAGGAGCAAGGCATTAAGGATTCTTGGACATGGGAGGAGATATTGGATGGAAAGGGACCTTGGGCTCAACCTGGAGAATATCGCCGTCCTAAAGCTGAGCTGGAGGCAGCGAAAGCAGAAAGGCGGCGATATGAGGAGGCAGCAAGGAGGCAAGGCTGGAAGCCCGTGAGTACTACCCAAAAATGTATTGGGGGGAGGCTAGGAGGTAGTGGGCCGAGGGCAGGTAGGAGACCTGCGCCCACTTCCCAGGCTAACCGTGGAGAGCGGGAGTACGGGCAGACACCGTGATACGCAGTAGAGCGCACGGTGTCTCCTGTACGTGTGCATAGCCCAGTGCGGGTTATTCCACCTCCCCGCACTGGTAGGGCTAGATTGAGCATTGAGCCAAGTGCCATGAAGCCGGCTCTACCTATCTGGCCACCAGTGCGTCTCCTCGGGCCGGCTTACATGGCACCAGCCTTACGCATGGTGTCCCCGGTTCGCCTACATAGCCCGGTGCGGGTTATTCCACCTTCCCGCACTGGTCGGGCGACGGGGAGCATTCAACCAGGTAAGGTTGGGCAGGCTCAATGCTCAAGAGAGCCAGTACGCCTGCACGGTCCGGTATTTCCGGCGCCACCTCCCCGCCCCAGTCCAGTTCCACCAGTGCCTACACCACGCACCAGGCTTCCAGTGTGTCTCCAGAGCCCTGTTCCTCCTCCACGCACTCGTCCAATGGTGCGTGTCTCCAGCCCATTACCACCAGTGCCTACACCACGCACCAAGCCTCCTGTGTGTCCCCAGAGTCCTGTGCGTCCTGTTGCTGCTCCCCGCACTAGCCCTGAGATGCGTGTCCCCAGCCCGGTACCACCAGTTCCGGCACCACGCACTAGGCCTAATGTGCATTTCCAGGGTCCAGTATGCCCTGTTCCTGCTCCCCGCACTAGCCCTGAGATGCGTGTCCTCAGCCCGGTACCACCAGTTCCGGTACCACGCACCAGGCCTACAGTGCGCCTCAGCCGGCCAGAGCCATCCGTCTCTCCAGCGCCATCTGAGCCATCCGTCTCCCCAGCGCCATCTGAGCCATCCGTCTCCCCAGCGCCATCTGAGCCATCCGTCTCCCCAGCGCCATCTGAGCCATCCGTCTCCCCAGCGCCATCTGAGCCATCCGTCTGCCCAGCGCCATTAGAGCCGCCCGTCTGTCCCGAGCCGTCAGAGCCGCCCGTCTGTCCCGAGCCGTCAGAGCCGCCAACCAGACAGGATCTGCCAGAGCCGCCAACCAGACAGGATCTGCCAGAGCCGCCAACCAGACAGGATCTGCCAGAGCCGCCAACCAGACAGGATCTGCCAGAGCCGCCAACCAGACAGGATCTGCCAGAGCCGCCAACCAGACAGGATCTGCCAGAGCCGCCAACCAGACAGGATCTGCCAGAGCCGCCAACCAGACAGGATCTGCCAGAGCCGCCAACCAGACAGGATCTGCCAGAGCCGTCAGCCAGCCATGAGCGTCCAGAGCCGTCAGCCAGCCATGAGCGTCCAGAGCCGTCAGCCAGCCATGAGCGTCCAGAGCCGTCAGCCAGCCATGAGCGTCCAGAGCCGTCAGCCAGCCATGAGCGTCCAGAGTCGCCCGCCAGCCATGAGCGTCCAGAGTCGCCCGCCAGCCATGAGCGTCCAGAGTCGCCCGCCAGCCATGAGCGTCCAGAGTCGCCCGCCAGCCATGAGCGTCCAGAGTCGCCCGCCAGCCATGAGCGTCCAGAGTCGCCCGCCAGCCATGAGCGTCCAGAGTCGCCCGCCAGCCATGAGCAGCCAGCCAGCCATGAGCAGCCAGAGTCGCCAGTCAGCCAGGATCGGCTGACTCCGCCAGTCAGCCAGGATCTACCAGAGACACCGAAGCGGATATTGACTATGCTAGAGTGGGGGCCACGTCCCGCACCCGAGCCGCCGCCATATTAGGGCCCACCCCGGACCCTCCCTTTAAGTGTTAGGTGTTGCGGTCGGAGTCCGCACCTTTTGGGGGGGGGGTACTGCCACGCCCTGGCCTTAGTATTCTTTGTTTTCGTTATTATTTTAGTTAGGTCAGGGTGTGACATGGGGTATGTTTGTGTTTTGGGTGTTTTATATGGTAAAGGGGGTGTTGGGTGTAGTGTATGGGTTTGTGTTGAGTATGTGTCTAGGTATGTCTATGGTTGAGTGTAGGTGTTTAGAAAAGTCTATGGTTGCCTGATTTGGTTCTCAATCAGAGACAGCTGGTTATTGTTGTCTCTGATTGGGAGCCATATTTAAGGTAGCCATAGGCTTTGGGTATTTGTGGGTAATTGTCTATGTCTATGTTGCATGTGAGCACGTAGTTTGTATTAGCTTCACGATCGTTTGTTAAAGTGTTTCGTGTCGTGTTATTTCATCTTCGTTAATAAAGAGAAGATGTATCATTATCACGCTGCGCCTTGGTCCGTCTCTCCACACGATCGTGACAACGGTGCTAAGTAACTAAAACTATTTCTACCATGACCTGTTCTAATTTTTGGTACTGTTAGAAGCAAATCAGAATGGGAGCGTAATTTATATTTATTTATTGACCTGACTAAAAAAGAACAGAGATAAAATGGCATTTTACCCAATATGGCCTTATAAATCAGTGTATACCAGTGTTTAAGCCTACGCAAGGTCAATGACGACCAGCCAACAGCACTGTAGAGATCACAATGATGTGTTAGACGTTTCTGATTTGTAATGAACCTGAGGGCTGCATGATACACTGAATCAAGTGCTCTCAGGGTAGTGGCTGAGGCCTGCATATATATAACATCACTAAAATCTAAAACCGACAGTAATGTACATCGTACCAGCTCCTTCCTGGCCTCAAAAGAAAAACAAGCCTTATGCCGGTAATAAAATCCTATTGTCAGCTTGAGCTTCATTATCAAGTTCTCTACATGCACAGTGAAGCTCAGCTTATCATCAACCCACACACCCAAATATTTGTACACTTTAACTTGCTCTATAGTATGTCCAGCCAATGTAGCAATGACATGATTTGTAACATGCCTGGTATTTGAAAATACCATGCATTTTGTTTTACCCGAATTTAAAATCAGCTTTAAATCATACAGATTCTGTTGTATGATGTTAAATGCTCTTTGGGCATTTTCAAAAGCTAAAGATAAACTACTACCACTTGAATAAAGAACAGTATCATCTGCATAAAAATGAACATCCGCTGTTTCAATAAGATCCCCAATATTGTTGATATACAATATGAACAACAGTGGGCCCAAAATAGAACCTTGCGGAACACCTGAGCACACCTCTATGAACTCAGATTTACAACCGTCCGCCATTACACACTGTGTACGATTTTATAGGTAATTTATAAACCAATCTAGAGCATAACCAGTAATTCCACAACATTTTAACCTTTGCACTAACACAGCATGGTCCATGGTGTCAAAAGCCTTCGACAAATCAATAAAAACAGACACACAATGTAACTTCTTATCAATAGCACAGTGGATGTCATTTAAAACCTTCAATGTTGCTGAAACAGTGCTGTGGCCAGACCTAAAACCTGATTGCATTCCATTTAAGATGTTGTTTTCTTGGAAGTAGGTCTTTAGCTGCCTACTACCTAAGGACTCCAGTACCTTTGACAGTACAGACAATTTTGATATGGGTCGATAGTTGTCAAGTAGCGAAGGATCTCCACCTTTCAGGAGAGGCAGTACAAAAGCAGATTTCCATAACTTGGGGATTTCCTTAACATCAAGCGTAAGGTTAAAAATACATGTTAAGCGGGAGCAATGATGTCTGCGGCTAGGTGTAGGAGGCGGGGGTCTAGTTCATCAGGGCCAGGGGATTTTTTAAAATCTATTTATTTCAGGGCTTTACACACTTATGAAACAGAGAAGGATGAAAAGGAGAACCTGGTGAAGGAGTGCACAGGGGTGTCAGGTAAATTTATAGGGGGCTCAATTATACCTTTGACCTTTTCAAATAAACTGCCTGCATCTAAAAAATGCTGGTTCAAGGCTTTCAGAATGGAGCTTCTCTCAGTTACAATCTGTGTCGACCAACAATTGTTTAGGAAGCTGTGTATCTTTTCTGCACTCCAAACCTTTCACTACTTGCCAAAATTTGGATGGATTATTTAAATGTTGTGGAGTAGATTTCAGGTAGTGGTCTGCTTTCAATTTACGGATCATAGCCACACCCATATTTCAAAGACGTTTAAAAGCCATCCAATCATCTGCCAAACCAGTCCCTCTTGCTTTAGCCCACATAGCATTTTGTTCCCTTGTGATTTTTGTAAGTTCCTTAGTAAACCAAGGGTTCTCTCTGCCCTTAATCCTGAATTTTTAAAAAGGGGCATACCTATTGCATACATCCTGGAATGCGTTGTGGAAGTAAGAAAAGGCTAGTTCAACATCAAGGATTAATTCCATTCTATTCCATTCAATGCTAGATACATCATGTAAAAAACCTTGAATATCAAACCGCTTCCAGTTTCTTTTCGTAATAACACATGGAGATTTTTTAGGAATTGTACCATCTCTCACACAGGCAATAGCACAGTGATCACTTATGTCATTTGCAAAAATACCAGAAGCATTAAAACGATGAGGAGTATTGGTTACGATCAAATCAATCAAAGAGGATTTCAGAGGATATTTTATATTCAACCTAGTTACACTGTTGACAATCTGAGTGAGATTATAGGTATTGCACAGAATTTTAAGTTGATCAGAGCTAGATGTTAGCCAGTCCTGATTCAGATCATCCATCAGGACAAACTCAGAATTGACATTCTGGGATAACAATTTGAAAATACAATCCAGAGAGCCAACAGTAGCAGATGGAAGTCTATAACAACAAGATACAACAATATTTAAAGATGAGCCAAGGTTTAGGTTCAAAGACAGATATTCAAATTGCTTAGGTTTAGTAACAGAAGTCAGGAACGACCACCGAGAACTTGTCTTTTACATATACAGCAACACCACCACCCTTAGATTTACGATCTGTACGAAAAACATTGTAACCATTTATGCCAATATTTTTGTCTGTAATAGATTTTTGGAGCCAGGTTTCAGAAAGCATAAATACATCCGGGTCTGCAGTTTTTATCCATATATTCACAAAATCAAGCTTCGGCAGAAGACTTCTTACATTCATATGCAAAAACTTCAGGCCACTCTGACTACTTCATTCGGCAGGGGTAAGAATGTCAGGACCTGGATTAGACCGGACATTTCCAGACAAAAGAAGCAGCAAGATAATGGCAAGTCTAGATCGAGGGTTACAAACAGCACTTGAAGGAGAATCCATAGTCACCAGAGTCTTTAACGCCACATATTTCAGGAGATGTGTGAAGTCCAGAGACATGGTTAAGCACCAAGAGAACATGATGACATGTAAGCGCAAGAGTCCGATTTCTCCCATATTGTTCGGGAGAAATGTGCATAGTTCTCATGTGCATTTCCGGAGCAAGCGTGGGGTTTCTCACAATACTCAGGGAGAAACAATCATATATTTCCTCATTCACAGTGCAACGGGCTCTAAATGTATCGCCAACATTGTAAAAGCCAAGGGTAGACACCAGCAAAATGAACAACGGCATCATGTTTGTTAAATGCCCTGAAAGTCACTAATCAAATATCAAATGGTGTTTGTTCTTCACTGGTTGCCCTTTTCTTGTGGCAACAGGTCATAAATCTTGCTGCTGTGATTGTACACTGTGGTATTTCACCCAGTAAATGTGGGAGTTTAATAAAATTGGGTTTGTTTAAAAATAAATTGTGGAGAGTGTACTCTGAGGGAAATATGTGTCTCTAATATGGTCATACATTTGGCAGGAGGTGGCAATGGTGTGCGTACTGGGAGCGGAGTCAGGTGCAGGAGAGCAGAGAGTTGTGAACAGGCGCACACTTTATTAGGCAGGAGAAACCAACAGACGGACGCCACTGCGTCGAAACCTCCAGCCAACTGGCAAAAGTGCAAAACGCACAAACAGTCACAATAATTATGTACGAACAAATAACCATACCTCGTGAAATAAAACACGTAAATAAACACATACCAGTATATCACGTCAAAATAGACACGTAACACAAAACAATCTCACACAAAGACATGAGGGGGAACAGAGGAATAAATACATGTAGTGTGATTGGGGAATGAAAACCAGGTGTGCAGGGAACAAGATAAAACAAATGGATAAATGAAAAATGGAGCGGCGATGGCTAGAAAGCCGGTGAAGTCGACCGCCGAACGCCGCCCGAACAAGGAGAGGAGCCGACTTCGGCGGAAGTTGTGACAGGAGGTTAGGAAGTGCAGCTCAGTTTCCACCTCATTTTGAGGGCAGTGTGCACATAGCCTGTCTTCTCTTGAGAGCTAGGTTTGCCTATGGCGGCCTTTCTCATTAGCAAGGCTATGCTCACTGAGTCTGTACATAGTCAAAGTGTTCCTTAAGTTTGGGTCAGGTATTCTGCCACTGTGTACTCTCTGTTTAGGGCCAAATAGCATTCTAGTTTGCTCAGTGTTTTTGTTAATTCTTTCCAATGTGTCAAGTAATTATCTTTTTGTTTTCTCATAATTTGGTTGGGTCTATCTCTTCACTTAGGGGTCAGTAGAGACAGCTGTTAACAGAGGGACCAGAAGAGGAGTACGGAGAGAGCAGGGTCAACCTTCTCAAAGCCCAGCTGACACACACACACACACACACATACATACATAGCGTCCCACTAATGTGTGTGTTGTCTGTCCCCTCAGGTGGTGCCTCTGTGGTGAGCTTCCAAGTGTGTCGCTGTTTGGATGTGGAGAAAGCCCTGGACCCACACACACACATGCACGCACACACACACACACACACACACACGCACACGCACACGCACGCACACGCACACTGTACCTACTCTCTGACACTTCAGTGTGTGTGTGTGTGTGTGTGTGTGTATGTGTGTGTGTGTGTGTGTGTGTGTGTGTGTGTGTGTGTGTGTGTGTGTGTGTGTGTGTGTGTGTGTGTGTGTGCTGCAGGTCTTTGCTTTGTTCTATTCCTCCTCAGCTGAGGTAACAGCCTCTCGCACAGATCTCACCAGGCTCATTTAGATGTGTTCCAATGTCACACAGAGTCTACACCGGAACAACAAGGTAACACACACAGTACACACATGGTACACACACTTTAAGTTGTTAAAGGAATCTTGTTTTAATTTCTATGAAAACAATGATTTAGTTCTCTGTACAACAAGATCTCATCGTTTCCCTTCGAAATTCAACGTATTATGGATGATTGTGTATTTTTGACACATCAATTCCACGTTGTTACAGGGTTAATTACATGTGGTTACAGGGTTAAAACAGAAACAACTCAAAGTTGAACAGTTTAGGCATTAATTCC
The DNA here is from genome assembly GCF_045679555.1 of Salvelinus alpinus. Taxonomy (NCBI): domain Eukaryota; kingdom Metazoa; phylum Chordata; class Actinopteri; order Salmoniformes; family Salmonidae; genus Salvelinus; species Salvelinus alpinus. The sequence continues at coordinate 70,963,669 of NC_092090.1, read as the reverse complement.
GAGTGGTTAAGGTTAGGGCTTTGGTTTGGGGAAGGCTTAAAACAAAAGGGTGTTTTCACACTTGGTCCCTTTCAGCCAATTTTTGTGAACAGTACGGTTTGGTTATTTTTTGTGTGCAATGTGAACACTCCAAAGGAACTCAGACCCCTCAAAAGAGACCCTGAAGTGAACCAAACTGAGACCATCTTGAGAGGTGGTCCGAGTTCGGTTTGCTTGAATCCCGCGGTTCCCTTTTTTAGGGCAATGTGAGCACCAAACTCCCCAGGTTCGCTTGTTAATATTCCCGCACCACACTACTGTACACACTGCTGACTACTGTAACACCGTTTCCTCTCCCATAAACCCTCACATTGGTGCCACCAATGAGAGATGATGATGATGATGTGCAGGTTCGTGGGAAAAAGGTGTGCTGTTGTTGGATATTGATTAACGATTGTCAAGGATGCACAGAAATTGTACTGACACAATGTTCAGATTATTTGTTTGCAATATGTGATCTTTAGGCTAAGAGAGCTTCATAAGCTGTTTATTCGATTGTGGGGTTTGAATAGTTTGAGAAGACATATTTGGTGTGAATCACGACATAGGGTACAAAATCCAGGCCATTGCTATCCGGAATCCTTAGGACTTCCTGTAACGGCTGTCGTAGTCGTTCTCCTCCTCAAACGAGGAGGAGCATGGATCGGACCAAGATGCGGATTGGTAAGTATTCATATTTTAATGGGAAAACAACAAACACTACAAAATACAACAACCAACAAATGTGACTAACCTGAAACAGTCCTGTGTGGCCCAAACACTGACACAGGAACAAACACCCACCAAACACAAGTGAAACCCTGGCTGCCTTAGTATGATTCTCAATCAGGGACAACGATTCACAGCTGTCTCTGATTGAGAATCATACCAGGCCGAACACAAAATCCCAACATAGAAAATCAAACCTAGACCAACCCACCCAACTCACGCCCTGACCAACTAAAACAAATACATGACAAAGGAAAACAGGTCAGGAACGTGACACTTCCCAACTCTGACGTTACCCCATTGAAGCTGACTTTTAAAATGGTTAAGGTATGGGTTAAGGTATGGGTTAAGGTAAGGGTTAAGGTTAGGGTTAAGGTTAGGTAAGGGTTATGGTTAGGGTAGGGGTTAAGGTTAGGGTTAGGATTTAGGGTAGCTCTAACAGCAAAATCAATGCTAGCTCTTGAAGGGGCAGTATTCTTATGCTATTATTCTTTTGCCAATAATATTTACATGGTAATATTATCTTCTGATTATAATTATTATGTCTCATCTTTTAACTAAATGCAATCTATTAGCTTCCAAATATGTAAATAGGTATATCGAGCAATATCTGATATATCTGATGGAAAGATCTTGGTTCCTTTCTAAAGATAGCAATGCGAATGCAAAGAGAGTTCGGACCACAAAATAGGTGAAGTGAACTGGCAAAAGAGCTGAGTCCTCATTCAAAGGCAGTGTGAATACAACAATTTTTTTACCCTAGATTTCACTTTAAAGAGGACTGAGAACAGTTATTTTAAAGAGGGTTATATGTGAACACAACCTAAAAACGATTTGCTATTACCATCAGGTAGCATCAGTATTCTCCGAATTCTCACGGCTTGCTAGAGCATTGTGAACTGCCGTAGCGTAGTGGTCTGAGCAGCACGCTTCGACATCGGGTTCTCGGCCCGTGCTGGGAAATCTTTTTTTTTGTGTGTGTGCTGAGGAAGATATATTGACGTCCTCAGGACCTTTTCAAACGTCCGAAATCGAAGTCTATTTCTAGTGATCAGGCTGCTCTCTCTGTGTGTGTGTGTGTGTGTGTGTGTGTGTGTGTGTGTGTGTGTGTGTGTGTGTGTGTGTGTGTGTGTGTGTGTGTGTGTGTGTGTGTGTGTGTGTGTGTGTGTGTGTGTGTGTGTGTGTGTCGAAGTCTATTTCTAGTGATCAGGCTGCTCTCTGTGTGTGTGTGTGTGTGTGTGTGTGTGTGTGTGTGTGTGTGTGTGTGTGTGTGTGTGTGTCGACGTCTCTTTCTGTGTGTGTGTGTGTGTGTGTGTGTGTGTGTGTGTGTGTGTGTGTGTGTGTGTGTGTGTGTCGAAGTCTATTTCTAGTGATCAGGCTGCTCTCTCTCTCTGTGTGTGTGTGTGTGTGTGTGTGTGTGTGTTTGTGTGTGTGTGTGTGTGTGTGTGTGTGGGAGGGAGGGAGGGAGGGAGGGAGGGAGGGAGGGAGGGAGGGAGGGAGGGAGGGAGGGAGGGAGGGGGTGAGTGATGTAACGTGGCCCTGGCTAGATAATAACATGCCACAGTGATAGAGAGTGCTGTTAACTAATAGGCCTGCTGAGATTACCCTCTCTGTCATAGTGTGTGTGTGTGTGTGTGTGTGTGTGTGTGTGTGTGTGTGTGTGTGTGTGTGTGTGTGTGTGTGTGTGTGTGTGTGTGTGTGTGTGTGTGTGTGTGTGTGTGTGTGTGTGTGTGTGTAATTATGAGTATCTCACAGGCTGTGGAAGATCCAGGACATATTTCCCAGTGATCCCATTACTGAGTGTGACAGGCAAGGAGAGAGGGTTCTGAGCGATGACACACACACACACACACACACCCACATACACACACAAACACACAATTAGATGCATGTCCTCTATTTGTCGTTGAAGACAGGACGTAACAACTGATTGGTTTGAGTGAGAAGAACATAAAGGTAATCAATTAGTCTGAATCAGGCAAACAAGTGTAGAAGGTCACACTTTGTCTAAGTGATGTGTGTGCTTTGATGTGAAATGTGTGTTTGGTCTGATTGATCAATACACACACACACACACACACACACACACACACACACACACACACACACACACACACACACACACACACACACACACACACGCACACACAACCAGCCAGGCCCATGCATCACAGTAATGGTAGCGCTAGGGATGCTGGGTAATCTGATTAGTGATGTCAGGAACATAAATCAACTCCAATCATCCCTGCTCTCCCATTGGTCACTCACCTCCTAAACTGTGATGTGATTGGTCACTGACCTTTGTTCTCTCTGTGTCATCTACAACTGCTGCATTCTCCTCCCCCTCTCTCAGCACGCCAGGAAACGAGCAGCTACTCTTCCTTGGGGTCCAAACAGGAATAAAACAATTACATCACAACAAAACAGCAGCCTCCGTCATACATAAAGCAATACATCATTCAATATATTGTTAAGTTATTACTCTATTATTACAAATGTACAAAATACAATATTACAATGTTTGTGTGCGTGTGTACAGTGCGTGTGTTTGACGTTACAGAACGTATATAGCGTTTCAACTATATACATTACTTTTTTATACATTGCATTACTGCACCTTACACATGACCATACAGACAGACCATACATTTAGATGTGGTTGAAGGGTGAGGTTGTGGTAGTTAAAGATTCCATTCACAATAAGACCGTGTCATACTTTACTGTCAGTAATGTGTGATGACTGCTGCTTTCATGGATGTCTTTATGTTCCAATAACATATCTATCACCCTGTTCAATCAAACTCTGGATCCAGGTTTTTCGGGAGAATTTGGCAACAACACTCTTCATCCTCAGACACCCAAATAGAAAATCAATTGTGCATCATAAATCTATACATGCTATTCATCTCTCTGAGGTAGAAGCACAATGGTGTTTTTGACTGGAAACCTGGGGGGCTGTTTAACTGAGGAGGGCTCTGGTCAATCTAGTATTGACTATAATTTGATTAAATGGTGGATACTATGATGCTTGTAATATGAGAGGGTGCCTTCAATAGCACGTGTAATTGTAACCCTTCTGGTGCAGATATGACTGTTTCTCTTCCTCTGTCTTGCTCTGTCTTTTATCTATGACATTAGATAGAGATGGGTGTAACACACACACACACGTGCGCCCACGTTAGATGTATGGACCTTTGATACTCCCCTATCCTGTCTCTGCCAGTGGGTTGACAGCCAGGAAGCTTCAAACAACGCTCTGACACTCTCAAAGCAGATCACACACGCCACACACACCATTCACACCACCCACGCCACACACACCACACACTCCACCCACGCCACACATCAGACATGCCACACACGCCACTCACACCATCCACGCCACACACACCACACACACCACCCACGCCACACACACACCACACACACCACCCACGCAAGACACCAGACACACCACACATGCCACACACGCCACTCACACCACCCACGCCACACACCACACTCACCACACATGCCACCCACGCCACACACCACACTCACCACCCACGCAAGACACCAGACACGCCACACACGCCACACACGCCACACACTACACATACCACACTCACCACACACACCACACTCACCACCCACGCCACACACCACACTCACCACATACACCACACACACCACACTCACCACACTCACCACACACACTACACTCACCACCCACGCCACACACCACACACACCACACACCACACACACCACACACACCACGGCACATACAGATGTGGCCAAATATATTGACAGTGGCACCTTTGCACGATTCACTATTTCTTCTAAAATAAGTTGAAATTGAAAAAACGTTGGTGTTTACAAGTGCATTTGTTTGATTTACAACTGCACATGACCCCCCCAAAAAAAAATAAAAAAAATGTTTTGACTTCAGGGTCAAAAATAGCTTGGACTAAATTATTCTAAATTCCAATTAACATCTAAAGTGTTGGTTCCATGTTTCATGAGCTGAAATAAATGATCCCAGAAATGTTCCATGTGCACGAAAAGCTTATTTCTCTAAAATGTTGTGCACAAATTTGTTTACATCCCTGTAAGTGAGCATTTTTCCTTTGCCAAGATAATCCATCCGCTGGACAGATGTGGCATATCAAGAAGAATGACTACAGCTTTTTCTGATTGCTTAGGCACTATCTTTGAAACTATAGGCTATTTTTGCAAATCTCTACACACTAACCACAAAACCTTACACCAAACCAGCAAAACATTATTTCTTGCAAAAGCAAACAATTCTTGTAAAACTCTTCAAACTCTTACATTTTTTTTTTTTCATCAATACAGCACACACTAACCATCATTTGAATAAGCACACGAAGCACCAACTACGCACTGATAGTATAAATTAAAAACACTTGTCTTTTTCTTTTTCTGTGTGCAAGGCATGGCAGTTTGCAATAAAGTTGAGTCATACATGTAGTAAACACACATACACACAGGTATCCAAATGTGTAAAGTATGGATGTTAATTCCGAACATAACACACTATCAATACAAATAAGGGCCCCTTGTTTTTGCAAGGTTGAAACCTGCCTCGTCCACACATATTAGCTCATGATGCACCGCATCTGCTTCTAGCTTGTTGTTTTTTTCTCTCAAAATGTTCTAACACTCCTCAAACAACAAAAGCGCAGTAGAAGAAAACAAAAACATTTGTTCTTGAAAAAAAAAAGAACAGAAGGAAATGAGGCAACATCTCGCCTTCTTTGTGGGTCTGGCCATGAGACTTCATCCACATCACATGAGATGTTGTCTTGAGCTAGGCAGCGTGGAAAGTATCGCCTGGAGTGCTGTATCCAGGCCTGGTATGACCCCTGATCGACGTCTCCACAAGCCTTCTCCATTGCCTGTAGAAGGGGTATGCGTTGGTGGGGCTGGCTATCATACACCTTCCAACGCCATGCAGAGAAGAATTCAAGAATGGAGAGTATGGGGGGAGATTGAGTGCGATGAAAAGTGGGTGACCTGTGAACCAATTGCGGACCACAGCAGCCCGGTGGAAACTAACATTGTCCCAGATGATAACGTACCTGGGCTGCTCTGGCCCCTGGTCATTAGGGATTAGTCTGTTGTGGAGGGTGTCCAGAAATGTGATAATGTGTGCAGTGTTGTATGGGCCTAGGATTGCATGATGGTGAAGGATGCCATTTTGACTTTTTGTTATGTTACCACCACGTTGTCCCGGGATGTTGATGATGGCACGGTGTCCGATGATATTTCCTTGTTTTTGCAAGGTTGAAACCTGCCTCGTCCACACATATTAGCTCATGATGCACCGCATCTGCTTCTAGCTCCATGACTCTCTGAAAGAGACAAGACAAGACAATGTAGCACAGTAGGAAAAGACAGGGATCAGTCAATATGATGTAGTACCAGACACTTCCAGATCCAGTACCAATGATAGGATAGTATAGTCTACCTGCACATATTCATATCTCTGTTGTTTTACACGGTCTGAGTTTCTTTCGAAAGGGACTGTACAGCCGCTTCATCCTAATTCTATTGCGTTTCAGTAGATGAGACAGTGCAGTGCAACTCACTCTGTTGATGTTTTGGAATAGGGTGTTATCTACCATTATGTGGTCCTGCAGTTCTCTGAGTCTCATCTTGTTATTTGCAATGACCATATTTACAATGTGCGTCTCATGCTCTGGTGTGAACAGTCGACCTCTTCCACCAGATACTGGTTTTCTTGCAATTCTGCAAAAACATTTGAATGGTTTTAGTGATAGATCCTTCTCATTATGAAAGTACAGTACATATTACTGTACCAGTGCTGTACTGTACCGGTTCTCATTTCGAAATATCCGGATGATACCTGCAACAGTATAGCGACTCAGATTTGGTTGAACCCGTTGCCCAGCCTCCCTCTTGTCAAGCACAGTCGCTCTGATTTCATCAGTTATTGTGTTCCTGACTCCCCTTCCTCTTCCTCTTCTCTGTCCTCTCCTTCTCCACCATCCTACTTCACCTCCTCCTCTTACTTCTTCACCTCCTCGTCCTCTTCTTCCTCCTCCTTGTCCTCCTCTAGTTCTCACCCCTCGTACTCTCTGTCCATTGTTGTCCAAACCAAATGTTTACCTGTGGCCTATTTATATTGCTCAAGCTCTGATTTTTAAGTGAACTCATTATCTAAAAGTGTTTTCACGTGTGTCAATGTGGAAAGGCAATTGGCGAAATAATGTAGCAATGTAGAGACCAATGTTTACAGTTTTTCTAGAAGTGTGTTATAAAATTACTGTCACGTCCTGACCATAGAAAGCCTTTATTGTCTATGGTAGAGTAGGTCAGGGCATGACTGGGGGTTTAGTCTAGTTTATATTTTCTATGTGGGGTTCTAGTTTGTTTTTTCTATGTTGGTGTTTTGTTATGATTCCCAATTAGAGGCAGCTGGCTATCGTTGTCTCTAATTGGGGATCATACTTAAGTAGCATTTTTCCACCTGTGTGTTATAGGATATTGTTTTGAGTTACTGCATATAGCACCTCTGTAGTCACGGTTTGTTAGTTTATTGTTTTGTTAAGTTTCACTAATAATAAAGTATGTGGAACTCATATCGCGCTGTGTTTTGGTCCGTCTCAACAAACGAACGTGACAATTACAAACTGATTGTAAAGCAGAGAATGTGCATTCAGTTTGGCACACTTGGTAAATGCATTGGCTACAAGTGTTAATGGTTTCAGAGATAGTGCTTCAAGAATGACTGTTAGTGTTTAAGCATTCAGAAAAAACTGTAAACACTATGATCATTACACAGGTGCATCTTGTGTTGGTGAAAATGTGCAGTTTGTCACACAAACAAATGTGCAGTTTGTCACACAAACAAATGCCACAGATGTCTTAAGTTTTGAGGGAGCGTGCAATTGGCATGCTGACTGCAATAATGTACACCAGAGCTTTTGCCAGAGAATTTAATGTTAATTTCTCTACCAATGTCGTTTTAGAGATTTTGGCAGTACGTCCAACCGGCCTCACAACCACAGACAACGTGTATAGTGTTGTGTGGGCGAGCGGTTTGCTGATGCCAACATTGTGAACAGAGTGTCCCATGGTGGGTTATGGTGTGTGCAGGCATAACCTACGGACAACGAACATAATTACATTTTATCGATAGCAATTTGAATGTACAGAGATACTGTGACGAGATCCTGAGGCCCATTGTCGTGCCATTCATCCTCAGCCATCACCTCATGTTTCAGTATGATAACGCAGGTCGCAAGGATCTGTACACAATTCCTGGAAGCTGGAAATGTCCCAGTTCTTCCATGGCCTGCATACTCACCAGACAGGTCACCCCATTGAGCATGTTTTGGATGCTCTGGATTGACAGCGTGTTCCAGTCCCCGCAAATATCCAGCAACTTCACACAGCCATTGAAGAGGAGTGGGACAGCATTCCACAATCAACAGCCTGATCAACTCTATGCAAAGGAAATGTGTTGCGCTGCATGAGGCAAATGGTGGTCACACCAGATACTGACTGGCCCCAACTTTTTTTTTAAAGATACAGTATCTGTGACCAACAGATGCATATCTGTATTTCCAGTCATGTGAAATCCATAGATTAGGGCCAAATTAATACATTTATTTCAATTGACTGATTTCCTTATATGAAGTGTAACTCAGTCAAATCTTTGAAATAGTTGCGGTAAAAATTTTCTTCAATATATTTGCCTGCAACTCTATCATCTCACATTACGCCTGCCCTTTCTAGCCTCAGGACAGGGCCTTCATCATACGAGGGAGCATTGATTGGGTTCTACACAGCATTAACAGAGTTCAGGGGTGTTTACTCATGCGTGTGTGTTTGTCTGTGTGGTTTTGAGAAAATATTCTTGGTATGTGTGAATGTGGTGTGTTGTGTACACAGGGAGGGGGAAGGGTAGCCTGGTTGCCAGTCTTTGTAGCTAAGATTCCACCCCTCGTACTCGTGTCATATGCCAAAGGCACATGACATGGAGGAAAATTAGTGGAATGTTAGCTAAACAGACTGAGAATCAGAGAGGAGGAATGAGGTGTGTGTGTATGTGTGTGCGTGTGTATGTACGTGCTCTCACAGTCTCACGTCAGAATTAGACGTTCATTCATGTTTTTCAAATGTCATATTTCTAAGTTGTTCAAAACGTCACATTTCAAATTGTTTACGGTTAAGTTTAGGCATTAATTCAACATTTTTAAGGCTAGGGTTAAGTTTAGGCATTAATTCTGAATGGTTAAAGTAAGGGTTAAGATTTGGGATAGGTTTAGAACAAAAATCTCAAAAACAACTTTCTATCGCTGGATTCAAACATGCAACATTCTGCATCAGAGGCAGATTCTTACACCCATCCCCCATCCCCAAGGCCCTAGCAAAACCGAAACCTACTTGAAGGTAACAGCGGTCACTGTTGCCCCTAGTGGCCGGTTTCTACATCATCTCCCGACATCCTCAGACATGGATGGACGTCCAATCCTAACTTGTATCACGGGTGACCAGTCAAAAGTTTGGACACACCTTCTCACTCAAGGGTTTTTCTTTATTTTTTACTATTTTCAACATTGTAGAATAGTAGTGAAGACATCAGAACTATGAAATAACACATATGGATTTTTTATTTTTTTTATTTTTTTATTCCACCTTTATTTAACCAGGTAGGCTAGTTGAGAACAAGTTCTCATTTGCAACTGCGACCTGGCCAAGATAAAGCATAGCAGTGTGAACAGACAACACAGAGTTACACATGGAGTAAACAATAAACAAGTCAATAACATGGTAGAAAAGAAAAAAAAAGAGAATCTATATACAATGTGTGCAAAAGGCATGAGGTAGGCAATAAATCGAATAATTACAATTTAGCAGATTAACACTGGAGTGATAAATCATCAGATGATCATGTGCAAGAAGAGATACTGGTGTGCAAAAGAGCAGAAAAGTAAATAAATAAAAGCAGTATGGGGGGTGAGGTAGGTAAATTGGGTGGGTAGTTTACAGATGGACTATGTACAGCTGCAGCGATCGGTTAGCTGCTCGGATAGCAGATTTTTAAAGTTGTTGAGGGAGATAAAAGTCTCCAACTTCAGAGATTTTTGCAATTCGTTCCAGTCGCAGGCAGCAGAGAACTGGAAGGAAAGGCGTCCAAATGAGGTTTTGGCTTTAGGGATGATCAGTGAGATACACCTGCTGGAGCGCGTGCTGCGGGTGGGTGTAGCCATCGTGACCAGTGAACTGAGATAAGGCGGCACTTTACCTAGCATAGCCTTGTAGATGACCTGGAGCCAGTGGGTCTGACGACGAACATGTAGCGAGGGCCAGCCGACTAGGGCATACAGGTCGCAGTGGTGGGTCGTATAAGGTGCTTTAGTAACAAAACGAATGGCACTGTGATAAACTGCATCCAGTTTGCTGAGTAGAGTATTGGAAGCTATTTTGTAGATGACATCGCCGAAGTCGAGGATCGGTAGGATAGTCAGTTTTACTAGGGTAAGTTTGGCGGCGTGAGTGAAGGAGGCTTTGTTGCGGAATAGAAAGCCGATTCTTGATTTGATTTTGGATTGGAGATGTTTGATATGAGTCTGGAAGGAGAGTTTGCAGTCAAGCCAGACACCTAGGTACTTATAGATGTCCACATATTCTAGGTCGGAACCGTCCAGGGTGGTGATGCTAGTCGGGCGTGCGGGTGCAGGCAGCGAACGGTTGAAAAGCATGCATTTGGTTTTACTAGCGTTTAAGAGCAGTTGGAGGCCACGGAAGGAGTGTTGTATGGCATTGAAGCTCGTTTGGAGGTTAGATAGCACAGTGTCCAAGGAAGGGCCGGAAGTATATAGAATGGTGTCGTCTGCGTAGAGGTGGATCAGGGAATCGCCCGCAGCAAGAGCAACATCATTGATGTATACAGAGAAAAGAGTCGGCCCGAGAATTGAACCCTGTGGTACCCCCATAGAGACTGCCAGAGGACCGGACAACATGCCCTCCGATTTGACACACTGAACTCTGTCTGCAAAGTAGTTGGTGAACCAGGCAAGGCAGTCATTAGAAAAACCGAGGCTACTGAGTCTGCCGATAAGAATATGGTGATTGACAGAGTCGAAAGCCTTGGCCAGGTCGATGAAGACGGCTGCACAGTAATGTCTTTTATCGATGGCGGTTATGATATCGTTTAGTACCTTGAGCGTGGCTGAGGTGCACCCGTGACCGGCTCGGAAACCGGATTGCACAGCGGAGAAGGTACGGTGGGATTCGAGATGGTCAGTGATCTGTTTGTTGACTTGGCTTTCGAAGACCTTAGATAGGCAGGGCAGGATGGATATAGGTCTGTAACAGTTTGGGTCCAGGGTGTCTCCCCCTTTGAAGAGGGGGATGACCGCGGCAGCTTTCCAATCCTTGGGGATCTCAGATGATACGAAGGAGAGGTTGAACAGGCTGGTAATAGGGGGTGCGACAATGGCGGCGGACAGTTTCAGAAATAGGGGGTCCAGATTGTCAAGCCCAGCTGATTTGTATGGGTCCAGGTTTTCCAGCTCTTTCAGAACATCTGCTATCTGGATTTGGGTAAAGGAGAAGCTGGGGAGGCTTGGGCGAGTAGCAGCGGGGGGGGGGGCGGGGCTGTTGGCCAAGGTTGGAGTCGCCAGGAGGAAGGCATGGCCAGCCATTGAGAAATGCTTGTTGAAGTCTTCGATTATCACGGATTTATCGGTGGTGACCGTGTTACCTAGCCTCAGTGCAGTGGGCAGCTGGGAGGAGGTGCTCTTGTTCTCCATGGACTTTACAGTATCCCAGAACTTTTTGGAGTTAGAGCTACAGGATGCAAATTTCTGCTTGAAAAAGCTGGCCTTTGCTTTCCTGACTGACTGCGTGTATTGGTTCCTGACTTCCCTGAACAGTTGCATATCGCGGGGGCTCTTCGATGCTATTGCAGTTCGCCACAGGATGTTTTTGTGCTGGTCGAGGGCAGTCAGGTCTGGAGTGAACCAAGGGCTATATCTGTTCTTGGTTCTGCATTTTTTGAACGGAGCATGCTTGTCTAATATGGTGAGGAAGTAACTTTTAAAGAATGACCAGGCATCCTCAACTGACGGGATGAGGTCAATATCCTTCCAGGGTACCCGGGCCAGGTCGATTAGAAAGGCCTGCTCGCAGAAGTGTTTTAGGGAGCGTTTGACAGTGATGAGGGGTGGTCGTTTGACCGCGGACCCGTGGCGAATACAGGCAATGAGGCAGTGATCGCTGAGATCTTGATTGAAGACAGCAGAGGTGTATTTGGAGGGCAGGTTGGTCAGGATAATGTCTATTAGGGTGCCCATGTTTACGGATTTAGGGTTGTACCTGGTGGGTTCCTTGATGATTTGTGTGAGATTGAGGGCATCAAGCTTGGATTGTAGGACTGCCGGGGTGTTAAGCATATCCCAGTTTAGGTCACCTAACAGAACAAACTCTGAAGCTAGATGGGGAGCGATCAATTCACAGATGGTGTCCAGGGCACAGCTGGGAGCTGAGGGGGGTCGGTAGCAGGCGGCAACAGTGAGAGACTTATTTCTGGAGAGATTAATTTTTAAAATTAGAAGTTCGAACTCTTTGGGCATAGACCTGGAAAGTATGACAGAACTTTGCAGGCTATCTCTGCAGTAGATTGCAACTCCTCCCCCTTTGGCAGTTCTATCTTGACGGAAAGTGTTATAGTTGGGTATAGAAATCCCAGAATTTTTGGTGGCCTTCCTAAGCCAGGATTCGGACACGGCAAGGACATCAGGGTTGGCAGAGTGTGCTAAAGCGGTGAGTAAGGCAAACTTAGGGAGGAGGCTTCTGATGTTGACATGCATGAGGCCAAGGCTTTTTTGATCACAGAAGTCAACAAATGAGGGTGACTGGGGACATGCAGGGCCTGGGTTTACCTCCACATCACCCGAGGAACAGAGGAGTAGTAGGATGAGGGTGCGGCTAAAGGCTATCAGAACTGGTCGCCTAGAGCGTTGGGGACAAAGAATAAAAGGAGCAGATTTATGGGCGTGGTAGAATAGATTCTGGGCATAATGTGCAGACAGGGGTATGGTGGGGCGCGGGTACAGCGGAGGCAAGCCCAGGCACTGGGTGATGATAAGAGAGGTTGTATCTCTGGACATGCTGGTCTCAATGGGTGAGGTCACCGCATGTGTGGGGGGTGGGACAAAGGATGTATCAGAGGTACGGAGAGTGGAACTACGGGGTCCATTGCAAACCAAAACAATGATAATGATAACTAGCCTGAACAACAGTATGCAAGGCATATTGATATTTGAGAGAGACATACAGTAAGGCATAAAGTGATTGCAGGTCTTGATTGGGAGAGCTAGCTAAAACAACAGGTAAGATAACAGCAGCAATAACAGGGTGCTAGTCTAACACAGCAACAACAGGTAAAAATGGCGACGACTAGGCAGAGAGGGTCGGATTAACTACACACAGATCCTGAGTTAAAGCACAGAGCCGACAGATAAAACACAAATAAACAGAATGGAGTACCGTGAATTAATGGACAGTCAAGCATGCATCAGCTATGTAGCCAAGTGATCATAGTGTCCAGGGGGCAGCCGTAGATGGAGCAGGGAGGCCTCCACTAAGCTAGCACGCGGCGTTTAAAGTTAGTAGCCCGGGGGGAGGTCTGCTCAGACGGAGGGGGTCTGCTCAGACGTGGTCGTGTCGACAGAGAATCCAAGCCGGATGGCGGTGGCGAAAGAGAGGTTGTGAATTGTAGAATTGTGTTTGCTAACTGGTGCTAGCTTCGTGGCAGTGGCGCTAGCTGCGCTAGCTGCAAGCTAGCTGTGAGGATCAGAAGTAGTGGCTCAGGGATTACGGCAGGAATCCGGCGTTGTTGTCGAGAGACAGTCCGATGCTGGTAAATTGGTGAGTAATATCCAGGCTAATAACAGGGCTGGTGTCTGTGCAGAAGGTAAAAGCTACTAGCAGCGGCAAAAAAAAATGGCTAAATTAGCTTGTAGCTGATTTAGACCAGTTGTGATGGATTGGCAGGGCTCTGTGTCGGCAAAAAAAAGTCCAGTCCAATTGGCAAAAAGAGGTATTGTAGCCCAAGAATTCGCTGGTAGACCTCTTCGGCTAGCCGGCAGATGGGCCTAGCTCGAGGCTAGCTCAAGGCTAACTGGTGCTTGCTTCGGGACAGAGGCGTTAGCCAGCAGTAGCTACTCGGTTGCAGTTAGCTAGCTGCGATGATCCGGTGTAATTGTCCAGAGCTTGCGTCAGGAATCCGGTGATGTGGTGGAGAAAATCAGTCTGATATGCTCTGGGTTGATATCGCGCAATAAACTGGTTGATATCAGCTGTTAAGCTGGCTGGTGTCCGAGCTGAAGGTGAAGACCGCTAGCCGTGGCTAACAGTTACTACTAGCTAGTAGCTAGTTAGCTGGCTAGCTGCTGATGGAGTTTCCAGTTATAACGTATAAAAATAGCAGATCCGTATCACATTGGGTGAGGCGGGTTGCGGGAAAGTATATTTAGATCATAGGTGGAAAGTGAGATTAAAAATATATACGAAAAAAAAGACGAAACCGGCTATTTACATGGGACAGAGACAAACACACGTCCGACTGCTACGCCATCTTGGATTAATTGTATCATGTAGTAACCAAAAAAAGTGTTAAACAAATAAAAAATATATTTAATATTTGAGATTCTTCAAAGTAGCTACCTTTTGCCTTGATGACAGCTTTGCGCACTCTTGGCATTCTCTCAACCAGCTTTATGAGGTAGTCACCTGGAATCCATTGCAATTAACAGGTGTGCCCTGTTAAAAGTTAATTTGTGGAATTTCTTTCCTTCTTAATGCGTTTGAGCCAATCAGTTGTGTTTTGACAAGATAGGGGTGGTATACAGAAGATATCCCTATTTGGTAAATTACCATGTCCATATCATGGCAAGAACAGCTCAAATAAGCAAAGAGAAATGACAATCCATCATTACTTTAAGACATGAAGGTCAGTCAATGTGGAAAATTTCAAGAACTTTTAATGTTTCTTCAAGTGCAGTCGCTAAAAACCATCAAGCGCTATGATGAAACTGGCTCTCATGAGGACTGCCACAGGAGTGGAAGACCCAGAGTTACCTCTACTGCAGAGAATAAGGTCATTAGAGTTAACTGCACCTCAGATTGCAGCCCAAATAAATGCTTCACAGAGTTCAAGTAACATACACATCTCAAAATCAACTGTTCAGAGGAGACTGAAACAGACCTTCATGGTTGAATTTCTGCAAAGAAACCACTACTAAAGGATAACAGTAAGGAGAAGAGACTTCTCCAAAACACACCTCCAGGCTGTGTCAGGGCTATTTGACCAAGAAGGAGAGTGATGGAGTTCTGCATCAGATGACTTGGCCTCCGCAATCACCCAACCTCAACACAATTGAGATGGTTTGGGATGAGTTTGACCACAGAGTGGAGGAAAGCAGCCAACAAGTGCTCAGCATATGTGGGAACTCCTTCAAAACTATTGAAAAAGCATTCCTCATGAAGCTGGTTGAGAGAATGCCAAGAGTGTGCAAAGCTGTCATTAAGGCAAAGGGTGGCTACTTTGAAGAATCTCAAATATAAAATATATTTAGATTTGTTTAACACTTTTTTGCTTACTATATGATTCCATATGTGCTATTTCATAGTTTTGATGTCTTCACTACTATTCTACAATGTAGAAAATTGTAAAAATAAAGAAAAACCCTTGAGTAGGTGTGTCCAAACTTTTGACTGGTACTGTATGAGTGCGCGTGTGTTGTCTGGAGATGTCCTCATGATAGGTTTTATCTCAGACTGTTTGTCAGAGACAAGAGTAGATCGATGAGGCGCTAATCTAGAGTCAATATGAGGTGATTGATTACTTATCATTCGATTGATTACTTCCTATTCCCAGACGCGGCCAAGAGAGAGCCATATCTAGTCACTTCTAGTGTGCTACTAGTGTGTCACCCTCAGCTGGTTTTCAGGGGAGAAGCAGAGAAGAGATGAAAGTTGAAAACCCGAATCTTCCGGTTTCTTCCAATCCGCTGAGGCACTTCTTTTACACCTGCTATGTTAGGTTACTAGTGTGTTAGCTATGCTCAGTACACACACATGAACACGCATACAAACACGCACACATATGCAAACACACACTGAAATGAAAGAGCACATTGGTTTTACTGTTATTGAACCATGAAGCTGAGAGAGGGAGGAGGTCAGGAATAATTGATCTAAGTTAGACAACCCTTACAGAAAAATTTTCATATCAGGTCCTGTGCTCTGGTTACCTGTTGTGTGTTTGTGTGTGTGTGTGTTTGTGTCATGAAGCTAACATGATTAGAGTTCATTGCAGAAGGAACCAAGGTCAAATATTACACTCTGACAGCCTGTGTTTTGCACAAATACTATTATCGTGTGTGTGTGTGTGTCTGTATGTGTGTGTATGTGTGTGTACGCGCCTGTGCATGCGGGTCTGTTTTTGAGGAGGATTGAGAGAAAATTAGAGAAAGTTGGAGTGATTAGCATTATAATGTCATCTCTGATTCCCATGTTTTTGCATATTCTCCATCTTTGAAATGTTAATTACACCTAAAATCAAATCAAATTGTATTAGTCACCTGCGCCGAATACAACAGGTGTAGGTAGACCTTACAGTGAAATGCTTACTTACAAGCCCCTAACCAACAATGCAGTTTAAAAAATATGAATAAGAATAAGAAATAAAAGAACAAGTAATTAAAGAGCAGCAGTAAAATAACAATAGCGGGACTATATACAGGGGATAACAGTACAGACCTAGACTTACTTGTACTTACCGGTACTTGAACATAGACTTGGTGCTCCGGTACCGCTTGCCGTGCAGTAGCAAAGACAACAGTCTATGACCACGGTGGCTGGAGTCTTTGACAATTTTCAGGGCATTTCTCTGACATCGCCTGGTATAGAGGTCCTGGATGGCAGGAAGCTTGGTCCCAATGATGTACTGGGCCGTACGCACTACGGTATGGCAACTGCTTGG
This sequence comes from Salvelinus alpinus, assembly GCF_045679555.1. NCBI lineage: Eukaryota > Metazoa > Chordata > Actinopteri > Salmoniformes > Salmonidae > Salvelinus > Salvelinus alpinus. The sequence goes on along the minus strand of NC_092090.1, from coordinate 70,946,896 downwards.
CCTCCGACCGCAAGGCGTGCACTACGAAGGCGTGCACTACGCCTTGCGGTCGGAGGCCAAGCAGTTGCCCTACCAGGCAGTGATGCAACCAGTCAGGATGCTCTCGATGGTGTAGCTGTAGAACCTTTTGAGGATATGAGGACCCATGCCAAATCTTTTCAGTCTACTGACGGGGAATAGGTTTTGTCGTGCCCTCTTCATGACTGTCTTGCTGTGCTTGGACCATGTTAGTTTGTTGGTGATGTAGACACCAAGGAACTTGAAGCTCGGTCCTCCTTTTCCTGTAGTCCACAATCATCTCCTTTGTCTTGATCACGTTGAGGGAGAGGTTGTTGTCCTGGCACCACACGGGCAGGTCTCTGACCTCCTCCCTATAGGCTGTCTCGTTGTTGTCGGTGATCAGGCTGTTGTGTCGTCGGCAAACTTAATAATGGTGTTGGAGTCATACCTGGCCGTGCAGTCATGAGTGAACAGGGGGTACAGGAGGCGACTGAGCACGCACCCCTGAGGGACCCCTGTGTTGAGGATCAGTGTGGCGGATGTGTTGTTACCTACCCTTACCACCTGGGGGCGGCCCGTCAGGAAGTCCAGGATCCAGTTGCAGAGGGAGGTGTTTAGTCCCATGGTCCTTAGCTTATTGATGAGCTTTGAGGGCACTATGGTGTTGAATGCTGAACTGTAGTCAATGAATAGCATTCTCACATGGTGTTCCTTTTGTACAGGTGGGAAAGGGCAGTGTGGAGTGTAATAGAGATTGCATCATCTGTGGATCTGTTAGAGCGGAATGCAAATTGGAGTGGGTATAGGATTTCTGGGATAATGGTGTTGATATGAGCCATGACCAGCCTTTCAAAGCACTTCATGGCGACAGACGTGAGTGCTACGGGTCGGTAGTCATTTAGGAGGTTACCTTAGAGTTCTTGGGCACAGGGGCTATGATGGTCTGCTTGAAACATGTTGGTATTACAGACTCGGACAGGGAGAGGTTGAAAATGTCAGTGAAGACACTTGCCAGTTGGTCAGCTCATGCTCGCAGTACACGTCCTGGCAATCCGTCTGGCCCTGCGGCCTTGTGAATGTTGACCTGTTTAAAGTTCTTACTCACATCGGCTGCGGAGAGCATGATCACACAGTTGTCCAGAACAGCTGGTGCTCTCATGCATGCTTCAGTGTTACAGTTGAAGTCAGAAGTTTACATACACCTTAGCCAAATACATTGAAACTCAAATTCCTGACATTTAATCCTGGTAAAAATTCCCTGTATTAGGTCAGTTAGGATCACCACTTTATTTTATGAATGTGAAATGTCAGAATAATAGTAGAGAGAATTATTTATTTCAGCTTTTATTTCTTTCATCACATTCCCAGTGGGTCAGAAGTTTACAAACACTCAATTAGTATTTGGTAGCATTGCCTTTAAATTGTTTAACTTGGGTCAAACGTTTCGAGTAGCCTTCCACAAGCTTCCCACAATAAGTTGGGTGAATTTTGGCCCTCCTGACAGAGCTGATGTAACTGAGTTAGGTTGGTAGGCCTCCTCGATCACACATGCTTTTTCAGTTCTGCCCACACATTTTCTATAGGATTGAGGTCAGGGCTTTGTGATGGCCACTCCAATACCTTAACTTTGTTGTCCTTAAGCCATTTTGCCACAACTTTGGAAGTATGCTTGGGGTCATTGTCCGTTTGGAAGACCCATTTGCAACCAAGCTTTAACTTCCTGACTGATGTCTTGAGATGTTGCTTCAATATATCCACATACTTTCCCTTCCTCATGATGCCATCTATTTTGTGAAGTGCACCAGTCCCTCCTGCAGCAAAGAATCCCCACAACATGATGCTGCCACCCCCGTGCTTCACGGTTGGGATGGTGTTCTTCGGCTTGCAAGCCTCCCCCTTTTTCCTCCAAACAGCAGTTGGAAACCGTATTCTGGCTTTTTTATAGCGGTTTTGGAGCAGTGGCTTCTACCTTGCTGAGAAGCCTTTCAGGTTATGTCGATATAGGACTCGTTTTATTGTGGATATAGATACTTTTGTACTTGTTTCCTCCAGCATCTTCACAAGGTTCTTTGCTGTTGTTCTGGGATTGATTTGCACTTTTCGGACCAATATACATTCATCTCTAGGAGACAGAACACATCTCCTTCCTGAGCAGTATGAAGGCTGCGTGGTCCCATGGTTTTTATACTTGCGTACTATTGTTTGTACAGATGAACGTGGTACCTTCAGGCGTTTGGAAATTGCTCCCAAGGGTGAACCAGACTTGTGGAGGTCTACAATTCTTTTTCTGAGGTCTTGGCTGATTTCTTTTGATTTTCCCATGATGTCAAAGAGGCACTGAGTTTGAAGGTAGGCCTTGAAATACATCCACAGGTACACCTCTAATTGTCTCAAATTATGTCAATTAGCCTATCAGAAGCTTCTAAAGCCTTGACATCATTTTCTGGAATTTTCCAAGCTGTTTAAAGGCACAGTCAACTTTGTGTATGTAAACTTCTGATTGTCATATAGTGAATTATAAGTGAAATAATCTGTCTGTAAACAATTTTTGGAAAATTACTTGTGTCATGCACAAAGTAGATGTCCTAACCGACTTGCCAAAACTATAGTTTGTTAACAAGACATTTGTGGAGTGGTTGAAAAACAAGTTTTAATGACTCCAATCTAAGTGTATGTAAACTTCCGACTTCAACCGTATTTGCCTCGAAGGGTGGATAGAAGTAGTTTAGCTCGTCTGGTTGGCTCGTGTCACTGGGCAGCTCTCGGCTGTGCTTCCCTTTGTAGTCTGTAATGGTTTGCAAGCCCTGCCACATCCGACGAGCGTCGGAGCCGGTGTAGTACGATTTGATCTTAGTCCTGTATTGTTGCTTTGCCTGTTTGATGGTTCGTCGGAGGGCATCGCGGGATTTCTTAGAAGCTTCCGGGTTAGAATCCTGCGCCTTGAAAGGGGCAGCTCTAGCCTTTAGCTCAGTGCAGATGTTACCTGTAATCCATGGCTTCTGGTTGGGGTATGTACGTACAGTCACTGTGGGGACGACGCCATCGATGCACTTATTGATGAAGGCAATGACTGATGTGGTGTACTCCTCAATGCCATCGGAAGAATCCCGGAACATATTCCAGTCTGTGCTAGCAAAACAGTCCTGTAGCTTAGCATCTGCTTCATCCGACCACTATGTTATTGACTGAGTCTCTGGTGCTTCCTGCTTTCATTTTTGCTTGTAAGCAGGAATCAGGAGGATAGAATTATGGTCAGATTTGCCAAATGGAGGACGAAGCAGAGCTTTGTACTTATCTCTGTGTGTGGAGTAAAGATGGTCTCGAGTTTTTTTCCCTCTGGTTGCACATTTTACATGCTGCTCGAAACTTGGTAAAACTGCTAAAAGTTTCCTTGCATTAAAGTCCCCGGCCACTAGGAGCGCCGCCTCTGGATGAGCGTTTTCCTGTTTGCTTATGGCGGAATACAGCTCATTGAGTGTGGTCTTAGTGCCAGCGTCGGTCTGTGGTGGTATGTAGACAGCTACGAAAAATACAGATGAAAACTCTCTAGGTAGATAGTGTGGTCTACAGCTTCTCATGAGATACTCTACCTCAGGCGAGCAAAACCTCAAGACTTCCTTAGATATCATGCACCAGCTGTTGTTTACAAAAATACATAGACCGCCGCCCCTTGTCTTACCAGACGGCGCTGTTCTATCCCGCCGATACAGCGTTTAACCAGCCAGCTGTATGTTGACAATGTCGTCTTTGAGCCACGACTCCGTGAAGCATAAGATATCACTGTTTTTAATGTCCCGTTGGTAGTTTAATCTTCCTCATAGGACCTCAATTTTATTTTCCAATGATTGCTTGTTAGTTAGTAGAACGGAAGGCAGTGGGGGTTTATTCGATCGCCTACGAATTCTCAGAAGGAAACCCGACCTCCGTCCTCTTTTTCTACGTCTTCTCTTCACGCAAATGACAGGGATGTGGGCCTGTTCCCGGTGAAGCAGTATGTCCTTCACGTCGGGCTCGTCGGTGTCATTAAAAACAAAAAAAAAGCTTCTGCCAGTTTGTGCTGAGTAATCGCTGTTCTGATGTCCAGAAGTTATTTTCTGTTATAAGAGACGGTAGCAGCAATATTATGTACAGAGTAAGTAAAAAAATAAATAATTACAAACATTAAAAAAACTAACAAAAAACACATTCGGTTAGGAGCACGTAAAACGTCAGCCATTTTCTCCAGCGCCATGATACATACCTATAGGCTATGTTTTAGTTAGCGTGTGCATGTGTTTGTGTGTGTGCGTTTGTGTGTGTGTGTGCTGTCTTCTGTGGCTATGGCTTCGACTTATTGACATGCAGTAGGTGTTAGTAGCCTCATTTTAAATCCTGTTAATAAGCTTTACTCTTTGTATGCCTGTTGGGCTCAACTGTCCTGGTTTCTGTCTCATAATAACTCTTTCTTTCTTTCCCTCTCTCTTTCTCTCCCTCCCTCTATTTATCGCTCTTCCTCTCTCCCACCCTCTGGCCTCACTTGTTATTTGTATTATAGATATATTCCATTTACTTTGATCTGTTGGGAATATCATGCCAATGTCACACTCACTTTGTGTGTGTGTGTGTGTGTGTGTGTGTGTGTGTGTGTGTGTGTGTGTGTGTGTGTGTGTGTGTGTGTGTGTGTGTGTGTGTGTGTGTGTGTGTGTGTGTGTGTGTGTGTGTGTGTGTGTGTGTGTGTGTGTGTGTGTGTGTGTGCACGTGTGTGTGTGTGTGTGTGTGTGCACGTGTGTGGGTGTGTGAACACAGTGGAGGATCTCTTTATGCCCTAGGTGCTGGCCGCACCCAGTCTGCTCAAGCAGCCAATCAGTTTGCTTGACCTCTGCTACGGCAGAACTGACAGCATCAACCTGCAGTATGTGGTGAGTCCAGCTAACTTAAACCTGCTAACTTAAACCTGTTAACGTAAACATGTTAAGTAAGACCTGTTATCTTCCTGTCTGATTGTCTGTCTCTGTCCTGCAGACTAGTGTGGCGTGTTTCGTTTCGTTTATTAGGATGTTCAAAGTTTCAGATATTTTTTTAGAACCCAACCCTGATCTGTACTGCTCCACAACTTTGTCCCTGACCTGTTTGGAGAGCTCCTTGGTCTTCATGGTGCCGCTAGCTTGGTGGTGCCCCTTGCTTAGTGGTGTTGCAGACTCTTGGGCCTTTCAGAACAGGTGTATATGTACTGAGATCATGTGACACTTAGATTGCACACATGTGGACTTTATTTAACTAATTATGTGACTTCTGAAGGTAGTTGGTTGCACCAGATCTTATTTAGGGGCTTCATAGCAAAGGGGGTGAATACATATGCACGCACCACTTCTTTTAAAAATATTTTAGAATTTTTTGAAACAGGTACTTTTTTAAATTTCACTTCACCAATTTGGACTATTTTGTGTATGTCCATTACATGGAATCCAATTAAAAATCTATTTAAATTACAGATTGTAATGCAACAAAATAGGAAAAACGCCAAGGGGGTGAATACTTTTGCAAGGCACTGTATCTGTTGGAAGTGTATGATAATATATTATACAAGTGGTTAGTCATTTTCAACACAGAAATGTTTCTTAAAAAGACTAGAAGAGAAGTAGTGAATTTTCCTCAACCATGAAAGACTATCATGAAAATTGTTGATGTTAGTTCTGTGTGTGCAGTTAAGGGCAATGCATGCTAATTTGTTTTGAGCCAGCTGCAGCTTTTCTAGGTCTTTCTTTGCTGCACCTGACTAATTACCGCACAGTAATCAAGATGGGACAATTGTTTTTTATTTTATACTGAACAAAAATATTAACACAACATGTAAACTCAGCAAAAAAATAACTGTCCTCACTGTCAACTGCGTTTATTTTCAGCAAATTTAACATGTGTAAATATTTGCTTGAACATAACAAGATTCAACAACTGAGACATAAACTGAACAAGTTCCACAGACATGTGACTAACAGAAATGGAATAATGTGTCCCTGAACAAAGGGGGGTCAAAATCAAAAGTAACAGTCAGTATCTGGTGTGGCCACCAGCTGCATTAAGTACAGCAGTGCATCTCCTCCTCATGGACTGCACCAGATTTGCCAGTTCTTGCTGTGAGATGTTACCCCGCTCTTCCACCAAGGCACCTGCAGGTTCCCGGACATTTCTGGGGGGAATGGCCCTAGCCCTCACCCTCCGATCCAACAGGTCCCAGACGTGCTCAAGGGGATTGAGATCCGGGCTCTTCACTGGCCATGGCAGAACACTGACATTCCTGTCTTGCAGGAAATCACGCACAGAACGAGTAGTATGGCTGGTGGCATTGTCATGCTGGAGGGTCATGTCAGGATAAGCCTGCAGGAAGGGTACCACATGAGAGAGGAGGATGTCTTCCCTGTAACGCACAGCGTTGAGATTGCCTGCAATGACAACAAGCTCAGTCCGATGACGCTGTGACACACCGCCCTAGACCTTGACAGACCCTCCACCTCCAAATCGATCCCGCTCCAGAGTACAAGCCTCGGTGTAACACTCATTCCTTCGACGATAAACACGAATCCGACCATGACCCCTTGTGAGACAAAACCGCGACTCGTCAGTGAAGAGCACTTTTTGCCAGTCCTGTCTCCTCCAGCGACGGTGGGTTTGTGCCCATAGGCGACATTGTTGCCGGTGATGTCTGGTGAGGACCTGCCTTACAACAGGCCTACAAGCCCTCAGTCCAGCCTCTCTCAGCCTATTGCGGACAGTCTGAGCACTGATGGAGGGATTGTGTGTTCCTGGTGTAACTCAGGCAGTTGTTGTTGCCATCCTGTACCTGTCCCGCAGGTGTGATGTTCGGATGCCACTGCGAGGACGATCAGCTGTCCGTCTTGTCTCCCTGTAGCGCTGTCTTAGGTGTCTCACAGTACGGACATTGCAATTTATTGCCCTGGCCACATCTGCAGTCCTCATGCCTCCTTGCAGCATGCCTAAGGCACGTTCACGCAGATGAGCAGGGACCCTGGGCATCTTTCTTTTGGTGTTTTTCTGAGTCAGTAGAAAGTGAGCATTTCTCCTTTGGCACATCAACTGCTGTTTTAAGGGCGGGGGGTGGGGCGGGCTTCACAAACCATGCCAGCCCAGGACCTCTACATCTGAGGGAGGAGTATTTCTGTCTGTAATAAAGCCCTTTTGTGGGAAAAAACTCATTCTGATTGGCTGAGCCTGGCTCCCCAGTGGGTGGGCCTGTGCCCTCCCAGGCCCACCCATGGCTGCGCCCCTGCCCAGTCATGTGTAATCTGTAGATTAGAGCCTAATTAGTTTATTTCAATTGACTGATTTCCTTCTATGAACTGTAACATAGTAAAGTCTTTGAAATTGTTGCATGTTGCGTCTATATTTTTGTTCAGTGTATTTATTTAACCTTAATTTAACTAGGCAAGTCAATTAAGAACAAATTCTAATTTACAATGACGGCCTACCAAGAAGCAAAAGGCCAACCTGCGGGGACAGGGCTGGGATAAAGTGTTTAACTGTAGGACAAAGCACACATCACGACAAGAGAGACACAACAACACTACATAAAGAGAGACCTAAGACAACAACACAGCATGGTAGCAACACAACATGGCAACAACACGGTAGCAAAACAACATGGCAGCAGCACAAACATCGTACAAAACAACAAGTTCAAAGCCTGAACAACTAGTACAGTGGATCTTTGAATCAAAAACGCAGAGCATCTTTCATTTTTTTCCCACCTTTTTTCTCCCCAATTTCGTGGTATCCAATTGGTAGTAGTTACAGTCTTGTCTCATCGCTGCATCTCCCGTACGGACTCGGGAGAGGCGAAGGTCGAGAGCCATGCGTCCTCCAAAACACAACCCAACCAAGCTGTACTGCTTCTTGACGCAATGGCCATCCAACCCGGAAGCCAGCCGCACCAATGTGTCAGAGGAAACACCGTACGACCTGGTGAGCGTGCACTGCGCCCGGCCCGCCACAGGAGTCACTAGTGCGCAATGAGACAAGGACATCCCTGCCGGCCAAACCCTCCCTAACCCGGACGACGCTGGGCCAATTGTGCTGGCTGGACTCGAACCCAGAATCTCTGGTGGCACAGCTAGCACTGCGATGTAGTGCCTTAGACCACTGCGCCACCCGGGAGGCGCAGAGCATCTTTTTATAACAGACATACCTCATCTTCACGACAACTTTGTCAATATGACTTGACCATGATAACGGACCATCAAATGTTACTCCTAGGAGTTCAGCTACTTCAATTTCTTCACAGAGTGTGGTCTCAGCCAGCTGTTTCGACACCTGCAAGGACTCAAGCACACAGTTGCACACATCCTGGGCCCTAGCAACCACCCTGGATACTACCCTAGCAAAGACCCAAGCAATAACCACTGCCACCCGCGTGATGACCGACCGCCTCCTTTCTCTCTCTGTCCTCTCTATGTGTACTGCCTTATCTTAAAACAACCTGGTCTGGTCATTCTTAGGTCATTCCAGTAACCAGTGTACTGATCCTTCTCCATCTCATCATAGATACGAGTGTGTACTCACTCAGAAGGCTGCGTGTCTGTCTGCTCTGGAGTCCTGCTGTACAGACCTAATGCCACTCAGCCTCATAGGACCGTACACACCCCAGGTACACACACACACACACACACACACACACACACACAAACACACACACACACACACACACACACACACACACACACACACACACACACACACACACACACACACACACACACACACACACACACACACACACACACACACACACACACACACACAAATACTTTATTTGAATCCACAAATCATAATTCATACAATAAGTATTCAAACATTTCAGAACAGGGATCTCTGGACACCTAAGGAAACAGATAGCACCTTTTCCACTCAGCAAGGCTGTTCATGACTGTAGACACGGAGTAGTACCTCGCTAGCTGCTTTGCCTTCGTCTTCTGTAGGCCTGCTATCTGAAGGCCAGGTACTGTCAGCTTGTGAACATGGATATGAGTGTGTACTCATCTCCATATATCAGCAAAGCAAGCTTGCACTGCTACCCGAGGCTGTTCAGGCGTGACACGAGGGGCTGGTGTTTAAGCAGCTTGGCAGGCAAGGCCTGCTCCATGTAGGAGTCAAATGAGCAGCCCCTTCCTCTGGCAACAACAGCCCCTCCCTCTGGCAACAACAGCCCCTCCCCCACAACAACAATATCTGGCTTATATGGCATACAAGAAGACACATTATCGTCAACGTCAAACCAGGCTCCTCTGACAAGAGCATGTTTGTATGTGTGCTGTTGGTGAGACCACGTGTCTCAACTCAGTAGCTACCACGTCGACAAGACGGTCATGTCTTACAATGTACAAGTATTTGTATGTACGGCAACCATTAACAACTTGTGCAACAGACTCTATTACATTTAAGTCAGGGTGTAAAAGCACAGAAGGGATCATGGTATGCAGGGCACTAGAGTGCTAGGTTGTATTTTTTTGGTAGAACATGCAGCCTTGCCTTAACAGTAAAGGTGAGACTGTCCTCGCCAATAATGGGGCACACGCACACACACACAACTTCTCTCTTTGGTCTCTCTCTCTGGTCTCTCTCTCTGGTCTCTCTCTCTGGTCTCTCTCGGTTTCCCCCTCTCTTCTTCCTCCGATCTTTCCTTTCTCCCAGGGGGATGCCCCTTCATGCTGTGCCCAGATCTGGTACTAGCCGCGTGGGTGTGTGTGTGTGTGTGTACGTGTCTGTGTGTGTACGTGTACGTGTGTACTTGTCTTGCCTTACTATGTTGTGAGTGATGTTGTGCCATGTGGAGCAGGTGTCCACCCATCTGTGCCAAAACCATAGAGACTAGACTGCTTATGAGCTGAGCCACGGTTTCACAGTCACACTCACTTACACATTAGACATCGGCTGCTGATAAAATGAACACTGAGAAACACACGACTGTGTGACTGTGAGATGAACGTCTATCTAAGGGAACGTTGTAAATATTCCACCCAGTCTGTCTGTTTCCCCTCTCCGCCCACAGCCCAGGGCCAGGGGTTACAAACAGGAAGAGCTTAGAGACAGACAGACAACCTCTTCTCTCTTCCTCTCTCAATAGCAGCTGGGCCCACCTGCTCTCTCTCTCACACCATCTCGCTCTCTCTTATCCCCCTACTCTGCAACTCTCTCAGGGTGTGAAACAGAAACCCAGATGAAGAGCTCATCATTAATCTCCAACACTCTCGTTTCTGTAGAATAAATATCCCTGATCCACTCTGCTGCTTTAATGACCTGACTTCTCTCCAATAAAACCTTTTTACTCTGTTACTACACACTGTCAAACACACACACACACACACACACACACACACACACACACACACACACACACACACACACACACACACACACACACACACACACACACACACACACACACACACACACACACACACACACACACACACACACACACACACACACACACACACACACACACACACACACACACACACACACACACACACACACACACACACACACACACACGTTCGCATGCGCACAAACACACACATGCACAGGCACACACAGATGGGGATATGTTTCAGGTGCGGTGTGTGTACAGAGTTTGAAGTGGAGGATATTCTGTGCCTGCTCCCCTCTATGTAAAGCGGAGCCCAACAGAGAGCTGCACGCGCTGCACAGGCCCTCACACACACACTGTGTATGGCAGGGCTACAGGTACGTACACACACCCACTGTGTATGGCAGGGCTACAGGTACGTACACACACACACTGTGTATGGCAGGGCTACAGGTACGTACACACACCCACTGTGTATGGCAGGGCTACAGGTACGTACACACACACACTGTGTATGGCAGGGCTACAGGTACGTACACACACACACTGTGTATGGCAGGGCTACAGGTACGTACACACACACTGTGTATGGCAGGGCTACAGGTACGTACACACACACACTGTGTATGGCAGGGCTACAGGTACGTACACACACACTGTGTATGGCAGGGCTACAGGTACGTACACACACACACTGTGTATGGCAGGGCTACAGGTACGTACACACACACTGTGTATGGCAGGGCTACAGGTACGTACACACACTGTGTATGGCAGGGCTACAGGTACGTACACACACACACTGTGTATGGCAGGGCTACAGGTACGTACACACACACACACTGTGTATGGCAGGGCTACAGGTACGTACACACACACACTGTGTATGGCAGGGCTACAGGTACGTACACACACACACTGTGTATGGCAGGGCTACAGGTACGTACACACACACACACACAGAGGTACATTTTTGTCTCTGTGTGTGTCAGTTAGAGGTTGTGGAGGTGGAGCTTCAGTTCAAAAGATGGCTGTTTTCTCTGCAGGCCAACCAATCACAACAGCTCCACTACAAAGTAACATCTGTGTGTGTGTGTGTGTGTGTGTGTGTGTGTGTGTGTGTGTGTGTGTGTGTGTGTGTGTGTGTGTGTGTGTGTGTGTGTGTGTGTGTGTGTGTGTGTGTGTGTGTGTGTGTGTGTGTGTGTGTGTGTGTGCATGTGTGTGTATGCCTGTGTCAGAGTACTGTTGCTCAGGTACTGGACATGTCAACCAGAGGCCATATCCCAGCATGACACAAACACACCCAAAGAAACATACATTTTAGTCATTTAGCATACGCTCTTATCCAGAGCGACTTAAAGTTAGTGCATTCATCTTAAGATAACTAGGTGGGAAAACCACATCACAGGCATAGAAAGTATATTTTTCCTCAATAATGTAGCTATTATTAGAGTCAGAGCTAGAAGTGGGAGTCAAGTGCAAGTGCGGGGAGGTCGAGATGAGGAGGATTATTTAAGATACTGTTTGAAGAGGTAGGGTTTCGGAAGATGGGCAGGAACTCAGCTGTCCTAGTTTCAGGGGAAGCTGGTTCCACCATTGGGGTGCCAGGACAGAGAAGAGCTTGGACTGGACTGAGCGGGACCTGCCCTCCCATACGGGTGGGAGGGCCAAGAGACCAGAGGTGGCAGAACGGAGTACTCGGGTTGGGGTGTAGGGTTTAAGCATATCCTAAAGGTAGGGAGGGGCAGTTCCTCTTGCTGTTCTGTAGGTAAGCACTATGGTCTTGTATTGGATGCGAGCTTCGACTGGAAGCCAGTGGAGTGTGCAAAGGAGCGGGGTGACATGAGGGAACTTGGGAAGGTTGAAAACCAGGTGGGCTGCTGCGTTCTGGATAAGTTGAAAGGGTTTGATGGCACAAGCAGGGAGCCCAGCCAACAGCGAGTTGCAGTAGTCCAGACGGGAGAGGACAAGTGCCTGGATTAGCACCTGCACCACTTCCTGTGTGAGGTGGGATCGTACTCTACGGATGTTGTAGAGCATGAACCTGGAGCGGGTCACTGCTTTGATGTTTGCATAGAACAACAGGGTGTTGTCCAGGGTCACGCCAAGGTTCTTTGCACTCTGGGAGGGCGACACTGTGGAGTTGTTAACTGTGAGGTCTTTGAGTAGGCAGGCCTTCCCTGGGAGGAAGAGCAGTTCCGTCTTGTCGAGGTTGAGCTTGAGTTGGTGGGCCGACATCCAGGTTGAGATATCTGCCAGGTACGCAGAGATTTGTGTCGCTACCTGGGTGTCAGAAGAGGGGAAGGAGAAAAGTAGTTGAGTGTCATCCACATAGCAATGATAGGAGAGACCATGTGAGGATATGATGGAGCCGAGTGACTTGGTGTATAGAGAGAAGAGGGGCTAGAACCGAGCCCTGGGGGACACCAGTAGTGAGGGTATGTGGTGCAGACACAGATCCTCTCCACGTCACCTGGTAGGAGCGGCCTGCCAGGTAGGAGGCAATCCAAGAGGGTGCAGAGCCTGAGATGCCCAGCCCTGAGAGGGTGGAGAGGAGGATTTGATGGTTCACAGTGTTGAAGGCAGCAGATAGATCTAGGAGGATGAGAACAGAGGCGAGAGAGTCAGCTTTGGCAGTGCGGAGAGCCTCCGTGACACAGAGAAGAGCAGTCTCAGTTGAGTGACCCGTCTTGAAGCCTGACTGGTGTGGGTCAAGAAGATCATTCTGAAAGAGATAACAAGAAAGTTGATCGGAGACAGCACGCTCAAGTGTTTTGCAAAGAAAAGAAACGGCTACAGGTCTATAGTTTTGACGTCAGATGAGTTTCTTGAGGAGGGGAGCAAATCAGGCTATTTTGACATCAGAGAGATGTCGTCAACCTTTTTTTCAAAGTGGTTGACAAAGTCGTCCGCAGAGATGGAGGGGTTGGAGGATTAAGGAGGGAGGAGAAGGTAGAGTTTCCTAGGGTTAGAAGAAGCTTGAAATTTAGAGTGGTAGAATGTGGCTATAGCAGCAGATACAGAGGAAGAGAAGGTAGAGAGGAGGGAGTGAAAGGATGATAGGTCCTCCGGAAGTTTAGATTTCCTCCATTTTCACTCAGCTGCCTGCAGCCCTATTTTGTAAGCTCGCAATGAGTCACTCAGCCACCGAGCAGAAGGGGAGGGCCCAACCGGTCGGTAGGAAAGGGGACAGTGTGAGTCATAAGATGCGGAAAGGGAGGAGAGTAGGGTCGAAGAAGCAGAATCAGGAGACAGGAGGGAGAAGGATTTAGCAGAATGAGAGAGCGAAGATTGCGACGGCGCATGACCATCTGGTTAGGGCTGAGTGGTTAGGGTCGGAGGAAAGGGAGACAGGAAACAAAGTAGTGATCAGAGACCTGTATGGGGGTTGCATTGAGATTAGTAGGCGAGCAGCCTCTAGTAAAGAGGAGGTCAAGAGTATTGCCTGCCTTGTGAGTTGGAGGGGATTTGGAAAGGGTGAGGTCAAAAGAGTCGAGGAGAAAGAGAGTTGGAAAGAAATTAATCGAAGGCAGACATCGGGAGGTTGAAGTCGCCAAGTACGAAGAGCGGTGAGCCATCATCATGAAATTAGCTTATCATGGTGTCAAGCTCATTGAGGAGCTCTCCAAGGGCACCTGGTTGGTGATAGATGACAACAATGTTAAGCTTACGTAGACAAGTGACAGTGACAGCATGGAATTCAACTGAGGAGATGGACAGGTGAGAGAGGGAGAAAAGAGAATCTCCACTTAGGAGAAATGAGTAGACCTGTGCCACCACCGCAATGACCAGATGCTCTCAGACTATGAGAGAAAACAGTCAGTTGAAGAAAGAGCAGCTGGAGTAGCAGTGTTCTCTGGGGTGATCCATGTCTCCGTCAGGGCCAAAAAGTCAAGGGACTGAAGGGCAGCATAGGCTGAGATGAACTCAGCATTCTTGACCGCAGATTGGCAGTTCCAAACGCTGCCAGGGACCCGGAATTCCACATGGGTTGTGCACGTAGGGTACACTAAATTAGAAGGGTTGCAGCCAAGGGGTGGGGAGCGTCTGTAAAGCCTACAGGGAGAGGTGCAAACAGGTCTAGAAAACACACACATAGTTGACAAAGCTACAAAAGACCAAAATGAGATCATCTGTAAAACAACTAGGTAAGATAGTCAAGTGAGAGAGTGGAGCCCTACCTCTCTTTCCTTCGTCGAACAACTAGGCCACTGGAAAGGCAGGCAGCAGTTCACACACCAAGTAGGCTACTGGAAAGACAGGCAGCAGTTCACACACCAAGCAGGCCACTGGAAAGACAGGCAGCAGTTCACACACCAAGCAGGCCACTGGAAAGACAGTCAGCAGTTCACACACCAAGCAGGCCACTGGAAAGACAGGCAGCAGTTCACACACCAAGCAGGCCACTGGAAAGACAGGCAGCAGTCCACACACCAAGCAGGCCACTGGAAAGACAGGCAGCAGTTCACACACCAAGCAGGCCACTGGAAAGACAGGCAGCAGTTCACACACCAAGCAGGCCACTGGAAAGACAGGCAGCAGTTCACACACCAAGCAGGCCACTGGAAAGACAGGCAGCAGTTCACACACCAAGCAGGCCACTGGAAAGACAGGCAGCAGTTCACACACCAAGTAGACCACTGAGAAGACAGTCAGCAGTTCACACACCAAGCAGGCCACTGGAAAGACAGGCAGCAGTTCACACACCAAGCAGGCCACTGGAAAGACAGGCAGCAGTTCACACACCAAGCAGGACACTGGAAAGACAGGCAGCAGTTCACACACCAAATAGACCACTGAGAAGACAGTCAGCAGTTCACACACCAAGCAGGCCACTGGAAAGACAGGCAGCAGTTCACACACCTAGCAGGCCACTGGAAAGACAGGCAGCAGTTAAAGTAGATGGCCCTAGCTAGCAAAAAGACAGTACTAGACCACAACAGATAAAACCCCCAAAAGTATACTTATCACACCTGGAGATATCAGGAGTCCTCTCGCTATAGATTGAAGCACACTGAGATGGAGCCTGGGAAGCTGGTTATATACGCTCAGAAAAGAGAGGAAACCAATCCCCCTCCGACACAGCCATTGATTACCAAAACAAGTCACAAATTGAATACCAGTGCTTGCCCAGTCTATTAGAAGTGATGCAGTCTCAAAATCCCCTCTGTCAACCTTACCCAATCACAACTTTCCTCAGAGAGCCCTGTCCAATGCCCAATCAGCCCTGTCCAATCAAAATACTCCTGACAGGGTCCAATAAGAGCGCAGGTCTTACTAGTGTGACATCCGACGTCTGTGAGCTCTCTGTCTCCCAGCAGCCAGGGTCACCCAAAGGCCTGCCAATCAGAGGTCAGAGAGGAGCAGTAAGGGCCCGTCCAGACCGCCCTGGCAGAGCTGGGTGGGTTCCAATTCTCTTCCCTTATCCCTGGAGTGTGCACTTGTTCACTACCCCTTATGGAGGTAAAACATTGGACACTTTAGAGAAAGTGTTTAGGGGAGAGAGAAAGGGATCCAAAAGAGAGGGAGGGAGATGAGAGGTAATGAAGGAGAGAGGGTATGGGTCTCTCTAGGTGCTGTGAGGAGAGGTACTTAGAGGCTTTGAGCTGTGGAGTCAGACAGAGTCCACGTCTAGATACATTACCTCACACTGCTCCAGCCACGCATGACAGAGAGACTGTGTGTGTCTGAAGTAACCAGCACCTATCTGTGTTTTTATGAGGTTGACCTCACACACACACTCGCTCTGCGCTCCAGATGTCTGTGCCTCAATGCCTCAGTTCTTATGTTGTAGTGGTGAAGTGGTCCTGTACTGTAGCTCTTAACAAACATGAACTGGTTTGGATTTAGCTGTGTTCTTTCTATTTTTCTAGCTGAGAATGATTTTTGAAATATATTTTTCATATAAATTAATAAAATAGTGTTTGTGTATGAACTGTGGTGTATGTCGGCTATGGAGTGTAGTGTGTGTGTGTAGGCTATGGAGTGTAGTGTGTGTGTGTAGGCTATGGAGTGTAGTGTGTGTGTGTAGGCTATGGAGTGTAGTGTGTGTGTGTAGGCTATGGAGTGTAGTGTGTGTGTGTGTAGGCTATGGAGTGTAGTGTGTGTGTATGTAGGCTATGGAGTGTAGTGTGTGTGTGTAGGCTATGGAGTGTAGTGTGTGTATGTAGGCTATGGAGTGTAGTGTGTGTATGTAGGCTATGGAGTGTAGTGTGTGTATGTATGCTATGGAGTGTAGTGTGTGTATGTCGGCTATGGAGTGTAGTGTGTGTGTGTAGGCTATGGAGTGTAGTGTGTGTATGTAGGCTATGGAGTGTAGTGTGTGTGTGTAGGCTATGGAGTGTAGTGTGTGTGTGTGTAGGCTATGGAGTGTAGTGTGTGTGTATAGGCTATGGAGTGTAGTGTGTGTATGTAGGCTATGGAGTGTAGTGTGTGTGTGTGTGTAGGCTATGGAGTGTAGTGTGTGTGTATAGGCTATGGAGTGTAGTGTGTGTATGTAGGCTATGGAGTGTAGTGTGTGTGTGTGTAGGCTATGGAGTGTAGTGTGTGTGTATAGGCTATGGAGTGTAGTGTGTGTATGTAGGCTATGGAGTGTAGTGTGTGTGTGTGTGTAGGCTATGGAGTGTAGTGTGTGTGTATAGGCTATGGAGTGTAGTGTGTGTATGTAGGCTATGGAGTGTAGTGTGTGTGTGTGTAGGCTATGGAGTGTAGTGTGTGTGTATAGGCTATGGAGTGTAGTGTGTGTATGTAGGCTATGGAGTGTAGTGTGTGTGTGTAGGCTATGGAGTGTAGTGTGTGTGTGTAGGCTATGGAGTGTAGTGTGTGTGTATAGGCTATGGAGTGTAGTGTGTGTATGTAGGCTATGGAGTGTAGTGTGTGTATGTAGGCTATGGAGTGTAGTGTGTGTGTGTAGGCTATGGAGTGTAGTGTGTGTGTATAGGCTATGGAGTGTAGTGTGTGTATGTAGGCTATGGAGTGTAGTGTGTGTGTGTAGGCTATGGAGTGTAGTGTGTGTGTGTAGGCTATGGAGTCTATTGTGTGTGTGTAGGCTATGGAGTGTAGTGTGTGTATGTAGGCTATGGAGTGTAGTGTGTGTGTGTAGGCTATGGAGTGTAGTGTGTGTGTGTAGGCTATGGAGTGTAGTGTGTGTATGTAGACTATGGAGTGTAGTGTGTGTGTGTAGGCTATGGAGTGTAGTGTGTGTGTGTAGGCTATGGAGTGTAGTGTGTGTGTGTAGGCTATGGAGTGTAGTGTGTGTGTGTAGGCTATGGAGTGTAGTGTTAGGTACATAACTGGCTTTGTTCCACATGGTCTGGATGGTCAGGCAAATGACAGCAACCTGCTTTCTACAGCTCAGAGGTAGTTGCGTTAGTATACAGGACCAGGAACACAAAAATAGCATATTTTTTCTATGCTTCCTTTACCCCTTTCCTCCCTTCCTTTCTGCCTATGTCCTTTCCATTATGAGTTGTAGTACCTGCGACCCTGACATTTTCATTTCATTTTCCCAGTCTGGCTCCCCCTCCCCTCCCTCTCCTCTCTACTCCCATCCTCCTCTCCACTACATTCTCTCGCTCTCTTTCTCTCTCTGTCTCTCTCTCTCTATCTCTCTACCTCCCTCTCTCCTGTTTTCTGGGGCAGCTCCTTTCTTCCCCCTGAAAGCCTCAGAGTGAAAACAACAGAAATAAACCAAGATGAAGAAAGAGAAATATATAACAAAAAAACATGTGAAGTCACTCTTTCAGAATGCGCCTCTTTCCTCATTCTTTATCTTGCTCTTCTCTCTTTCATCATATTAAAAAGAGCCTTTATTATCTGCTCTCTCATGAATTACACATGAGCAGCACCTCTCTCTCTCTCTCTCTCTCTCTCTCTCTCTCTCTTCCCCCTCCTTCACTCCCCCCATCCCCTCTCTCTCTGCCTCCATCTCTCTCTCTCTGCTCTCCCAGATGGTGTAGTTCAGGTCATATCCTGTGTGTTTGGAGGGTAACTGGGTTACTGTCTGTTCTGTTGTTCTCACTCATCTGTCTATGAAGAGAAAACAGGAACAGCACATTCATGTAATAACATTTAGACACACACCCTTTCAAAGCGGATTGAGAACCTATCAACATTTCCAATAGAGGCAAGGGATGCAGTTTTGCCATTGTATCTCTATCTATGTGGTACTCAACTATTTGAGAAGGTCCGGTCACACAAATTTCCTAGGTGGCAAAGGTTCGGATGTATATTGCCATTTATCTACGTTGTAACAAGCCCCCACCTCACAACCAATGCTACCCCAAACTGTTCAAACTGTTCACATTCCTCTTGTTGATGGAGAAAACATTTAGCCGTTTAAAGCTAATTTCCTACAATTCTACACATTTTGCCATGGGGCGGAGCGAACATTTTGCACTTTTAATGCTAACTTCCTGCAATTTTACACATTTTGTCATGTCTTATGTGTGTTCATATGGTACATGAGTGACTCAACGTCAATACGGGCCCCATGGGGGTTGAACATCCTGTGCACGTAAAGTGTTTAGAGTGGCCCAGAGGTGCATTCATATGGAGATATCTGCTTTAACATATCCACTTTAACCAGCGGGCCCCTTCTCTCTCTCTCTCTCTCTCTCTCTCTCTCTCTCTCTCTCTCTCTCTCTCTCTCTCTCTCTCTCTCTCTCTCTCTCTCTCTCTCTCTCTCTCTCTCTCTCTCTCTCTCTCTCTCTCTCTCTCTCTCTCTCTATCTCTCTCTCTCTCTCTCTCTCTCTCTCTCTCTCTCTCTCTCTCTCTCTCTCTCTCTCTCTCTCTCTCTCTCTCTCTCTCTCTCTCTCTCTCCCTTTTTCTTGCCTGCTCCAGTCTTCACAAATCTGCCTCTCCCTTCTCCTGAGATGTTCTCTGTCACAACACCCATCTGTGAGGATTGTATGTTTCTGTTGTCCAAGCAGATATGGGAGGAATAGATGAAGGTGATGAAGATAGTGACTGGAGCTCATTGTCTGGCTGCCAGTGGAGGTGTGCGTGACTCTTATCATATGTCAGAGTGCGACTGTGTGAGTGTCAATAATGATATGCATGCTCTGGGCTCTGGTTTGATCTGCACTGTCTGAGGTGTCCTCTGCTCACCTTTGTCTGAAGGGGAAGAGAGAAGAGAGTGGGGAGGGAGGGAGGCAGATAGAGAGGATGGTAAAGAGGAAGGCAGGCAGGAGGGGAGGAAGAGGAGAGGGGAAGGGGGGGACTGCTCTTTTCTCTGACAGTGGCAGAGCAGGAGACAGCTCTGATCATGCTATTGTTAGATGTGTGTGAGTGTGTGCACACACATTGTTAGAAACATCTCACATTGTTAAAAATGAAGTGATCCCTGTGCCTAATGCAGGTGCTGTCTGATCTGCCATACACAAACACACACATAAGTCTGTTCTAGTTAGCGCGCAATATAATCAAATCCGCAGTGCAGTATTCTCACAGAGAGCTAGTAGTTATGTTTCTTTGGGTGTGTTTGTGTCATGGTGGGATATGGCCTCTGGTTGACATGTCCAGTACCTGAGCAACAGTACTCTGACACAGGCATACACACATATACACGCACACGCACACACACACACACGCACGCACGCACGCACGCACGCACGCACGCACGCACGCACGCACGCACGCACGCACGCACACACACACACACAGACTCAGCAATTGATCTTCCCTCTCTTACCCTGAGCAATTACCTCCCTAGTTATTCAGAATCCATCATCAGCTCCCTACCGACCATTAGCCAAGAAATGAGAGGGGTGGAGTGTGTGTGTGCGCGTGCGCGTGCGTGTGCGCGTGCGTGTGTGTGTATTAACGCACACAAACACATTCAGTCTCATCTTCACGTCACTGTATGTAGCAGGCAGATCTCTCAAGATTGACTTCAAAATTGGACGTCTGTCCATGTCCTGAGGATGTCGGGAAATGCCTTCAAAACCGGCCACTAGGGGAAACAGTGAGTGCTATTACCGTCAAGTATACTTGGGTTAAGTAGGCGGGTAATCCCATGACTCTGGATCCGAAGGTCATGTTCAATCCCACTGGTAGACACACATTTTTTTAAATTCCAAACGCCCACGCCAGTAGAAATCCACTTTTTTTGAGCTGAAAGACGATGGCCACAGCATACCCATTATGCTGCACAACAACTTATGTCAATAGGCCATCGTTTTAGTCAAAGCATGATATATTTGGGCTTGAAGTGACAAATCTGAACTGTCCACTTTGTGCAAATCCGTGTGAATGTAGTGTCTTTTCCTGTGATATACATAATATTTTCAGCCTACGTTTCATTTCAGGGCTGGGTTTTATTTGAATGTTACCACCCACCAGCATGGCATTGTTTATTAATCAGAAACAGCTGCAAAGTTATTCTGCTTTGCAACTGAGATGAGACAAACAGAGTTGTGTCCACTTGGCCGCCTGAGACATGGAGCAAATTAAATTAGGGGGTGCAAACTTGTGTTTTTGTACCTCCCCCCTTTTTCCACTGAAAATTATCAAAATTCATTGGATCGTTTGAAAATGTTCATTTATTTTTTAGCTAATCTGTATACCATTTTAGAAATGCTATAATTGCGTGATATGATAGCATTTTGCAAACCTGCTCCCCCCGTCACCCCAAGATAAACAGTTAACCAGTAAAGTTTTGCTTGACGACACGCTCCACTGCTTTGATTGGTGTAACGTTAGCTAGAAACTAGAAGATAATATCCAGATAATGAAAAGACACCCACGAAAGAAAATTGAAGGAACTTATAGTAACATGTAATTTACAGCATGCATGATCATGAGCAAAGTCATTGGAGCCTATCATTTCGCTTCCCCTGTGAGAACGATGAGCACGGGCTGACCTGGCTTTGCTCTACCGCAACCGAAGCCTGCCAGCAGCCTGCCAGCAGCCTGCCAGCAGCCTACTTACCAAAGGTTGGTGTCCATTACAATGTAGTAAAATGCATATCCACTATCTTTCAATAGTTATCCATGTAACCGGAGCTTCATCTTATTCTTTCTGACTATTTGTATGGCGGATTCTCGGTCGCAGTTTTTGGAAAATGCCCAAACTTTGGAGACAACAATAGATGGTGAAGTCAAAGATAGGCTAGGGGTTTCCATCTGTGGCAAAGTTTTCCCTAAATCAATGCTTATGACAAATCCAGCTCCAGAACCAGCCATAGAGCCAGCTGGCTAATCTTATGAATACG
The DNA here is from genome assembly GCF_045679555.1 of Salvelinus alpinus. Taxonomy (NCBI): domain Eukaryota; kingdom Metazoa; phylum Chordata; class Actinopteri; order Salmoniformes; family Salmonidae; genus Salvelinus; species Salvelinus alpinus. Next base: position 70,925,323 of record NC_092090.1, on the reverse strand, counting down.
GTGTAGTTAAATAAACCACACAACAGATAACATTAGCTAGCTAGATAAGGATAGCAAGATAGCTAGCTAGTTAGCTAGATAAGGATAGCAAGATAGCTAGCTAGTTAGCTAGATAAGGATAGCAAGATAGCTACCTAGTTAGCTAGATAAGGTTAGCATGCTAGCTAACTACACTGACAGCTACCAGTGCCCTATTTGTTGAGTGGAAATTTCCAAGTGGAAATTCCCACACCCAATTTGTGAATATGAATAAGTAGCCTTCGCCATTCTTCGACGTTGGAACCTAAACATGAATTTCCTCTCTAGGACAGGAAATTATGCCGAAATAGTGGCGGCAACTTACTCTGGGGGGGGGGGGGGGTCCTTTAACCCTTAGCTAAACCATTTGAAATGAATGCCTAAACTTAATGTATTAACCCTATCAAAAACCTTAAGCCTTAATGAGCAACTTCAAAATGTGATGTTTGGAGAAACAGAACGATGCTGAATAGGAGTCGATCCCACGGTGTTAAAAACACTTTGAAATGTGATGTTTTGAAAACATGGATAAACGTCAGAATCTTATTGGTAAAACTGTGAGATCTTGTTGACATGAAGAGCCGGCTGAGAAAGCAAGTTTCTTTCGTGTCTCTCTCTCTTTAAATATGACAGGCTGACAGAGTGGCCAAGCAGCAGGGTGTGTGTGTGTGTGTTTGTGTTTGTGTTTGTGTGAGACATATTCTACCTCACACACCCTTCTGCGTGGCCACTGTCAGCCTTTCATATTTAAAGAGCCATTAAAGGTGCTCCCAAGACCCTGGCTCACATTAATGATGTCACTGTGCACAGCGGCTCATATTAATGATGTAACAGCAGCCAAGAATGTATGTCTGAGTGTTTGTGTGTGTGTGTGTGTGTGTGTGTGTGTGTGTGTGTGTGTGTGTGTGTGTGTGTGTGTGTGTGTGTGTGTGTGTGTGTGTGTGTGTGTGCATGCGGAGGGGGGCAGTGCCTCATCTGTAACACGGCACGACCTTGATGCACAGCCCTGTGTGGATGGATGGGGGGATGGGGGAAGATGGAGAGAGTGAGGGAAGAGACGAGGAGGGAGGAAGAGAGGCGTAGGGTCTCTCTGTAATCTTTGTCTCCAGTGTTTTTCCTCTCATAGGCTTCCCTGTACCATGAGTTCTCACAGTGCAGTATAAACAGACAGGATTAGACCCCATAACAACATGGAACATGGCTCCAACCAGGATTACAGCTTGGGGAGGGGTGGGGTGTGGGGGGAGATAGAGTGGAGCAGGGAGAGACAAGGGGTCTCCCCGCCCCAGAACTCTGTTCACTGCTGCACCTTGCACCGATATTGGTATAAATCAGATCAAATCAGATCCAAATCTATATTTGTGTCAAAAGTAGTGAGTGGATGGGGTGAGGTAGGGAGCTATCATTCCATTTAGATGTTTAATGTTGTCAAAAACGGCACTGCTCTGTCGAGCAGGAGAGGAGAGGAGGAGAAGTGAGAGAGGGGAGAGAGAGAGAGAGGGAGGAAAAGAGAGGGGAGAGGTCAGGTTACCATGTGGCTGGAGAGGAAGGCTGTGTGTGTGTGTGTGTGTGTGTGTGTGTGTGTGTGTGTGTGTGTGTGTGTGTGTGTGTGTGTGTGTGTGTGTGTGTGTGTGTGTGTGTGTGTGTGTGTGTGTGTGTGTGTGTGTGTGTGTGTGTGTGTGTGTGTGTGTGTGTGTGTGTGTTGCATTGCTGACTCCAGTGTTCTACTCCTCCCCAAGGTTGCAGTGTGTTTATAAGTGTGAGCTAAAAGGATTTAGAATGATTTTATACCCTGACGTATGAGGACATGGTTAGAGAGGGGCTTTATGTGAATGGTTAAATAGCTGGACATATTATCTCTCTCTCTCTCTCTCTCTCTCTCTCTCTCTCTCTCTCTCTCTCCATGACTGTAGGGAAACTCTGTGAGTGTGATGTTGTATCCACAGGCAGCGTTTTTGTGTTTGTCTGTGTCTTTTTAATGAGGCTCCTCCCATCCAGATGAGTCTCTCTGTCACTGGGATTCAAACCCTTGACTGGTATTTACATCTGTAGTAGGCCAGGAGGAGCGTGTGTGTCTGTGTGTCTGTGTGTGTGTTTGTGTTTGTGTGTGTGTGGGTGAGTATTTTGTGAAGTCTGAGACTACTGACGTTTCCGACCCCCTCTTTGTCTTGAGACAAAGCAGTGCTTGTGGCAATATTCCTCTAAGTCACGCATGCACATGTGCACGCACGCACGCACACACACAGACACACACGTATACGAATACACACAGTCGTGCTGAGTGTGTGAATGAGGGCCTCTTAGATGCTGAGGGGACAGCTGTTTCCGTACTGTGCCCATGCTATGTGTGTGTGTGTCCATGTTGTGTGTGTCCATGCTGCATGTGTGTCCGTGCTGTGTGGTGTGGGGTGACAGCTGTGTACATGCTGAGGGTCCTTCATTGTGATGAAAATGTTGGGCATGCATGTCTGAAACTGCTATTCACACATAACCCCCTCATCAGAACACCCTTCACAGATAAATGGTAAGGGGTGTGTGTCTGTGTGCGTGCGTGTGTGTGAGTGTGAGCGTGCGTGCATGCTTGACGGGGAGTGTTAATACATTTGAACACTCAAGGGATATAATCTACATAAGTGACGGCTTCACAGAGCAGACACATTTTAAGGCAATTATCTCAACTGGCCTGTTTTAGTTAACACTCATCGGACTCCATTGTCCTCATGTAAATGCTGTGTGGAAAATGCACAGATCTTTGTAATGTTAAACGTAACCTTAAACACTTCCAAATTTGACGTTCGCAAAAACGTTGAAATGTTATGTCTGAGAAACATGGAGGAACGTAAACATCTGCATCTGATTCCTAAGGCTGCAACTTCGAATCCAGTGATAGAACGTTTCTGGTATTAAAAGCCTTTGTTTTAATCCCAAACCTTAAAGTGGAACTGATAGTATTTTAGCAACATGAAATCTTATTAAAATATGTTCATATACTGTACACCCCCAGAAAGAATATTACACACCAAAAAAAAGATTCTTAGAATGTTTTGGAATTACGTATACTAAGGCATTTGTGAAAAATGTATACCAATATAGAGTGGGAAAGCGGCCTGGCGTTTGGACAAATAATAGACACTTCAATAAATGAAACGTAATAAAAACATATATATACAGTGGGGAGAACAAGTATTTGATACACTGCCGATTTTGCAGGTTTTCCTACTTACAAAGCATGTAGAGGTCTGTCATTTTTATCATAGGTACACTTCAACTGTGAGAGACGGAATCTAAAACAAAAATCCAGAAAATCACATTGTATGATTTTTAAGTAATTAATTTGCATTTTATTGCATGACATAAGTATTTGATCACCTACCAACCAGTAAGAATTCCGGCTCTCACAGACCTGTTAGTTTTTCTTTAAGAAGCCCTCCTGTTCTCCACTCATTACCTGTATTAACTGCACCTGTTTGAACTCGTTACCTGTATAAAAGACACCTGTCCACACACTCAATCAAACAGACTCCAACCTCTCCACAATGGCCAAGACCAGAGAGCTGTGTAAGGACATCAGGGATAAATTGTAGACCTGTACAAGGCTGGGATGGGCTACAGGACAATAGGCAAGCAGCTTGGTGAGAAGGCAACAACTGTTGGGACAATTATTAGAAAATGGAAGAAGTTCAAGATGACGGTCAATCACCCTCGGTCTGGGGCTCCATGCAAGATCTCACCTCGTGGGGCATCAATGATCATGAGGAATGTGAGGGATCAGCCCAGAACTACACGGCAGGACCTGGTCAATGACCTGAAGAGAGCTGGGACCACAGTCTCAAAGAAAACCATTAGTAACACACTACGCCGTCATGGATTAAAATCCTGCAGCGCACGCAAGGTCCCCCTGCTCAAGCCAGCGCATGTCCAGGCCCGTCTGAAGTTTGCCAATGACCATCTGGATGATCCAGAGGAGGAATGGGAGAAGGTCATGTGGTCTGATGAGACAAAAATAGAGCTTTTTGGTCTAAACTCCACTCGCCGTGTTTGGAGGAAGAAGAAGGATGAGTACAACCCCAAGAACACCATCCCAACCGTGAAGCATGGAGGTGGAAACATCATTCTTTGGGGATGCTTTTCTGCAAAGGGGACAGGACGACTGCACCGTATTGAGGAGAGGATGGATGGGGCCATGTATGGCGAGATCTTGACCAACAACCTCCTTCCCTCAGTAAGAGCATTGAAGATGGGTCGTGGCTGGGTCTTCCAGCATGACAACGACCCGAAACACACAGCCAGGGCAACTAAGGAGTGGCTCCGTAAGAAGCATCTCAAGGTCCTGGAGTGGCCTAGCCAGTCTCCAGACCTGAACCCAATAGAAAATGTTTGGAGGGAGCCGAAAGTCCGTATTGCCCAGCGACAGCCCCGAAACCTGAAGGATCTGGAGAAGGTCTGTATGGAGGAGTGGGCCAAAATCCCTGCTGCAGTGTGTGCAAACCTGGTCAAGAACTACAGGAAACGTATGATCTCTGTAATTGCAAACTAAGGTTTCTGTACCAAATATTAAGTTCTGCTTTTCTGATGTATCAAATACTTATGTCATGCAATAAAATGCCAATTAATTACTTAAAAATCATACAATGTGATTTTCTGGATTTTTGTTTTAGATTCCTTCTCTCACAGTTGAAGTGTACCTATGATAAAAATTACAGACCTCTACATGCTTTGTAAGTAGGAAAACCTGCAAAATCGTCAGTGTATCAAATACTTGTTCTCCCCACTGTATATATATATATGTATATATACAAAAAAAGTAGAATTGTTTTTTTAGGGGGTAGATCAGCGTAAATATTGCAGATAGATTGTAGCTAAAAAGCTATTTCTCATCCAGGACTGGAGTCTATGCAGACCGGTGCACCATAGCCAATCAGAGCTACAGTAGGCCTTTATACAAACAAGCCATTTGCCACACAGGCCTGCCATTTTTCACTTTGAACTGGACTGTGTGTTTACAGACAGTTGCAACAGTGCAACTTTAGATCATTAGAACACATACGCCAAAATCCACAAAAATCCACCTGAATGGATTTATGCAAATATTTACCTTGGGAGTCCTCTTACATTTGGAAACATTACATTCCTACTGATCAAACATCCATGAAAAGGTAGGCTATCTCTCCTGCAGGTATAAACATCATCAACAACAAGATCAACAACTAATGCTAGCCACAGCAAGATGAGCTATAATCTAACGAAACAACATTAAATAAACCCTGAAACTTCTCCAGCTAGTTGGCAGACAAAATTGCTCTGTTAAATGATGGGGAATTGTAGCCTACTCGCTAGTTATAGTACCTCCAGACACAAATGAGAGAACACCTCACTCTGATGATTTTACTTTCCCTAGCAGAGCTGGTTAGGCTGTTTACATGTTATCTAGAATGTTCGTGACTAACTATTACTTTTTTGCCTAGGTTTACTGACACCGGTCATATTCATTGGGTGTTGCGCGTTTGTAAATTCATCAGTTATTCTGCACTCAGAATTTGCAAATGCAAGTGATATGCTAACTGGGTAACAGTCGTTCAAGTTCAGGGTAGCTAGCTAGCTACATAAATAGATACGCTAGCCTATTAACCACATTATGACTGACTTGTGATCATTGCCCTTGATAGTTTGATTTTATTGACATTCCCAGCTATAGTTACATTCGTCAGTTTTTGAAACTGAAACAATGAAACTGAAACAGTGCATCCCGAATGGAGGCAGCAAACGATGTACCAGGGCAGCTGTGATTTACAATCTGATAGCAACATTTTTCGACTACCAAAAATGTATTGGTGAATTAACTACATCCATCTATTCTGCCAACAATGCCTCAGTGTACGTCATGGAATGTTGAGTCAAATATAACCTGCTTTTAAAACCTCTTATGAAGTTGGTTTTGTAGCATAAACTGGGAATTGTATCTTTTTGACTGATATTATGATTGTCTATTTGTTGCATATCTGCAAAGTAGTTAAAACGCTGACAGTTCCACTTTAACCCTCACCTTATCCAAGATTTCGGAGTTAATGTCTAAACTTAACCTGAAAAATTTGGAGTTAATGCCTAACTTAACCTTAAACACTGCGAAATTTGACGTTTGCAACAACTTCAAAATTTGACATTTGAAAAACATAGATGAACGTCTAATTCTGACGTGAGATTGTGAGAGATAGTTGAAATGTGCAGATGCACCTTGTTCAGTGAGTGGTTTTAACGATAGGAACATTTTCTTATTGTTTTTGAGCTATACACACACAAACCAGCGCCAAAAATATCAGTGCAAATAGACGATAGGAACATAGGAACATTTTCTTATTGTTTTTGAGCTATACACACACAAACCAGCGCCAAAAATATCAGTGCAAATAGATTTTGACAAACAGCGATGTATAGACTCACTGTTTCATTCACACACTCTGTCAGTGTTGCACAAACACACACACACACACACACACACACACACACACACACACACACACACACACACACACACACACACACACACACACACACACACACACTCACACTCACACTCACACTCACACTCACACTCACCACGCACAGTGATTGTACAGTATGGCTGCAGTAGGAAGCTGTTGGTTCTGGTGTGTTATCTCTAGCCCCAGACGGGTTCTCAGTCTGCCAACCTTCCTGAACAGAACCCTGAGAAGGCCTGTGCTCCCCCTGACTCTACCATCCCTGCCTGACTTTACCATCCCTGGCTGACTCTACCACGCCTCTCCTCCATGGGACCTACAGTGGCAAGAACAAATTACGAATGTGAAATGTCAGAATAATAGTAGAGAGAATGATTTATTTCAGCTTTTATTTATTTTATCAAATTCCCAGTGGGTCAGAAGTGTACATACACTCAATTAGTATTTGGTAGCATTGCCTTTAAATTGTTTAACTTGGGTCAAATGTTTCGAGTAGCCTTCCACAAGCTTCCCACAATAAGTTGGGTAAATTTTGGCCCATTCCTCCTGACAGAGCTGATGTAACTGAGTCAGGTTTGTAGGCATCCTTGCTCGCACATGCTTTTTCAGTTCTGCCCACACATTTTCTATAGGATTGAGGTCAGGGCTTTGTGATGGCCACTCCAATACCTTAACTTTATTGTTCTTAATTAAAAACCTCTACTTCATCACCCTCCCGGATCCGGGATCCTCCTCATCAAAAAAGCTGACTAGCATAGCCTAGCCTAACGGGACAGGGATATCATATAATATAATTTTCATGAAATCACAAGTCCAATACAGCAAATGAAAGATAAACATCTTGTGAATCCAGCCATCATTTCCGATTTTTAAAATGTTTTACAGCGAAAACACAATATGTATTTCTATTAGCTAACCACAATAGCCAAACACACAACCGCATATTTTCACCATGTTTCCACCGCATAGGTAGCTTTCACAAAACCGACAAAATAGAGATAAAATTAGTCACTAACCAAGAAACAACTTCATCAGATGACAGTCTTATAATATGTTATACAATACATTTATGTTTTTTTTTAAAAAATGTGCATATTTGAGGTATAAATCATAGTTTTACATTGCAGCCACCATCAAAAATAGCACCAAAGCAGCCAAAATAATTACAGAGAGCAATGTGAAATACATAAATACTCATCATAAAACATTTATGAAAAATACATGGTGTACAGCAAATGAAAGATAAACATCTTACATTTACATTTACATTTAAGTCATTTAGCAGACGCTCTTATCCAGAGCGACTTACAAATTGGTGCATTCACCTTATGACATCCAGTGGAACAGCCACTTTACAATAGTGCATCTAAATCTTTTAAGGGGGGGGTGAGAAGGATTACTTTATCCTATCCTAGGTATTCCTTAAAGAGGTGGGGTTTCAGGTGTCTCCGGAAGGTGGTGATTGACTCCGCTGTCCTGGCGTCGTGAGGGAGTTTGTTCCACCATTGGGGGGCCAGAGCAGCGAACAGTTTTGACTGGGCTGAGCGGGAACTGTACTTCCTCAGTGGTAGGGAGGCGAGCAGGCCAGAGGTGGATGAACGCAGTGCCCTTGTTTGGGTGTAGGGCCTGATCAGAGCCTGGAGGTACTGAGGTGCCGTTCCCCTCACAGCTCCGTAGGCAAGCACCATGGTCTTGTAGCGGATGCGAGCTTCAACTGGAAGCCAGTGGAGAGAGCGGAGGAGCGGGGTGACGTGAGAGAACTTGGGAAGGTTGAACACCAGACGGGCTGCGGCGTTCTGGATGAGTTGTAGGGGTTTAATGGCACAGGCAGGGAGCCCAGCCAACAGCGAGTTGCAGTAATCCAGACGGGAGATGACAAGTGCCTGGATTAGGACCTGCGCCGCTTCCTGTGTGAGGCAGGGTCGTACTCTGCGGATGTTGTAGAGCATGAACCTACAGGAACGGGCCACCGCCTTGTTGATGTTAGTTGAGAACGACAGGGTGTTGTCCAGGATCACGCCAAGGTTCTTAGCGCTCTGGGAGGAGGACACAATGGAGTTGTCAACCGTGATGGCGAGATCATGGAACGGGCAGTCCTTCCCCGGGAGGAAGAGCAGCTCCGTCTTGCCGAGGTTCAGCTTGAGGTGGTGATCCGTCATCCACACTGATATGTCTGCCAGACATGCAGAGATGCGATTCGCCACCTGGTCATCAGAAGGGGGAAAGGAGAAGATTAGTTGTGTGTCGTCTGCATAGCAATGATAGGAGAGACCATGTGAGGTTATGACAGAGCCAAGTGACTTGGTGTATAGCGAGAATAGGAGAGGGCCTAGAACAGAGCCCTGGGGGACACCAGTGGTGAGAGCACGTGGTGAGGAGACAGATTCTCGCCACGCCACCTGGTAGGAGCGACCTGTCAGGTAGGACGCAATCCAAGCGTGGGCCGCGCCGGAGATGCCCAACTCGGAGAGGGTGGAGAGGAGGATCTGATGGTTCACAGTATCGAAGGCAGCCGATAGGTCTAGAAGGATGAGAGCAGAGGAGAGAGAGTTAGCTTTAGCAGTGCGGAGCGCCTCCGTGATACAGAGAAGAGCAGTCTCAGTTGAATGACTAGTCTTGAAACCTGACTGATTTGGATCAAGAAGGTCATTCTGAGAGAGATAGCGGGAGAGCTGGCCAAGGACGGCACGTTCAAGAGTTTTGGAGAGAAAAGAAAGAAGGGATACTGGTCTGTAGTTGTTGACATCGGAGGGATCGAGTGTAGTTTTTTTCAGAAGGGGTGCAACTCTCGCTCTCTTGAAGACGGAAGGGACGTAGCCAGCGGTCAGGGATGAGTTGATGAGCGAGGTGAGGTAAGGGAGAAGGTCTCCGGAAATGGTCTGGAGAAGAGAGGAGGGGATAGGGTCAAGCGGGCAGGTTGTTGGGCGGCCGGCCGTCACAAGACGCGAGATTTCATCTGGAGAGAGAGGGGAGAAAGAGGTCAGAGCACAGGGTAGGGCAGTGTGAGCAGAACCAGCGGTGTCGTTTGACTTAGCAAACGAGGATCGGATGTCGTCGACCTTCTTTTCAAAATGGTTGACGAAGTCATCTGCAGAGAGGGAGGAGGGGGGGGGAGGGGGAGGAGGATTCAGGAGGGAGGAGAAGGTGGCAAAGAGCTTCCTAGGGTTAGAGGCAGATGCTTGGAATTTAGAGTGGTAGAAAGTGGCTTTAGCAGCAGAGACAGAAGAGGAAAATGTAGAGAGGAGGGAGTGAAAGGATGCCAGGTCCGCAGGGAGGCGAGTTTTCCTCCATTTCCGCTCGGCTGCCCGGAGCCCTGTTCTGTGAGCTCGCAATGAGTCGTCGAGCCATGGAGCGGGAGGGGAGGACCGAGCCGGCCTGGAGGATAGGGGACATAGAGAGTCAAAGGATGCAGAAAGGGAGGAGAGGAGGGTTGAGGAGGCAGAATCAGGAGATAGGTTGGAGAAGGTTTGAGCAGAGGGAAGAGATGATAGGATGGAAGAGGAGAGAGTAGCGGGGGAGAGAGAGCGAAGGTTGGGACGGCGCGATACCATCCGAGTAGGGGCAGTGTGGGAAGTGTTGGATGAGAGCGAGAGGGAAAAGGATACAAGGTAGTGGTCGGAGACTTGGAGGGGAGTTGCAATGAGGTTAGTGGAAGAACAGCATCTAGTAAAGATGAGGTCGAGCGTATTGCCTGCCTTGTGAGTAGGGGGGGAAGGTGAGAGGGTGAGGTCAAAAGAGGAGAGGAGTGGAAAGAAGGAGGCAGAGAGGAATGAGTCAAAGGTAGACGTGGGGAGGTTAAAGTCGCCCAGAACTGTGAGAGGTGAGCCGTCCTCAGGAAAGGAGCTTATCAAGGCATCAAGCTCATTGATGAACTCTCCGAGGGAACCTGGAGGGCGATAAATGATAAGGATGTTAAGCTTGAAAGGGCTGGTAACTGTGACAGCATGGAATTCAAAGGAGGCGATAGACAGATGGGTAAGGGGAGAAAGAGAGAATGACCACTTGGGAGAGATGAGGATCCCGGTGCCACCACCCCGCTGACCAGAAGCTCTCGGGGTGTGCGAGAACACGTGGGCGGACGAAGAGAGAGCAGTAGGAGTAGCAGTGTTATCTGTGGTGATCCATGTTTCCGTCAGTGCCAAGAAGTCGAGGGACTGGAGGGAGGCATAGGCTGAGATGAACTCTGCCTTGTTGGCCGCAGATCGGCAGTTCCAGAGGCTACCGGAGATCTGGAACTCCACGTGGGTCGTGCGCGCTGGGACCACCAGATTAGGGTGGCCGCGGCCACGCGGTGTGGAGCGTTTGTATGGTCTGTGCAGAGAGGAGAGAACAGGGATAGACAGACACATAGTTGACAGGCTACAGAAGAGGCTACGCTAATGCAAAGGAGATTGGAATGACAAGTGGACTACACGTCTCGAATGTTCAGAAAGTTAAGCTTACGTAGCAAGAATCTTATTGACTAAAATGATTAAAATGATACAGTACTGCTGAAGTAGGCTAGCTGGCAGTGGCTGCGTTGTTGACTTTGTAGGCTAGCTGGCAGTGGCTGCGTTGTTGACACTACACTAATCAAGTCGTTCCGTTGAGTGTAATAGTTTCTACAGTGCTGCTATTCGGGGGCTAGCTGGCTAGCTAGCAGTGTTGATTACGTTACGTTGCGTTAAAAGAACGACAATAGCTGGCTAGCTAACCTAGAAAATCGCTCTAGACTACACAATTATCTTTGATACAAAGACGGCTATGTAGCTAGCTATGTAGCTAGCTACGATCAAACAAATCAAACCGTTGTACTGTAATGAAATGAAATGAAAATGTGATACTACCTGTGGAGCGAAGCGGAATGCGACCGGGTTGTTGAGTGCGGAAGTTCTATTCGGTAGACGTTGGCTAGCTGTTGGCTAGCTAGCAGTGTCTCCTACGTTAAGGACGACAAATAGCTGGCTAGCTAACCTCGGTAAATTAAGATAATCACTCTAAAACTACACACTCTAAACTACACAATTATCTTGGATACGAAGACAGCAAAGACAACTATGTAGCTAGCTAACACTACACTACACATCTTGTGAATCCAGACAATATTTCCGATTTTGTAAGTGTTTTACAGCGAAAACACAATATAGAATTATATTAGCTTACCACAATAGCCAAACACACAAACGCATTTATTCACCGCAAAGGTAGCTTTTGCAAAAAACAGCAATAGATATAAAATTAATCACTAACCTTTGGACAACTTCATCAGATGACAGTCTTATAACATCATGTTATACAATACATTTATGTTTTGTTCGAAAATGTGCATATTTAGAGCTGCAAATCGTGGTTATACATTGTGAATACGCAACATTTCCCCAGAATGTCCGGAGATATTTTGGACACTCACCTAATCTGATCAAAGAACTCATCATAAACTTTACATAAAAATACTTGTTATATGGCAAATGAAAGATACACTGGTTCTTAATGCAACCACTGTGTTAGATTTTTTAAAATAACTTTACCACAACATACAGCTTGGGTTATTGTGAGACAGTGCTCACCAACACGGCGGAGAATAGACATCAACATATTACACAGAAATACGAAATAACATCATAAATGTTGTCTTACTTTTGCTGAGCTTCCATCAGAATGTTGTACAAGGAGTCCTATTTCCAGAATAAATCGTTGTTTGGTTTTAGAATGTCCATTTCTTCTGTCGAATTTGCCCCACAATGCTAGCCAAGGTTGCTAACATTCCCATCCTCTCTTGGCGCAAAGAACGGAAAACTCCAAAAGTCCCAATAAACGTTGAATAAACTGATAAAACTCGGTTGAAAAAACCTACTTTATGATGTTATTATCATATGTATCAAATAAAATCAGAGCCGGAGGTATTCGCCGTGTATACCGAACGCTTTTCAGAAGACAATGTCGAGGTCCCTCGCGCGTCGTCGAAAACAAAGAAAATACCGGACCTGTCACTCCAAAAGCTCTTGTTCGGCCTCAGATCAAGCTAGACACCCCATTCCACCTTCCACTGCCTGTTGACATCTAGTGGAAGGCGTATGAAGTGCATGCATATCGATAAATAAAAGTTGAATAGGCAGGCCCTGAAACAGAGCCTCGTTTTCAGATTTTTCACTTCCTATATGGAAGTTTGCTGCCAAATGAGTTCTGTTTTACTCACAGATATAATTCAAACAGTTTTAGAAACTTGAGAGTGTTTTCTATCCAATAGTAATAATAATATGTATATTGTATGATCTAGAACAGAGTACGAGGCCGTTTCATTTGGGCACGATTTTTTCCAAAGTGAAAACAGTGCCCCCATATTGACACTTTGGAAGTATGCTTGGGGTCATTGTCCATTTGGAAGACTCATTTGTGACCAAGCTTTAACTTCCTGACTGATGTCTTGAGTTGATTCAATATATCCACTTAATTTTCCTTCCTCGTGATGCCATCTATTTTGTGAAGTGCACCAGTCCCTCCTGCAGCAAAGCACCCCCACAACATGATGCTGCCACCCCCGTGCTTCATGGTTGGGATGGTGTTCTTCGGCTTGCAAGCCTCCCCCTTTTTCCTCCAAACATAACAATGGTCATTATTGCCAAACAGTTATATTTTTGTTTCATCAGACCAGAGGACATTTCTCCAAAAAGTACAATCTTTGTCCCCATGTGCAGTTGCAGACCGTAGTCTGGCTTTTTTATGGCGGTTTTGGAGCAGTGGCTTCTTCCTTGCTGAGCAGCCTTTCAGGTTATGTCGATATAGGACTCGTTTTACTGTGGATATAGATTATTTTATACCTGTTTCCTCCAGCATCTTCACAAGGTCCTTTGCTGTTTTTCTGGGATTGATTTGTGTTCAAAGTACGTTCATCTCTAGGAGACAGAACGCATCTCCTTCCTGAGTGGTATGACGGCTGCGTGGTCCCATGGTTTTTATACTTGCATACTATTGTTTGTTGGAAAAATTACTTGTGTCATGCACAAAGTAGATGTCCTTACCGACTTGCCAAAACTATAGTTTGTTAACAAGAAATTTGTGGAGTGGTTGAAAAACGAGTTTTAATGACTCCAACCTAAGTGTATGTAAACTTCCGACTTCAACTGTATGTGTACCTGATAGATGCGCACACACACACACACACACACACACACACACACACACACACACACACACACACACACACACACACACACACACACACACACACACACACACACACACACACACACACACACACACACTACATGTTAATGTTTTTGAATCTCTTGTCTGTAATTGTCACGGTTGTTGAAAGGAGAGGACCAAGGTGCAGCGTGGTAAGCGTACATTTTCTTTTATTTAATCAAAATGACGCCGAACAAAACAATAAACACTACAAATACAAACCGTGAAGCTAAAGGCTATGTGCCCTAAACAAAGTCAACTTCCCACAAACACAGGTGGGAAAAAGGGCAGCCTAAGTATGGTTCTCAATCAGAGACAACGATAGACAGCTGTCCCTGATTGAGAACCCTACCCGGTCAAAACATAGAACTACAAAACATAGAACATAGAACATAGAATACCCACCCCAACTCACACCCTTACCAAACCAAAATAGAGACATAAAAAGGATCTCTAAGGTCAGGGCGTGACAGTAATGTATTTTTCGTTATATGACGGACCCCAGTAAGACTTGCTGTCGCCATTGGCGTCGGCTAATGGGGATCCTAATAAATCAAATCAAACCATCCCTGCCTGACTCTACCATCCCTGGCTGACTCTACCATCCCTGGCTGACTCTACCATCCCTGGCTGACTCTACCATCCCTGCCTGACTCTACCATCCCTGCCTGACTCTACCATCCCTGCCTGACTCTACCATCCCTGGCTGACTTTACCATCCCTGGCTGACTCTACCATCCCTGGCTGACTCTACCATCCCTGGCTGACTTTACCAACCCTGGCTGACTTTACCATCCCTGGCTGACTTTACCATCCCTGGCTGACTTTACCATCCCTGGCTGACTTTACCATCCCTGGCTGACTTTACCATCCCTGGCTGACTCTACCATCCCTGGCTGACTCTACCATCCCTGGCTGACTCTACCATCCCTGCCTGACTCAACCATCCCTTGCTGACTCTACCATCCCTGGCTGACTCTACC